>NC_054747.1:33254398-33991065 GCF_018143015.1 Lytechinus variegatus | reverse complement strand
CAGGTGAGGTAAATGGGTACCGGTAGGAAGTAATTCCTTAAAAAGCTGTGTGCGCTATGAACGCCTAGCTTAGCAGGTGGATATGTGCGCAATATAAATACCCTATATTATTATCATTATTATTTAATTCTTTATCACGTTTCATTTATCTTTAATTGTTTATCACATTTGATAAAAATCTCTTCCCACAATTGTACAGACTACAGGTATGTACACAATCATGGGCGGTTGAATTCAAGCAGCATTAGATGATGTGTTTACATTGAAATCAATAAATGTCTAGCATTTTTTCCAGATAAACGATTCCAGTTTCACTATTGATTCATTTATTAGAACAATCTCACGATCCAGTTTGCTGCCGAATCGTTAATTGCCCTTGCTTAAATCAATCAATTACTTTTAATGATTCACAATACATGTGTACATGTAGACCTGTGCATATTTCTGAATGTGTAATAAAATGCCTTTATGAATATGAAGCACTGTTACTGGCAAATGATTCAGCATGTGAATGAAAGCTGTTCATTAAACCTACAAACTAAGTACAATACAAAGTACAAGAGTTTTTACAATTTTAACCAGTGTTGTGTGCAATACCTGTCATCATCCAGCATATTTTCCTTCATGTTTTTTTTTATAATCTGTTCTATTCCTTCCATCCTCCTCTTTCTTTCTACTTCTTAACTCCAAATTCCCCTTTTAATCCATCTACATATTGGCCTACTTCATGAACTTAAGTTCCTCTTCTTTGATTTATTCACCTGTCTTTCCTTCCCTCTCCTCCTCAACCTCCTTCTCCACCCCCCCCCCCTCCTTCTTCCCATCCCTTCTTGCCCCAAATACACTTCCTTCTCTTCATTTGAACTTTTCTCCTCCAACCCTCCTTTCTCCTTTTTCTTCTCATTCCTCCCCCCCCCCATCATACATGTACCTTTCCTCCTCCATTGTTTCCCTTCCCTCCCCTTCCTTTCCTTGCTTGGTCATCACCCCCCCCCCTCCCCATCCTCCTTTCCCTACTCCTCTTCTCATCCCTCCCCATCCCATATCATACCTTTCCTCCACCTTTATCCCTCCAACCCCCCCCCCCCATTCCTTGGTCCTTCTCATCCCCGACCCCTCACCCACCCCCCCCCCCCCTCCTCCTTTGAACACATCTGACCAAATTAAAATTCCATGGCTGCAAAATAACATGAAGTTTGTGGCCTTAATTATTTTTATATTACACCAAAATGATACAAGTTTGTCACATTTAATGGCCATTATGTGCTGAAAAATAACGTTCATCAGCTGGGTCTTTCAGAATAACAACATTAATGACCATGTTGACATTTTGGGCATGCAATATATATCCAGAATAACATCCACATCCCATCATAGACCAAAGTACATCGTCCTACCACAACAATGTCCAGTTACACGTAAGGGGTTTTTTTTCATTCATATTTTTTTGGGTGGTGGTCTTACCAAATTGTTTAATATTTTCCATTGAAGTATGAGCAAATTTACTTAAATTCATTAAAACTTCAATAGGTGTTTAACCATCATCAAAATCATCATCACCATCATGTACATGTACGAGATTCTTTATGCTCATAATGAACATAATGGTGACCAAATGTGACTGTGATGATGATGATGATGATGATGATGGTGATGATGGTGATGATGATGATGATGATGATGATGATGATCGTGATGATGATGATGATGATGATGATGATGATGATGATGATGATGTGATGATGATGATGATGGTGATGATGATGATGATGATGATGGTGATGATGATGATGGTGATGATGATGATGACAACTACTGTATAATACATTTTACATAAGTATAGCTGAGCACTGGAATATAAAAAATTCATCTTTGTCTGGTTGTATGTGAAACTGCATCATGTCTGCATACAAAAGTCCACAGCATATTAGTACATGTTCACTGTAATCTACTTTATATCTTAAAAAAGTCCTTTAATATCTATAGGCCCTCTATATTATCCGCAAGAAACTAATCCACAATGTGATGCACTAAACCCAGGTGAGGTAAATGAGTACCGGTAGGAAGTAATTCCTTAAAAAGATGCGTGCGCTATGGCTAAGAACGCCTAGCTTAGCCGGGTAATATAGGAGCGCCTTGAGCACCTAACAAGGTGGATATGTGCGCGATATAAATACCCTATATTATTATTATTATATTTTTCTTTTCTTTATTCTTGTGTATTCCTGGAAAACAAAATAAATCCTACTTCAAGAACAGCACAAAAGACATCTGAATATTTGATGAATCATACATGTCAAATCCCAGAAACACAAAATGGGAAATCCCCTACAAAGCCATCTACAAGTAATGTACATCACACATGCAGCAAAACGTATACACATTCACTTCAATATAAAAGGTTGTAAATTTCTTGCATACCAATATTTTTTAACTATGCACATTGCATGTATTATTACTGTATGCTTTTGAAGTACTGAATGCATGTTTACTGGTGTGAAATCTCATTATTCTTAACTGAGCACTAAGCATTCAACAAGCTAATGTCAATGATCCTCTTCGAGAGAGACGATGAATGTTTTGTGTGACTCACTCTCAGTGGATGGCGTGGCAGAGAGGACGGACGGGTTACAGATGACAGCTTTCTAGGAATGCGTAATATCAACTGCATAATTTATCCAGAGAAAAGTGTCAATGTAGGGATACTCCCTTTTGTATACTGTATGTAATTCACACAGGCTAATACTAACTATATCACAACAGGCATCGGAGACAGAGCCTTTGTACAGCATGTTGAATACGATTATTAGCTTAAATCTGAAGGCATAGGGGTACCATATACAGAATTTGGGGGATAAAAATATGGGTAGGCAACAATATGCAAATTTTACAATTCATAACTAGGATTTACACAGAGTATTATGAAAGACATTTTTGCATAGATATAATTTAATGTTGAAAATAAAGATTTGGTGCACTCTTGCTGTGACAAGTGCAAATAAAAAAGGTGGGTTTCAAAAATTTCTGTTGAGGAATGCTCCCTGTCCCCTTTCCGCCCCCTCTGCATATGAGCATGCTCCCTATGTACAGTATGCATGAGTGATAAAATATTGTATGATATATCAAGTTTTAACTCTTAACTTTCACAATGTATTATTGGGAAATGATGCCAGCGTAAACTTATGCCTGGCTGAATGTCACTGCCCTCATGGTCATAGATATATTAAAATTATGCATTCCCTCACAATTTTGTAATCTCCTTTTCCACGTATGTTGGTTGAAATATGAAACAACCAAATGTTGGAATTAATTTATGATCAAATAGTAGGTTCATTTTATATCAATCAAAAACGCTGACTAAAACATACAGGGGTGGAGTGCAAAATTATAGCATGTATAAAGCTCTCCCTCTCTTGCTTCGAAAAGTATCAATTCAATCACATCTCTTTTCTGCAGATGAGATTATTTCAAAGATACCATAAGTACACCATCAGTCTATATGGAGTAAGTTTTTTTATTATAACTGCGACAAATTTACAATTCATGCCTGCACGATGGGAGTGACAAAAAGGAGCACAAGCTCTCCTTCCCTCCCTCTCTATCTTTAAAGAATTTCTATCAACACTCTTTTCAGCAGAAAAAAAATAATTTCAAAGACACCATAAGCTCATTTGAGTTTGATAGTTAATCTAATGTGGCTAGTCACCCAGCCAAAACATGCATCTTCCAATCAGCTAAGCAGAAAATGAGTTCATGAGTGACGACCATCCGAGCGATCAATCTACACACATACCCACTACGAGGGCTCGAGTACATCAACTACATGTACACTGTACAGAGACTAATTGAAATATATTTTGATAGTGTTTATAGAGTAGAACTTTGATGAAAGTTTTATTCTCATTTAAAGGGTGATAAACATGTAGGTGGAAGTACATCATGTAAATGAAAATCAGTGGAAATTCAGCATCCAAACCCAAAAATATCCCACGTCATCGTAATAAGGCAATTTGTTACAATTTGCAACACAATGACACAAATGGGATCCCGTCCCCCTTTCATTTTTAGTTTCATAACCATCATCTACAAATGAAAGTACAGTATTTTGGCCAGAACTTGGCACATTGCACAGCCATCCTGTTTGAAGCCATCCGGTCATTGGGGCTACATTGCTCATTAGGAAGAAATAACAGTGCCATTTTATACAAGAAGAATTCATTTGGGTTTTTCCATCACACTAGTACAGATATTTATATAATTTCAAATGGGATATGTATCAGAATCAGGGAATAGGTCACATGGGGACGGGGGCGATTTAGCCCCAAATATGCTCAAAAGAGCACTGAAAACTAAAATAAGGAGCCCTGTAAATCCCCATTCATCTCTAGTCTGCAGGCACAGACCCTCATTGGAATTTTGATCAACAAGTGAGTCTCCACGCAAAGACTAGCGCATACAAAACTTGCTGTTCAAATACAGAGAGCCTTCAGTACACAAGGCATGAGTAGGCTGCACATTCAGACCCTTATTTCGATTGAAGGTTTTGCCCAGCAGACGAATTCATCTCAATGTTACAAATTTAGACAATAATTTGTGAAAAGTAGCCCCTGAAAATAAAAATAAAAATACCGGTTATGTTTTTGCCTGATCAGAAAGTAGGCCTACACCTCATGAAGTCATGTGAATTATGTTACTCATCTCTATGAATTGCTCATTGATATTGTTATTAGGAAGAAATGCAAAGTTTCTGAAAGAGAAAACAGCCAGCAACAGGGTCAAACAATTTAAAAATAACAAATGTGGAAGTCAAACAGTGTCATAAGTGCTTTAATCTTTCCTGTATTTAATATTACCATGGGCAAGAGAAGGTCATATCCGTTCAGACAACCACACTTTTACAGTATTCACATTTCATTGTGAAGTGATGCACAATTTTTCCATGGAACATTTCTAAGACCCTGTTTAAAGTGAAAAAAACAGCAGTCAAGCCCCTGCCGAGCCGGCCTAAAATTCATGTCCACACTGCACCTGTCAGATACACAATACCTCCCACACCCTCCATCCCCCCCTTCCCATCCCTCTTTGTTTTGCCTCTCTGAGAGCGCTTGGCACATCATTGGCTCTTAACTCTTCTATAATAGTCATGAATTATGCAGGAGGACCATATCTTATCCAATTCATTAAACTGTTCGTGATAGATATGAGTAACAATTTACTGTAAACGCTCGAAGCATCACTGAATTTTTATGAAACTACCCTATAAATCAGGGCATAAACAAGGATTTATTTTTGATGGGGTTGCTTTCAGTCCCCCTCCATCCCCCCCCCAAAAAAAAAGGTAATCACTGCCAAAAATATAACATTCAAGTGAAACAAAACATGCTCACCAACCTACAGATCGCTTAAAGAGAAATTCTAGTAGTTGCAGTAAACACTGATTTCATGAGTAAGTCTGTAAAACCAGGCTTAATTGTCAGTATATCATCGAGGATCTAGATCTGGTACCGTTACATAAACTAAACTTTGTGAAATCTTGAAATCTACGAGGAAAAATGTTCACACTGAAGATCACCAACACAGATAGGCACACGTGGGACAGTGTATTATTATTGCTGGAATAAAGACCCGACGGAAGTGACCGAATCCGCGCTCATTTTGTTAATTTCTCAGCAATTACACAATTTCTTCCAGAATCCTTTGGCACATATTTTTTATTCATACAAACAGACACTTGGGTGGTCATTATATTAGATTCTGTAAAAATTCATTTTGAGATCATTACCAATACTGGAATTTATCTTTGAAATCCTCTCCAGTATAAAGGCTACCACATGTTACTTGCTCATCACATGTACAGTGTACAGATCTACATGTATGTGCAGTACATTAGTTGCTACATGTAGGTGGAACCATGCCTAAATCATCTGTTTGTTCTGTTGTTTTGGGGGTGTATTTTTTTCAAATTTTTGTTTTTTCCCTGATGGTAGGAGCTGTTATCTGATACAATTTGGTATATTTCTCTCATGTGAATGAACCATCATTGTGTGGAATCACTTCCAGGATGTTGGAAGGTTTGTTGGTAGGGATGTTTTTCATCCTCAAATAGGTGGGTAATGGGAAATCAAATCAAAGCACTTCATAGACCATTTCTCATCGCACAGAATCAGGGGAGTGTTTCACAAAGCCATTTTGCTCTAAGCCAATCAGATAGAAGGGTTTCAGTAGCTTATAACAAACAGTCTGTGAAAGTCACAGATTATTTGTTTCATGAAATGCTCCCCTGTATGATTTTTAATCAGCTCATATATATTCTTAAACTTTTGCATCAAAGACCAATCAGCCCTCTTGTGGAATTATCTCAAATTCAATATTCTCACCCAAATGTGGAATGTTCCTACTAGTACTTCATTATTTTCATCAAGAGAAAATCGCCCATATGAAAACAAAAACAAGCGACACAGTGTAGACGCACAAGTATTCATAATTGATGGTTTGATATGTTTTCATGTGACTTTCCATAGTTTTAGAATATGCTTGATCCATATGCATGGTTTAATATCAGTTATCAATAAAAACAACATTACCCAAAAAAAGTTCAGAATAAGGGCCAGGTGAATAGTCTTTATTACAATTGCAGTTTGTGTGATTTAAGGGTTTTCTGTGATCATGTCAAAGTATGTAGGGGTCTACCGCACCATCTTAAAGGACAAGTTCACCCCAACAAAATTGATTTGAATAAAAAGAAAAAAATTTAACAAACATAACACTGAAAATTTCATTAAAATCGGATGCAAAATAATAAAGCTATGGCATTCTAAAGTTTCGGTTCATTTCACAAAACAGTTATATGCACATCTCGGTCGGTATGCAAATGAGGAACTGATGACATCACTCACTCACTATTTCTTTTGTATTTTATTATATGAAATATGAAATATTTTCATTTTCTTGTCATTGTCATGTGAAATGAAGTTTCATTCCTCCCTGAACATGTGGAATTCCATTATTTTAACATTTTGTGCTTCAGGCAAGGAGGTCCTAATCGTCAAATTCGTAAAAATTGAAATATTGTATAATTCAAAAAATAAAAAAACAAAACAAATAGTGAGTGAGTGACATCATCCACTCTCTCATTTGGATGGAACTGGCTCATTCATATAACTATTTTGATAAAAATAAGCAACTTTGAAATGTCATAACTTTCTTATTTTACATCCGATCTTGATGAAATTTTCAGCATTGTGCTTGTCTGATTTTTCTATATTGATTCAAATCAACATTTTTCTGAGGTGGACTTGATCTTTCATTGTGCTAATTTTGATTATCCACGCTGCACTGTGAAGAAAAAAATCATCAGTTCTCACAGAGAAAATGCTTTCATATTTACACCATCAAATTTTCTAATTATTTGCTCCACCCTTCTTTTTGTTTTATCATGAAGAGAAAATGAAACTAGAAACAATAAAATAAAAGTCATTTCCTCAGTTCTACTTCTTATATTACAGCCTACAAATGAAAGCAGGTTTTTGAAATACAATGGGAAATTGGGGATCCCCAAAACAATGATTGACAATGACTGAGAAAGGCACATGGATATGGTTCAAAAACAAAGTGGAAATCACTTGACTATTAATTATTATCTACATCCATTTAAAAGCTTCTACTTCAAGTTTTTGAAATATCCCTTAATTGCTACATTGTATGTATTAAATCAAAACCTGTAGATGACATGTAGATATCATACAAGGTGGAAAAATTATGTTTTCTCTAAAATTAAATTTTGGACCCCCTGTCTGTAATCAGTATGATCCTGTACATTTAATTGTCATACTACAGTAACTATTAACCTGGACTATTGATGTAATAGTTCTAGGTGGAATAATGGTCGGAGGCATAGTCCAATTAGCAAACACTTATCAAATCTATGATGGCACTGCCAAACCAAAGCAAACAAATGAAAAGCCTCCATCCCAGACACCAAAATAATAAGGAAATTTTACACTGGGATTAATTTTACTTGGTAACTTGGGTGATTATGTTATTTACTTGTTGTTGTTTAATGAATATTCTTACATATTATGAAATTATGTACTCTGTGCTGAAACCAGTTTAACAGGGCAAAGCTGTCTTGAAATCTACATCCAGAGGTGGTTTTCCAAACTAATTTGGAAGATCACTTCAGATTCCCTTCAAGACCGCTGCAAGCATCCCCATTTACACATTAAACTGGTTTCCACAAAACTGGACACGTTCTCATTACATTCGTAAAAGCTGGTCTACTGGAAACCGGTTCAGAAAACCAGTTTGGAAGATCACTTTGCTGGCGTTCCCAATTGATCACCTGACAGTGGTTTTCAAAACCACTTCACGCCCGCTTCACGAAAAGCATTCGTGTAATGGGTTTTGCACAAAATTTGAAAGCGCAACATAAGCATTCTACACACAAGATGAGCGAAGATCGCGTCTCGAAAAACGGTTGTGTCCTCACTTTAATACAGTATGCTAACTTCCTAAAACCAGTTTAACGAGGCAAAGCGATCTTGAAAACTTCATCGCAAGGTGGTTTTCTGAACTGGTTTGGATGATTGTTTCTAATAACTCTTTGACCATTCTCATTACACATTAAACTAGTTTCCACTAAACTAGTTTTAGGATGGTAATGAGAACGGGTCTTGGTTTTAGGAAGTAGATGAGAACAGGGTCTAATTCAATGACAGGGTCTGCTTATCAAGACTCAAAAGGTTGATAGGGTTTGCATCGGTAATACAATTGTAGACACTGAGTTCAGAGTTCAAGTACCTTATGCACTGACAAGGCTCACACAATAAACCTTACATTTCAAATTGACTTTATAAAAGAGCATGTACTATACACTGATTCCAAGACCAATATTATCATCCCACAAACAAAACTGAGGTGACATTTCAGTTTTATAATGGACAGAGACTTTCATTATTTTCTTCTTTATTTTTCAATTATGCAAATCTAACATCATACAATATTACTTGCTTGACAGAAAATCTGGGTCTTAATTCAGGGTGCTACAGTACATACATGTAAGCACGTGCCCGATTGCCCGGAGCAAGTAAAAGTTAGAGTCGGGCAAGTGTTTTTTAAGTTAAGAGTAAAACTACTTGCCCAAATTGGGCAAGCAAAAATTCTCAAAGTAGAATTACCAAAATAAGGGTCGATATATGATATTAACCCTAATTTGGGTCATGACAAGAAAGATAAAATCACTTTGGAAAAAGAAATGCAATAACAAGGAAGATCAGTTTATATCAAAAGAGAGAAACGGTTAATGGTTTATAAAACCGCAAAACTTTCTTTTGAAGAGGTAAAGCATCTTTTTCTAGGATTATTTCGGGCAAGTGAAAAAGATTTTGGGGCAAGTACATTGTATACTCCCACTATTCAAAAATGTACTTGCCAAACTGGGCAAATGCTTCTTAAAAGTTATGTAGCACCTTGCTTAATTTCATCCCCCATCAAGTTCTGCATATAATTTATATAACACTGGCATGAATGGCATTATTATTGCCCATCTTGCAGGCATTATACAGCTCGCTGCTACAAAATACCAATAAAATTGTTTGAGTAACCATAAATATTGGGTGTCTATTTCAAAGATCAAACATTCTTTGTATAACAGGGTACATGTATTTACCCAAATACCATTTCAGGTCAAAAAATATTTTCATAGAGCAAAAAAATATATATTCATATATTAATGTTCAGACATCAGATGCCAATTTTTTCTTCTTCCCATTCATAAATTTGTTTCTCCATCTTTATATAAAAATAAACATTTGTTGAAGTGTGGAGTAATGGAGTTTAAATTACTTCCTGGAGAAAAAAATGTTTAGAATGTTTTCAATTATCATCAAGCTAAAATTATTTTGTACCAGACAAACATGTTTTACCACATTCACAAGTTTGGCCAATAAAATTGGTAGCAATTGTACCTAAAGATCATTGCTAGCTGATGACATGTAATTCACAGGGATTTGCAGGTCAATATCAAAATAGTTTAAAATTCAGCTCTTGTGCTAAAGACTTGTACACATTTGGCTTGCCATAATCCAATTGTTCACAAGTTTGTTCATATCTTTATGAGTAGTTTTATGAAACAGACCCATGGGTGCAAAAGTTGTGATAGAAAATTACTCAACTGTTTACCTAGAAAACTTAATTTGAATGGAGTAACACTTAATAAATTATATATATTTAATATTGGGTGAGTGACTGAGTGACAAGCAACTTTTTGGTGCTCTACGATTCAAGAAAACAGGAATACATGTAAATTAAAAGAGAATATAAATTCTAAACAAGTGGAATGCCTCTGGCCGTCTCACCTGCATCACGCGGTTCAATATAGCAGCAGTGCTGACTTTGCATACTACTCTAACTCGCACAAGATGTTCAGTGATACATGGTTACTCTTATGTCCTCTTTTTATGAACTAGACCAATAAACTTACAGAGATATGATGGTTATTCAACAAAAAACCCCAACATGGCCAAAGTTCATTGACCTTACATGACCTTTGACCTTGATCATGTGACCTGAAACTGGAACAGGATGTTCAGTGATACTTGATTACTCTTATGTACAAGTTTCATGAATCAGATCCATAAACTTTCAAAGTTATGATGGTAATTCAACAGATACACCCAATTCGGCTAAAGTTCATTGACCTTTGACCTTGGACATGTGACCTGAAACACGCACAGGATGTTCAGTGATACTTGGTTACTCTAATGTCCAAGATTAACGAACTAGACCAATAAACTTTCAAAGTTATGATGGTAATTCAACAGATACCCCCGATTCGGCCAAAGTTCATTGACCCTAAATGACCTTTGACCTTAATCATGAGACCTGAAACTTGCACAAAATGTTCAGTGATGCTTGATTACTATTATGTCCAAGTTTCATGAATCAGATCCATAAACTTTCAAAGTTATGATGGGAATTCAACAGATATCCCCAATTCGGCCAAAGTTCATTGACCCTAAATGACCTTTGACCTTGATCATGTGACCTGAAACTTGCACAAAATGTTCAGTGATGCTTGATTACTATTATGTCCAAGTTTCATGAATCAGATCCATAAACTTTCAAAGTTATGATGGGAATTCAACAGATATCCCCAATTCGTCCAAAGTTCATTGACCCTAAATGACCTTTGACCTTGGTCATGTGACGTGAAACTCATGCAGGATGTTCATTGATACTTGATTAACCTTATGTCCAAGTTTCATGAACTAGGTCCATATATTTTCTAAGTTATGATGACATTTCAAAAACTTAACCTCAGGTTAAGATTTCGATGTTGATTCCTCCAACATGGTCTAAGTTCATTGACCCTAAATGACCTTTGACCTTGGTCATGTGACATGAAACTCTAATAGGATGTTCAGTAATACTTGATTAACCTTATGGCCAAGTTTTATTAACTAGGTCCATATACTTTCTAAGTTATGATGTCATTTCAAAAACTTAACCTGAGGTTAAGATTTGATGTTGACGCCGCCGCCGCCGCCGCCACCGCCGCCGCCGCCGCCGCCGTCGCCGTCGGAAAAGCGGCGCCTATAGTCTCACTTTGCTTCGCAGGTGAGACAATAAAATGGATCACCAAAGATATAAACTTACCAAAAGAAGTTTCTCTGTGGTATTTTAGGATCCAGTCTGCCTGGACCTAAAGGATGAAATAAAAATATGAAATGTGAAATTATTTATCAGAAAAACAAAAGCAGGTTTCTGAGATCGTGAAAACAAAATATAACCAGACATCCAGTGGAAACTACAACTTGGGAAATGGTCCCCAAACTTTAAGCTTTGAAATAGAAAAGAGTAAATTTAAAACATGTATTAAAATGTCATCGCAAAAGCATGTACATGCATTATGTGTTGATATTAAAAGTATAAAAATCAGAGCAGTACTGAGAGAAACTGAACACCATTGTGTCAGGAGATCTTGTGGATGAAATACACCTTTTGCAAATACTTTTTTCAAAATGTAGTATCAAACAAAAAATAAGTTAAATTGTGTAAAGCACATATATTGTACATTTACAAGGCGAACGTCACTTTAAAACATAATCTGTACATTAAACCAAATCAATGTTTTAGGCCTATAAAATATATACTGTATTAGGCACGAGTGTACAGAATGGTCACACTCTATTGAAAATTACAACGACAAAACTCTATAAAAAGTTCTCTCTCAACCAGACTACAGTAGACAATAACAAGTTCATCATATGTCATGACCTAGTGTAAGGACACACTCCATTGTTAGTCTCAATTCAGGAGCAAAGGATATTCTCACAAAATAATCCAAAATAATAAACCCCTATCAGACTAAACTCGTGCTCTCATCACATTGGAGTTTTCTCGCAATCAGATAGATTTAATGCACAGTATTCAAATCAACAACTTTTATTTTAGAATCCCTTTTTATATAGAATTTGATATTGTTCTGTGTTTGTGAGTGAGACTAACTACACCAAGCCAGCTGGCTCTGGTGTTTGTGTATGTGGGGATAGGAATGTGCAGAGCAGAGCCAGGTGTGGTCCATTTGAATTGTTCAGCGCTGAAAAAATGTACACCTACACCTACATAGATTTGAATTGCACAGTATTTACCAAACAAACTCACTATATTTTTACAATTACAGTGTACAGTTGATGTTATTTTGTCAGAGTACATACTGTAAAAAGTCAAATTTCCCATTTTGGATTATTTAAAAAGAGGAGTGTAATATACAGTTAGCACTGTTTTTTTAATCAATGGACTACATATCATGACTTTTCGAGTGCAATATAATATAACCTTTGGAAGTAACTGATTTGCTATCGTGAGATGATACTCTATTGATTCTGCTAAACAATCAGCACAAGAAAATGATGCACTTTGGCCATGAATATTATGTTTACACAATTGATCCATCGCACAATATACAATGTACACTGTACTGCCATTAAAGTTTTACAGACAAAAAAAATCACAAAAATAATAAGTCAGGAGTTTAAAGACAAGAAATTGCTACAATAAGACTCTGTTCAATGGGATACAGTGTAGTATTCCATTCGAATCAAAATGACAAAATAGCTTCAGTTTGAGAGAATGACTGCTGGGTTTGTCGATGACATCAATAACAGATTCTCTTTCTATTTAAAAAAACAATAAGTCATTTTCCCAAAATGACCAAGTTCTTATCATCACAGCGATGATATATGATTAATATGGGTCATTATTGCTGGGGTAAAATCCCAAAGGTCAATTAGATAATCTGATGGTGTCAACTCATATCACATGTTGCTTGTTATACTTAATCCTGATAAATTGATACAATCCACCTCAGTCATGGAGGAGACTGGTCGGACATATTAAAGATAAATTCCAGTTTTGGTAACGATCTCAAAATGACTTTTTACAGAATATAATAAAATGACCACCCAAGTGTCTGTTTGTATAAATAAAAAATATGTGCCAAAGGATTCTGGGAGAAATTGTGTAATTGCTGAGAAATAAGCAAAATAAGCGCGGATTCGGTCACTTCCGTCGGGTCTTTTATTCCAGCAATAATAATACACTGTCCCACGTGTGCCTATCTGTGTTAGTGATCTTCAGTGTGAACGTTTTTCAGCGTAGATTTCAAGATTTCACAAAGTTCAGTTTATGTAACTGTACCAGATCTAGATCCTCGATGATATACTGACAATTAAGCCTGGTTTTACAGACTTTCTCATGAAATCAGTGTTTACTGCAACTACTGGAATTTCTCTTTAACACCCAGATGCTATTTTTAATACTGCAACGAGTATCTAGACTTTCTTTGCGATGATGGGCCTACATATGAAGCACTATAAATATCACTTCTAAAGGGTATAACAAAAATACTTACATGTAAAAAAAAATCTTTAAATTCCTTTTATTGTTCGAAATAGACAACAGAAATTAAATACTCAAAAAATTTGTTTTGCCCAATTGATCGTGGGCCCGGCAGCCGCTGTGCAGCGCCAGATCGACAAGGCTCTACTATCCCTTTATTGTTGAACGCCAAACAGGGTACCAGCAACTCCCACCTTTTAACGTCTTTTGGTCTGACGCGGCCGGAGTTTGAACCCCCGACCTCCCGGTTGTGAGACGGACGCTCTACCAACTGAGCCAACACAGGTTCCAACTGAGCCAACACATGTATACTGTACATGTATATGTACCTGTATGTAAATATTTGGGGGGTGGGGGGCTAATCTTTAAGCTCACCAGCCTAACATAGCTACATTAACACAGTTTATATTAGACCCTATAGAAATTTCGGGGGCTCTTTTTTTTTTAGGGCTCTTTGGGACTTTTGGCGGCAAATTAAACCCCAAGCCCTCATGTATTTTTTTTTTAAATCAAGGCTTGTGATCATGGCCTAAATGTTACTGCAATATACCTGTCTGTCACATCTTCTGGGAAGATCATAATTTCAGGAATTTTATCCTTTGGCAAGACATAATCTAATTTGCAATGCTAAACCCACCTTTTCTTTATGTAGGTATAAAATTAAATGCGTGCCTGGCAGGAATTAATTCTTCAATTGTTTAGTGCTGTATTAATAAGGCTCTCAGGCTTTGAAAGCTGGGATAATAATATCCAAATTCCAAACATATTGATGGATGTAATGAAATAGTCTGCTCACGTTTTCTCGCATCACGTGTGATATTAACTTGATAAAAACCATGGCATTCTATTTCTAGACAACGCCCTCAATAGATGAAGTTCATTAATATGCAAAGACAGAAAGCCAACAATCCACAAAACCTAGGGATTTTTCCACATTACTCTCACTTCCATGCATATATGTATGCACAGTGTAAAAATACCAAGTGTTCAGAACATCAGCCATTGGTATTCTAAGCAGGCAAAAAAAATTGTTTTCAGTGGCTACTTTTCACAACTTACATACCTAAATCTGCAA
This sequence comes from Lytechinus variegatus, assembly GCF_018143015.1. Lineage (NCBI taxonomy): Eukaryota > Metazoa > Echinodermata > Echinoidea > Temnopleuroida > Toxopneustidae > Lytechinus > Lytechinus variegatus. The sequence continues at coordinate 33,976,091 of NC_054747.1, read as the reverse complement.
CAATTTATTGCAGTCAATGGAGATATTCAAGGGCTCTTTGAGCATTTCAGGGGTGAAATCAACAGAGCTCCCATCTAATTTTTCCCCTAATTTATGAGGGAACAATGCAGTTAGAACATACCATACACAGAACACCAAACAAAGTTTGATCATAATATATTACACTGTCTGATTTAATAAAAAAAAAGATTACTGACATACTGATTCAATTTATGTTTTGACATACAAATTATTTTTAAATGAAAAGAAAGTAAGAAACACATGGCGACAATTAGCATACATGTACACTATGAAAACAAACAATCAAATTCGCAGTGAAACGTGAGCACGAAGCTCCCCTGAAAACGAGGTTGAAATGCTGAGGCATTACAAATGCGAGAGGACCAGATGACTAAAGTCATCAAGCCCATGTCAGTTACTATTTGCTTCAATTGAGGAAATGGCCGATTTCGATCTAATCTCCAGATACGGTATACATGGACACCAAGTTCATTTGGAGCCATGTTGAGCATTACAGAGAGATCACACTCTCGCTGGAATGTGGACTACTTCAGAGGAAATACAGGCTTCAACAGGTTCATCAAATTTGAATCAAATTGATGATTGGTATCAAGTGGTTGAAGTGGTATCAGGGAATATGTTGATTGTAGAACAGTTTCTACTTCCTATATGTAAAGGATAAGATTTACATGTAAACCCTTCAAGAGTATTATGACAATCTGAAGATAGTTAAGTAGATTTAAATGAGTCCAAAGATCTCTTCAGATTGAGTAATGTCACAACTTGAATTAATTTGATGATCGGTAACACACAGTATCAGTGAGCATGTAGGCAGGAAAATATATGGGCCATTACTTCCTACATGTACATGTATATAGATTAAAACCCATTCAAAATTAAAACCTACAAGATCATCATTCAAAAAAATGTGAACAAGGAAGGGGTTGATTTGCGTGTCCTCTCAAGATATTTAAATAAATAATGTCATAACTGTGAAAAAAAATCAAAGGCCAAGTCGACTCATGGTAAACTTCAAAAAAAGATTGAATACAGATTCTTGTAATACATGCAGTATCTTGCTTTATGAGTAAAGTGGAAATTTGAATTTTTTTCTCATCAAGGCAAAGAATAGATATAAAATAAGGGACAAATAATTTAAATGTTTTATTTCAATATTTAAATTGAAGTAATTTGAAGCCCCAATATTTTCATGTACAGCTATCTGTACATTGTTGATGCCAACATGTAATAATCTAGTGAAGACCTTTTAAAGAATCAAGGTTCTGGTAGCAAACCGATTACGAAGGACGTCCCATAAACCATCCCATTATCAAAGCAGTGTCAGAATCACTTTGTAGATGACATCCGTTGCCTGACGGGGTAATTACTCTACCAAACTTGTGCACTATTTTGTTTGGTCATAGAGTGGACATCACGTTTAATAGCAGAAAAGACCCTGATCGTCCAATATTCTATCACGTTAGGATGAAAATTGAACCTCCAATATTGGATCATCATCAAGCATGTTAAGCAGTGCATACGAGGTTGCAATATTACAAAAATGTACAAACAATCAATCAATGGTCCCCCAAAGCGTCCCTCTCTGGGTTCTCCCTGCACCCCTCCCCCATGTGTACAAGAGAAAGATGAAAATGTGCCCCCTCCCGCCCCTTTGTTGCAAGTGTTGAAGGGACCAATCATCACCATGACCCCTCCCCATCATGTTTTGGGGGGTTTGGTTCACATTTTGAAGGCTGATATTTTTCCAGATTCAGGCAAGATTCCCCCCCCTTTTTTTTAATTCCCGTCACATCTAAGGTTCTAATTTCATTATTTCTATTATTATTATTTGTTTGGGGTCACCTGTGCCTGGGAGGCGAAAAGCAAACTGAATCACTATGACCCGCAGCCGCAGGTCTCTCCTCCCGATATAACTGATTGGGGGGAATGCAGGTGGACCACTACACCTGGGTTTCCCTCTATTCTTAAATAGTGCAGTGGTTTCCTTACGTGCAAAGGTGGTGAGTCTCCACTACACGGGGCTTCCATTTAATGTCCTCTCAAAGGGACGGAGTGTTTTCCACTGTAAAATAGCCTGTATCTATGCAACAGAGAGACGCTTACACACAACGCACTGGCTTCAGTCATCCGCCCGGGATGAACTCGAACCCACGATCTTTGCTTCGATAGGCAGATGCAATACCGTCTGGAGCCAACTTTGCTCTCACATTTGATAGGGCCTTTAAGTTTCAACCCAAGCTTGTACATGTACTTGAAGACTCATCCTATTAACAGCTTCCAGTATACTTGATGGCATAGTGATGAGAGATGGTGAAGAAATAATGAACACTAAATCTTTCATGATGGTTAGCCACAGTTCTAATTGACTTCCCTCATCAGGAGCCCATCACCAAAAGCATCCGACATGTACAACTGGTACATTATAATGATATATTATAACAACAATAATAACAATAATAATAATAGGCATTTATATAGCGCCATCTATCTAGCAATATTCTATTCCGAGGCGCGATGTTATTATTATTATCCCAGCTTTAGCTCGAGCTGCCTTTCAGCGCTCATGTATTCAAGGAATGAATCCTCCGGGTACCCATTCACCTCACCTGGGTTGAGTGCAGCACAATGTGGATAAATTTCTTGCTGACGGAAATTACGCCATGGCTGGGATTCAAACCCACAACCCTCTGTTTCAAAATCAGAAGACTAATCCACTGGGCCACAACACTCCACATTATACCATCCAATGGGATCCCTTGGGCCAATCTTATTTGAAAGATTTTGATGATTTGACTCGCGAGCTCATCGTAATGTTTCTTCCTCCTGATTGACACTGGAGCATATCATAATGATCTTTCTGGAGCCATAAAAACATTGCGGTCTTTTTAACACAAGTGATTGCGCAATGGATTGAGTTACCCACACCCAGCTTGCTTTGCCTGTTGCCTTGGCAACACAACAATTTAACACAAAACATCACTGATTTTCGGATCATTGGATGCACATTGTGATTAATTTACTCGCGATAAAAGAAAAACTGCAAGACCAATGATGTTTCATGCGGTCTTCATCGTGGAGTTTCGTGCGGGTTTTCTGTTTTCATCCAGAAAAACCCGCACGAATCCTTGCAATGATTCACGGCTAGTGTGAATACCCCTCAAGGCATGTGCATTGTATCTCGTAAATTACAGTTTGTACATATTACGCAAGAATAACACCTTTAATTATCAACATACATGTACAAAGTTCACAAACAACTAAATTTTTGTCGATTTTTTATAATACATGTTGACATCAGAAAGAAAGAGAAGGTTGAATATTTTGGATGCTGACTGCTTCAACAAAATTGAAGTCAACAACTGTTGCAGGTAACATTTCAGCACTTTGTTCTCTGGCCTGAAAATTAATGATTTATTCCATTTCTGTCAATCGGCCTATTTCAATCCCGCCAGTGGTAAACACTCCATGTTCAGACTATCTCTCAAGAACCGGGGGTTTTCCCTGTAACTCGAAAAATTCCCGTGAAATAATGTGGATGCCTTTACAGGTATACACTGCAATTTATTTGGAGCGTCGTAGCCCAGTGGATTAGTCTCCGGACTTTGAAACAGAGGGTCGTGGGTTCAAATCCCAGCCATGGCAGAGTTTCCTTCAGCAAGAAATTAATCCACATTGTGCTGCACTCAACCCAGGTGAGGTGAATGGGCAACTAGCAGGAATTCATTCCTTGAAATGCCGAGCGCATAAAAGCCGCTTGAGCTACAGCCAGGGTAATAATATCTAAGTCCTTTGGAAGTGCATAGAGACATTATTCATAATGTGTTATGCGCTACATAAGAACTGACTATTACTGTAGAAGCTGTTATTTTCGCGGGGGTTTTATTTTCGCGGATTTCGCGAATTTCAGATCGGCCGCGAATTTAACAACACGCGAAAATATTGACACATTTCTTAGTCAGTGCCAATGTCCCCAACAGCAAAGCTTTACTGTAGAAAACATCCTGTGTAGTGAGAAAATGGAGATATGCACCTGTATATGTACAAAAAAATTAGGCTTAAGAAGTACAGTTAGTGATTCAAAAAGTTAGCTAGAATTTCACTTTTTTAATTTCTCAAACAAAATCAGAGCCTAAACTATTTTTTTTTTAATATTTTACAAATATTTATACACTCTCTGTAATATCAAAATGCATTTTTCATGAAATAATTTGATTTTATTTTCATCGGATTGATTCTATACACATGTAGTGGAGCGTTGTGGCCCAGTGGATTAGTCTTCGGACTTTGAAACAGAGGGTCGTGGGTTCGAATCCCAGCCATGGCGTAATTTCCTTCAGCAAGAAATTTATCCACATTGTGCTGCACTCGACCCAGGTGAGGTGAATGGGTACCGGTAGGATTTTTCCTTGAACGCTTTAGCGCCTATTAATATGGCGGCTCAGCTACAGCCGGGGTAATAATATGATACCAAGTATCAAAGCGCAGTTGAGTATATGCACATAGTAACTGCGCTATATAAATGGACATATTATTATTATTATTATTATTATTATTATTGGCATCTATTTGCATACTCATTAATATTCATAAGTCACATGACCAGAGCTTTTATAAGTGAAGATTCTGTTCACAAAATTCCACATTTTTGCACTTTTACCAACTTTTTGAAAAATGAATCGAACAAATCACAAATTCCAAAGATTGGTTAACCCTGTAGATTACAGATCAAATTGTGGCATGATGAATTTTCAGATCTAAAGGTAAAAAAAGTAAAATTCAAGCCACCTTTTTCCACAGTTTGTATCTGTTTTTACAGGGACATATTTATGTACAAAACACACATCAGCATGGGGATTTTGAGGAGTATAGATTTGCACTAGTTTTGCTTCTTAGAAATGCTGTGGAAATGTTTTGTACATCTTCCAATCGCGAATTTAACGACCCGCGAAAGTGTCGGGACCCCCATGATTTGCGAAAATTCTGTATGCAAAAATAACAGCTTGTACAGTATTTATTTTATTCATTTAAATTTGGGGGTTTTAGAGTGACTTTGGGTGCAGATTATAGCCTACCTATTTAAAGTTAAGTGACAAAAAAAATGATGAAATGTTTCCCCTAGTCCTGTTGTGACTGCCTCTGACTATGAGAGACAATGTGAACGTAGGAAGAATCACAAATACTTCACTCTCCTTACACATTTCAATTAAGAATATTTTCAATTTGCCACCACCACCCTCTGACATATCCCAGACGAGAAATGAACAACGCGCCGCCTTTTCGCTATCACCTTCACCCCCAAGCCGCCCACTCTAATCCAATTTAGTCCTGGAAACGCTTCAAGCGTGGCACATCGGATGGAACAGTTTATGTGTAGCTTGAATAATAGGCTTTTGAATGGAAATAATATGCTAGTTAAAAAGTGCAATAACTATTGGAGAGCATGTACATGTACACTACTGTCTTTCAAAGTTGTTTTTCCACATATTCCAGAGAAATATCAAACTTTACAAACATTCATCAACCAAACCCTGTAATGTTGTGTTCTGGCCTTTCTCTCTGATAGTAACTTGTGAGCAAAGGGAATATTAACAGAACTTTATATGGAACTATCACAGAATTTCAAAATAAAAGGCCCCGAAAATATTGTAAAGGGTCAATAGCAGACACTCCAATCTTAAAAACATGTAAATGGCTTTTTAATTATCCGTAGAGTCTTTGTGAACATCTCAATTTTCAATTTGAGGACATTTATCAGTTATCACAATCTTTTTGGTATTTTGAAGGGCCTTTGGAAGTTTTAACACTTACAAATTCAGTAATTTTTGTATATCAGAAAGCTAAAAATGAATATATATCAATAATGTAGTTTATACTTTTAAAAATTCACATTACATTTTTTATTTGTTTGGACCACTGATCAAAGACATTGATTTATAACCTAGCGGGACATTTGATTTAATTTCAAATTTGGTTTAAGATATTACACAAATCATTTCCATTAATTTGTTCCTGTTTGTGTAGTAGGCCAATAGTTCCTTCTTTGAAGTAAAAAGATAGTCTTACCTGCACATCCTGTTCTGCTTTAAAAATATTTTTCATGTTTAATCTCATACAGGTTCTTAGAATATACTGTAAACAAGCCATTACATTCTTTGTTTACTATTACTCAAACCTGCCATGTAAACTGAATTGTTTTTATTATGAAGGTTTTATAAAGTATTGTGCATACAGTACATGTGTCTTCATCATTTTGCACAAACTCTAAAATAAAATCTGCAGTTTGGCACGAAAGTCACATAATTGAATTCACTTACATGTACTTCTGAAAGATCACAGTATAAACAGTTTTCTTTTTTTTAATACAATGCTGTTTTTATATTACACTTTTATTACAATTATTATATACACTGTATGAACTTTACATTTAATACAGTTTACAGTTTTAAACAAGTTAAACATACTAATCTTCCATCAATTATACATGGTTTTTATTGAACTGTTAAACAATGGCTATAACGGTCATGAAGTAAATATCGTTTTTACTTTGAAACTTCTTATTTTGTATTTTAATTCTAAAAAAAAAAACCTGGTCTGAAGAGGTAATGATATTGTTACTGTCATATTATGCTACTAGTTTCCTCACAACACAGTTCCCCATTCACTATTTGAAGGACAATTCCTGTTTTCTACAATCCATTTTGCTGCTGTCGTAATACACTATATGATTGCACAGGTCTGTAGGTCAGCAAAATAACATTATTCAATCCACTCTTCGCACACACAAAAAATAACTACAAAGAATGTAAATTTTTATACATGTACAAAGGCCGGCGTGTACCCTACATGTGTACACAGCTCTGACTTAATATGATTTAAGAACAATAATAATACCAATGTTAAGATACATGTACATGTACAAATTATAAATTCAAACCCATACATGTAGGTGGGGATTAGATTGAACCCCCTAAATTTTCAAAAGCAGGAAAAAAAAATAGGGGATGAAACCAGAGGGCAAATTGGACAACAGTTTTTGCTGAATACCTTTTTTTTTGCTTGTCAAATTTTTAACCTGGCAATGGGCCTGAAATACATGAAGTATATACAGTAATCAAATAAAATGAAAGCCACTTGCCGTTTCTTAGCAGGAAAGACACAGCCCTCGTGTTTTTTTTAACATAGTGCCTTGGCCCAAGAAAATGCAGTGAAGTGTACTTGTAGGCCCTACACAATTTTTAAATATTTTATGTGCTACTTTTCACAACCTACTGAGGAAATCTGAAATTCAGAAAAGCTTTAACAGTGAATGGGGATTTTCAAGGGCTCTTTTGAGCAAGTTTGAAATTGGCTAGTATTGCTGCAGGTTCTTTATTACTTGTGAACAGCTGTACTAACCACCCCCCCCCCCCTCCCACAAAATCAGGTTATTCCAGGGCCCCATCTTACAAAGATTTACAATCAATCCGATCAACATAAAAATCTAGGAAATCCAACAATGTCGTTACAACTTTTTGTAAGACCGGGGCCCTGGTATTTTCTTAATAGAGGGGGTGTGAGAGAACCTAACCAATATCTTGAACTTTGTGAGGTCAAAGGCCACCAATACACTCCTTACCAAGATCTTTATCCTCAGACTGGTAGAACCTAGTCTACACGCACAGACCCTGGTGTAAACTTTAATCAACAGATGGGCCTTGGCAACAACCCCAACATATTAGTTGTTTCTATCTCAGGGATTGGTACGCGATTAAATCTAGCCCAGGACTGCTGCAGGCTGAAGATTCCGACCATTTTTTCTTGTTTTGACAAATCTGGGCCTACAGAGTCTGCATGAAACTACAAGAGGTCTATGGTGTCTGCAAGCTAGACAGACCTTTGTACACACTGCAGGCCTACAATGTACTATGGCTGCGTTTATGCGACCACAACCCAGAATCATGATTGGAATCACGATTTGAATCATGATTCAAAACAGCAACATGAATCACGATCCGACAGAATCAGCGTTTATACGACCATCTTTCTAACGCTGTTTCTCCCTGAATTCGGGCCGATCCAGTGCGCATCACAGTGCGCAGTTTGACCCAGGAAGTATAGGTCAACATTTTCGCGCGTGTTTCTAACTTCACGTCGGCTGCTAGATTTTTGCTGCCACCGGAGCTAACGCGCGATCGTTTGTGCAAGTGCAACTCGGCTTCCGAAAAATAAATCTTTTACTTCCAGAATTCCGTGTATTGTACCTCGTATTGTTTTTGTTTACTTGTATTCAATCTTGTCGGTTCATCAAAAATGGTGTTCGGTAGCCGTAGTACTGGGCACGAATTCTGTTAATTTTGTCTCGACAGGCGGTGCCACATCTCCGTTGAAATCCCTCCCTTGCAAGCGCCGCTGAAAGGGACTCGTAGATCGTCTTATATTTCTGTGAATCCCGCTTGTGCTTCAGGCTGAGCCCAAAGCACAAGCAGAGCCCTGAGTTTGTCGTCAGTCCAATTTGTGCCTTTGGAACTTGAAGACATGATTGATGAAAACAGTGAAATCAGGGTGACCAGACGTCCCGTATTTCCCGGGATTGTCCCGTATTTCAGAATATTGAACAAAATGTAGTTAATACATTTTGTTCAATTTTCATTAAATAACCAACAGCTGACGAAGCAGGGACAACAATTAAATCGATAACTGTAAACTTTTGCAAGTTCTGCGATGATTTCTTGCTAATACATTGCAAACGAACTGGCCTCCTGCCTGTGTGTGGCAGGCTACTAGCTAGGCATGGAGGATCGAAGCAAATTCTCAAGATGCAAACATCTCACATGATAAACAGTTTTTCCACCAAAATAATCACAAAATCGGCGGCAAATTCTTATAATTATACTATGGATTCTCAGTTTAATGATTTGGAGATGTAATCGGAGGAAAATGTTATTGACTTTTCATAGATCTAGTTGTTTCAGCTTTCGTTTTGAGTCTTGGTGTGCACGATGCCGCGATATTTAAGTTTGACAATATGTTTCACTTTGAAATTTTATTCATTTCTAAAACATTTTATGTTTAAAATTTTAAAAATACATTTAAAAAAACACCAAATAAAGTTATGATTTTTATTAGATGATTGGATTTTTTGTTTACTTGAAGTTTGAACTTTTCCCTTTTCTTTATTTTATATATACCCTATCCTTTCTGCTTGCCCTTTTTTGTTCCATCTATCTTTATTTCCTATCTTTCTTTCCTCGACATTTTCTTTTCTCTCTCTCTCTCTCTCTGTTCATTTTTCTTTCTTTCCTTCTTTATCCAATATACTTTTTTATTTCCTTCATTCTTTCTTTCCTTTTAATTACCTTGGCTTCCTTCTCTCTTCGTCTCCTGTTTCTTTTCGTTCTTTCTCTCCTTCCATTATTTTCTATTTTTTCGTTCTCTTCCCCTTCATTCTTCCCTTCCATTCTTTATTCCTTTCTTCATTTTTCCCTTCTTATTCTTTTCCCTTATTTTTATTTTCTTTCTTTTGTTTCTTTCTTTCAAAGAATGAAGGAAACATGTTTATTTCCTTCATTCTTTCTTTCCTCCTTCTTTTTCTCACCTTTCCCCCTTTAATTGTCTCCTTTATTTTGCGAGACATTTATTAATCTTCCCTTCCTTTCTTTCTTTCTATATTCATTTCAAAGAATGACGGAAACCTTTTTTTATCTCTTTTATTATTTCTTTCATCCTTTTATTCTAACTTTCTGTTATTTTTTCTGTTTTCCTTTATTTTCTTTCCTTCCCAATCATCTCTTTTCTTTCTCTCCTTCATTCTTTCGTTCACCTTCCCTTCTAATTCTTTATATTTTTTTCAAAAGTCTTATTATTATACTATGGATTCTCAGAAGCCCACACTTTGTGTGGGCTTCTTTGTTGATCTTCATTTGTCAATTTTCCCGTATTTCATTTTGTGAAATCTGGTCACCCTGAGTGAAATATACAAATGACGCTACAGTACAACCCCGGGGTACAATACACAGAATGATAATTCCTAAATGCACATGACAATTGGCATATACCGTACTAGTACACTGGCAATCTGCTACACGAAAATTAACCTGCACGAAACACAGCGCGCGCCTTTGAGTCGAACCCGGAAGAAGCACGACACAATGACGTCATAGAATCATGATTCAAATCACGATATCGTTTATACGACCCTTTTCGTTCGTGATTCTACAGAAACGTCTTTCCAAACGCCCCTTTTTCCGTGTTTCATGTTTGTGATTTGAAAGACGTTTATTTCCACTTTCGACTAAACGCAATCGTGATTCTGCAGAATCGTGATTTGAATCATGATTCTAATCATGATTCTAGGGTAAAAAAGTGTCGAATAAACGCACCCCTAGTACACCATGCAAGGGTTTTCAGTCTACAAGGATACTCAGCATTGTGCTGCATAGAGGTCTGGTGGTAGACCTGTTTTGATGTGGTGGTATTGGTACAATGAACTTTGAATGGAGACAGGCAGAAAGCATCTACATACATGCATGTACATGGTTGACTGCACTGACTATACCAAGTACGTGTAGTGTACATGTACATAGGACTCAGCTCTGTCTTGTTATAAAACCGTATCTAGATGTCCCAAAGTAATGGAAAAGTATGGAATGACTTTTGAATGTAGCCTCCATGTAGAATGGGTATAGCATTTCCCCCCAAGAATGTAAAAGAATTATCAAAAGAGCTCAGAATGGTCTAAATTTGGATCATCCTCCGAATTCATAAGTCCCAGCCCCTGTGAAAATTTTCCACCAAAATATACATACATGTATGTGAACAATGCTCAGTAATTAAAGGCAGGTACACTAGTATACAGGGCATGTACATGTACATACTGTACATTTAAAAACTCATACATGTATATGTAGGCCTATATGTAATGTATATTCACAGAAGTACAGCAGCTGCATTTCAATAACTTTTGAGTAGACCTGCATGATTGCATTCAAGTGCTCTGGGTCAGGTGTGTTGTTGAAATAGTTTGAAGAATATGCCCTTTTAATGCCCTACAGAAGCCAATTAAATGTAGCATACCATATACATGTAATCAATAAATCATTCTAAAATCTACATCATATACCCAGGTCTGCATTGTTCTGTATGCATGCAGGTCATTTAATATGCATTTGCTGGTTTTATAAATGTACATTGCTCTAAACAACAATGTGAGTATAGAATGCAGACACGTACATACATGTACAAATGCTACAAGTGAGAGGGAGCAGTACATTTTGCCATGAACTCAAAGTGTATAACAAATCAAAACAAAACAAAAATACCAAAATAATGTGAACAGTTTGCATCTTCTGGTCAGCTCAGTAAGAGAGGAGAAGAACTTACAATTTCTTTTTTTATACCAATTTAACAATGGTACCAAATTCAGCAGAAATGTAATGTCAGGAAATAATTTTGCTTTACAAATTTGAATTTTATAGCATTTTTGGTCATAAAAGAAAAGCTCTCAACTATTAAAGTGATTGGTTAACATTGGTTTGACTTTTAAAAAAAAATGAGCTAGAAGGTCACACTTGTCACCTGTGTCTGTGATATGTTACAAAAATGAAGCCCAGAAAAAATTGAGTTCGAAAATAATTATTTAGTGCTTCAAAAATTGAAATATAAAGTGACCGGAAACACCATCTTAATTTCATCCCATACACTTATGTGTACTATTTAGGTGTCTATAAGACGCCTATTTACAAAATCGGGGTTTGCCCTGTAGTTCTAGCTTTTCATTCTCAATAATGGTTGTTTTCAGGGTTTATTAGCTCTAATACATGCACTTGTACACATGTTTCATCTTGGTTTGAGAATTTTTTAAATCGGCTGCTCACAAAGTTAAACAATACCTTTAAACAGTAAGTACTGTAGGCATAAATACAGAAATGGGTATCTGTGTGCACAGGTAAATATAGGCCTAGGCCTTTGGTGAGCAGAAAATAATACTGACAAGCCCAGGCTGTGGATTCATTCATTATACTCCAGATAAAATGGCCGTGAATGACAGAAGAATAATAGCCCTTTGTCTCTCTCTCACACCCCATTGCATTCATAGAGGTGTGGCCATTAGAACCTCTTTCTACATGTAGTCTTTTCTCAGACCTTCACAAAACAGCTGCAGTATTCACAGGTGCATACGACTCTGTACAATTTGTCTGACATTGTGAGAAGCCTATTTGCTGGTCATGATTGATAGAGTTTTATCTGACAGTTGTGTTTGTTTTCATTTGTTGAATGAATACAATGATAACACAAATTAGTACAGTCTTGAGACCAGCCTATTATCAGCAGCCCTTTCAGGCTGTAATATACATACATGTAGGCCAACATACATCAGAAAGTAGCTGAAATACATGATGTAGGCCTATGTTACTGAGTGCCTTCAATTTTAATATTTTCATGAAAAATCCTTGCACCTGAATGGCTAAAAGCAAATTTGCCAGTGAATAAAAATAGATATATTTTGTGAAACAACTCCAGAAAAAAACAAGTAGGCCCTATATGATAATGGATAATAGACTGGCAAGGATTAGCATTCAGATAATTAGACCCTTTGTGCTATTGCAAGTTTAATTGCTCTCATTAAACCCAACCTGTGCTTCTTTACTTTAAAGACAGCACCATTGTTGTCTATTATGTAACATCTCCTGAGTGGTACTATTATTCCTTGCCGGACCTCTAGTCAAAACACAATGAATGTATTACATGTATGCATGCATGCTGTATTAAATTTGTACACATACATGTACATGTTGTGTATGTATGCAAGGTAAAATAGATTGTCCAACACAGAACAGGTACATGTAGAACATAATAAAATGAATAAAGTTGGGCTCCATCAGAGATGCCAAGGTCAAAGACGAGCTATGCGTGAGATTTTCTGTGAATCTGAGTGAGATTACAGACATTGTGTACAATGTGGGGATAGGCTGTGATACATGTAGTTGCGTGAGACAGAGACTTGAGGGGATGAACAAGAGTCCAAATTCCAAAATGCTTGAGTCTCACGCATAATGCGTGAGACTTGGTAGCTCTGCTCCATTTGGGTAAATTTTGCAATGGGCCTGTGAAAGAACTCCACATGGAAGTTACAAAATGATTCAGACACATTTGAATTCAAGCCCTGGGTAAAATGTTTTTGGAGCAGTAGTAGGAGTGAAATTTTATCAAAATGTTAAACTCTAGACTAAGCTGGGTACAGTACACAAAGGTTAGCGACTAATCGTACGCTTGATTTTCACAATTAATAGTACACTGTAGTCAATGCAATCAATCGTCAATAAATGATCTACAATGATTGCTACAAAGCTTTGTGTTCCAGGCCTGCGATTGATATTTAAATTATATTACCTATAAATTTACACACATTTTTAATTTTAGAGACAGGCACATGTACATGTTGTAATAACCTACACTACTAAAAGGCAAAACAATATCTTTTCAATCAAGTGTTGTTTTCATACTAGTGTGCATTCCGAATGTTCATTTCTTTCAAAGAGTGAACAAATAAATAGCTTAGAAGTGTAGCATTGTCAATATGAAAATTGTAATGTGTGGTCCAAATCCAATTACATGTTTACATTTTTTATTCAATACAGGTACCTACATAGGGCTACAGTGTGAGGGCTGCATGGCTTCATTTTTACAGCATGCTATACTGTACCGATCAGTCTTATTTTCACTGGATTATTTCAAAGGCCTTGTCACTGTTTAATTTACCAACAGCACTAAGAAGACAAGTCAATACTGGCAAAGCTAGAGAATTAATTTCTGTTTACAATGAAGTAGGATCATGCATGTGTGTTATTGCAATGGCTATGAATGTGGGCCCGTATAAGGTACATCTATTGTTTTGTAGGGGTCTGTTATTTCAGTATTACAGAACCTCAAATATATGTACATGTATTTCATAACAAATAGGTGAATATTTAACAATAATTCAATGGACATAATATTAAAATAAAACTCATTCATTGGTCTTCTAAAACTAGCATGCAAAATTAACTCTCTCATACACCTGTACCACAGCCACACCCACATAACCAACTCCAGACCGATCAAGTTATTTCCAATGGCATCATCGGTCGATTTGGTACCAGTTCTGCAGGTGTGACTGCACTGCAGGGTAGCATCACTGTCATAAAGATGAACTTGGGCAGACAGAACTGGATTAAGAGCTCCAAGGGATTAGGATCTTATTAGTTTCATCACCTGTCCTTTATCGCGTTAAAGAGATTTTCCTCAAAACGCTTTGCGCTTTTCACACTGGCATAATTTTGCTTAACCCCCCCCCCCCCCAGAATTGGTTGGACTTGGGCTTCAGTCAACCAATTAGCCCCAATAATTTCCGAGACTTATGCCAAGCCCAGCTCTTTTTCATAAGACTCCAAGTGGACATAGCCCGCAGAATAAAAGTGGTCTGCACAGAAATACATGTACTACTGCCTTTATGGTGCCAATGCTATTAAAGCATGTTCATGCAAACAGGAAAGAGTTACATGTACGTGTAGTATGGGATTAAGAAGCCCAAAGTAGAAATAAAGTACATTCATGGCAGATTGAATGATGCTCAGTGCAAAAACATGAAACTGTAATCCCTACACTGTATTACGAGATGACCCAAAAATGAGTAAACTACACAACCGTATGGTAGTATGGAGCTTTTTAGGATTGTACTATAGGGAGCAAAACAGGGTGTGAAAAGCATATGAGCTGATGATGGCATTTAGGGGGTCAGCTCAATATAATAGCCTGACGGTGCCCAGTGGGAAAAACAATATATGCAGTCACTGTGGCTGATTGCCAGTTTTCTTGCAAAAGTGGCATGTGTATCGTTGCACACTTGTGAGCTTCCAGTCTAAAGGAACAGGTTTATAGCATCTTATAACAAAAATGTAGATGCATCCTTCAAAAAAAAAAATTACAATGTATCTGGCTAAATTATACTATGCAACTATAACAAAACAGTGTACTCTCTTTCTGCATGAGGGCCGCAGACGTGCTAGTGGATGTACAGTACGCCTCTAAAGGACAGTTTATACACTTTTTTTCAAGAATTTTGTAACATATTTGAATCAATAAAACAGCTACATGTAGGTAGATCTCTTCAGCAATTGTTGGACAGGACACAGGCGCATCAAGCACCAATATAATAAAAACAGTCCACAACCATCCCTATGGTTTATACATATATTGGGACTCCTTCTAGCAATTGCTAAAAATTACATTGATTACAAAATGCAGGGTCATCAAGAAGAAGAGTATGCGTACCTTACCTGAACAAAAAAAATACATTTTTATTCTGACACTCCACACTTACTACAGTAGTAGGCCTACATGAAAGTATAAGTTTACCACTTATGTCAGGTATAAACAAGGGTCATATTACATTGTGTCTTTTATTGGTAACTTGAAACAAGAACGTGATTAACAATCATTTATTATTGCTTAAAACGGTCATGAAATTTATACAAGACAAACAGGACATTGCAAGTTTACGAGTTAAGTATGTACACTGCAGGCATTTTCACTCCTAATCATTAGCAGGTTCACAGAAAATAAAAAAATTAATGAGTAAGCCTCATTTACCATAATACAAACTTTGCAACAGTGCATTTTTTAATGCCTTTATTACTTGTTTTGATGCCTTTAATACTTGCATGTATTTTCAAAGTTAGAAATTTGTCCATTGGCACAAAATTAATAATTTTGACATAAGTTTCAAAGAATTCCAGTTTAAGAAAGATTCAAACATGGAACAAAGGGCAAGGTCAATAATGCAATGTAAAGAACTACTGTTGATTAGGCGGTAGCATTTTGTATGTTTCTGCTTATATTGAAGTCCTACATGTATGTATTTTGAATGAATTTTAGGAAATGTGTTTATCAGAATTCAGAAACGACAAATGTTTGTATTAAACTTCGTCATAAATTGGCTTTATTCTTGCGGATAATTTGCCATCTAATGTATGTAAATGGGCTCAATGCTAATGGTTAGATACAAGAACCTTGATTTTAAACATACATACATTGTTACATTAACGTGTAGACATGTGTATGGGTGGGTGTGTGCGTGTGTACACATGTAGGTCTACATGTTTGACCTTTATTCATGTAATTTTCATATTGCTGACCGACATATCCCCACCAATCAACCTACATTGTACATCGGGTTGTACGATAATGGGACTAGATCAATACAGATATCATTAAACCAGTTTCCAATGTCACAGCGTCTGATAAGTCGATACTCGACTGTACTTTGACACTCCCGACTCCATCTTAAAGATATCACTCTGTTTTTATCTTTCGGTACTCTAATTTGATTTAAAAGTGTAACTGCAATACTTTATTCATTTGAATCAATAAATGTAGGTCTATACGTGTATGTCAAGAAATGCATACAGAGTTTGTTTTCTTAAAAAACAAATACATCTAGGTCAAGGATACTGTATATGCTTTGTGTGTGACTGGGAAATATCACCTTTACAGTATTTCTCATATCTATAGGGCCTACCTCAAAATAGAAAAAGCTCTGATTGTATAAGGTACATGTACAAAGGCTTATCAAAAAAAAATTATTTAACTTTGCAGGCATTCTGGGAGCAAATCAACTAGCCCCTGCATTATACGGGTAAGGCCTATATTAATGCCTACATAGTGTACATGAAGGCTATAAAAGTTGATTTGTGAGTATTCAACAGTACAGGTTGTATGGAATATAGATCGTCTGATTTTAAAGTGTTCAAGGTAAGATTATCCATCACTCTGGGCATTTTATAAAGGTCCACACAAAAATTTGCAGTCTACCAAATATTCCCTGGCATTGCCAGTGAGGCTTTTTTTAGGACTCCAAAACCACACAGTACTAACACCACACAATACAGACAGCTATACAATTTCTCATTGAAGAGAAGGATGTAGGATTGTGTTAATAATGCACTGCCATGCCCCATGAGCCTGCTGCATTGCTCAGATGACCTCATGCTGTGAGGTCACCCCAAGCTGGAGTCTGTTTTCACTCAACATCTACAATGCATGTTCAACTGGAAGTCGTGCAAATGCATGTATGTGGAACCTCCACGGTTATTATGCACTTTGTGGATGCAGCGTTGCGCTTGCAGAGTTTCTGATCAGATGTAAAACTTTCTCATACCGCCTTTTCACTTTTTGTGCCCCCTGACCCACTTGCAGCCCCACTTGCAGCCCCTACATTTCTCTGCATGTTTGTTTTGTTTCTCTGGTATTTAATATTGTATAAGTGGTTTTTTTATAAAATGTCAAATAAATAAATTAAAATAATACTGTACAGACGTACATCATGAATCAAGTACTGTAATTAAATTGCACTGCTATTTTACACTGCTTTACTCTTGATGTGAATTGCACATTATTAGCAGTACATGTACATGTATGTTGTGGTTGTTTTTCGAAATGGAGATAGAGGTGGTGATGCGGGGGAAATGACATGGGGGCTCAGACCAATTTCTTGAATCTAATCTGCTCAGGGCAAAATATCGAGTGAAAATTACTGAATATTTAATACCATGAGTCAGTGTACTCCATGAATATTCATGATGACATTGCATGTTCACACAAGCTTTCAGGGAAATAATAACACGAGGACTCGGGGCTAATTCGTCCTGAAAACCCCAATAGCCCTGGAAAACTATTTTTTTTAATTAAAAGAGGCCACTGAAAATTTCATCAAAATTGGATGTAAAATAAGAAAGTTCTGGCACTGAAGCTTCGCTTATTTTTCACAAAACAGTGATATTACAACTTAGTGGCATGCAAATGAGAGAGTTGATGATGTCCGTTACTATTTCTTTTGGTTTTTATTGTTTGAATTATACAATATTTCATTTTTCACAGATTTGAAAATAAGGACCAACATGACTAAACCATTTAGTATTAAACAATGCTAATTCCACATGTTCAGGGAAGAATTAATTGTTGTTTCACTTGACAATGAGGGGAAAATTAGAATATTTCATATTTAATATAATAAAATACAAAATAGTGATTGGATGATGTCATCAGTCTCCTCATTTGCATACCGACAGGATGTGCATAACTATTTTGTGGAATAAAACAAAACTTTAAAATCTCTTTCTAATTTTACATCCGATTTTGATGAAATTTTCAGTGTTATACTTGTTGGAAGAGCTGTTTATTCAAGTGAACTTTTTGTTGGGGTAGACTTGTCCTTTTATTAAAGACTAAAAAATTAAACCGAAGAAAATCAAACGTGTATGTATACATTGCATATAATAGGACCATAGACTGATAATCCCCTGTTTCTGAGTTTTTAAACATTTTCTGATTTTTTGGGGTCCTCCTCCTACACAGACTGATGACGGCCATTGGGCTCGTAATGGTGGAACAAACAACCGCTGCTTAACTAAAGCATCTATGGAGTAAGGGTGCGATTTTGTACCCTCCTTAAATGTACCCTCTTAAATTTTGCTTTTTGACGGGGAAAAAGAAAGAAATAATCAAGATAAACTTAATTCAAGCTTACCACCTTTCAGCTAAGTTCTTCTTCGATCGACATAGCTGTAGCTGCGCTGATCTGTTTGTCATCAAAGGTGGTAAGCTGAATGTATTTAATATTAATTTATCTTTATTATTGGTGCAGTAAATCTCTAAATGCAGAGAAAATCGGCAACTGTTTGTAATTTCATATTTATCCTATGAATTTTTATAGTATGAACATATTTTACATATTGAGGCAGAGGAAATACTATTGTTTTGCATGATAAATCGAGTGCGTAGCTTTAGGGCCCCTTCTACATCGGGAGGCAAAATCAGGTGTTTGGAAAACACGGCGGGATTTTTGTATGAGTTTTGTGATATTTTGTTCTTGGTTAAGTTTTATTTACATGTAGAATATTTGCCACAAATTAGACCGTGAAATATAATTTGT
Source organism: Lytechinus variegatus (assembly GCF_018143015.1). Taxonomy (NCBI): domain Eukaryota; kingdom Metazoa; phylum Echinodermata; class Echinoidea; order Temnopleuroida; family Toxopneustidae; genus Lytechinus; species Lytechinus variegatus. Next base: position 33,957,124 of record NC_054747.1, on the reverse strand, counting down.
TCAGATATTAAAATTGGTAGAGTTTTTATCGTTGGTAAACAAAGTGCGTAGCTTTAGGTCCCCCCAATATGCAAACGTCTCCTCTCAATCATTCTCAATCTCTTACTCAGAATCAGTCTCTCTCACTCAGAATCAGTCTCACTCACTTTCTACATCAATTACATGTATGACGATCTAGTTTCTTCTGTCAAAGTTTCAGTGACACAGTCAGTCACAATTATAATTTAGACGTCTTCTTCTTACCACATATGTTATTGTTTACCCAGAAAGACATTATTACGTTTGGACTTTCCGAGTTATGTTTAGAACTCCACCCCAGGCCAGGCCAGGGTCGAAAGTCCACCACCCACAACAGCGCGTAGCTGCTCTATTGACGGGGTTGAGCCCGGTCAGATACACACACAGGTTTCGATGGTAGCCCTCTCATGCGTGCAGGAATTATCATACCGGTGTCACAACTTACCGATTTAGTGGCAGTAAAGTTGGCAAAAATCACCTCTGAATTACCACAGACTGCAAGATGACAGGCATAGATATAGCAACGAAATAGCAATATGTTCTTGATAAAATCCAGTACAGTAGTCCAGTTGGATATAGACAACTAGCGCCAATGAAATTATGAAATAAATCATGAAATTTCCCTAGATTCGACTCGAAGCTTGCTCTCTGAATGGGCCACTTTGCAGCTCTATATTTTTAAAAGGTTGCGCTCTATGAAATATAGTCCTGTCTTCAGTTGAAATCTTAGGCAAATTTCTCCATCACATCATTTTATTCTCCTGAATAAGAATTTTGTATTGATGAAAGAGTTCACTGTCATTTGTTTATCAACAATTTCTCAAAATAAAAAGTTATTTACCACTTCTAACTTTAAAGATTTTCATCCGCGAGTTATGCGGTCACGAACATGGCTGGCTTGTGTATACATTGCATTACACACGCACAAGTGCGATGCTTGCAAGGCTAAATACTTCCTGGATTTTTTTGTCAGCATTTTGGTTTTCTAAGAAACTGGTGACCTTGGCGAATTTTGAAGAAATTAACAGTTTATGAAATACAGCTTATTTCAATGATGCATGAATGATGTCTTGTTAACAATATGACAATACTATTGTACCTTTCTTCTTTTTTATCAGATTAGATTCTTCCTTTATTTCTTGTAATCCAGTCACAAACCAAAACCCAAGAAGAGAAGCAATCTTATCGGAAAGAGTAAAATAAGTGGAACAATTTAAAAAAAGTTTCATCAAAATCGGTTATGAAATAAGCAAGTTATGGACGATTAAAAAGTCTTGTTTTACTTACTATGTGGATCCTCAAATTGGCAAACGTGCTTCAAAATGGCTGATTTTGTGGACAACTCTCCATTTGTTTTGTACACATATTTTCAGATTTTCCCCTTTATTTTACATATTTCACATTATCTCCTCCTGATCTTGACATATATGGTGTGGATTATATTTTCCCATGACATATGTTGTGCTCAGAAGGAGGCAAGATGCAATTTGAAAGATAATGAGGAAAATCTGAAAATTTGTGTACAAAACTTTGATCGATGAACAGGCTTCGTCCTACAACATCGTTGGAGTAAACTAAACTAAACTAAAACAAATGGAGAGTTGTCCACAAAATCAGCCATTTTGAAGCACGTTTGCCAATTTCAGGATGCCCATAGAAAGTACAACAAGAGTTTTCAATTTTGATGAAACTTCTTTTAAATTGTTCCGCTCCTTTTACTCTTTCCAATAAGATTACTTTTCTTCTTGGGTTTTGGTTTCCTTTAAACACCTTTAGAGGAATCCTACCAAGTACATGTACCAAGCATCGAACTTGTTTTGTTTGTTATAGTTGTAGGCTTATTTTATTTTTTTTGGAGGGGAAAGGGTACAAAGATTTACTGTGGAGTGCTGTAGTAATATTTGACAGGGGTGAGATACAATCGGAGTGAAGAAGGACCAGAGAAATTAAGAGTGGGATGAGTTTTAACCAAACAACATTCATAATGCATCAGACATAGTGCATTTGAGATCCACATTTTCTCTCTCTGACTTTTATTTTTTAAAGGAGTTATTAAATTTTACACGTGGTTAATAGTAAAGTCAGTGGCGTAATGAGCCAAAAAGTTTGAGGGGGCTCGATATGGCGTATCGTGTAAAATTAATGAGAAGTTGCGAGCATTTCATTACAAAAATCCAAATTTGTGATAGATTTTGACATGATATTCAGAAAATATACATATCACCATTATCCCTTTTCTTTCTTTTTCTCTTTATTAATTTTTTTTATTAAAAAAATGTGAAAAGCCCCATGCCCCCCCCCCGTACACCCATGAGTAAAATCAAAGAGGTATCATGAAACCCCCCCCCCAAAAAAAAAGGGGGGATGCTATAGATGACCAAGACAAAGAGAAGGACATTTTATATATGTCCAAAATATTTCTCTAGGCGCCAAGTTTGGCCTCCATACTTTTGGTTCATTACACCATGATACTCCATTAAAGGGGAAGTTCACCCTGACAAAAAGTTTATTGTAAAAATAGCAGAAAAATAATAAAAAATATTGCCGAAGGTTTGAGAAAAATTCATCAAATAATTAAAAAGTTATTAGAATTTAAATTATTTGACTTGTGTCGTCATATGCGAGCAGCATTCCTACATAGCGAATGGTAAAAAATCAATGAAATGTCATTTTCTCAGAAAATTGAAAATGGTTTTCACTGTACCTTTTGTATATTTCACACCCGATCATGATTAAGTCATCAGGAACCATGCAAAATTTGAAATTAATGCATTTTATATTACATAACACCGTATGGGACAGCTGCTCGTTTATGACGTCACAAATCCAAAACTTTGAACTCTAATAACTTTCTTACTCTTTAACGGATTTTCTTCAAACCTTCACTAATATTTTTACTATTTTTCTGCTATTTTTACAACAAAGTTGGCTTCAGGGTGAACTTCCCCTTTAACGCATAAATACCTCCGGAATACATCTTGAAACAAATGGACCAATGCCTAACTTTTTTTATCATAAAACTATTGAACCTCAATCTATTTTAACCTACTCCTCATTTCATAACTGAGAAAATCAATTAAATAAAAAAACACCGAGGAAAATGTTGATTATTTTCATCGATAGAAAAAAATAAAATAAGCATAAACGTTGAAAATTTCACCAAAATCGGATATAAAATGAGAACGTTATGACATTTTGATCTTTCGCTAATTTTCACAAAACAGTTATCATGCACGGTTACACTTCGTAATTCCGAAGCTTCGTAATTCCGAAGGTTCTTTATTCCGAAGGTTCGTAATTCCGAAACACGTAAATTGCCTATACCTCGATGTTCGTTAATCCGAAAACGAAAAAGGGTTCGTTAATCCGAACATTTGTGGCGTTATTCCGACGGTTCGTTATTCCGAAGGTTCGATAATCCGAAAACGAAATAAGGTTCGTTTTTCCGAAGGTTCGATAATCCGAAAACGAAATAAGGTTCGTTTTTCCGAAGGTTCGTTAATCCGAAAAAGAAATAAGGTTCGTTAATCCGAAAACGAAATAAGGTTCGTTAATCCGAAAACAAAATAAGGTTCGTTAATCCGAAAAATGAAAACCGGGAAAGCAGAGGCAGAGGCAAGGGGGGGGGGTGGACACTTGCCGTTTAATTGTTATGAGGATGGGAAGGCAAGGGCGGCCAAACGAATTTTCGTTTGGGGGGTAAAGCCAAAAAATGAAACTCATACGTCAAAATGGGCACTTTGGTGATATTTTCACCTTTAGATTATCAAAAAAAAACTTTTTTGAAATGACTTCTTATTATGGAAAAATGTATATTTAGCCTTTATTTTTCGGGAGAGAGTATAATGAGCGAGCGGCTTGGTAAAAAAAATCAAATGTGAAGTTGTAAAACTCGTTTTGGGGGTCAATTATTCTTTAAATGGCATTATTGCGAGGTGTTGCGAGCGTGAATCACAAGCTAAAACTTAAGGGTATTTCAATAAAAATGGAAATAAGTTTTTAAAAATCCGAGCAGATTTCTGCTGTCACTAAAAATATGTACATCTAACTAAAGAATTAACACGAGCGCAATACGCGAGCTTAAACATACTGACCAGAAAAGGAATCTTAAAGAAAGAATTTAGTGACCTCTTTAGGATACATATTTCACCAATCGAATAACTGAGAGTGCGAAGCGCAAGCTGAAAATTTGCAATATTCCAGCCTGAAAACTTTACTTTAAAAAGAGTATTTTATTTCGAAAACATGAAAAACAGCAAATTTATTTTTGAAAAAGGATCTTTCCCATTTTTGGAAAAATATGCATTTCCCTGCTTTTTATTTCATTTTTGGGGTGCAAGTGCCCCCTGCCTCCCTCCCGGCGGATCCAACTTTTTTCAAATGAGGGGGGGGGGGCAATTTTTTTTTCGGCCATATTTTCCTCGATCGGCAGCTTAAAGTTGATTTTTGTTTGTTTTTTGAAAGGGTAGTCCTAACAGTCAATAATTAGCTTTATACTTATAAAATAAAGTAAATATGTAATAACATGATAAACCCTTTTTGAATAATGCGAGCGCGAGCTATATTTTTTTTTAATATGATGGGCAATATGTTTGTGATCTTCAAAACGAGATGCCTATTTAGTTAGATAATAACTGCGAGCAAGAAGCGCGAACAGAAATTTTAAATATAAGCTCTGACCTGATCTAAAGGGGACATTTTAAGAACTTTTTGCAGTTAGCCATGAAGACGATGCGTGTTTCAACCAGTGGCGGCGGAACGTATTTTCCTTTTTGGGGGGAGCCAAAAAAGGGGCCAATAGGGGCATTTTGGTGCAAACGGATATTTTCGCCATAAGATTATCATCTGTGTAAAGAGGTTGTGTGTTTTGTAGTAATTAAGTTGAGCAAAAAAATTAAGTGATCTCTGATTGGTAAGTTATATATTACGTTTCATTTCTGCGAGCGTAGCGAGCAAGCGGTTTTTGGGAAAATGTAAAATTCGCCTATTTGGTCAATTACTGTTAAAAGGGCATCCTTGTGAGATGTTGCCAGCGAATCACGTGCTCAAACTTTTGGAAATTTCATGTAGGCCTAAAATGATAAAAAATATATTATTTACCCAGGGAAGCCACTTCAGTTCTGAAAACTGTTCTCCCAGCTATTATTATTATTATCCGTGTTTGTTACCAAAATGAATAATTTTCATTTTCGGAAATACGAACCTTATTCAATTTTCGGATTAACGAACCTTATTTCGTTTTCGGATTAACGAACCTTCGGAATTACGAACCTTATTTCGTTTTCGGATTGACGAACCTTCGGAATTACGAACCTTATTTCGTTTTCGGATTGACGAACCTTCGGAATTACGAACCTTCGGAAATACGAACCTTCGGAAATACGAACCTTCGGAATAACCGAACCTTCGGAATTACGAAGCTTCGGAATTACGAATGTATGCGAGCGATCATGGTTAACTCAGTGACATACAAATGAAAGAGTCGAATGTGTCCATCACTCACATTTTTTCTTTTTAATTATACAATATTTCAATTTTTACCGATTTGACATTAATGACCAACTTTACTGAACCATCAAATGTAATGACAATGGTATTACCACAAGTCCAGGGCGCGGGAAAAAAAATTTCCACAGGAAAATAAGGAGAAAATTAGAATATTTCATATTTCTTACAATAAAATACAAGATTTAGAGAAATATTGAGTGGGTGGCGTCATCAGTCCCCTCATTTACATACCAACCAGGATGTGCATTGAACTCTTTTTTTTTTAATTAAGCAAAATTTAAAAATGAATAATTTACTCATTTTACATTCGAATTTGATGAGATTGTCAGCTGATGTAGTTTTCTCTATTTCTTCAAATCAACCTCTGTTGGGGTGAAAAATTTTCTTTCTTTTTAATGGCGCCCTGACAAGCTTGTGTAGCTGCATGCTCTCATGTTTCTCTGCAAAATGGTCAATGTAAAATAGTGATCTGCTTTGTTAATCAAAGTATCATTACTATCAGGGGCGGATCCAGGATTTTAAGAAGGGGGGCACATTTTCCCGATGAAAAGCAAAAAAATAAAAAATAAAGAAAGGTGTTTACCTGAAATTGACGGTAATTTCGTCAGCTGAAAAATTGACAAGCCACAAAAAAGGGCCTCACTTTCAAAGGGGGGGGGGCATACTTACGTAAATACGATATATTTACATTACAAATTTTTATTATGGCTCTCTCAAAAGGGGACACGGGCCGGCTGTGCCCCCTGGACCCGCCACTGTATTCCTGGGCTATTAAAGTTTTGCCGGCAAAATGGCAAATTTAAAATGCTTTGATTAAAAAAAATCCTTTTCATCATTTATTCAAACGCCTTCATTTATATTCAAACCAGCACTCTTTGTTTTACAAGATTTGTGATTTCAGGTTTTATGGCCATGAATGCAGTTAGATTTCTTATAATAATGTTCCAGTGACCTTCAAATACATATACATAAATGATAGAAAATACAATGTATCATAACGATATGATGCTATACACAAACAAAATAATTCAATAGCTTTCTATAATAGCTTTTACATAAATATAATCCGCCTTGTATGTTTGGATTATTTCCTTCATTTATACAGAGCACTGGCAGAGCCAGGGGGCACAGCCGGCCCGTGCCCCCCCCCCCTTGAGAGGCACAATTACAATTTGTAATATAAAAATTCCGTTAAAACAGAAATGTCCCCCCCCCCTCTTTTTTTTGGGCTTGTCAATTTTTTCGTGGACTAAATACCGTTAATTTGGGGTTATTTTTTATTTTTTTTATTATTATTATTTCTTTTGCTTGTCAAAATTTTCTTCGGAAAAATGTGCCCCCCCCTTTCCAAAAATCCTGGGTCCGCCCCTGATATATAGAGTATGGTAATTTCTTCATATTTGTTCAGTTTGTTGCTGCTTCTTTTAAAAGAAAGGAATCGGTATGCCTGTGATACCAAGTTTGACACACTATTTCTTTACATTTTAATTGAAATGTATTACTTGAATTTTATGCTGATTAAAATTAAGCGCATTATTGTCCCGAAAAGGGATGAATAATATAACGACAGTCATGTTTGTCGGAATAAGTGAAGAGGTTACGTATCTCACAAATCAAAATGCGAGCGCGAAGTGCGGGCTGAAATTATTTTAATCTTCAGGTAAGGAAAAGGGACATTTTAATCACTTTTAGTAATAATGAAAATGATGTGAATATATCTTTAAACAAAACAATGAAAGCTACAAGCATTGGCGGCGGAAGCCAAAAATTTTAGGAGGGGACAAACAAAAAAATTTTGACAAGCAAAAAAAAAAAAAAAAAAAAAGGTTTTCAACCCAAACAATTTTAGGGGGGACGTAGGAAAATAAATTGACAAGCAAAAAAAAAAAAAAAAAAAAAAAAAAAAAGGTCATCAACAACAAATTTAGGGGGGGATCGTCCCCCCTCCTCAAATTTAGGGGGGGACACGTCCCCCCTGTCCCCCCCGCTTCCGCCGCCTATGGCTACAAGCACGAGCGGAAATAGTTTTTTGTGTATAGGATATATATAATGGGAGTCAACAGGTCTTCGTGGTTGGGGAGGGTTGACTGACACAAATATTGTTCTCTTTGTGGGTTTTTTTTTCTTCTTCTTTAGTTTAAGGGAAGGGAGTGAGTAGCTTTACGAGTCTAAAGGGGCCAGTTATGGCGTAAATGACAAAATTTATTTTTTTAAATACAAAATTTTCTTATAGGTTTTGAAATGATAAGCCCTTTGATATTCCTTTCTTTCTTTGTCATTCTTTCTTTGGCCCCAAGCCTCTCGTCTACAGGCAAGTTGCCAGGGGGGGGGGGGGGCATAGTCCTTAAGACCGAATCAAGTACTAGCTTTATACAAGATAAGGTATAGGTCTACTTTGTAAGGACGAAATAAATAACACGAGCGCGAAGCGCAAGCTATAATATTTTGAAAAAAATACCTAAAAATTTGATATTTTGTAGACTCTTATCGGTTTTTATGGTTATTTTTTTAATTTTTAACATTCTTTCGAATTTAATTTCTCAACTTTTGTATGTCTCCCACTTGTTTTACATCATGCACCTGAATTAATAAAGAAATTAACTAACTAAAATTAAGTGATAGTCAATACAGGGTGGAAAAAATAAACGGGGCACACCCAAAACATGCGCTTAGTTGCGGAGAGGGGTAAATTTCAAAACGATAATATCTTGTATAAAAGTTAACAAATGAACATGTTGTTTTGTTTTATCCGGGGTGTTGTTCTTTTCCATCCATCTGTTTGTAACAATTTCATAGTATCCGAAAAAAAGCATGCGGAAATACCATATCCATCACTGCCCATCATGATAATCATTATGATTAATACTGATATTATAGTACCAATTATATTATTAATATTATTATCATTATTATGATTTCTATTATTAATATTATAATGGGGGATGATAAGACAGGTCATTCCCCACGTGAAATCCCCCCTTCCCGGATTGACCACCATGGATGTATCTTATCAAACCGGTAATGCAAGCGCGAAAAGCGATTTTTTTTTCATTCCAATTCTCCCCCTCTTATATCATTCCATGCTCTTCGATCTTTGATATTTCTTCCTGTAAACTCTTTCAAATAATAATATTGATCCTTGCCTGATTTTGATGAAAATTTCAGGGTATTTGTCAAATTTTACTTCATCTGTTTAAATCATAACATTTTCAGCCGTGAGTACCCTTCTACGGTTAACTTGAAGGAAATGTAACCTCTCTGGGCAGAAATTCCTAATGGTAGGTTATAACAACTATAAACCTTTCTTGAAATGGGACAGAGTGAAAATTTAAGGTAACTCGTTATCACAAGATCGGGGGTAAAATGGGACAAGCGAATAAGCAAGCAAGCCAAAAAATATTTTAAAGATCTCAACTCCAAATCGGTCTACATATTTTTTTCCTCCTGGGACATCTTGAAAAGAAAAAACAAAAGGAGAGGAGGTATTGATGTATGTTAATAATCTATTTGAACGAAGTAAAATGATACAAATCATGCATCCCATCTTATATTTTAATGAGTCAAACTAGCAAATTTATTCCAAGTGAGAATGATAAAATTTTGAATTTATTATTGGTATCCATGGGCGCTGAATGAAGGATGCAAAAAAAAAACCCAAAACCCTCTTTAAAAAGTAAAGCAAAACAACAAATAGGCGCCAACAAAACAAAAGAAAAAACACCACTAGATGGCGCTCGAACACTAATGCTCATCTTTTGATCTTCGCAACTCAATGATACCCTGAACTGAATTATCAACAATTCGCAATATAATCATTTATAATCAACATATTCATATTTTTCTATTCCTCCATCCCCTTTTCAGCTGAGATTTTCTTTTCCTTTTGTTCAGGAATTTGTTTTCATTATGTAGTTCTTCCGAATCCCATGGACATCTCCCATCCATTTGAAGAAGGAGAAGAAGAAGAAGAAGAAGAAGAAGAAGAAGAAGGAGAAGAAGAAGAAGAAGGAGGAGGAGAAGAAGAAGAAGAAATTGAGATAAAACTAAATCATAAATTAACATTATTGGCGAGAAAATCGTGACTGGTTTACTTATCCATTTGACGTGTAATGTTTTCGTGGTTTTTCCCTTTTATCAATGTACTGTTATATAAAATGCGATTTACTTATTTTCCTCAGAAAATGCCCACCTCCTGAAACAATAAAAAAAATGAATACATTTTCTTTAAAAAAAATAACAAAGGAAATTTTAGTAATTTTGTGCAAGGGTAAATATCCTCTCTTCCCTTCAGTACAATGACATTAGGCGAGCATGCGACCAATTTGAAACCCCCATATCGGAGTAAAAGATTTTTTGATAGAAACAAGATGTTCGTCAGATATTGCCGAATGAAAAAAGACAATTAATGCATGAACTTATTTAAACGATAAATAACTATACCTGGCTGGCTGTAGCCTACTTTTAACTTCTCGATCCCACTCCATTTTCCCCCCATGTTACGATAAACCAATCCGCTTAGAGATCATTTTTAATTCCATTCAGGTTTTTACTTTTTTACTTCTTTGCTAAAATTATGTTCAGAATTCAGCGAGGGAAACCAAGGAATTGAATTTCTGGATTTTTTTTTTCTCAGCTGAGGAGACTGAACATGCATGCAAGGGCCGTGAAAGAAACGAATTTTTAAGTTAGATGGGGGGAGGCTAAGTATCTTGGTAGTAGCCCACGTTTTGTGCATTGTCACTGAAAGCAAAATGTGTGTGGGGAGGGGGCAGCTCCTGTGTATTAAGCATGTAATAGATGGAGCATTTTATTTTATAATATTCACCTATGTAGAGAGCGTATTGTTGTTTCGGGCTACTCGGTCACTTTTTCCATTAAGATTTGTCTTATCTCCAACACCAACAATCTTCTGCTTGAAAAAGATTAGAAAACATAGTTTTAGGACCTTTGAAAAATCCCAAAAATGGCATTCAACTTCAAATTGATATCTGCATTGAAGGGAACAACAATGATCGAAATTCAAAGGAAGAATTTTGTCAGCTCTGTGGCTGCTTTGAATCGCAGGAGAGTCGTCGTTACTGGCGTTGGTAAGATACACTGTCCCACCTGCTGTAATTTATGTCATGTTAGTCAGTGGAGCTTCAGTCTGAGGTTCAAACTCAAATCACGTTTCCTAGCGTTGTTTCTTGCGGTTCTCATAATTTTACCAAAAGAAAAGATAACATGAATATGCAATGCCGCGATGGGATGAGGGGGAAAATTCTGATAGTTTTGTGATTTCTTTTTGTTTGTGTGTGTTTGAGATTAAAATTAGAAAAGTTTTAACAAAAATATGTTAATAATAATAAATATTTCTTAACCAAAATTTAGGAATATTAGTTTTCTATTTTCCGCCAAGTTAATTCCTTTTGAGCTAATGTAAAAAATCATTAGTGACCTAAACTGAAGACTATTTCTGAAATTGGATGTCAAAATTCTGTACCAAAATCATAACCTTGTTCATTGAATAAGTGAATAGATCTATTGCCAATAGTATACTATTGGAGTATTTACCCTAATTAGATTTGGAGATTTAAAAAAAAAATGCATATGGGAAAGAGCTTCAAATATCGACTATACGTCTAGGCTCAAAATTATTGTGTTGGGTCTAGACCTACAACAAATTCTAAAAATGGCACTGAATAAAGACATGCTTTACTTTTTCCATGTTGCACTTTAATATCGATAGGAAATGCAGGAATAAATACAGAATTCAAAATGAGACAAAGCGAAATGGTATCAAGAAACACTGCGAAGGTTCTTAATAAATGCAAGATAGAAATGAATATTTTGAGCATGTTTTTATTCAGCAATCAGCAACATTTCAATGTTTTAGAGAATTGGGCAAAATTATTCATAGTATTTCTTTATGTTACGGTACAACTTTTCTTTATGACTTATGTTACACAGAGCATGTCAATGTGCCCTGTTTGATAAAAAACAACTCTCAAATTTTCAATTAAACCTAATTGTAAGTCTGTGGCGAATCATGTACAAACTCTCCCAATCGATTTTAAATATTAATCATATCCCTTTATGTTAACCCACCCCCAGGCTCTAACATAAAAAATGCAATCAATTTTTTAATTAAATGGGAATGAAACCTTTGGAACAAATAGGTTTGTGTAGAAACAGAAAAATCAAAGAATAAGAATAAAGAAAGTTTGAGAAAAATCGGACAAATAATGAGAAAGTTATGAGCACTTGAATATTGCAATCACTAATGCTATGGAGATCCTCCCATTGGCAATGTGACAAGGATGTGTGATGTCACTGATGAACAACTTTCCCTTTGGTGGACTATGAAATACCCTCAAAATGTCTCTTTTTGCTTTTTCTTATGATGATACAAACTCTTTATCCATGATGTATTCTTAAAAAATATGTATTACATGCCCTCATGTAGAAAGAACACATGATCTATGGATAGATGTGATAAAAGAGGCAATTCAAGTGAAATATATACTAAAGTAATGGGGAGAGTTGTTCACAAGCGACATCACACATCTTTGTCGCATTGCCAATTTGCTATCTCCATAGCATTAGTGATCGCAATATTCAAATGCTCATAACTTTCTCATTATTTGTCCGATTTTTCTCAAACTTTTGTTGATCTGTTTCTTTGATTTTTCTGTTTTCACACAAGCTATCTTGTTCCAATGGTTTCATTCTCCTTTAAAGGTAACTGTAAGTCTGTGGTCAGTCATGTACAAAATTTCCCAATCAATCATAAATATTAATTTATCTCTTCTTGTGGAACTCTCAGGTGTGGTGTGCCCCCTAGGTGTTGGTATTGATGTGGTGTGGCCGAGGATTCTTAGAGGCGAGAGTGGAATCACGAAGATCACAGGGGATCAGTTCAAAGGCATCCCTTGCCAAGTTGGTAAGTTACCCAAGTGTTTTCAATCGAGGCCCTGTAACATATAACGTATTGATTGGTCTTACTGGTTATTTCTATGATTGATTCATTTGATTATTGTGAATGATCAATAACAAAAATTTGCCATGTGATTAATTGCTAAGCTTTATGTAACGGGACCCAGAATTCAGAAATAAAGTGTTTTGCAGGTACCACAATGAAAAAAATAGCCTCGAGTATAGACATGCTGAGGATTTTTTTCTTACTTGCACTCTGTATAGCAACATACAATCATTAAAAGATGGTAAAATCATAGAAGGATTAATACTATAGAAGGGAATGGGCATTTCACTTTGATTTTACAAAGACATGATTAATCAGGGAAGGGGGGGGGGGATATGTCCTTTGATGTCATGATGTCAAATGTCATCGTTTCCATGGGTAACTTCAAACACTAACAGCTTTGGAAATGTTGAAACCTTTATCCTGCAGCGTGACTTCTAATGTCACTTTTAACCAATACGTAAAGTTAGGTTGTGTTCAAATTTCTATTGGCCAACCGTGGAATGATGGGGATTTACTTTAGAAATTGAATAACAATAATTAAGTAAGCAATCCGTGTGATAAAACGCATAGAATTAAATAGCTATTGTGAATAACACCATAGGCTTAATTTATGTGTTAATATGACATCTCTAGAGATGACAGAAGCAATCTAGCTTGGTGGTGGTAGTTGGCCATAGCAGGGAAAAGGTTAATAGTTGACTAAACGGTTTTTCTTTTATTATAGCTGGTTTTGTTCCAAAAGGCACTGGGGAAGGTGAATTTGATGCACTCCGATATGTTTCATCATCAGTGAGTATGCCGTATTCCAATCCCTGTAAAGACATATTAATTCAAGACAGCATGACTTTATATTGTTATTTGCCTTGTTAAATAATCACTAAAATCTTCAAATTGGGAACTTGATGAAATGTCATATTCAGTTTCTTCATTTAATTATGACCTGGCACTTTGTGCCCCATGTCGTCTTCTCACATGTTTTTCAATTCAATTCATTTACTAAAATACCTCTCTTATTATTAATCTGTGTTATTTATTTTTCATATGTACATGTTTGTAGTTATACATCTCCATGGCTATGTCAACTTCTAATGGAGTCGCCTTAATAAGAGGAAAAAAATGAGTAAATGCATAAATGAAAAAACAACAAAATGAATGCTTAATATTCTGTGGTACATATTAGTTTATCTATTTCTATTTTTGAAGGACCTTCGTAGCATGAGCCAGGCAACCATCTTTTCTCTTGCTGCTGCACAGGAAGCCCTTGCACAAGCAGGCTGGAAACCGGAGAGTGACGAAGAGAGGAACAAAACGGTATTATATTTTTCTGTCTTGTTGTGAATTAATTTCCTAACAAAACAAATATGGAACACTTTGACCTCAATCATAAGAACTATGACTACCATGCTCTGTTTGATGTTTGACATTAATATTACTTTGGTCGCTGTTTCCATTTTGCATCCATCTATAATTACAACTGCCGTCAAGAGCAAAACTGTATTGACATAAAAAAAAACAATCATGCTGTCTACATTATTGTATTCATTATACTGGTAATTACTATGTGGTTTTTTTTTCAGGTCTGCGGTGTAATAAAGGAGAATTCAAATTAGAATGACTATAATGCAATTTTGATGGCATTAAACAGCATATGGCAATTGCATATAATTAAAAGAAAACTTACCATTTACATTTGACAATGCAAAATGAATGAATGGTGTTGAATTTTTACCTGATTGCTAAGAAAGCATGAATGCTTGTAAGCAAGCTACCGGAGGACCGATGTCTTAAGGTCCTCTCCGAGGGACCTGGTAATGAGGATGAATGCCTTTTCAAAGGGTAGGAGCTCACCAAGTGGGAATCAAACCTGGGTTACCGGAATCCCAAACCTCCGCTGTACCGACTGAGCTATCGCTATTAACAGGAAAATAACGCTCAAAGAAATATGCTATTATGAATGCTTTTGAAAATAGTGACAAAATAAGGAATTTGCAGATTAATTGTTTACAGATTTTCTTTGTATTATGTGTCAGATAGGGTGTGGCCATTGGGATGGGCATGGCAGATTTACAAGAGATTGTGGATACTGGTCAGACTCTAAAAGATAAGGTTTGTTAAAATTAATGGAATAGAGCTATGATGATGATGATGGCAATGATAATAATTATGATGGTAATTGATGATGATGATGATGATACTGAGGTTGATGATTAATTTATTATAATGGTGATAATGATGATGATCATGGAAGATGGTGGAGGTGATGATGATGGTGATGATGATGAGGATGATGATTGTATGTCTATGTATTGTATTTATGTCTATAGGCGTATCCACCACAAGTCTTTGCTTTTAGGGTATACACCTTCTTTAAACCTAACATGTACACGAATTTATGTTTACAAAAAATGTAGAAATTTGTGAAATGGGTCACGGTCTGCCACTGATGATAATTATAATGATGATGGTGATGATAAAAGATTATGACTGTGGTAGTGATGATAATGTTGTTTTGATAACAATGATGGTAATAGTGACGATGATGATTATCATAGAAAATTGTGATTGTGATGATGATAATTATGGGCACATTTATTTGTACACATAGTGTAGCATATGAAATAAATTCATATTTATGTGTATTACAAAATGTACAATATTTGATGTTCCAAATGTCTCAAGTTATAAATTAAGTCATCAATGACCCATCATTTGTGACCAATCTTAAACAGAATCAATTAAATTAAGAACAGCTTAAGATGCTCTAAATATTTCTGATGAAAATATTGTTTTAGGGTATCAGTAACTCAGTTTTCTCTCATTTTAACCTTCTCAGGGTTACAAGAAGATTAGTCCATATTTTGTTCCAAAGATTCTTCCAAATCTTGCCGCTGGTCACATCAGCATTAAACACAAACTGAGAGTAAGTTATTTTTATTAATCATAATTTGCAAGTTTAAAGCATTTTTAAAAAAATTGGATATTGCTCAAAGTTATTGTGAAGGCTGTGTGTAATTTCCCTGAGAACCGGTGTTTGCTTGAAAAGCAATGGAATCGTCAAAATGCAAATATACTCATTTTTCTGAAGGTCATTTGCACCGCTCATAGATCTAGAGAAGCATATATGGGACAAATCTCGGGTTGTCTACCTTAACAGTTTCTGCTGTATTCAGTTCCTTCTCTGTTGATGTATTGTAACTGCTATTTATATGTCTGTAGGTCAATTTGAATTATATTACATTGATATTTGTTTTTATGAAATTTGTGGAAATAAATTTGGATTCAATTTGAATTAAATTGAAAAATCAAACCATTTCAGTTTTTGTCTCACCTGCATAGCAGAGTGAGACTATAGGAGCCGCTTTTCCGACGGCGGCGGCGGCGGCGCCAACATCAAATCTTAACCTAAGGTTAAGTTTTTGATATGACATCATAACTTAGAAAGTATATGGACCTAGTTCATGAAACGTGGCCATAAGGTTAATCAAGTATTACTGAACATCCTATTAGAGTTTCATGTCACATGACCAAGGTCAAAGGTCATTTAGGGTCAATGAACTTAGACCATGTTGGAGGAATCAACATCGAAATCTTAACCTGAGGTTAAGTTTTTGAAATGTCATCATAACTTAGAAAATATATGGACCTAGTTCATGAAACTTAGACATAAGGTTAATCAATTATCACTGAACATCCTGCATGAGTTTTATGTCACATGACCAAGGTCAAAGGTCATTTAGGGTCAATGAACTTTGGCCGAATTGGGGGTATCTGTTGAATTCCCATCATAACTTTGAAAGTTTATGGATCTGATTCATGAAACTTGAACATAATATTAATCAAGCATCACTGAACATTTTGTGCAAGTTTCAGATCTCATGATGAAGATCAAAGGTCATTTAGGGTCAATGAACTTTGGCCGAATTGGGGATATCTGTTGAATTACCATCATAACTTTGAAAGTTTATTGGTCTAGTTAGTTAAACTTGGACATTAGAGTAATCAAGTATCACTGAACTTCCTGTGCGAGTTAGAGTAGTTTTCAAAGTCAGCACTGCTGCTATTTTGAATCGCTTGATGCAGGTGAGACGGCCAGATGCATTCCACTTGTTATTTGTAATATTTCAGTTGTCACTTGGCACAAATTCTGTGCTCACCTTTCTAATTTTTCAGAAATTACATAGTTTCTACCAGAGTCACTTGGCACATAATTTTCCTTTCATATAAACAGTTTGGTGGTTATATTGTTGGTTTTTGGTAACCTTTTCAAAGATTTTGCAACAAGTGAAATTTATGTTTAAAGGTAAATGCTAGTTTTGGTAACGATATCAAAATGAGTTCGTACAGAATCCAATGAAATGACCACCAAAGTGTCTGTTTGTATAAATAAAGAATATGTGCCAAAGGATTCTGGAAGATATTGTGTAATTGCTGAGAAATGAGCAAATAAGCACAGGATTTGGGTCAAGCGTCGGGCACAACATTCAAAGCAATAATAATACACTGTCCCACGTGCGCTTATCTGTGTTGGTGATCTTCAGTGTGAATATTTTTCAGCGTAGATTTCAAGATTTCACAAAGTTCAGTTAAGGTGACTGTACCAGATCTAGATCCTGGATGATATACTGACAATTAAGCCTTGTTTTACAGACTTTCTCATGAAGTCAGTGTTTACTGCAACTTCTGGCATTTCTCTTTAAGTGTATTCTTGATGAAATCTCTTCCAGGGACCAAACCACTGTGTATCTACGGCCTGTACTACAGGGGTTCACGCACTGGGGGATGCATCAAGGTTTATTCGTTATGGAGATGCCGACGTCATGGTGGCCGGTGCAACGGAGGCGTGTATATGTCCTGTAGGATTGGCAGGTTTTGCTCGGTGAGTTCAGAATTTTTCCATTTTCTCCAGATATTGACTATTAGTGTTAGTCTTCAAATTGGCATTATTGATGTAATGGTATCTGGAGCAACAGAGTATATCCTGTAGGGTTGGTGGGTTTTATGAGGTTAGTATTTATCTTCTTGCTTCAGACATTTATGAATTCTTAATCCTCAAACTGGCAATGGTTTTTTTTCTTTTTCACCTTCCTTCAAATTTTCCTGTCAAATCAACAATTCCAAGCTTTACCGTTATGTATAATGTGACCAAAACACTGCAGGTATTAAAATTTGTAATCCTCAAGTTGGCACTGATGATGTCATGGTAGCCGGAGCAACATGGGCTTGAATATGTCCTGTAGGTTGGTTGGTTTTGCTTGGTGAGTTGTTTTTTTCTACTTGCTTCAGGTGTCAACAAGTTTTTAATCCTCATGTTGGCAGTGTTTTTGCCTTCTTCAACTTGTCTGAGGTTTGCCTGTCATATCAACAATCCCATGCTTTACCTTTACTGTGACCAGTATACTTCAGTATCTCATTATACTTGATGTAGTAATCTTCTTGGCAGCTCAAACAGGAAGCTATACTGGGATGATGAATAAAGTGAGCCACTGGAATGAGTGTCATGTAGTGCAAAAATAGTGATTGATAGACATAGCAACTTGTTTATACAGTAAAACATGCTATGCCGAGTGCAAGTAAAAACCAATTAGATATTGACTTTAAATCAGTTGGGATCCAACGGGAGGCTGCATCATTCTGATGGCAGGGACAGTAGCCTCTTTGAAACTGGACATTCCTTTGGTGTTGACAGCTGAGCTGGGTAGCTGGTTCCAGTTCCTTATCGTTCTTGGAGAGGAGAACTTGAAGGGGCCAATTATTATATTCCTTTACACTCCATGAAAGAGAATTATAATGGTTGCAATATTCTTGTTTCATTGACATTACTGTGTATGATTTTTGTCACCACTGTAGAGCGAGGGCGCTAAGCACAAAGTTCAACGATTCACCTGAGAAAGCATCGAGACCATTTGACAAGGAGAGGGATGGCTTTGTGATGTCAGAAGGGGCTGCGGTAGTGGTCCTTGAAGTGAGTATATATACATGTATGAGACTTGAACACAGCTTGCTCAACTAAGCGATAGTCTTGGTAATACTGCATTTATATAGCACTTTATCAATCTACGACTGTTCAAAGCGCTTCACAATTATTATTACCCGGTCACTGGATTCGTAGCATTTCATGCAGCTTCTTAGGCGCTTACTTGCTAAACCAACCACATTGACGGTTGTTTCCTACCGGTACCCAATTAGCACACGGGTGAGAGTGGCAATGTGTGGATTGACGCCTTGCCAAAGGGTGCTAGGCCATGGTGGGATTCGAACACACCACCCTCTGATTATAAGGCGAGAGTCAGAACCGCTACACCATGGTGCTTCCATGTAATGATGATGATAATGATGTAACAAACCTATTCTTATTATAGGCATATTAAAACTGCTCTACAGAAAGCTCTCCAATTTTATGTACAGAAAAAAATGTCTTTGAAATGATTCCACTGATGTCCAATGGTACATGGACACCATGACAATTTTAAAATTTTCTTTTGAAACTGCAATGTATGCATAGGCAATCTGAATAGCTAATTGACTTAAAAGGTAAATGTATGCATTGTTTCAAGTTTTAGTCAGTCTAATTGCATTAATTTATGTTTTAGGACCAAATGTAAATATCCCAAATGCTACATGAACACTGTGTCCACTAAACAGCATTATATACTGTTTTGTTTAATAACTTAACTGGAAAATTTATAGTCAAAATGCCCCCAAATTTCCAGTACTTTTTAATGGTCTTAATACAAATGTAAAGCCTACCAACAATAAAAGTATAGTATGATTAGTATTTAGTTATGCTGAAATGTTACAATTTGTGCCCCAACTTTATGGAAAGACCCATGTATATATGTGAGTAATTTTTCTTACCAAACTTGATAAGCATTTTTGGTCATGAGAGAAAGCTCTCAATTATTAAGTTTTGTGTAGTCCTACGTAAAAATCTGCTACGCCAAAGACTTTTTGTAGCAGTCTTTAAAAAGTGGAGCATATGCAATGTGATACCCTCTGAAGCAATGAATTCTTTAATGAAATGATATCATTTTATAGGAAATGGAGCATGCCAAGTCAAGAGGTGCTACAATTCTAGCTGAAATCCTTGGTTATGGTCTCTCAGGTAATGATTTGATTAAGAATGTAAGCAGTGATGAAAATAATGTTTCAGTGCAATGACTTGAGTCTTTTTATTAAGTAATTGATTTATCTATTAATTACTTAATTCATTCATTCATTCATTAATTCATTTATTTATTTATCAATTATTCAATTAATTTATTTTTCATTCATTAATTCATTTCTTTATTTATCAATTATTCAATTAATTTATTTTTCATTCATTCATTCATTCATTCATTCATTCATTCATTCATATATATATTTATTATTTTTTCTGGGAGGGGGGGGGGCTAGTACATAATGTATGAATATATACAATTCAAAAATTATTCAACTCCCCATGGTATAATTGCTATATACAGCAAACTAATTTCATTTTCATTCTTTTTGTTCATTACATAATGCTCCGATGATCATGACTGGTATCATTCAGATTTATTATACACGATATGTAATCCTTTCATTTGAAACACGCTTTCTTGATATTTCAGTTGATTTTGTTTAGTTTGACAGGAATTGAAAATGAAGTATTGAATCTTGTAGATAATCCCTGTACAAAGTCAATGGAGGAAATCCCTTGTTGAACTTTTTTTGTCAAATACATTACATATAAAAACTAGTAATGAGGATAAATGTCTAATGTATTTTATGTCAGCATACATAAATGTATACATTCAACAACATCTTTTTGCTCATGTAATTTCATTTATGTGATGTTTTCTTTTTATCAGGTGATGCAAGTCACATGACATCACCTAGTGAGAATGGTGTTGGTGCCGAGCTGTGCATGACAAGTGCCCTGCGTGATGCTCAGATGAGTCTGAAGGATGTTACATATATCAACGCACACGCCACATCTACACCGACAGGTCTGTTAGTCATTAGTCTTAAGTATGATATGTCTCTAGCATAGTCATCACTGCAATCATCATCTATACCATTACTTTGTTTTGTCAGTATCAGCAGCGTCCTCATAATAACCAGTGACACGGCTTTTGCTCCGGCGACAATTGCTCTGGGCTTTATTTCATCTCAGATATGGAGTTAGTGTTTCAATACGGTTTATGCTAGGTTTAGGGTTAGGATAAGGTATGTTAAATTCAAGGTTGAAGTTGGTCATTATATTGTTGTGGGGAATTTACAGTGGAGCTATTGCTGCCTGAGCAAATGTCATGTAACGTAGTTACCGCCACGCTCATCATATTTCTGCCATACCTTTGATATTGTCTTCATATCAAAGTTGCCATTCCCATTATTGTCATCCATCTTTGTCATCACTGTCAACATTATCAGTACCACCACCCTCACATTTATTATCATCATCTCCACCACCACCACCATCATCACACTAATCAACATCATCATCAATCATCATCATCATTACTATCATCACCACCACCACCATCTTCATCATCATCAACATCATCATCATTACCACCATCATCATCATCACCACCACCATCATCACCACCATCATCATCGTCATCATCATCACCAATCATCATTATCATCATCAATCATCATCATCACCATCATCATCACAATCATCATCATCACCATCATCATCACCACCACCATCATCATCATCACCACCACCACCATCATCATCACCAATCATCATCATCCTCATCATCATCAACATCAATCATCATCATCACCACCATCATCACCACCATCATCTTCACCACCATCATCATCACCACCATCATCATCACCACCATCATCATCACCATCATCATCATCACAATCATCATCATCATCATCACCACCACCTTTATAATCACCATCGTCCTCATCACCATTACCATACCTACATGTACATCCTTCAACACAAGTCATCATCCTTACCACTGCCTAAATCTCCAATGCCACACCATCATCATCATAATGATCAAGATCATCTTGACAAGAATTAAGATATACGATTAATGGTCAGTCCCTTTGCAATCGAGACCATCCTCGATCTCATCCATCTTTCATTTTCCTCTCTACACAGGAGATGCCATTGAGAACATGGCAGTAAAGAAGCTTTTTGGTTGCCATAGTGATCATCTTCCAGCGGTATCCTCCACTAAGGGAGCAACAGGTCATCTGCAAGGAGCAGCTGGAGCATTAGAAGCTGTCTTTACCATCATGGCATGTCATACGGTAAGGTCTATTATCAACATTTAATTCAAAGAAATGAAGTATCAATCGCAGTTGCAATGTTTCACCAATTATTGAATGGCTCCTTCAGGCGATTGACGGACCCATTAAAAGGAACACCCTAACTTGTAATGCCAGATAGTATGCAGATTCTGTGCTTGTTGAACCATGTTTAGCTTGCAAAAATAGGTTCATCATTCACCCAAAGATGTCAATTAGGAATCAATCAAAATGATTGAGAATCTTTGGTTTCATAGGCCTGAATTCACAAAGGTGGTTTTGAAAATCCACAGTTGAGTCTATGGTTTATGCAGATTTCCTGTATAAAGTATGCTTATTTTACCGCATATATTAAAAAATGTCCAATGCTGATGCAGGATTTTATCACAGTGTGCCAAATTGACGCCTGTTGCCGTGGTTATCCACACTATTTTATTCACGAGTCCACTGTTTTGAATAATGAGTCCACTCTTCAAACAGTGGACTCATTGATAAAAGAGCGTATCTAACCATGGTAACAGGCGACAATTTGGTGCACTGTGACAAAAGCGCACATCAGCATTGGACACGCTCTATGCACGCTAAATTAAGCATAATTTATACAGGAAATCTACATAAACCATGGATTCAACAGTGGGTTTTCAAAACCACCTTTGTGAATTCGGGCCTAGTGCTTTCCACTGACAACTTGCTTTGAGCAATCAGATCCAAGGATTTTGGCATGAAAACATTATTAAACATTACTCTGGACTGTCAATGATATCAAGAGAAAACTCTAACTCAAATGCATACTGTAAAAATAAATATATTTATTACAAAGCAGTTGCAAAATATCATAGAGAATAAATGTAAAAAGTAGAAAAGTAAACCAAGTATAAGAAAGCACATGTCACAAACACACAGGTTTGATATGAAGGAATGATGATTGAAAATATGTTTTTTTTACATAAAACCGATTGGCATGATTTGAGAAAGGCAATAATTTTTACCATTGCCCTATCCAGAAAAAATAGATGTATAAAAGAAATATTGACTGATCTTATTCAGGTAATAGTCATAGCTTATTATTCATCAATGAATATTCATCAATGAACTAGAGACTAATAACGAGTTTCCCTTGAATTTGAGTTGAAAATCAGCTCAAGGCAAAAGTTATCCTATTGCCCTCATAACCATTCAGAATTGAATTAAAGTAGTCCATCAGATTCAAATTAACAACATAACATTGCTGATTGCTATATGGGGCTGGTTTCATAAAGAGTTGCAACTTTTGTAACTTTGCCATTATGGCAACTACCAGGGTAACCTTGATTCTGATTGGCCGCTGAGCCCCGTTACCATGGTAGTTGCCATTATGGCAGTTACATCAGTTATAACTCTATGAAATGCGCCCCAAATGTATATATACGATTACGAACTTGAGGCTTGAAATAGCCATAAACTTCTACTTAATTTAAATACAACTGAATTTCATATTCTCCCATCAGGGGCGGATCCAGGATTTTTCGAAAGGGGGGCACATTTTCCCGAGGAGAAATTTGACAAGCAAAAAAAAGGGGTTTTAACCCCAAATTAGGGGGATATTATCCACGAAAAAATTGACGAGCAAGCAAAGAAAAAAAAAATTCTTCACTTTCAAAAAGGGGGGGGGGGGGCCACACTTCTGTATTAACGACATTTTTACATTACAAATTTTAGTTGTACATCTCAAAAGGGGGCACGGGGGCAGGCTGTACCCCCCTCCTGGATCCCATTCTCTAATTTCAATCCGTTTGTTCTTTCCTTTTTCTTTCCTGTATATACACGCATATATGAATAAGTCAATATTTTTTTCATTACAAAGGGGATCCACACTTTACAAGCTTTGCTTATAGTGGACCCCCTCATTTCCATTTATGCTCAATTTTATACTTTTTTTTAGAAGTAAGAATGTTCATCTGTAAAATTGTATCTGATTTATATTACTTTGCAATATGTTTTGAATGGAAATGGAATAAAGAATTGAATTATCTCTCAAGGAGCAGCTTGTCTGAATATGCATATTCATGAGAGCATTAGTATTTATTTCAGAGTGTTTTCTTTTCATTGCTCCAGGCGCAACTCCCACCTACGATCAACCTAACTTCAATGACCCCAGAGTTTGACCTCAACTATGTCCCCCTCACCTCACAACCGTGGGAAACGACAGGGGTCGGGTCAACGCGACGGGTCGCCCTGACCAACTCATTTGGGTTCGGTGGTACCAACGCCTGCCTGTGTATAGGAAGTGTATCGTGACAGGAGATATGTGATCATCCACTTCAAAACCTGAACTAATGGGGCGTAAAAGGAACTTAATGTTTGATTACAAGTCAAGGATGAGTCCAAGTAACTAGCATCATGGGATGTTGTAAGAAAGATGAGTCTCAACTGAAAACGAAACAATTTCAAATTTGAATTTAATCAATTTGAGACGTATGTTTGATTGGAATTGAATGAAACTTTTGTGCGATGCCTGTTACATGCCCAAGCAGGTTCTCTGTAAATTGGCATATTATTCATTTTGGGCTATAAATTCAAAATTTAGACAACTAGCTTTTTTTTGGAAAAACAAGTCTTTTCATATCTGGAATCTAAATAATAATATTCACATGTAGTTGAGAACCCTGGCACCAATAGGTAGATAAGCTGTAAATGGGGAAATGTGCAATGGAAAGGAAAATTTATGAGGTGCCTAGTACTAGGAGTCCACTGTGCTAGCGCCAGTTTGTGCTAATGCAAAGCAGCTGTGGAGCCTTGTGTTACCAATAAGGTGCCTAGTTGCGTGCAGTTGCTCATACTGCCTCCTAACTGGCGCGTAACAGCGACAAATCTTGAAATTGGCGTGACAAAAATTTAGTAAAAAATTGAATTTGGCGTGACAAAAATTTCAAACATCTCGTTAAATTTTTGGCGCCACCATATGCCAGTTGGGGGCAGTTCGAGCCACTGCACGTCACTAGGTACCTTATTGGTGACACTAGGCGCAAAAGCCGCTTTGCATTGGTACCAGACCACTGGACTCTTAGCGCCAAAAGCAGCTTGACTGGCCATTATCACTCGTGGATGGCCCACTGACTTGTGATGTTTGAACAACATGTCAACAAAAATACAGTTCTTTCTAGAGCCATCATAAAGTCAAGAAGAAACAACACTTAATTTTGGCAATTAACTCATAAAACAATTGCAGGATGTTAAATCATTAAAGATAAATTCCAGTTGTAACTATTTCAAAATGAGTTCGTACAGAATCCAATGAAATGACCACCAAAGTGTCTGTCTGTATAAATGAAAAATATTTGCCAAAGGATTCTGGAAGAAATTGTGTAATTGCTGAGAAATTAGCAAATAAGCATGGGAGTTTGGTCAAGCGTCGGGCCGACATTCAAAGCAATAATAATACACTGTTCCATGTGCGCTTATCTGTGTAAGTGATCTTCAGTGTGAACATTTTTCAGCATAGATTTCAAGATTTCACAATGTTCAGTTTATGTAACTTTACCACATCTAGATCCTCGATGATATAGTGACAAGCTTGGTTTCACACACTTTCTCGTGAAATCAGTGTTTATTCATCTTTAAGTACAATTATAATTAGTGTTTTCATGATTTATATGGTTATATTCACAGTTTGGCTAATTATGTGTCACATGATTATTTCTATAAATAAATACCATACTTAAAAATAAATATCATACTATTGGGCTGTTTTATACATCATTACTCAATCTCTTGGTGTATTGCAAAGGATACCACAATATACTTGTTTCATAAAACATCAATCTATCACATTAATAAATATTTGATAATTACACATTATTGGTTTATTTAGTATTCTCTATTTGCTGGTGTTTGTAAGCCAATAATTAGGCTTTGGTAGAGTTATCTATAAATCTCTTGTGTGTACATTTAAGTGGTGCTTTCCGGGATTCTGATATTGATACATGTATTCATATCATTTAACAAAATTCTTATACCAAGATAATTGGAGCAGTTGGTCATGAAGAGAAAATGACGAATGTAAAAATATTATTTACTGTGTACATTAAAATTTGCATTTTGAATATAAAATAACCCTTTCTAAGACAAGGCACATAGATAAGTACATGTTGAATTTCAGATTAAAAAGGCATCTACATCCTTAATCAAACATACAAACCTACATTATTTATAGTTTAAAGGCTTGAAGTACTGATTTTTTTCAGAAAGTTCAAAATAATTAAGATGTAAACACATCCATCTCCTTGTTAAAGGCATTTATGTTAAATTCCTCATTAAATCAAAATCAAATCTCTGCACGCTCCACCCATCAAAATATTTGCACAGAGCTGCCAACCAGAAAAAGAACATTTCAGTATTTTCGAAGCTGAAAATCAGTATTTCAGTGAGGAAATCGGTATTTTAAAAAAATACCATAGGACCACACATACAGCTGACTCACTTTAGAAATCAGTATTTAACAAGAAACTAACAGTATTCTTCTCAGTACTCTTCAGTACTAAATACTGAAAATCAGTACTTCTTGGCAGCTCTGTTTGCACCATCAGCACTTATTATCTCTATGAATCTTCCATCATACATGCTGTACTATATGAAATATTCTAAA
The DNA here is from genome assembly GCF_018143015.1 of Lytechinus variegatus. NCBI lineage: Eukaryota > Metazoa > Echinodermata > Echinoidea > Temnopleuroida > Toxopneustidae > Lytechinus > Lytechinus variegatus. The sequence goes on along the minus strand of NC_054747.1, from coordinate 33,930,764 downwards.
CAGACATTTAGTCCACTTTTTCCAATGACACAGACTGGGACCACTGCACCATCAGTGTATACATGTAAACTCGACGATTCCTTCATTATACATCCATTCATTTTACATTCTCAGCCTCTTGAAGTATAACTATGAGCTCTTCCATATCGCGACTGGTTTTTGTCTTTCACTGTAACCATTGTACCAAATATAATCTCAGTAGTTTTTTTTTCACCTTAACATGACAACGGTTGAAACCACAAGCATCATCAGTGTATATACCTCACTACATTCCCAATATCAGCCTCTTGAAATATGTCTTTGAGCTTTTCTATATCACAACCGCTTATTTGTCTTCTACTGTGCAAAGCTGTAGCTTGTAGCTCTCCGGGATTACCTGCATGTTGCACCAGCTGACACCGATGTGCTGCTTGAAGCACCATAAGTATGTATACTTGACTAAATCCCCAATCTCAGCCTCGAAGTATAACTTTTAGCTCTTCTATATCGTAACTGGCTTTTGTATTTCACTATGCAAAGCAGTACCTCATAGTTCTCTGAGGGTCACTGCATGTTGCACCAATTGACACTGTTGCACCGCTTGAAACCTTTGTACCATCAGTATATATACCTCACTCAATCCCCAATGTCAGCCTATTGAAGAACATGTCTTAGAGCTCTTCTATATCACAACGTTGTTTCGTCTTCCACTGTGCAAAGCAGTAACTCAGTCCTCTGCGGGTCCCTGCATTTTGCACCGCTTGAAACCTTTGTACCATCGGTATATATACCTCACTAAATCCCCAATCTCAACCTCTTGAAGTTTATCTTTGAGTTCCTCCACTTCCACTTCATTATTGGTTTTTGTCCTCCACTGTGCACAGCTGTACCTTGTAGTACTCTGGTGGTCAAGGCATGTTGCACCAATTGACACTGTTGCATCGGTTGAAACCATGTACCATCAGTGTATATACTTCACTAAATCCCCAATCTCGGCCTCTTGAAGTATATCTTTGAGTTCTTCCATATCACCACCTGTTTTTGTTTTCCACTGGGCAAAGCAGTACCTCATAGCTCTTTGGTAGTCTCTGTTGAACCTATCTGCGATTCCTTCAGCTTCGTTGAACCCAATACCGAGGTGGATACACAACGTTGTGTAGGCATCAACAGGTACGTATTTGGCTAGTCTGTCCAGTATTGCGTCCGCTTTCAGATCAGACCTATGAAAGGATGATACGTATTTTGGCTTTAAAGACATTACAAAGGCTCGTATTCTGAAATCTGGTTTGATTTAAAGTTGAGGTTTAATTACGAAGAGAAAGATGTTACACACATCTAACATTCCAGGCTCAATTCATCAACTCATTTTCCCAGGGGGGGGGCACTCAACTATATTGCTGTACACAAGCGCACAACCAAAGAAACGTGTAAGAAGGGTACTTTTTGCTGTTCATGGCACATCATGCGCATGACACATTTAGGGTGTCAAAAATGCCAAAAGGGTATGGTTGTGGGGTTATAAATGTTTACAGGGCAAAATTGTCAAAAATGCTCTTGAAAATACTTGAAAAGGGTATTATTTGATCAATGGATAAAACTTGTTTAGGGTGGGTTTAAAAAACCTGTGGTCACGAGTGTGTACAGCCATATAGATTAGTGGTCCCCTGGGCTCATTTTATACTGTAATCACTAGTACCTGTCCATGAACAATAACTAATATAGTATGTCTTTTGAATAGACATACTGTACCTCTGTGAGCTAATAAAGAATAGACCATTTTGAAAGAAGAATGGATGAAATATTGATTCTGATTCGAAACAAGGGCCCTGTTGCATAAAAGTTACAATTATGGTAACTAACATACAGTGGTAACTACCATGGTAACAATGAACAACAGCCAATCAGAATCAAGGATTCCATGCTAGTTACCGCTGGATAGAAAAGTTACCATAATGGTAGCTTGTGCAAAAGGGCACTGGGGAGCCTATAATCTAGGCGGAGCCTGCAACTCAATTATGCTAAATCCTTAACGTAAGCAATACATTTAATTTGCCGAGACTATTAACACTGGCTTCTGAGCCATTGTCTATTCCTTCTCATCTAGCTTTAGTCATGGGATTCTTTATAATCAATGAAAGTCCTGTGGCAGTTATTCACACGAAAAAAAAAAATCAGTCCTGGATCATAGTCGATAAAAATAAAATGGCTGCTACAAAATCATGAGATGGTATAGGTAATAATTATTTCACAACCACTGTTCGTAATCTCTCCAGAGCAGAGACACCTCTTACATTTGGCTTGAGATAAATAGCTGCAGCCTCCGTCTTGATTACACCCTAACATCAGCATTGAGCGTCATGGCCCAGTGGATTAGTCTTCTGACTTTGAAACAGAGGGTTGTGGGTTTGAATCCCAGCCATGGCGTAATTTCCTTCAAGAAATTTATCCACATTGTGCTGCACTCAACCCAGGTGAGGTGAATGGGTGCCCGGAAGGATTAATTTCTTGAATGCACCGAGCGCTGAAAGGCAGCTTGAGCTAAAGCCGGGGTAGTAATAATAAACAATGCGCCTCGGAATAGAATATTTCTAGATAGATGGCGCTATATAAATGCCTATTATTATTATCAGGGTGGCATTTCTATTCAAACTTACTCTGCAGGTGTTGCTGCAGCTGTTACCATTGCGGGAGTGGATGCTGTAGTCAAAGCTGTTGCTGGTGCAGTTGTTATTGCTGATGTCATTGCTGCTGGTTTTGCTCTTGCTGACACTGCTGCCATTGTAGTTGCCGGATCTTTAGTCAAAAAGGAAAGAATTACATTGAAGATATTCAATAAGTCCGATGTCAGTCAAGCATTTTTATGGTAGAACTGCATCTTTTTAATGTCTAGATATATCCATTCTATCATTTGTGGGTTGGTCAATATGGAGGTGCACTTCTTAGTTTTTGTTTCTTTACATTTTTTTTCTTCATTTATTAAGATTACATTATTATTTTCCTCAGTAATTTATGACAGGCAGCAAACGAAAGCTTGGAAATATCTGTTTTAAGCGCCATACAAATGTAATAACAATTATTATTATAGAATGGTATCATAGTATATAATATTTGCTGGAGATTATTTGGTCCAAGAACAAGTCATCAATCATGTCTTATTAAAGTTCTTATAGAGGAAATTCACCCTGGCAACAGGTTGGTTTAATAAAAGTAGAAAACTTTGAGCAAAACTATTGGTAAAGACTTCATGAAAATCCATGAAAGAATACTATGACTCTTAAAATATTTCCAATTTGTGACATCATATACAAGCAGTTCCCCCATCTATCATGTAATATAAATTCAATTTTTTTTTAGATTGAGCATGATGAGAAAAAATATTTTTCTTACAGAAGGGGGTACAAAATGATCCCACTGATGTTATATCCCAGCATAATTAAATTGACTTTCAATCTTTAGAGAAAATAACACTTTGGAGAATTTACATCACACACCAAAAAAGTTGTGTTCACCTGAATAGGTAGCCTAGGTTAGCCTGGGTAATAATAGCAGGGCCCGCTGGGAGAACAGTTTTCAGTACTGATGTGGCTACCCTGGGTAAATATACCGTCATTATTATTACTACTATTATTATAACATATATGGAGAAGCCACTGTGGCATCATTACAAAAAAATCATAACTAAGTTATTCTTAGACAGATTTCCATCTAACCATCATCAAAATTTTGCACTAAATTTTCTGATTCTATTTAAACCAACTCATCGTCAGGATGAACTTCCCTGAAAACAGGACATGGAGCACGCACTACGTACCGTCATATGGCAAGATGAATCGAAGCAATGTAGAAGATGAGAGTGACCTGTCTTGTTTTAACTTGAATCTAAAGAACCTCTGACTTGGGTCCGTCACCGATGACATGACATCGAAGGTGAGTTGTCTCCTATCAAGTCGTTGAAAATCTTGTTCATCTATATGCTATTTTAAAGAGAAAATCAACATTGGTTTCAGAACTACCAGAGATGGTGTATTTTCAGTTGGTCCTATGTCCAACTCGTCTACGATGGGTGCGTCGTGGTCTAGTGGTTCTCACTCTCGTCTTTGAAACAGAGGGTTGTGGGTTCGAATCCCAGCCATAGCATGTTTTCCTTCAGCAAGAAATTTATCCGCACTGTGCTGCACTCGACCCAGGTGAGGTGAATGGGTACCCGGCAGGAATAATTCCTTGCATGCACTGAGCGCCGGTGATGGTAGCTCGAGCTAAAGCCGGTGTAATAATAGCAGTGCTTTGTATCCTCAGGCAAAAAGCGCTTTATAAATCTATTTATCATTATTATTATTTGGTCTACCATCAGTTCGTCTCATTTCCACATGGTCTAATAGCCATTTCGACCACTCACCGTTTCGTCTAATAACCTGTTGGTCTGATAGCCATTTATAGTCCATATAGCATTTGGTCTAATTAGACTTAGTGTTTATTGGGCAAAGTGAAGCAGATATTAGACCAACTGGTTGTGAGACAAAATGGTCAAAGACAAAATGGTGATTAGACTAAATGATGATTGGAACAAATCCTAGAAGTCCTAGCATCAAATAATAGCATCTACATGCTATTTGATGCTACCCTTCTTCAACAAAATATATTCATGGAAAGAAAAAAAGAGCAATTTTTACCAGCACACTGGAACATCTGCCAACCTGTAGAAGTCGTACGAAATCTTAAAAAAGATGCAATATGGCCAGAGCTATCTAAATATTTGGGCTACATAACACAAAGATTGACCAATCAATATCAATGTTACATGCGTATTAGGTTTAAAATACTGACCGAGGACCAATCGGTGCAATTCTTTTATATTTGCAATTCATCGCAAATTTTTGTGTAACGGAGCCCTGGTCACTGTAAAAATTGAGCATACACATACGAATGATATAATGCACGTTAATTCTACCAATCATCCTTTTCTCTGCATTCTTAATGCACATATATTTTGTAATATCGCTTTATTACATTCATTTTTTCATTTTAATCTATTTTTCAAAATAATCACCATCTTTTTATGTACTAAAATAACAGAGCAGTTGTACGGGTATGACATCACACACTTTGGTTGCATTGCCAATTGAAGAACATCCATACTATTAGGGTCTTAACATTCAAGTGCTTTAAAACTTTCCTCTCATTTTTCCCCCAAAATTTGTTGGAGTTTCATTGAATTGTTTCTTCCATTAATCTGTTTACTGGTTTCATAAATTTTGCTTTCAATAAATATAGTACGTACCGCCTCGTCAATTTTCTTTTCGTTATCCTTCGGGCCCTCTAACAGCTCGATGTTGATATCTCCACACTTCCATTCTATGAACATGGGTTGGGGAGGAAACAGCTTTCTGTACTCTGACATTTCTTCTTTTACTTTCTGTATATTGGTGGGGGGAGGGGGTGGTGAAGAGACAAAACGCAGTTGAAAATAAAGTTACCCCTGTAGCACACCTTGCGCATGTCAAAAAAGCAGACGAAAAATCAATTATAAAACAGTCTTCGGGGCGACTTTTTTAGCTCGACAGCCAGGGAGAAAAATACCTGGAGGCTTGGGGCGATTAACCCCCCTACATTCAAAAGAGCCCCCTCCCCCCCAAAAAAAAAAATCCACATTCACTGCCATGTAAAAGCTTATTCAATGAAGCAGATTTTAGCAGTAGGTTGTGGAAAGTAACCTCAGAAAAATAAATATTTGCTATGTTGTATATTGATTTAATTTGATGTCATTATGATGCAAGTAATGCCTTGAATTTGTACGCAAAGTTTTATGGTTTGCCTGAATTTGTACAAACTTGTTCAAACAATCACCATCCTGCCTCTCTAATTTTCATACTTTCTTTGCAAACAAACTTATTTCGTTAAAAAAAATCCAATCTTTCATTTTGCTGACTCTAACATTACCTTAATAACTTCTGTAAGGTCATCATACAAGCATAGAATCATAATATGGGAGAAACCCTTTGTCGCAGGTGGGCGAAAGAACGGCGTGCAATTGATCCTCTTCCCGATAAAATAGCGGGTAAAAACGGCGACGATCCACCACTCTGAGAAATGATCAACAAAGAAATCCAAGTCCTTGGTCCTGACCTCACAACGTGGATAACCGTTGATAGATGAAGAGATTTTTTCAAAAGATTCCGAATCTACAAGCATGATAGTAGAAAAATGATAAAAATCGTCAAAAGAATAAACTGATGAACAATAACAAAAATTTTTACATGGAACAGAAGTTAACTCTATCATCAGTATCATAGTAATAAATATTAATTCAAGCAAAAATAATGACATTTTTTAATGAAACTGCATATTATGCGGAATGTTGTGGTGAGGAACCCCCCCCCCCCCCCGCATCCCCCATATACTGTACTTAGACTATTATAAAGTGAAATATAATTTTAAACAAGTGGAATGCCTCTGGCCGTCTCACCTGCATCACGCGGTTCAATATAGCAGCAGTGCTGACTTTGAATACTACTCTAACTCGCACAAGATGTTCAGTGATACATGGTTACTCTTATGTCCTCTTTTTATGAACTTGACCAATAAACTTACAGAGATATGATGGTTATTCAACAAAAAACCCCAACATGGCCAAAGTTCATTGACCTTACATGACCTTTGACCTTAATCATGTGACCTGAAACTTAAACAGGATGTTCAGTGATACTTGATTACTCTTATGTACAAGTTTCATGAATCAGATCCATAAACTTTCAAAGTTATGATGGTAATTCAACAGATACACCCAATTTGGCCAAAGTTCATTGACCTTTGACCTTGGTCATGTCACCTGAAACGCGCACAGGATATTCAGTGATACTTGATTACTCTAATGTCCAAGTTTAATTAACTAGACCAATAAACTTTCAAAGTTATGATGGTAATTCAACAGATACCCCCGATTCGGCCAAAGTTCATTGACCCTAAATGACCTTTGACCTTAATCATGAGACCTGAAACTTGCACAAAATTTTCAGTGATGCTTGATTACTATATGTCCAAGTTTCATGAATCAGATCCATAAACTTTCAAAGTTATGATGGGAATTCAACAGATATCCCCAATTCGGCCAAAGTTCATTGACCCTAAATGACCTTTGACCTTGGTCATGTGACATGAAACTCATGCAGGATGTTCAGTGATACTTGATTAACCTTATGTCCAAGTTTCATGAACTAGGTCCATATATTTTCTAAGTTATGATGACATTTCAAAAACTTAACCTCAGGTTAAGATTTCGATGTTGAATCCTCCAACATGGTCTAAGTTCATTGACCCTAAATGACCTTTGACCTTGGTCATGTGACATGAAACTCTAATAGGATGTTCAGTAATACTTGATTAACCTTATGGCCAAGTTTTATTAACTAGGTCCATATACATTCTAAGTTATGACGTCATTTCAAAAACTTAACCTCAGGTTAAGATTTGATGTTGACGCCGCCGCCGCTGCCGTCGGAAAAGCGGCGCCTATAGTCACACTTTGCTTCGCAGGTGAGACAAAAATTAAATATTTCAAGCATGGCAATTGGCCATAACCCATCAGCTGATATTTAACCAATTCCACTATGTGAAAAAAAAGTGACATTGTAAAACCAAGCATATTGGCACTATCGAGAAGATGAATAAGGGCACCCAAATTGTACTTTAAACCCTTTTAAAGACTCATGGTTTCAGCGTTATCATTTTATAAAACAAATAATGCACTGCTCTGTCATTGGCAATGCAGCGAAAGCTTGTGTTTCAGATGGTGCACATTTGGCAATAGCCTAAGCACCTAAATGTATTTCCACGTGCACTGCTTTTCCACTCAAGCACTCAGTTTTATGTATTATTGTTAATAAACTATCACATTTACCATTGCTGCGTGTGTAGAAGACAATTTCTGCACGTGTTGGATGAGAGAAATATGCATTGTGGTCCAATGTGACCTTGAGAGGTTTGCTGAGTTTAGCACCGGATGGTGAGAATTTGACCCCTGATGAAATAATTGCTTCATTCTCTTGGAGGACCAGCTCTCGGGGAGTGTCTGTTATGAATTCCCATTGAGCTTCATTAACATCTGAAAGATACATGGTGGGAGAAATAGGAAAAAATTATATTTTGATAAATATATTTTCTGAATTAAATTGTGGAAAATAATTATTTTTTTTAAATTATTATTACTAGCACCATTGTCATCTTCACTGTCACCTTGATGAAGACCATATTATGATCAACATTATCACCATCATCTTCATTATCATCACTATCACCATCTCCATCATCAACTTCATCATCATCATCACCATTGTCATCATCATCGTAATCACATCCATCATCACTATCATCACCCTCATCATCATCACATCCATCATCATCATCATCATAATCATCATCATCATCATCACCATCATCATAATCATCACCATGATTTTGACCATCAACCTAATTCATAATTTTTTTAATGTAAATTCACAATACTGAATTTTTTATCAATAGAACACCTCTCTCCCCCACCTTCCTGTGAGAAATACTCACCAATACTTTCTCTTTCTACCTCTGTATTTCTTCTCTGATTTGTTCTCCTTTCTTCTCTCCGTCTTGTGAACATTAGCCACTGAACCATTAAACATGTTACCATATGCATGACATACTTCTGGATAGGCAGACCATACAAAACTTTCACCAAGAAAAGCAGCAAGAAATTCTCTGTTGATGTTTCGATGGAAGCAAACCGATCAATCAAGTCATCAAGGCTGTATCCCTCTGTCTTTCTATTGTCTGACCAGATTCTGTAACGGTAATATAGGTACATCAACAGACCTACGTCCTCTACACCTAATTGTGGTATTAGAGCTGATCTGCCTTTTCCTGGTACACCTGATAGCGGTGTGAGAAACCCTCTTCTTAATACAGCTTCATGTTCATCGCCGAGCTGTCGTAATGCAAGTGAAACCCTTGCCAACCTGATAAAAATTAAACATGTAAAGAAAAATTCTGTGATCAAACTGTGAGAAGTAAAACCTATAATCTAAATTCAATGAGGGATAGGAAAGGTCATTTGGAAGGCATATTATTCAAAATAGAGCAAATTCATGGCATTGAAATCTATGTAAACCTATTTAACATTCAATAATGTAGATTATCACCCGTATCAGACATCTGAGCTGGTCATTTACAAAACCGTATTGCCCTACATTTTCTGAATATTGGGAAGGGTAGGTATATTGTTTGTATTTTCCTCGGTCTCAGTGCGCGTATTTACTTTGCATGCAGAGACGAAGCAAAATATACCTTTGTATTTTCCCTGGTCTCACATCCGGGAATTTGTGGATGCGTATAAAGAGATACGCTTCATAAGGATCCGCCCACCAACAATATACGTCATAATAAAGACAACGCTGAATCCGAGCGCTTGCAAGTACGTCATAATGGTAAAGTGCAGAGCCTAGACCGATATTAACATGACACAACAGAACTCTATTTTTAAAAGAAATATCCCCATTATCATGATTTTTGCTCTAGATATCTGATTTGGATGATAATAAAAATATTGACTGGCTCTTCTTTCGGGGAACATCAAATATATTGCCCTTAAATGACCCATATTGCCCTCGTCTAAAGACTCGGGCCAATATGATTCATTTGCTGGCAATATATTTGATGTTCCCCTCAAGGCCAGTCAATATTATATAATTAATTGGACTTGTACACTCTTAAAATCGGTCAAATTGACTAGACCAGTAGTCAGCTGGGAGCAACTGATATGGCAATCACTGATATTCACATTTCTGACATATATTCTAGTCAGACATAACTCTATTCTAGTAACATATGACTAGAATAACAGTTTCTCCCAGCTGACCCTATTAACCAGTCATTTTTGACTGATTTGTTCTTAAAGCCTGTGTATAGCTTTGGTAAAGGGTCAATAATGTGATTGATAATCGAATATCATCTACTATGACAGTCTTACTGAAGCGTAGAGACCGTTTTTCCAACTGCACTTCTCTGAGAAAATTTCAAATATTCAAATCTTGGATATATAACGCCCTCTCTCGGCGATGCTTGTTTTAAATTTAAAAAATGGGCATTCAAGCACTTATCTTATAAATTTGGTGATTAGATATCCGAAAATTACAGACAAAGTACATATCTTGAAAGTTTCAGCCCATTCCATGATTTGGAATAGGATTTAATTGAAAGACAAAACACACAGATATTTTTATTTGATCGGGTGACCCGATCAAGTTAAATTTCCATGTAAAATCGCAAACTTTATCCTGTAAAACACATTTTCATTTCATATCCTCCACATCATAACTGTTATAGGGCATATCCATTCATATTAGCTAGCAATGAATTGGAATAGTGATAGGTGCATTTTGGTGGATTTACCAAAACTATACACAAGCTTTAAAGTGTATCAACCAGGCAAAAAAAGAGAATTTGTCAGGAGCTACTGTTTACTACTAAATATGCAAAATTGGACAAGTTTTAACATTGAAGTGAATGGCGATTCCCCAGAGCACCAGTGCAATTTGTTCTTAATTTGTAATCAACTAACATTTTCAATTCTGACAATTTGACTCAAGTTTGATAGATTGTTGATTAATCTATACCTGCTTTGTCTAATACCAGTTTGGTCTCATCCTGATTGGTCTTATCCCAGTTTGTCTAAAACCAGTTTTTCAAATAACCACTTGGTCTAATAAAAATAGCCGATTTACCATTCATCTAACTTTCAGTTAGGCCATCATTCTGTCTTATATCCACTTGATCTAACACCACTTAATCTGAATGGTTTATGAATCAAATTGAAGTTGAAGTGTACAGTAGATCAACTGGCCATTTGACTAAATGACAATTAGACTAAGTGGCTATTTGACAAAGAGCAATGTAGACCAAATGACAATTAGAACAAATTAATAGTAGACCAAATGTGTTTAACCATGAGAATAATGTATTAAAAAAAAAATAATTTAACCAGTAGTTGATAAAAAAAAATCACTATTTACACTGAATCGTAGATCTCATCTTTTACACAAATATACTCCATTCGTAATAAATGGATAATAATAATGATAATAAATTCAAACTTGAATCTCTTGCCAATATCATACAAGATTAATTATGGCATGCTTTACCAACAGCAGGAAATTACATGTAAAGCTATTAATCAACCAGTATTCTGATTCAGAAACTTGTCTTGTTTAGCTTTATAAGCAATGGCCTAGTTGTGTTAAGATTATTGGAAGATGAAATGATTGTACTTTCCCGATAATTCAATGATGAAGAAAGCTACTGCATTTTTGAATGATCTGAGTGTCAAGTGAGCTGATGTATTAAATCTACATTAAAAACTTGTTTCACAATTGACCAGCCACATTTAACCACGTCTTTAGACCAGAGTCTGTATTAAAACTGAGAATACAAGCTTGTTGAAGGGAAAGTTCACACTGACACTAAGTTGGATGTAAAAGCAATTTTTTGTGAATGTTTGATGAAAATCCATACATGTATCAATAATCAATGATGCAGTCATCTAAAAGTAAAATGACTTTCAATTTTAAAAAAAATTGCATTTTTTTTTTCAGAATTTACATTACCCAACATAAAAGGAGCTTCTTATTGATGATATCACAATAAAAACTTTAAAAATTAATACAATTGGGCAGTTCCATGGAAAATGTTCACTTTAGAGAAAAAATGAAGTTTCAGATTTCACTTAAGCAGTCAAATTTTCTTAAAAAGTAATCTATAAAGTCTCAATTTCCAATAGAAAAATCGCAATATTGATAAAATTTTGTAGTTTTTTTCATCATCAAAAAAATAGAATAGTATATTGCAAAATGTAAAAAATGTGGCTATTTTTAAACAATTCATCTTTCCTGTCTCTACTAAAAGCAAACAAGGTCCCAGAGGTCTCTTTTAACTTTTGAATAGTTGATTAATGTTTAAATCAACAGAAAATAATCGTTAGATTTTATGCCATTCATCAATTTTACAGAAATCTGTCTTCAGATTTGTGTGATTTCTTTACCATTATCAGTGTCATGTCCGTTACGTTTTTCACTTAAAGTTTTCACAGCTTATAGGAAATTTGTCTAAGGGTACTGCAGATTCAGATTCTATGTTAGAATTAAACCCCCTACCATGTGTAGCAATTATTTTCCCTTACCATTTCTCATTTTTATAAAAATGGCGTAACGGACATGACAATTCGCGTAACGGACATGACGCCTTATATATGGCAAATGGCAGCATTTACAAAAACAAAATATTAGGCTCAGTGTCACAGACTGAGGTCAGTCTCAATTGTTTGAGGATAGCTGAATGTAATATTTCCTAGAATCTGCATGTCATTCAAGCTATTTTTAGAAGTTGGTGAATGATGAAAGTTCAGCTCCTGTTCTGGTAGATTTTTCTGAAAATTAACGGTATGTTACATAATTTTAGGATAAGATGCAGCTAGATCTGGCAACATACTCAGATCACAATCTGCATCATTTGTGTTTGAACAAACATTTGATTATCTTAGGTTCTTGCACTGACAGTTTGGAGCATGATAAAACTCCAACTTGTGAATTCATGATCATTGATGATATTACTTCAAAGTATCTGACTTTCACCAACCTCTACATGTACTTCTTCAGTGATGGCATGGGATCACATTTAAAAGCAAGTTTGTATTCGGATATCTGTGTTTCATGATGTACCTGTAGCTCTATGAATCCATGAATCTACAGTGGCACTTCTTTGCAGTATCACAAAGCAAAGGGGCCGTGGAAAGAATGTGGCGCGATCAATAAATTATGTCATCATAGTATTTTGGTCAGCCATAATCACGATTTGAATGATGTATCTTCAATTGTACACAAGCAGCGCGGACAATACAACGAAATTAGATACAGCCACATTTGTCAGCAAGCAAGATTGTAAGATTTAGAACATCCAAGATTTGATGAAAGGATGATTATACTCAGGATGATAGTTATTTTGAATGAAAAAAAAATCTCAGAAGCTATTTACAAGCATTCCGATTACCTTTCAACTCATACATAATCGATAATGAAAGACCAGTTTCCAGGTACTGCTATTAAATTTTAATACCATTTTTTGTAATCTTAAAACTGACATTAATACTAGTACATGTTCTTTATCATACAATACATTCCATAATATGTTCTTGGATTTATACAGGTCTGGTAAATTTTGTTTTCTTCTCAAAAAAATGAGATTTGGTCTTCTCAGTGTGTCGTAGTGGTACGATAAACGTTGTATTCAATATAAAATTATCACCTAGGCTATAGCTATTAATTTAATGATACCTGCTAATAATATCTACACATTTTTCATTAGAGTGTTAGTAAAGGTACTTTGCTGTTACATAATTACATTCATTATTGATATTTCTTTCATTTTCAAACTAAGAAGTGCTGATGAAGTTCACTTCGTAAGGGTGTCATGTCCGTTACGCTAGTATATTATCAAATATTAGGGCATGAATTAAAAAAATAATCTTTTCTATCAACTTTTTCTCCTTTAATTAGGTGTGGTGGATGGTAGTAACTGGAAAATACTCATTAACTGTTGTTAACCGGTGTAAAATAAATTTTTCTAAATATTTTTTTGTTTTATAAATATTGTACAAAAAGACCCCCTCTCAAATTGCAAAATAATAGGAGATATTACAGATTACCAGTTATGATATGTGTCTCTAACCTCTAGCCTTAACATGTAAACAATGAGACTTGTACCATATCTTGTAATAAAATAATTATATTCGCTTACAAAAAGTGGACAAAACTGTCATGTCCGTTACGCTTCGTGTGTCATGTCCGTTACGCTACATTTTGAGCTAGGAATACAGAATGCACTGCAAAACTGTTGTTAAACACCATTTTATGGATAGAGCATGATCTTAAGGTTAAATTAACACCAATGTCAGGTGCATGCAATCTAAGAATTCACAGGAATTTTGATAAGCAATAGGAGGTAAAAATGCTTCGTCCATTTCGTGTCATGTCCGTTACGCTCACAAAGAGTGCAATTTCTCCGCAACTGTTCAACAAAACGATTTGAAATTTTATGTTTATGTAACTGATACTTAAATGTGTCTGATAAGCTTAGTAACAATTATCAAAAGACTGCTAATTCTACTGTATAAACATTTGAATTACAAAAATTTGTCTGAACGTCATGTCCGTTACGCTGGAATTGACCAATTCTGTTTAGTCTTTTCAACAGATTTTAATTAAACTTCCACCAATATTTCTATTAAATTTTCTTTCATTAAAACCAACTTATTATCATGATGAACTTCCCCCTTTAATACATTCTTTATGATATAATTATTTACTCTTGATTCTCTATTGGTCCTTGATCCACAGCCAAAGCTTGAGATGTATCACTTCCTTCTTCCAGAGTACCATCATCTGAAAAGATATTGATATCCATTTTACCAATCATATTTAATTCCCCATCAATGACCCATTTCATAAAACTTGTTATTGCATAGACAGAATAAAAGCTACTGAAATCATTCAATATGATTGGTCGATTGTGCATTTGTTATCATAATAAATCTTAATCGCTAGAGGGTATTCATTTGTCTCGCAATCTACTATGGTCAACAAGGAAATTCGTGATCACTCTCGCAAAAAGTGTTCACTGGCTTTCTAGGAAATTCATGATCACTCTCGCAAAAAGTGTTCACTAGCTTACAAGTTCACGAGCTTTCGAGTGCCGCTGCAACTCTTTATCAAGTGACACTTTCATAATTGTAAATAATTCCGAAGCAGACAGCCTACTCGCATACATGAACAGCCAGCAACCGTCCATCCAGTTCACTCTGGAGACTGAACAAGGAGGGAAATTAGCATTCCTTGACACGCTAGTCCAAAGACACCTCTGTCTACCGCAAGCCCACTCATACAGACCAATACATACCATACGATTCTCATCACGACAAATCGGTCAAGAAGGGTCTTATTAAATGTCTGTTCGACAGAGCAGCACGTATTATAACTCACCCGCCTGAACTCCCGAAAGAAAGAGCCCACATACGTGGCGCCTTATACAGTAATGGCTACCCACGCCGTTTTATCAAGAATACTTTCAAGAAAAAACAACCACCAAGGGATCAGAAGGTTTTCAAGACTTGTACAGTCTTGCCATACATAGATGGCCTTTCACAACAACTTCAGGCCTACCAACCTGTAAACATACAAAATAGGAGTGATTCATTTACAAAATAGGAGTCACAGCATATTTCCCATAGATGACTGTACATAATATATGGACAAAAAAAGGGGAATTTTCTTTCCCTATGATATAATGGATATTAAAAATTTCCAAAAAAGGAGTAACTCCTTTTAAAAAGGAGTAGTTGGCAGGCCTGCAACTTAAACGCCGATTAGAAGGTCACGGTATCCGAACGGTTTTCCGCTCAGACACCACCTTACGCAAACAGCTTGTACGCCCCAAAGACCCTATCCCTGATCACAGACGTGATGGCGTAGTATACAACATTCCTTGCCAGGGATGTGACGGGTCTTACATCGGAGAGACAGCCCGACCGATAGTTGAACGCATTTCTGAACACAAGCGCGATGTTCGGTTACAGCGAACCGACACATCCGCGGTGGCAGAACATGCTTGGGAGAAGCAACACCACCCAGATTGGGAGGGTGTACATTGCATTGCCAAAGAAAGACATTGGTATACACGCAGGATTAAGGAGGCTATTAGTATACGTCTTTGTCCTAACAATTTCAACAGAGACAGCGGGATCGACATCCCCGATTTCTGGATGCGAACCATCCGACAGCACAATACCCCCTTACCTGGCAGTGCACGCCGACCCGATCGTTCCCGGCCCCGATCGAGGGACCGCTCAGCCAGTCAACCCCCGCCCACGGGAAACTAGCGAGCCCGCCAATTTTGGTCTCATTTGCATATTGCCGACCCACGGCGTATTTGCATATACCCCCGGCTTATTTGCATAACTCCTGACCAATCACACAACGGATCAGTGCCCACCTATTGTTCTCGCGTTTGTGCGTACGGTCTTTGAGGTTAGTATAAATACAGTACGATATCGGACAATCCGTGTCACTTGATAAAGAGTTGCAGCGGCACTCGAAAGCTCGTGAACTTGTAAGCTAGTGAACACTTTTTGCGAGAGTGATCACGAATTTCCTAGAAAGCCAGTGAACACTTTTTGCGAGAGTGATCACGAATTTCCTTGTTGACCATAGTAGATTGCGAGACAAACGAATACCCTCTAGCGATTATTTCAATCCACAATAATGAACCTATTTAGTATAATAAATCTTTATGAAACAGGACCATGATGATGAGGCAGATTTGATTTGATTAATCTATGATTTGATTTGATGATTAGGATTAAACATTTAAAGTTACTATATATTGCAGGTTAATTAGCTCTAGGATGAAAAGAAATAAGAGATACTGTACATGTAAGTGAATGGGCTACACATGTACACATTATAATCACACATATATATTATTTATTTCAATATGTATTCCATTTTTAAAGTATTGATTTATTTTGATTTATATGTAAATGCATCACAATTCGGCTTGGCCGCCATGATGTATGGTTTTTATCAAATAAACTATTTATCTATCCATCTATCTGTTAGATTCTGTGAGTTGCCAACTAATCCCAGTAAATTACCATTAACCATTAGTGCCCCCATTGCCCCCCCCCCCTAAATATAATTCATATATTCTTTAGATTTTTCTTTGTCAAATTTATGAAAGTTCTGCAAGGTTACTTCCTACTTCCTCAGTAATTAACATGGACTACTCTAAAATTGGCAAGTATGGTGCACTTGTTCACTGCTACCACCCTGCCTGTGGGGAATCTACAGGTAGGACTACGGTATGCCAATGTTGTACAGAGCACACACTTTAAAAAATCATTAAAATATCACTTTTGTGACCAAAATTACTAATTTCCGTACAGTTGCAATTTATTTTTCATTAATAACTTGTAAATAATTTTTGTATTCACCAGAGCGCTCAAAAACTTGTTTTTTTGGCATAATTTTGTGTACGCCCTCTATTAGTGGAAAGTAATATGGCAAGAAAATTTTTAATTAAGAAAAAAATGATTTAAAATTAAAATTAAAGTATCAAATATAAATAAGAGCCAAGTTGTATGAATAATAGGTGTAATGGAAACTGTCAGTGTAAAAACATCAAGCATTTGCCCCAAACAAAAAGAGAAAATTAGCCAAACATTGCCACCCTTATTTTGCCACACATGGAGATATAAATGAGAACAAAGTTATATCATAACCTTGTTCATTGAATGAGTGGTATGGTGATTGTTGTCCATGGCCCATATTCTGAAGTCAGGTTTAACTTATAGACCACGGTCTAACTCTGTGCAAAAATTATGAGAAGCTAAAAATTCAGAAATTCTGTCTATATTGTATATTTCCAATGTTTACTATTTTTGTTTCCTTTTGCTTTCATAATGAAGATATTATTATTCCCAGACAATTATGAACAACATGAGTGTCATCTGAGTTAATAGGGATTTGTGCCCCAATTGGCTTTACATACTTTAGTTAAACCACAACTTTAAACCAGGGTTTAATTTAAACCCGAGTTCAGATTTCGGGCCTATGTCTTCTTGTCTCTAACATATTTGCAAGAATGCTTCCTACCTCCTTGGTCTTTAAGACGTTCATATATGAATTGCCGTATTAAATCCTCTCCTTTTACTTCTTGTTCCAAATTTCTTTCAAGTGTGAGTTCTCCTCTTGGCTCGGATGGGTCTTTTCCAGCCATGGTTTGGGTATACTTCTAGGTCCTAGAAATGAACAGATTAACTAGAAAAATGATTCCAAATTCAAATCATCATCAACTTTCTAATCATAAATCAGGTCAAAGACATTGATCGTTGACAGACTTCTTAATTGATTTTTAATAATGTTATTTTGGAAAAAAAGAAATCATTATGTCGCCAGGGTATTTAATAAAAACAGAGTTGTGGCAGTTCGATCAGAACAAGCTTGAAGTGAGGTTGCCAAAATTCCAATATTTCTCAAAAGAAGCTTTTTTTCTGAGCTTTATGATAATACATCCATGTTTTTTTCTATTTTCATCCAATTCTTTTTCTTGATAGGGTGGACCTTTCTGTACCTATAAAAACTCATCAACTTTGTGACAGTAAGTGTCAGTAGGAGATAATTTGGGTGTGGAAATGACCAAATATGAACAACAATAACGTTTCATGTTTAAGTTTACTCAAAGTCCAGAGCTACCAAGTCTCACACATTATGCGTGAGACTCAAGCATTTTGGACTCTTGTTCATCCCCTCAAAACTTTGTCTCAATCACAGCCTATCCCCATATACATTGTACACAATGTCTGTGATCTCACTCAGAGTCACAGAAAATCTCACGCATAGCTGGTATTTGAACGTGGCATCTCTGAAAGTCTCAAATACTAATTATCGATACTCAATCAAGATCTGCTAGCTCACAAGCTCCATGGGGATGGGACATGAAAACAAAGTTAAAGTTAATGTGAAATAATGAACAATATCAATTAAACTAGATTTATTGGGGAAAAATGACTTGACCTTGACCCACATGACCCAGTGACCAGAAAAAGTGAAAGTAAACTGACAATACCTATCCCTGGTATCATAATTATCTGCAATTTAAAAGAATAAGAACCTAAGGCAGCTTGAAATCGATTTTGGTGGAAACATGTTGAAAAATGGAAATCCCCAGACCTTTTCTCGAATTTGCACGATTTCAGAAAAAACCCAAAACAAAAGTTGCAACACTGGCATGTTTGACAATTTGTAATTTGTCTACCCTGGCCTACCCCTCGGTTTGACTCGCCCACCATGCATTTTTTTCTGTGTGAAGATCAATTTCCAACTTTTTTTTTTAAACAAGTACACACCCAGTTACCAATAATGCATATCCTATAGCATTTCAATTTACTTGAAGCAGAATAAAAGAGCATTGCAGATTAAATGCGGCTGGGGATCATACCACAGACTTTCCATGTATAGCCAAAAACGGATCCAGGGGGGGAGCACATACCCCCCATCACCATCCCTTTTGAGAAGCAAATTTTTTTGTAATGTAAAGCTGCCATTAAAACAGAGGTGTGCCCCCTTTTATGAAAACCTTTTTTTTTTCTTTTTTTGCTTGTCAAATTTTTTCTGGTACAAAATTAAAGGCTTTATTTGTGGTTGAAAACTTTTTTTTGCTTGTCATGTTTTTCCAGGTATGTAATATCAAAAAAATTTGTGGTTGAAAACCTTTTTTGGAAAGAGTTCCATACATGCACCCCTCGATCACTAATAATAAAAGATTGAGACTTCCGGTTCATTCACTTCAGATTTCTTATCACTTTTTTACTGTTGATTTGGTTGGGACTCGAACTCACCTCGCTTTATAGACCTTTTCCGCTATGCTAGCGAGAAGCGCTGATACCGGAAGGGGTATTTTAAGGATTATCAGCCGATAGTTCGACCAGTATTGACTCACAGACCCTTTACTGACTAAATAAACCGATAGGCATATGGACAATTACTCGCATTAGATCCTGCTCGAAATTTGACGGAATAAAGCCATATTTTGGTATGTATTTCCACTTCCCCATCATATATGTTCTATATAAGGGCTACATATATTATTCTTAACCTTCTCCATGTTTTATTTTCAATTTTAGTGGGGGGGGGGTGCATATGGAACTCTTAGTCTTACTCTTACTCCTTTTTTATTTTGGCTTCACAAAATTTTTCTCCGAAAAATTTGCTCTCCCTTTTTCTTTGGAAAATCCTGGATTTGCTCCTGCCAAACCACTTGGCCACAGCACCTGATACATCTCTTAAACATGCAATCGATCATTTAAATTAAAACTCAAGCCAAAGTAAAGAAAGACATGGACTGATGGATGCGCGCTCAAAAGCACAGCACTCAGCACCTGAGCCTGAGCGAGGGTAGTGTGTGCGACCAAGACTGGAAACCACGCCAGTCGACACGGCGCGGCCGGGGTCTAAATTAGGCCTAAAACTGCCCCAACCTATACCCGTGCCCCCCGCTCCCCCCCCCCCCCAAAAAAAAATCCATAAGTAACTCACGAAGAGAAAAACAATCCTCTGGTAATGTTCGTTTATTCTGGCTCTTTTAAAAGTAGGTTTTTTCGCTAGGAAAATCGCATGTACCGAACAGGATCAGGATCTCATCAAGTAACCCAAACTAAGTAAGATAGTAATGGATGGAGATCGGCTATGGGGCGCCGTTAGTACCGGTACTTTCAATGATAATTAATTCGTGAAAATTATAAATGAATCGTAATGAACATGACTTGACCATTATCGATTGAAACTGCAAAATTCATTTTTACACACATTGAATGCGGTGTGATGAATAATTGGAGAAGTGAGCTAAATAAAGAATTACAATTATGCGAATAGTGCAAATAGTTATAATAAATACATGTAATCTGAAAACGGCGACCCATAGATGTAGGGTAACTACCTAAATAAAAAGCAGGCGGTGTTCTCATTTCTTGCATCATAATTTTTATTTGTTAATTTAGAATCTACTTTTCTGTTTTAAATCATTTTCTTTTTCATAGTTGCTTTATGTCTGCCTGTTTTTTTTTTGCTTCCCCAGTTTCTTTTTAATTTCTTTGATCTTCCGTTCTTTCTTAATCTTTCTTTCTCTCTTTCCCTCCCCCTTTTTCTCTCTCTTTCTATCTTTCTTGGAGAGTTGGCTCTGAAAGCTTAAATTCCTTTGTCGAGCCCTTGGCTCAGTCAGCCCAGCCTGGCACAAACACTGTTCATGAGTCTCGCCACTATACATCCATACAAGAAGAAAATAGAAACTGAATATTTGCTGGTTACATAATTGGTTTATTAGAATAAAGAATGAAAATACTGGGTGAAAATCTGACCAAGTCTGAAACATTGGTTATCAAGGGCATTTTTTATATCATACATGAAAGTACTTGAAAGTTGGACAATGAATATCACAGTACATTGTATGAACATAATGGGAAAACAAAATTTTAAATCAATTCATCTCTCACACTGCACAAGCAATGCTTAATTGTTATTGTTTCAAGGAATACATTTCTTTCAAAGACAGGAAGTGAGATTCATAAAATATTACATTATCTATCTTCCAAGCGACTTTAAAATGAATGAAATTGTAACCACTGTGTAGACTTATTGGGTAATTTCTGAGAGCATACTGAAATTGTACTCCCCAGGGAATGGAGAATGAGTGGGTACATCCGATTAAAATACCCTGACCAAGGTAATAATGAATCTGACAATTTTAAAACAATTATGAAGCCTCAAATTCCTCAAAATAAGGAATCCGACTTGCGTGATAATAGAGATTATAGCATTGTAACTGACTGGGAATGTTACTCAAATTCAAAAGTACCCTGTCTGAGTATACAAGTCAATACATTTACTTTTTAGACAGGACAAAAGAAAGAAAGGGGAAAACAGTGCATTTTGCATGAATGTCATCAACAATAACTTTGGTAGATAAAATTAATTAGATACTGAATGGCATGATTTGAACAGGGAAATAGATTTTACTATTGCCTAAAAAAAAGATAATATAAAACAAATATCGACTGTTGTTTTTAATTTTTCGCATTTGGATACTATGGGGGTGGGGGTGGACTGGCTGATATTTTAAAATATTGTCAACAGGACAGTTAAAAAATATAAAAGAAAGTTATTTTTAAATATCTTATGACAGAACATATACATTACAAATCTTCACACTTGTCAGTGCAATGTTTAGTTTGGTATGTAGACCTTTACAGATATCTTGAACAACTCAATTATGAACCAGCTTTTGATTATTTTGCATTTTTTTTCCTTACGATTTTCATATTTTTTTCAAAACTTGTCACTCCCAGAGTAATGACACACGACACCATGTTTTATCAGTTTAAAATCATAATTTTACCATCCTTTGGTTTCAATTTTAGTGACCAATAAAAGTAATTCTCTATTTCAGAATGCTTAACATCCTTGAAATTGTGATTACGACGCGACCTTGTGGATCCAAAGGCTTCCTCCATACATGTACTCATGTCCTAAAAGCACTTCCAGGAAATACTTATTTTAGAAGTTAATGATGGGATGTACTCAAAAGTTACACAAAATACCTGACTTGTACAGTCATTAAGTCAACTGCAAAAAATTATTAGTATGGAGACAGTATATATATGCTCCCCTTGAATAGAAAATAAAAATATTCCAGTTAGAATTGATCAACATGGTGCAGTATGTGAATACTCTGGTTGTGATTATTAAACTTAAAACACTATTGTTGACACTTGAACAAAGATAAAATCCAACATTGGGCATGGTTACAAAAAAATGATCACTTCATATATCACAGAATTAGTACACCAAAAGCTTTAGCCGAGTGATGATTTACTCGTTTATGGCACTCATCCTTTTAAAACATTGAAGACACGATGGTTGCTCAGCACTCAAGCTGAGTGTCAATGACACCAAACTACTGTTATCATACATGAAGTGACCATTTTTAGAACTCCAGTGAACCATGGCAAGGTAATGCATTCTTATTGAATGTCTCAAGGCTTGCATTGAGTCAAGGTCTAGTAACACAAGGTATAGCAATGATCATAGAATAATTTTCTATGACTGATTGCATTGACTGCAATGTTCAATCAATCGTAAAAATCAAGCATACAATCAATTGCCCGTGTTGGTGGCCCCATGTTGGACAGGACTCAAGATTAGCGTGACATACCGTTGCCTGAACCACTCCAGTAAATGCTAAACCTTGCCTTGATACAATGTATACCATGATCTGTCCAGAAGGAAAACATTTATAGGACTTCGTCTCTCATTCTGAAGGCATTCTAGACAGTGCAGTGAAGCCCGGACTGTTATGCCTTGGGATTAAAAGACAAGTTCAAAGACCATCCTTACAGAAACCCTTTGATTCCAGCTAGAAGGTGAAATATTCTTGAAATAAAAAAGTCCGCAGAAATCGTGTGGCGTCTCAATCACTGCAAGTGCTTCCATTTCAGCACAAATCAAATAAATCTAAAATCAGATTGACATAGGCTGAGAATGTAATATCTATGCTTAGATATGAAAAAGTGGTGGAAAATTTTTGTATCATATTTATCAGCCATGTCATCCAAGCGGTGACAATGTAACGAAAAACGACTGTACTACAATAACATATAAGAAGAATGGGCATTCAGATACCAAGATTTTCACCTTTTAACCGGAATTCAACAGAGAACGAAGGATAGTCTTATAACATTAAAGTTAGTATCATGAGCAATACAGAACTGTGCCAATGCTGTATTGCTCCTGAAATATGTTTGCAAAGTTGCCTTGATGCTGTCATCAAATGTTCAAGATAAAGTTAATGACAGTCTAGTTGTAGTATGCTGAAACAATCGCGGATTGCAAGGTTCAGCAGAAGATCCTCTTAAAATTAGATCAAGACTCTTACCACATGAAGCACATAAATGTACTTGGGATCCACCACAAGAGTTTGCAATCAATCACAATATAGCCAAAGCCAATCAGAATCATTTGATGCATGTGCATTGCATGCTTTCTACCAAACATTGTTTCAATACTTCCAATGACCACAAGTCCTTGTGACAGGCGACCCTAACCATGCAGTGATCGGAGACGAAAGGCAACTTTGCAAACTAAGATTAGATTCAAAGACAAGCTTTGATAAGTACTTGACCAACAGGGTGTAGTGTGGTCTGCAGCTCTTGATGGATAAGAGCTTTTTAACCTGTAGAATGATCTCTGTACTCTACAGGATAACGTCAATGAACAGGGAAACCAAAACCAACTAGCAACCAAACGCGCAATAAATTGGATCATGTTGCATGCCACCTAAATGTGTAACGTTATACACATATTTGTCAGTGATTTTTGCTCTCAGCAATCAGATGCAAGCTTTACAATAGCTTAGAACATCTGCCAATGAAAATCACTGAGAAAATTCTTTCATGAATGGCTCCCCTGAATAGAACTACTCAGTACACTTTGGTTTCGCTGTTCACTGGTTGAAGACTGGTGAACTTCACTTTTAACACTGTTAAGAAGCACCGCAAGTACGCAGACTTGCATAGGTACAACTACGTTCCAGAAATGAAGATGGGAATTTCATCAGTCCAACTAAATAGTGCTAGGAGAGACATCTCAAGCACAAAGGTACATTTTGATAGACATCGGTACATAATTGTTCAGAATGTTGGTTTCAGCTTTGGTCACAGACATCAAATGACTTATAACCTTTTCTTTGTCAAGGCTTATTAACATGACCTTTTCACGGGTATCATCCCAAATCATTTGACCAGAATCTACAAATATGTTGAGAATACCATCAAAATGTAAAAATTTGTTGAAAAGTCAGTAAAATGTTTATCTTGAGCATCAGATTAAACACTTTACGGAAGTCAACAGAGTACCATTCATGTACATTGAGGAGACTCTGTTCCTTTTCCATAACTCAAAATGCAATACGGTATGCAGCTCTTTTTTTTCAGTGTTACCAATTATCATCAACTGCATTTGTTCCTCAATGTATACAAATAGAACTTAGTAAAAAAAATAATTGAAATCAACACCTATCGTACATTTCCCCAAAGGTGATTCATTCACATTAAGCTCCATTTATCATGGTCAAATTATTTTAGCTGCTGTGTGAATGGACCATGCATGCTGCATACACACAGCAAAGAGGGCAATATAAATATCTTTTTGTTCACATATCATTACCAAGTGGTCATCAACGATATTAAACCAGCTTTCATCATCTCAGGATAACTATCCAAAAAACGGCATGTTCTCACCACACATGTAAGAATGAATGAATGCATCCTTTTTCATAAAGTACTGCATTAGTTGTGTGTATGCAGTAAATCGAGGGAAATGGAGATAGAACTCGTACTTGGTGAATGAAAAAGACCCCAGATTGATATACCATGAAAACGTGGGGGAAATTCTGGAGTCTTCATATTCACAATATGAAATACAAAATCAATACGACACCTGTTTTCCTTTCCCAACACTTTATAAATCTGCTTACATTTTCAATTTGGTGCATTTCCTCAGAAATGGAGTAAGCAATCTTGCACTTTTATTCTTAGGATGTCCAAGTCAGGCATCGTACCACTTTGTATATCATCCCACAGCCCCCCTTCCCCCTCCCTCCGCACACACCTATGTGGTTGAGAAGGGCAAGGGGGGGGGGCTCATCACATTGTTGGAGGACAGAACAAAAATACAAGTGAAAAGGGAGAGATACAAAACAGCGTGGAAATGTACACAGTACATAGGAAGTAATTCAGGCTAATCATGTATTCCGGGTAACAACATCATAACGGCATGATGAATTATTAGACTTAGTATTTCTCTATTTACATGTTTACATTTTGTGTTAAACAGAATACATGTCTTGTCGAAGGCTAAGCCACTCTAGTATGTTGTACTAGTTTGTGAGCGCTTTTAAACTTGCCGTCTTTTATGCAATATTCATCTTACTCGCAATATTACTTTACTTTAACGATGCATTCAACAAGTGCAGCACAATAAGCTGTGTCGTCCAGTAACATTCTGGATGAAAGCTCTTCAAATTTTTTTCCATTGTTGACCATCTGTATTTTGATCACAAATCCCGAACATTCCAAACTTATATCCCGATTATACTGAAGTCCAGCCAATGTTCCATTTCCGATAACTTCTCCATAAGCTCCTTTCCATTTTTTTTTCCTTTTCTTATCTTAGTGTCAATATCACTGGCCAATAGCTTCTTCCATTCACACATTTTTTTTTCAATTTTCATTTTAAGGACACCATCCAATGCTTCCAATCCGTTCCAAGTTCAACTAATGTACTTCCCGATGCAGGACTTCCTGATGTGGTAATAGCAAATCTGATTCCTCATGTCTTGTGTTTACCGTATCATGGAGCTTGTTCGGTAGTTCCACTCATTCATGATGCCAAAACTGACTTCCATCCTATCGAGTTTGTTCCAGCTTTCGGTCGACTGCATGTTCGATCACGGATGCTCACTTTGCAATTGCTTTCATGCAGACGCCGAACGAAAGATTGCACGCCCTACTTCAAGGAGGGATTGGCGAAATCAGCGCAAAGCACAATATTTCAAGTTGTACCCTTCATCCAAAATGATGCTTAGAGAGATTGATACAGCATACTAGAGTAGCATGGACTAGCCTGAATTACCCATCTTCACATCAATAATCATTTAAACATGACTTAGATAACGCTGTTCACTGCATATAATTAACAAGAGATGATAATGGGGAGAAGTATCTTTTTTCCAAAAAGGAGTACAAAAAAGAGGGCAGATGTCTGTTCACAGACTTTTGTCCCCACACAAACTTAAGTGCTTTGGCATACAACGCTCTTTGTAAACGCGCAGATATGCACAGAGAGGAATGGATGGACTTAGCACACACACATATACACACCCCAACACACACACATCCAAAATGACACCAACAACACACATGCATTCATAAGCTTCAGAGCAAATCCTAAGAATCAAACCATTTCCAATGTTTTCTATTTCCTCCAGGAACATGAATGCCATTTCTCCAGTGCATTGGTTAGAATGTGTACATATTCTTTACAAAATTTCCATAATCAGAAATGGTTATATCCTTCACAATATCCTACTATAATAATGCTTTTCTTTGTAGGATCTAGAATATGCGCATAGACCTTGTGTAATTTCAAACCATTTCTAACATTCTCAGCTCAAACCCTAATCTTGACATATTTTTCTTGGTAGGGGAAAGAATATGTGCACAGTCGAAGCTTAACTTTGATATCAAAACTGTAACATCTTCGTGACGATTCCTATCAGAACATATTCTTTGATAAGAGGACAGAGTACCATTTACTATCCGACATGTTGATAATAACTGCACTGCTTACATTGTCAAAGCCTGACTGAAAGTCCCAACACACTAGGTATGATGTCTTCATCATTAAGGCATGAAATATGGGCACAATCCTGAATCTGCAATAGGGCTGGTGGCAGCAACCTCAAAGTGCCGTTTATTCCCTTCTAATCAGCAGCTGTTCTAACGAAAGGAATGCCAAATGATTGAATTAAATATGTTTTCGGATATAATCCTACAATCTCCCTTGATTGTTGAGTTTTTGCTCTAAAGCCACGAGAAACCACATCAGAAACACTCACACATGCCTCCTCCTTTCTCACAGACTCTCACACACTCTCTCTCCCTGCTCTTCACTCACACATAACACAGCCTAAACAATAAAAGCACTTTTCACATACATCTCCAGTACAATGCAGTGCGATGTGCTGTAGGATAAACCATTCAAGATTACATCAGGTAACATAATGTCCGCTCAGAGCCTCAGAGAAACTGGAAAACCTATTACAAACACTTTACAAAGGATGCAGCCTGGACATCCTGTACCCATTCACATTATCTGTTAACGAAAGCATTGCAAGGGGGTCGAAAATGTATCATGTCAAAGAAATAGTAAAATCCCCTTTACACCATTTTTCGCTCGTTCTTGGATGTCAGCCCTCTTGGGAATTTTTGTAATTACATTTATACTTTTTAAGTCAACACATATACCATAACTAAACCATCCTCTTTCTTTTTTTTTAACACCCGGAGTTGCAATATTGGTTCCATGGCCTACCAAATGCATTTTCATTACTCACTTTTTTTTTAACTTTCATATTTTGTGCTTCTGCAATGCTTTTCAAATCCATAAACACTAGTTTTGTCTTTTCTAAACCAAACATTAATGCCTAGCCAGTGCTTTCTTTTTGTATTCCCATTTTCAAGACTTTTTAAAGACAGTTTCCTGGATTTTGGAAAACTTTCGAAGAATTTCTGTGACATAAATTGTCCCTTATGATCTGTGGCAATCTGTGACTTAAAAAGAAATATTTTTCAAATGGTTCTGATTGAAAGCGTTCACTCTCCCAAGGCTCTGAGCGGAGTAAAATCACCTTTATATAGGATACCAACCGAGGGGATATGAAACAACATTGACAATGCTGATTAAGTTAAGACCACCGCGAGCCTATTTCTGGAAAGCATCATACCTCCATAGATATTACAGAAACAATGTCATTTCTGCAAAACACATGTTCAGCAATATGGAATAATTATGATTGCCAGAAATGGTTCTTGGAAGATAAATTTGGGTTGTGTTTCATGAACAGCTTTGTTAGTGAATTTCACAATTAACTTGCTCTCAGCCATACAGATGAAAGGATTTCTGTAACTTATAACACTCTTGATGGTGAGGGTAATTACTGAAAGGCTCCCCGGAAATGAACAATCCTCACCATGATCAAAAGTAAAAGCGCGACATCCGAAAACCTTTAAATAGTGCTTACACCCTGGCCACAAACCCAAATCCTGGGGAACGCTTCAAGAAACAAAAGTCAATAATTTTTAATGTTATAAGCTACCAATGTCCTTGCATCTGATTGGCTAAGGGTAATACTGTAAGTGAAAATCACTAAAATTTGGTTTGTGAAACACTCCTCAGGTTTACTCACTACAAGAAATTGGTAAAGTGGATTGGTGATACCAAACTGGCTACTTTGTTCCTGTTTTCAATACGTACCAACTTTCTCTTGTCCATTACGGAACAGGTGCACATACTTTGAATAATCCCATTAGAAAACAGATATCACACTTGCACTTGGTGAGCTGAAAACCTTCACAATATTGTCTAGGCCATCTTTGGAATAAGTCATTCTAATGATCCAAAACAAACACAATCTGACAATTATCAACATTGTTTCATATCATATGGGAGGACAGCACAAAGAGATACAGACAAGAAACAAAAAAGACAATCATTAAAAAATGCTCTAACTCGCCAAACAGAACATTAACAGCGCAACCATTATCTGTAGGAGACGCACATTTGTGACACCTTTTTTTCCTTTTTGTTTTGAGCTAAGAAGGCACTCTCATCATGACCACATTTTCTGGTCTTTTTTTCATGTAAATTCATTTTTTTAGAAAAGATATCTCATGGTAAAATAATACATTTTCATCACGTCTTTTCTTCCATTGTAATACGCTTATTTTTTTGCATTTCTTTGACAAATTAAATACAAGTGATTAAAGAAAATTAAAAGAAAATATAAAATTGCACAAGGTTCATATCAGTTTGATTAAGTTTTTTTCAGAATCGTTAATGGAAGGAAAATGAAAAGAAAAGAAGTCAAGATATAAAATGAGAGACTATGTCTTTGTTTCTTCTCTCATGAATTTTTTTGCATCTCTTAAACGTTCAAAAATGACTTGTACCTTCTCAACTCTACTCTCAGACAGAACACACTGTCAGGGCACCGTTAACACAAAACCTGGTGATCGATTGCATGGGGAGTTTTTATGACGAGCTGCACTGATCGCCTATGTGTAATCGATCATTCAAGCAATCGCATGATCAGTTTAAAAACTTTGTGTTACCGGGTCCATTTTAGCACCATTGAGTGTATCCTTGACAAGATGAGATCACGGAACTGTTTCACAAAAATCCGCAGACACTGCCTAACATCTGTTTTTGGCTTCTAACCAATCAGAAAGATGGATGTCAATAGCTATTGATAATCACTGTACATTGCTACTTGAAAGGGTGTTTGGTGAAACAGGACTTAGAATTCTTTGCACTGTCATGTTTTGCAAGAAGGAAGATCCATCCAAGTCACAAAAAAAATCAAGAAAAAAAGGTATCAGAAAATTCTTAAATAATCTCTAATGATTTCAATCGTCAAATAAGGTGTAAACGACAAAATATAGAGATTTTTTTTCATCTTGGCATGAAAAATAAGATTCCCAAATGCTCATTGTTTTGTAGTTCATTCAAGATTCTTTCTCAATTTTTCTTTTTAAGCATTACCTATCAAATTGAAGCCCATCTTTCTATTGATGTCTGAAGAATAAACCAAGCAATACCTTTCCATTTTTTAAGTATTACAACCTGTCAATTACCTTTGAGGAAAAATAAAATCAAATAAGAGATTTTTCATTATCTGTTATAATTCAAATGTGTCTTGATTGGGCGAAGTCCTGTAACACTGCTAATGGCCGTCTGTGGACATCTAGCCGGATCCATCTGCTAGCTGTTCCTCCTCCATCTGGAACTCTGCAACGTAGAGCCTCTTGTCGACTTCCTTCCCCTTGCACGGGAAAGGAATAATCTTGGTGGATAGTTCCTTCTCAATGTCATAGATGGACACCTTGTCATCGTGGGTGATCATGTTGATTGCTAGACCCATGTGACCGTAGCGCCCTGAACGGCCGATACGGTGGAGGTAGGTCTCCGAGACGCGGGGGAAGTCAAAGTTGATGACTACGTTGACAGACTGGATATCGATACCGCGGGTGAACAAGTCTATAGGAAGAAGATAAACATACTCGTTAACAGTCGATGGGTATGGAATTTATATTCAAGGAGCGTGTACAGGTAAATCTGTCTGAGTCAAACCTTGTGGGATAATCAAAATCTGCTCGACATAGGAGAAATTAGACTTGGAAGAGGTATATAACATGTTATGAATAAGCTGGTCCAAAAAATGCTTTGACTTGGCTAATATTAGACTTCTGGAAAAGTCAACTAATAGGCAGTTACTTGCATTTGCAAACTATGACCTACAGACACAGAAACACTAATAGCAATAGATGAGGCATATGAAACTCTATCAGACAGTTCTGAATACAGTAAGGTTCAGTTTTTTATGGACTAAAAAAATAAACTGCTTGAATCCAAATTCATAGTGAATTTCTGTTGCAAAGAAAGATCTGTTTCAGAAAACATGTAATTCTTTCCAACCTAGATCTAGAATAGTAATTGTTTTGTCACAGAAAATATACACAGAAAAACACTGTGCAAGTGAAACAAAAACCCTAACAGATTTTTGATTTTTCAATGCAGTTAAGTCATTGACACTACACAGATGTTTTTAAAAAGGTAACTTTACACAACATTATCAACTTTCATGAATCCTTGATAATAAATAATTCACACTCTTGATGCTCAGGTTCCCTTACTTCGCGCATTTGCAAAATTTTTGAAAAGGCTGCAGTTAATCTAGATCAGCTTCTTCAAAATATTTGCTTCATTACTACTCTGATATTTTGCAACCCCATCCCCCACCCTCTTCGCACCATTTAACGGGGAACGTACCTGTGCAGACAAGGTTTCTGCAGGCGCCGTTGCGGAAGTCGTGGAATACTCTGTTTCGGTGCTCCTGCTGCATGCGAGAGTGGATGTAGTAACAGGAATAACCAAGCTCCGTGATTTTCTTGGCAAGGAGTTCCACACGCTGGGTCGTATTGCAGAAGATTATCGCTTGGTTGATTTGTAACTGAAGTAAATACAAATGATGATATGTTAACTGTTGAATTTTGACTTGCCAAAGTTATGAGTGTCACACAAAAATACAGAAAAATCCTAATCAGGATTATATCCTTCGTCATGATAAGAAATAAACAAAGACAGTGCCCTCCCCAAAGACAAATCGTCAAAGCTGGAATTCTTGCACGAAGGTGTCTATACTGCCCTCTCAAGAATTTTTCCATGAAATATAAAAAGGGAAGGGAAAGAGATGAGAACATAAAAAGTATACTCGTAGCACTGGGCTAAGGGACTAAGCCAAGCAATATACTCATACACATTACAAGTCCATTAACAGGGACAAATAATTCAAAATATTCATAGGGACACATCTAACTTTTCTACACAACCCTATGGACAAACTTACACAAAAACAGGGACACAGCGTGATTATGGGTGAATATTTTAATGTTTGAGACACTTTGCCAGCATCCACCACCCCCTATCAAAATACCCCCATCGCTGCCCCTGGGCCTATTAGATAAGAGAGTGCTAAGGCAGTGATTCTTTTTTTAAAGGGGAATGAAACCTTTGGAACAAATAGGCTTGTGTAGAAACAGAAAAATCAAAGAATAAGAATAAAGAAAGTTTGAGAAAAATCGGACAAATAATGAGAAAGTTATGAGCATCTGAATATTGCAATCACTAATGCCATGGAGATCCTCACATTGGCAATGCGACAAGGATGTGTGATGTCACTGATGAACAACTTTCCCTTTGGTGGACTATAAAATACCCTCAAAATGTCTCTTTTTGCTTTTTCTTATGATGATACAAACTCCTTATCCATGATGTATTCTTAAAAAATATGTATTACATGCCCTCATGTAGACAGAACACATGATTTATGGATAGATGTGATAAAAGAGGCTTTCTAGTGAAATATATACTAAAGTAATGGGGAGAGTTGTTCACTAGTGACATCACACATCTTTGTCGCATTGCCAATTTGCTATCTCCATAGCATTAGTGATCGCAATATTCAAATGCTCGTAACTTTCTCATTATTTGTCCGATTTTTCTCAAACTTTCATTGATCTGTTTCTTTGATTTTTCTGTTTTCACACAAGCTATCTTGTACCAATGGTTTCATTCTCCTTTAAAGTATGCTTGCAACAAGGGAGTAGGGACTGCCAAGGGCCGTGCAGCTGTATAATACAATTTTTAATATCTTTTATTCAGTTGCAAATTTTCAGTGGGATATATCTCCCCCAGCCCCCCCCCCCCTGTATTTGTCAAGAATCCAATTATGTTTCTTACCTTGGAGAAGAGTGTGTTAAGGCAGTGTACTTTTTGTCTCTCCTCCACGAAAGCGTAATACTGAGTGATACCCTTGAGGGTTAGTTCCTGCATCAGGTTGATTTCATATGCTTTCGTCAAGTAACGATCCTGCAGGGAGAAAAATATATATTTTACCACTTTAAAATCGATATATAATACAAGATTTGTATATTGCATGTATCCTGCTTGTTAGGTGCTCAAGGTACTCCCTATTTTACCGCAGCTAAGCTGGTCTAATGATTTCGTTGCTTTTTGGGGAATAATGACAGGCTGGTACGCATTTACCTAATGTCAGTTGAGTGCAGCAAGTGTGAGTAAATTTCTTGCAGCAGGGAAACATGTTATGGCTGTCAATCGAACCCACGTCCCTTAGACTGAAAGCCAAGAGTCTTAACCACTAGACCATGACACCTCCACAAGGTTTATTGTCACCATATCATTGTGAATCTAGATCTGGGACCCTTTGCACAAAGAGTTGTGTTTAAACAAAGTAAAAATATCAAGCGCAAATCCCAAATGTATGCTTCTGTCTGGTTTAAAATCAAGTTGCATTTAATTTTATATTTGTGTTTGCTTGCATTTCTTTCTGCAATGGGCCCTGGTACATTAAAATACACTCTACTTTCATCTTAATGTACAAGATATCAAATTGTGTTCTATATAAGTATAATGTACTGTACTTGTGAAATCTAAGCTGAAAAATAATCACACCGAAGATCGCCTACACAAATTAGCACATGTGGGACAGTGTATCATTATGCTGAAATAAAAAAGCAAACAGTCACCTTGCTCTATTACCATGCTTATTTTGCTCATTTCTCAGGAATCATTTGACACATCTTATATTCATAGAAACAAGATCATATAAATAGTGAATAAAGAGGCTTTAATAGGAGGAAATTATAATATGTAAATAAATTTTCGGTATTACTCCTATGTATTTAAGATCGCATGCTCGATCTGTAAATGAAAATCGAGCATGCGATCTTAGACGTTGTTCCAATGTATTCAGTGCTATATTAAAAGCGGAACATATATCACTATAGACTCACCATGAAGTCTTTTACTTGGATTGGGAAGGTTGCTGAGTAGAGCATGATTTGTCTGTCTTGTGGAAGATAACTGATGATGTCATCGAGCATGTTCTGGAAGTCTTTAGACAGTAACTTGTCAGCCTAGCAGGAGAAGATGAAGAGAGGCAAAAACCATGAATAAGCACATGCAAGAATACAAGGTGGGTGTTTCATTAGGCTTTATATTGGTGACCCTTTCTTAGGAACTAAATCAATGCCAATGGAAATATGGGGAGTGTTTCATCAATATTTTCATCCAACAAGTTGTCAGATCTGACATCTTTCTCTGATGTTGATTGGCTGAGAGGTACTATTACTATGGTAACTGTCGGATAAAATGGGTCTTGTCAGATAAAACGTCCGACAAGTCTTTTCATGAAACGCCCCCCTGTAAACTGTTGCATAAAACTTTTTACCTGAGAAAACTCTGGTAAAAACTGAAAACTAAGGTTAGTCTGATTTCTGCCATTGACTTTAATACACAGCAAAAACCTCCGGTAAAAACAACCCGAGTTTTCTCAGGTAAAAAGTTTTATGCAACGGGCCCCTGGTGTTTCACTTCAGGATCACCAGTCGTTCTTAAAGTCGCTCTTAACTTACGACCAGTTTTCTGAAACACCATCAGGGTAATACATCATGCCAGGTGGTAGTGTGTAGAAGACGACGTCATAAAATACGACCCTTGTTAACATACCTCATCCAATACCATCACACTGCACTTGTCCATCTTGGCAATGCTTTGCTTCATGAGATCCAGGATACGCCCAGGAGTGGCTATCACAATGTGTACTGGTGAAATAAAAAATAAAACAAGACATTCATATGATTAGGAACTAACATAAGTGCCTTTAGGGTATTCTAAAGACAGAATTTTAAGTATCATATTCAATATTTTGCTTAGGTAAAATACTTAATCATCTTTGGTATACAATTGCATTTTATGGCTAAGAATTTTGCTTAAAAGTCAGCTGCCCACCTGGAAAAATGAATAGGGTCGGTCACATCGATGATTAAAGTCTTGATAACAACGTCAATTCCAGGAAAAAAATATGGGTAACAAAAAGAGGAAGGTTGAACCTACCAGGATCTTCGAGTCTGAGAATGTCGTCTCTGAGACTAGTACCACCCGTTGTGACCATGACATTGTGGCCTGTATGCTTTGATAGCTGCTTACAGATCTGACTGGTCTGGAGAGCCAGCTCTCTTGTTGGTACTAGGACTAAAGCTGTAGGATAGGAATAGATGAAAATATTCTAAAATTAGTAAATGCCGAGTTACAGCGGAGTTCAAATTGTGCTTCAAACCCCTGTACCAGCACAAGTACAGGGGCCCCGTTTCATAAAGGACTTGCAACTGTTGTAACTTTGCCATTTTGGCAACTACCATGGTAACAGGGCTCAGCAGCCAATCAGAATCAAGGTTGCGATGGTAGTTGCCATAATGGCAAAGTTACAACAGTTGCAAGTCCTTTATGAAACAGGCCCCAGGACTTGAAATCACATATTTTCACCAACAGTCATACAAAATTTGTATAATCATACCAGCTTATGAGCTGTACCCTCTCAATCCTTCATCCGAAAATCAAGATTTCCAGGTAAAACAACAGGATGTACAAGGGGGATTACTCTATGCCCACTCTGACACTGATATCACTGACATACACAGTGATCAGCAACACTGGGGCAATCCAGGTAGGCTTGGTTTCATAAACTTATTATCAGTCAGTATCACAAGGCATTTATCTACATTTGCCACTTATAATGTACCTCGGTCACATTTGCTCTATGGCGAACGTACGACGAGTCGAAAACAGCCGTTTTATTCATTTCTATTCAAACCACCTATGTATATAGTTGGTACAAAAAATGTTAATACGGCCGTTTTTGACTCGCCGTACAGCCGCTGCAGAGCAAATGTGACCAAGGTATTAACTGAATTGATATATATGCATAAGGATTCTTTGAATGATTGACCACCTGATAAGGGAAGCTGTTCTTATGCAGTGCTTACAAACAATGTACGAAGTGCTACAAAATTATTGTACATTATCATTTTTTTCAATCACAGACTGCTCAACATCTAAGCTAATGAAATTTCAATTGACCTTTCTCTTTTCAGATCAAACTTAATGCTGTGAAATATTTCTATGATCAAGATTTATAAATTCATTAATATATAAACCATAATTTGTATAATACAGCTTTTATATATTTAACTGTGCTTGCCAAGAGCTCTTTTAATTCCATGACTCAAAACAACTTTGTAATTAAATAGAAACGTTTTTAATTGAGATATATGAGGACATTTAGCAATGCA
Source organism: Lytechinus variegatus (assembly GCF_018143015.1). NCBI lineage: Eukaryota > Metazoa > Echinodermata > Echinoidea > Temnopleuroida > Toxopneustidae > Lytechinus > Lytechinus variegatus. The sequence goes on along the minus strand of NC_054747.1, from coordinate 33,894,616 downwards.
GATGGGCATTTCATAAAGAAGTTCATAAGTTCTCAGCGTCTTTACGAACGACAGGGACATGATCTTAGGAGCTATTGGCCACTACATAGGAATATAATGCTTAGCACGAGAAAGGGTCACCAGCCGAGTGAAAAGTGATTTCAACTTATGAACAGCTTCATGAAACCCACCAGGGACCCATTTCATAATACTTGTTACAATAACAACCCATTTCATAATACTTGTTACAATAACAACTTTGCAATAACAGTTAAAAGCTACTGAAATCCTTCTGATTGGCTGATGGTAAATTTGTTACAGATATTGTGCATTTGTTACTGTAACAAGTCTTTATGAAATGGGACACAGATCTCCTTGTGTTCATTGACAGACCTTGAATGAAATTGTTATCTGGGTTTGTCTTTTCCAGGAGGGGTATAGTATAAGCACCAGTCTTTCCCGTCCCGTTCTTGGCCCTAGCCATGATGTCTCGTCCGGTCAAGGCGATCGGTATGCTCTCTTCTTGAATCGGCGATGGTTTCTCCCAACCTTTCTCAAAGATGCCCATCAATAGAGGGCGGGAGAGGCAATAATCCTCAAACTCATTTCCTTTGGTATTTGTGACGTCCTGTTAGAGGATAAAACACACAGATCAATGGCAATATCAAGAACCTGAAATAGAAACAGTCTGATCGCATGAGACTGTACCTCCGTCGTGAATGGGACTGATGTAGCATGGTCATGACACTTCCTTACAGTGCCCTTGTAAGCACCTTATTAAAAGTCAGCGCTCCATCTCTCCTGCCAGACAGCATCTTTCCATCACTATCTTCACATTTAATCAAAGATAAATCAATGGATTTGAAAAAAAAATTCCTGTGAAAAATGCTAGGTGCTTTCATCAAGCTCAAGACTAACGTTTGACTTTTGGTAAGGTGCCCTACTACAGTTACATGCAGAAATTATCTACTGAAATTAAATGGACAGACCTCTAATCTAAATTATCTGAACAAAAACATAGATTGTTTACTCAAAGATATAAATAAACGTCTTTAAAATTATCCTCCCAAAATATAATAAAATTGAAAATACAAGATCATTTCTCATTTTAATCCCATACTTACTGTTGTTCTAATTCTTCTGTCCTTTTCCGGGATTGCTAATTTTTCTTTCCAGTCTGGATCACTGTGAAATGAAGTAAAAATTAGAAAACATGAAACAAACACTTCTTCACATAAATGTTTTCATTGAAGATTGAGCATCCTTTGCATAGAAAATACATGAGGGTGACGGTTGTATGATTATTTACTGCATGATTGCTCATTGCAGATAAAAATTAGCCCTTAACCCTAATTCTCCCGGGGGGGGGGGGGGGGGGGGGGGCCATAATGGCCATATTGTTGACAAATAACAATTATTCCCACATATTCGCTTCCTTCCCCAAAAGTGCAAGTGAGCAAATAAAGCAACAATTAAGAAACGTTTTGTTCGAAACACAGTGACTGTAATTATCCCTGAATGACAAGAGTAGGTTAAACAGTACTTACTCCATGTCTATGGGTGTCGGCTTGGGTGCTGGTGCAGCTGCTTTTGGTGCTGGCCTCTCGAAATCCTTCTGTCTTGAATACTGTCTCCCGCCATAGCCCCCGCTTCCCCGGTACCCTCCGTAATGCCCATCTCTGTGGTAACCTCCTGGGCCGTCTCTGTGATGTGGGCCATTCCTGTCTCCCCGCCCTTGGTGATTTCCTTGGTGACCATCGCCCCTCCTCGAGTCGTTGTTCTGCCCTCTGTTCGGGCTCCTTGCCCCGTGATTGTTGTTCATCATGCGGTTGAGTTGTGGTGGTGCCGTTGCCATAGTAAACAGTGTCTTTTCTCACAGTATTTGTTCTCCTTTTTGCAAATTCTTCCAACTTCCACCCTTATCGATGGGTGATTTTAGTCTTCCTTGTATTACGTCTTTTTAATAATCATCAATGAAAATTGCATCAGGTGTCCATACGAACATTTCAGTTAAAGATAAGATAATTCCTGAGATAACTTGTCAGAAATGTAGTAGTACAGGTTCACAAAAAAGGCAAGTTAGTGCCATTCAACTTTGCCCATACAAAATGGGAAAAAATTATCTTTGGCAAATATACAAATATACATTAATATATAAAACGACCTTTACAAATAATATATTCTGCTATAAACAATGAAGCCTCTCAGAGAGGCGTCACAAGGAATTTGAATTATAAATTCAGATTGTCCGCTTGGTAGGAAGGAATCAAGCAGCAATACAATGGCTAAGGATCCGCAGAAGTTTTGAACTTCTCGTGCGGAGAGTCTATAAAGGTGATAGATCACAGTTCAAGCTTACAGTGTTCACTCACATGTGTGTATAGCTCAATGTTTGCATAAATCTGGTAGAATCGTAAGTTCAAAGGAAAGAATGTAAAGTTGTCCAAACGCTATCCTGACTATCGCAGGAATGCCATCAAACCAGCTTCTCTGTAAATGAAATAGAGAAAACAGAAACTTTCAATACCGGTATACCAATTTGTAAAGGGGGTTTAGAGAATAAACATCCCATGATTAGCATTTAATTTCTACTCACCAAACAATTATTCCCTGTTCACGAAATTGGACCACCATCTGACATGCTACCAATAAAAATTTTTAATTGTATTGTTCATTTTCAACTTCAGTCTTGTATTCTGGGGACGGTTTCATAAAAGTTGGCAGCACTGACAAGATGTCTTTCTCCGACAGTTACAATAGTAACAGTAAAGCCATAGCTTCTCAGCCAATCAAAAGTAAGGATTTCACTGAAATAGTCAGCACTGACAATTTAGTCAGTGCTGACAACTTTCATGATACAACCTCCGGAACTCAGATTTACATTAAACCCTGGTTTAAAGTTGTGGTTTAACTATGGAGAGCCAATTGGACCACAAATCCTAACAGTACAAATCAACTCTTTTAACTAATTTGGCACTCAAATCGTTGATAATTGTCTGGAAATGATAACTGAAGTATTTTTCTTCATTATGAAAGCAAAAGGAAACAAAAGAGTAAACATAACAAAAACAAATAATATAAACAGAACTTTTGAAATTTGGATCCCCATAATTTTAGCAGAATTAGACCATGGTCTAATCTAAACCTGACTTCAGAATACAGGCCAATGTGTGCAAGAGCAGCTGAATTGCAGTGCATAGCATGCACAACCCCTGAGCTGCAGCAGCCATTCACTCCAGAAGCCCCTTTCAATTACAGGCAACACTGAAAGATTGATTACGATATATTTGGAATGTGCGAATTCAAATCAAACCAATCAGAATCAAACCACAATTTTTTGTTTTGTTTCTGGCACATTTTTGCAACCCCATTTCTTAAATCTAAGCATGCTGAGCTTCAGACTGTAAGCCATAGGGTTAGCTTTATAAAAATGACGTAAACTCAGCAATTTTCATGGCGTAGATTAGAATTTGGCTTTCCAGAGCCCCAGAGCAGATTTTGGAGTTGAAACCAAGACTTTCTAGTGGTGTGGCGAATGATAGAGTACACATATGAAGTGTGTACACGTATCTAATTTACCATTTTGCCATAGGTTTGTGTTGTGGTGATTGAATGAGCTGGCTCGTGAGACCGAGTTTGGCGGTCGAGTCTCGGTGCACGTTGAATTTTGGGTCACTTTACCTCAAGTCAGCAAATGATCATCCAGGCTAACTGCCAATAAAATTGATCAATTTGAATGAGAGTAGCGTGCCCTATTCAACATGTGCCACGATGTGTGTCATTTCACAAGCCAGAAGTCATTAACCCACACCAAACACACAGGAAAGTCATAATATCCCCTTTGAAAACTAATTTCCAGAGGCTTAGCTCAGAATTAAGGACCAGGATTGCAGAGAGATATGCTAAAAATGAAGAAATCACAGTTTAGATCCAAGTTTGCAAGTTTTCTTGTAAATAAAGGATCACATCTTCCATATAGGGAGTTCAGTGACTTTTTGAAATGGAAAAGGAATCCTAACAAATTTGGTATTGGAAAGTTTGTTAAATAAGGAAAATAATTGTGCTAAAATCAACTCATGATATATTTAAAGGGGAGAATGTGCAGATTTTTTTTACAGCAAAAGTAGATTTTTAGAACTTACACAAAATGAATGGGACTTGATAACTTTTTTTAGTGCAATATGTTGATATGTGAGGCAAGGCATACCCTTGAATTAACTCATTGTCTGATGTATTGACAGAGATATTCCAATTTACAGGGGGAAATGTGCAGATCTTGTTCTGTCAAAAAAATATGAAAGGCTTGTTTGAGAGAGGGAGACAGTGGCTTTTTGAAATCTTGAAAGAATCCCAACAAATTTGGTACCATTGGAAAGCTTGTGAAATAACAAAAATAGTGATAAAATGAACTCATGATATGTTTAAAGGGAAGAATGTGCATATTTCTTTATTACAGCAAAAGTAGATTTTTATAACTCACACAAAATGAATGAGACTATCTTTTTTTTAGTGAAATATGCTATGTGAGGCAAGGCATAGCCTTCAATACACATCATTTTATTCATAAAACTTCAGTTTCTCATTTATATGTTTCTTTAGGGTTTTTCCTCCTACATTGTACTCTAAATGGCTTCATACTTGTTTTATACATGGGTGCACAGACATGGGTCCAGGACAGCGTGTACGCTTTTTGGGAGAGTACTTCAAGGCTCAAAGGTAATTCTGAATGTGGCATATTCATCCATTCATTGACCTCCCTATTCCATATTATGAAAACTCACAAAAGAAACAAAAACGCACGAAACTGCATTGAATTTGTACATAAATAAGTCAACATCCATTCCATCAAAACTGCCTAGTCGCGGTTGTTGTCTTCATTTGAACAGGCCAGGCATGCAAAGTCTGCAACTTCCAGATTGAACATCGCATGCTGCACAGCACTTTTTCAGCAGCCCTCACTCACGCACTGACATGTTTGACTTTTGCATGCGATGCATTACTAGTAACGTTAATGTTAGGCCTATTTAATCTAGATTCTACATTTTCATTTTGAAGATTTGAACAAAGCTCAAATTTGATTCAAACTTCATATTCATAACATGGCGAGAAGCCTAAAAATATTTTATTTTTAATCCGTTGCATGAAAATTAATGCAAATTTCACATCGTGACAAGAAAATTTAGAACAAAAATGAAAAAAACCTTTCTTTTACTTTCAGAAAAACAAAATTTGAAAAAAATGCCTTGCTCAGGTGGCATCGTCAATGTAAGTCCGCTCCTAGTCCTACAATAATTCTCAAATTATCTCATAATTTACATTCAGCAGATCCAGAGAATACAGATTTTAATTTTTACTTCACCTTCATAGAAGCAAGATGAAGTGACGTTGTCATGGAAGGGCACCATGGGTCCTTCTAATCCCATTTCATTTCAATTCATAATTTTTGCCTATGACGATGTATTAACTACGCTACGACCCGATTCTCAAACCCATATTCTCAAACAAAATTATACACTTTGCCAACACTTAAAATGCCCAAAATGTCACATATCAGAATCGTATAAAACCCATCATAAGAAAAACATCTCAATTAAAAGTAACATAATCAGAACAACACAGATTAAGACGGATTTCTAGAGACGAGTTCTTCGACTTACAATGCAAGAAGGTTCAAAATGGCCGTCTGTGAATACGCGTACGAAATTCTGTCCATAGCTCAGTGCTGGTGCAGTGCAGTGCTAGCTAGATGCGGCAGCGGCTGCAGCAGAGCAGTACGGTACGTAGACAAAACAGATACCGTATACTGTTTTCTTTTGTGTATGGCATCCGGGCAGCTCGTCCTTTGTCAATTCGCCGGATTATTGTCCCCCCGCTGAACAACAGACTGTAAAAGAAGGTTCGAAAATCTTTGGGTTACGGGATTTTTTTAAAAAAAAATGAAGAGATCACTTGCAAAAGGGGTTAGGTCCATTTTTCATCAAATTTGATTTTTTTCCTCAATGTATAGGTTTTTAGAAGCTCCATTATATACCAAAGAAAAGTTAAAATTCCTATCGAAAAATGAACTAAAATGGCAAAGAAAAATCACCCTTTTCTCAAAAGGGGTTAGGTCCCCCCCGGGGGGGGGGGGGGGGTCACTCTCCACATGGACAGTGCTACCTACCCGTGTCCGACACTCCACAGAAAGGCCTAAGGTTAAAGGGGAAGTTCACCCTGACAAAAAGTTTATTGTAAAAATAGCAGAAAAAATAATAAAAAATATTGCCGAAGGTTTGAGAAAAATTCATCAAATAATTAAAAAGTTATTAGAATTTCAATTACTTGATTTGTGACGTCATATGCGAGCAGCATTCCTACATAGCGAATGGTAAAAAATCAATGAAATTTCATTTTCTCAGAAAATTAAAAATGGTTTTTCACTGTACCTTATGTATATCAATAGACAAATCATTTCACACCCGATCATGAATAGAAAACAAAATTAAGTCATCAGGAACCATGCAAAATTTGAAATTCATGCATTTTATATTACATAACACATGGGGCAGCTGCTCGTTTATGACGTCACAAATCCAAAACTTTGAACTCTAATAACTTTCTTACTCTTTGACGGATTTTCCTCAAACCTTCACCAATATTTTTAAATATTTTTTCTGCTATTTTTACAACAAAGTTTCTTCAGGGTGAACTTCTCCTTTAAGTCGCCGGGGGCGGGATGTCACTACCTAAAAGAGTGCTACCCACCCGTGTCCGACAACCACAGAAAGGCCTAAACTGCATAACTTCAACTAAATTTGCAATCCTAAATGGCATGAGGAACTCATATCTTTTTTGGCGTGAACACTCCCCTCTTTGATAACCTTAAAGTGGCGTAAACATCAAAATCGATTAATGTGGGCGTGTTGGTGTAGAGCCAAGTGGGAGTTTAGTTGCTGTTCGTAAAGTTACGCACAACTTTACGCACGACTGGAACATGTTCTTATAGGTCATAAATCAATATCACCAGTGGCGTAGCTAGGATTTCTTTTTCCTGGGGGGCACTGGGGGTCCTTTCTTTTTCAGGGGGCACCGGCCATTTTTTTGATGTGTCAGTGTATGTGTCACAAGGGCGGATCCGACTTCGCCAATATGGGACGGGGCCCGAAATTGTCTTCACCTCCCCGATCAGTCACTTTTTAGTTTTACTCTTATAAAACAACATAAACATGAAATAATCTCATAAGCCTTATAAAAAGTGCGAGCGCGAAGCGCAAGCGATTTTTTTTACTTTCATGTACTTTGTCCCGAAAATTTAATATTCTGGGCAATGTTATGTGTGATCCTGAATAAGATTCGTATGTTACTAGATGGTTACTGCGAAAGCCAAGCACGAGCAGAAATTTTTATTAACTGTTCTATTAATATCTAAAAGGGACCTGTTAAGGACTGCTTACAGTTACCCACGAAGACGGTATATATTTCAATAATGCGAGCGCGAAGCGCGAGCAAATTTTTTTGACATTCCGACTTAATAGTCATTCTAAGTAATTTTTGTACGGATAGGTATGTAACTAAACAATTGATGCGAGCGCGAAGCGCGAGAGGAAGAAAATTGAGATTTTAGACCTAAAAGCAGGACACTCTATTCATATTTTGTAAATCATTAATAGGATGTTGTTAATTCGGTATCATTAATACACGTGAAGCGTGAGCAGACAATAATTGATATTCTGATGTGAAACTTGATAATTTAAGTACATTTTGAATAACAGCAGGCTATCGCGCATGTTTTAGATTTAGACCTAGAATCTGGGCATTCTGAATACATTTGTTTAATGGAACATTATGGAATACACGTAGACAATATGAACTTGGCAAATCAAACAATGTCACAACGCAGCGTGAGCTTAAAATGCTGATATGTAGACCATAAAACGGACATTTTACAGAGCACTTAAATTTGTAAATGAAAAAAAATAATGAAAGCTCGATATCCGAGCTAAAATATGTTTTGTATATTGACTTCAAAACTTGCTCCATATCAGCCTATTGAGCAAGATATGAATCTAATCGAACAGGAAATTTTGGCGCGAAGCGCAAGCAAAAATTTTATATAGTAACACTAACATGAAAGAATTCCTCTCACATTATTTCATTCACTCGTCTTAATTCCTCCTCTTATATTCCTCTTCTTTTTTCTTCTGTCTTTCTTCTTCTTTTCCTTTTTTCTTTTCCTTTTTCTTTTCTTCTTTCTCTCTTTTTTTTGCTCTGCCAATATTTTTTCTGGGGGGCACACCAACTCTCAGGGGAAGGGGGGGGGGCCGTATCTACGCCACTGGATATCACATAGCACAAAAAAAAATCATTCGTATCTTACGAACAGCTTTATGAAACACCCACCAGGTGTAACAGACTAGCTATACAGTGCATATCAAAAAAAAAAAAAAAACGGAACAGTTTTGAAGAGTCTATAAAAAAAATGTTTCAAATTATTTTATCTATATTTTGATGCTAATAGATGCTCTAAGATCCTATCTTTAAAATGCCATTAAAAAATGAATTTTGTTCGTGCTTGAGCGAACACGGGATGTTTTTGTCGGGGGTTTAAAAAGAGGCTTGCGCCCACATGGCAGAAATAAGATATTATTAGTATTTTGGCTAATTAGCAGACTTCCTCTTAATCTTTTCATTATCTTTGCTATAATTTTCGAATTATGCTGTCAAATTTCATTTACAAATTCATTTATTTACCTGAATTATTTTGTTTTTCATTTAAACTTCTTTTATCTTTGAAATTTTCATCATAAGGAAGAAAAGAAGACTTTTTGTCAACCCAAGTAAGAAGATTTGCATTATTAATTGGGAGAATTTATCATTACTCTAATCCTTTTGTTATGTGAAACAAATTATGCTGTGGTACCTATATATAAAATACATGAATCCTATTTTCAAGGGTTTATTGAATCCTTCACTGACAAGTTTAATTATGTGCTTAACAGGACAAACAGGAAGGGATTCACGTCTTTCAATGGCATTGGTGTATTGAGTCAATTTTGAAGGAGCAATTGGAAATCGGGTAAATAGTGTTAAAAAGTCGCATACATTCGTAATTCCGAAGCTTCGTAATTCCGAAGGTTCGGTTATTCCGAAGGTTCGTATTTCCGAAGGTTCGTCAATCCGAAGGTTCGTAATTCCGAAGGTTCGTCAATCCGAAAACGAAATAAGGTTCGTAATTCCGAAGGTTCGTTAATCCGAAAACGAAATAAGGTTCGTAATTCCGAAGGTTCGTTAATCCGAAAAAGAAATGAGGTTCGTAATTCCGAAGGTTCGTCAATCCGAAAACGAAATAAGGTTCGTAATTCCGAAGGTTCGTTAATCCGAAAACGAAATAAGGTTCGTTAATCCGAAAACGAAATAAGGTTCGTTAATCCGAAAACGAAATAAGGTTCGTCAATCCGAAAACGAAATAAGGTTCGTTAATCCGAAAATTAAATAAGGTTCGTTAATCCGAAAATTAAATAAGGTTCGTATTTCCGAAAATGAGAATAATTCATTTTGGTAACAAAAACGATGTTGTCATTACAAGATTACACGATATTATGCAATGATTTTTTTTTTTTTTTTTAAGGATGTTTTATTATATTCTCTCAAATCAACATACATAATCAGATTCTATAAACAATTTGTACAAACTATTTGAAACATAATTATAAATTATACAATAAATCCATTACAATATAATTATACAACTTATACATCAAACTTCAAAAATACTAGAAATTAATATACTAATGCGTTTCAGCAATTACAAAATGAAATATTAACAAAATATATGACATGATCAGAGAGAAAAAAAGATAAAAATGTTGTTCCACCTCCCACCCCCCCCCTCCCCTCCGTCCCCAGGTTAGGAGCATTCTTCCCTTTATGCCTATACTCTACATGGAAGGGACTGCAATTCTCCGTATTGGTTTTTTCTGTGTTTTTATTTATTTTGTTTTGTGGCTTTGTCTCTCGTATATATACCTTTGCCTCACTCTCCCTATTTATTCTTTTAATTAAGATTTTCCCATTTCCTTAAATGAAGAGACATCTTGCCTCTACCTAGCGCCAGCCTTCTTTCTTCCCATTCTTCTTCTTTAAATTTCCTTTTAATTTCATCCATGGTTATATGTGCACCCTTTTCCCTCCCTTTGAAGATTAAAAATTTAACAAAGATTAAAAAGTGATTGATTAAGCGTTCTTTTCCTTCGTCCTTTAATTCTACCCCTACAAGAATTTCCTCCCAGCTTAAATTACCCGTAGAAATAAAACCAAACATCTCCTTACAATTATCCCAAACCAGACAAGCATATTCACATTCCAAAAAAAGATGGCGATATGTTTCCTCCTCTTTTTTACAATAACAACAAAGGTTATTTTGTGAGATTTTAAAACGGAACAAGTGATGATTTGTGTAAGCAATGCCGTGTAACATTTTAAACTGAAATTCTCTTAATCTACTGTTCAGAGTACATTGTCTTGGTCTCATAAAAATGTGTTCAATCTTTTCATAAGAGAAACTATATTTGTTTTTTAACCTTTCGAAAACATCAGGTATTGAGAAGTTGCATTTCATAAAATTTGCATAAACGTTTTTAGATACTAACTCCTCCATTGACAAAATTCTTTTTCCAGATATAAATGATATTTCTTCCCTAAGAGAAGCCTCTTTGCTATCTATTTTCATATTTCGTTTCCAGCTGACTGGAAAAGTTTTATAAATTGACTCTATCAGATGAAAATCATTTATGTTTAAACCCTGTCTTTGGAAGTACGAAAATGGCCTTAAGTTTCCATCATAATCCATAATATGTTTCAATCTGTAAATATTTTTTTCATATATTTTTTGGTTAAATATGCATTTCCCTTCAATTCGTACAAATTTATTGTTAAAAAATATCTCATTTCCTTTAAATGTTTCAGATTTTAAACGAAAATCCTTCGTCTCTATCCATACTTCTAACAAATCTATATAAAATTGCGGCAATGCTATCTCCAACAATCCAAGCAAGTAATCACATGAAAATATAAAATTTCCTCCCAGATGTTTTGTGGCATAATTGAAATATTGTTTCCATTTCATTGTATTATTTTCTTTTAGTCTTTTAATCCACATAACTCTCTGTGCCTTTATTAACCATTGAAAATTCATCATTTTTAAGCCACCTTGATGGTAATCTAAGTACATCGTTTTTTTGTTAATCTTATTTCTGCCACCCCACAAAAAAGTAAAAGTCAACTGATCAAGCTCAACATAAACCCATTCTGGAATTGGTGTAAGAGATGCCACATATATGAATTTTGAAAAGATAAACTGCTTTAATAGTTGTATTTTGCCCATCAAAGTTAAATCTCTTTGCTTCCACCAGTTTAACAACTTCTTTATTTTACTTAATATTTCTTTATAATTCAATCTTTCTTTTTTTTCTACATCTAAAGAAAAAAATACACCGAGAATCTTTATAAAATCCACCTTTTGGCCAAAAGATAAATCATATGATTTTCCTTGGGAGGAACCTAATAATAGAACCTTCGTCTTATCGTTATTAACTTTGAGTCCTGACACTTTTCTGAATTTTTCTAAAATTTCTATTACTTTTCTTACTGAATCTAGATCTCGGAGAAATATAGACATATCATCTGCATACATAACCTGTTTTACTTCTTCCTTTCCAAAGGAAATTCCTTTAACATCATTATTATATCTTATATTATGCGCTAATACTTCAATACATAAAATGAAAAGATATGATAGTAATAACGATCGATGATACATGCGTGTGTTGTGGCCAAAAGCATGTATATCATTAAAAATATAGGTGCCCTGATCAAGCATAGGCCGATTTCGATTTATCTGAGCAATTATTGCTGCCTGAGCAAATGGTTTAAAGATGCAGGGATCAAGTGTGTTGGTCGCGTGCGAGTAACCTCTAGATAATAGGATTTGTATTGGAGGGGATGTCATTTTTAATAACAGCTTCTGCTGGTAATAAAAATAATACTAATAATGATCCTTGTGAGATGTTGAAAGCGCGAATCGCAAGCTCAAACTAGTAGACATTATTTTCAAGACGTGAATTGAGCATTCGGAGCATTTTTGTAATCGTAAGAAAGATGTGTATCTTTCTAAAGAATTAATGCGAGGGCGAGCTGTATACTGACCTGGGGCCCGTTGCATAAATTGTTTTTACAGGAATTTTTGCCCTGTGCTAAAGTCAATGGCGGAAATCAGACTAACCTTAGTTTTCAGTTTTTACCAGTTTTCTAAGGTAAAAAGTTTTATGCAACAGGCTTCAGAAAGTAATCTTTTAAGGACTGCATTTAGTGACTCATGAATAGAGTATATATCTCACGAACTAAATAATGAGAGCGCGAACCGCAAGCTTAAAATTTGTGATATTCCAACCTGAAAACTGGACATTTTATACTTTTGTTTTATTTGTAACCAGGAATAGAATGAGTTCCTCAATAAACAATACTTGATGCGAGCGAGAAACGTGAGCCAAACTTTTCCGATTTTCCAAACCTGAAAACTGGACATTCTAAGCATTCTTGTAAAAAAAAATAATAATAGCTGGGAGAACAGTTTTCAGAACTGAAGTGGCTTCCCTGGGTAAATAATATCTATATCAATTATCATTCTAGACCTGCATGAAATTTCCAAAAGTTTGAGCACGTGATTCGCTCGCAACATCTCACAAGGATGCCCGTAGTACTTGACCAAAAAGGCGAATTTTACATATTCAGATTGGATTTTTTCCCCCAAACCGCTTGCTAGCTACGCTCGCAGAAATGAAACGTAAATATATAACTCTAGTGATCACTTAAAAAATTGTGCTCAATTTAATTACTACAAAACACACAACCTCTTTACACAGATGATAATCTCATGGTGAAAATATCCGCTTGCACCAAATTGCCCCTATTGGCCCTTTTTTTGCTTTGCGTCCCCCCCCCCGAAAAAAAGAAAATACGTTCCGCCGCCATTGGTTGAAAAACGCATCGTCTTCATGGCAAACTGCAAAAAGTTCTTAAAATGTCCCCTTTAGATCAGGTCAGAGCTTATATATTTAAAATTTCTGTTCGCGCTTCTTGCTCGCAGTTATTATCTAAATTTAGTTACATAGGCATCTCGTTTTGAAGATCACAAACATATTGCCCATCAAAAAAAATATATAGCTCGCGCTCGCATTATTTAAAAAGTTGTTATTACATATTTACTTTATTTTATAAGTATAAAGCTAATTGACTGTTAGGACTACCCTTTCAAAGAAAAAAAAAAAAAACAACTTTAAGCTGCCGATCGAGGAAAATAGGACTGAAAAAAATATTGCCTCCCCCCTATTTGACGAAAGTTGGATCCGCCGGGAGGGAGGCAGGGGGCACTTGCACCCCCAAAATTAAATAAAAAAACAGGGAAATTAATATTTTCCAAAATGGGAAAGTTCCTTTTTCAAAAATAAATATGCCGTTTTTTATGTTTTTTCGAAATGAAATACTCTTTTTAAAGTATACAAGTTAAGTTAAGTTTTCAGGCTGGAATATTGCACATTTTCAGCTTGCGCTTCGCACTCTCATTTGATTGGTGAAATATGCATCCTAAAGAGGTCACTAATGCTTTCTTTAACAGGTTCCTTTTCTGGTCAGTATGTTTAAGCTCGCGTTTTGCGCTCGTGTTAATTCTTTTGTTAGATGCACATATTTTTAATGACAGCAGAAATCTGCTCGAATTTTAAAAAAACTTATTTTCATTTTTTATGTAAATACCCTAAAGTTTTAGCTTGTGATTCACGCTCGCAACACCTCGCAATAATGCCATTTTAAGAATAATTGACCACAAAAAACGTTTTACAACTTCACCTTTGAATTTGTTTTACCAAGCCGCTCGCTCATTATACTGTCTCCCGAAAAATAAAGCCTAATTATACATTTTGCCATAATAAGAAGTCACTTCAAAAAAGTTTTTCTCTACTTAATCACTATCAAACACAATGACTTCAAGCAGATGATAATCTTAAGGTGAAAATATCACCAAAGTGCCCATTTTGACGTATGAGTTTCATTTTTGGCTTTACCCCCCAACGAAAATTCGTTCAGCCGCCCTTGCCTTCCCATCCTCATAATAATTGAACGGCAACAGTGCCCCCGCCCCCCTCCCCTGGCCTCTGCTTTCAAGGTTTTCATTTTTCGGATTAACGAACCTTATTTTGTTTTCGGATTAACGAACCTTATTTCGTTTTCGGATTAACGAACCTTATTTTGTTTTCGGATTAACGAACCTTATTTCGTTTTCGGATTAACGAACCTTCGGAAAAACGAACCTTATTTCGTTTTCGGATCAACGAACCTTCGGAACAACGAACTTTATTTCGTTTTCGGATCAACGAACCTTCGGAACAACGAACCTTATTTCGTTTTCGGATTAACGAACCTTCGGAACAACGAACCTTATTTCGTTTTCGGATTAACGAACCTTCGGAACAACGAACCTTATTTTGTTTTCGGATTATCGAACCTTCGGAATAACGAACCGTCGGAATTACGCCACAAATGTTCGGATTAACGAACCCTTTTTCGTTTTCGGATTAACGAACATCGAGGTATAGGCAATTTACGTGTTTCGGAATTACGAACCTTCGGAATAAAGAACCTTCGGAATTACGAAGCTTCGGAATTACGAAGTGTAACCTAAAAAGTTGCGAAGTGAGCAAGCAAAAATTTCCACTTTTTTATTAAAATATCAAATTTTGTGATTTTGACATCATATTCAGAAAATGATATCATATTTCAGTTTCAATGTTTTCTGTTATTTTCCTTTCCACTTTTGTTTTCTTGGTCATGATTTTTTTTATTGGGGGGAGCGCCCCGAGCCCCCACCCATCAGTATACCACTGTTCAAAGGCACCATACCCTTTGTAGCGCACAATGAAATGATTTGAAAAAAAACGCTCTCCCATAAAAGCATACTTCGGTTTTTAAAAAAAAATTGTTCTTGTCTAAAGAAGGAATATTCAAAGCCAAAAGAGAACATATTAAAAAGGAACAACAGAACTATTCATGCAAATAAGTAGATTTGGAAATTAATTTTGACCGCATAATTCCAAAATTATGGTAAAGATAATGAAAAGGTTAAGAGGAAGTCGGTTGATTGGCAAGAAGTCCTACCATCATATTTATCATTTTATGCCATTTTGGCGCAAACCTCCTTTTTAACCCCAGACAAAAACATTCCGCGTTCCCTCAAGCATGAACAAAACTAAATCATTTTAATGGCATTTGAAAGATAAGACTTCAGAGCACCTATTGACACCAAAATATAGAGATCATAATTTGAAACAAAAATTTTATAAACTTTTCAAATCTGTCCCGTTTTTTTTATCCGCACTGTATAGGGACTAATAGCTCTATGCTATAGGCTCGGTGTAAAAATGGCAGAGGTAAAAATGGCAAAGGTAAAAATGGCAGAGGTAAAAATGGCAGAGGTAAAAATGGCAGAAGTAAAAATGGCAAAGGTAAAAATGGCAGAGGTAAAAATGGCAAAGGTAAAAATGGCAGAGGTAAAAATGGCAGAGGTAAAAATGGCAGAGGTAAAAATGGCAGAGGTAAAAATGGCAGAGGTAAAAATTATAACACTTGAGTTTGTATTTCTTCTTTCTTCTATTTATTCAAATTTGAAGAACACTTTGGATCCCATAAGTTTCGCATAAGAATATTGCAATATGGGAGAATAAAAAATTATTTTTTTGGAGTAGACCTAACCCCTTTTGCAACCAAACTCTTCTGAAGAGCTCATTTGTCAAAAGGAATTAGGTCCATTTTCAAATTTCTGTCTCAAACTGACTTCTATAATTTCTAGTCGCTCTGATGATACCAAAGAAAATTTGAAATTCACATGAAAACGTGACTGAAAATGACAGAGAAAAATCACCTTTTTAATAAAGTTAAAGAGATTGGATTCATTTCAGTTTGCTTGCAAAATCTGAATAGCGAAGATATTGTATGATGTCACACCCCCACTTTCCGCTTTTAAAGATAAAGTTTATTTAAACCAATCAAACAAGAGACAGTTTGACACTTGATAGGATTGGGACCCCATAGCAGCAAAGCTTGTGAAAGGGGCCCCCTAATCAAACAAACATAATATAACAAAGTATAACAAGAATATTGATGAAAAAATATTTACAAAAGTAATTAAGAGTGTAGCTCGCGCTTCGCGCTCACATTATTGATTTTCATAATAAAAGAAATGTAGGCCTATTTAGAATGTCCAGATTCAATCTAAAACACGTGCGCAATATTGAGATACGATAATTGTTCTTTATTTAAAACGTGCGTAATTAAGTTTCAGATTAGAATATCAAAAATTTTCTGCTTGCGCTTCGCGCTCGCATTACTAACGTAGGAAGATACCCAATTACCCATTTTTGATGATTTACAAAATATGAATTGAGTGTCCCTCTTTGGGACTTGAAGATATTTTGTCCCTGTTCATGATTACTCGAATGTCCAAATTTTAAATCAGAATATACAAAATTTTCAGCTCGCGCTTCTTGCTCGCATCAATATTGTTTACTCATCCGAGTGTTGTAGAAGAATGATAATCAAGTTTTGGGTCGGAATATCAAAAATTGTCAGTTCGCGCTTCGTGCTCTTATACTGATTAATTAGATGCCCATCCTATTCATGATTACAGAATGTGCTATAAGATGTCAAAATTACTTGTGGCTTTCTTTTTAATACCCTGCATTCCCAGGGGCGTCGATCCAAATACAGGCTTCAATGTCCAGTTTTGGGTCCCGGAAGAAAATGTCAGCTCGCTCTTCACGCTCACATAGAATGTTGAGATAAGGTGACGATCTCGTTCATGCTTAAATAAAGTACATAATAATGTCCAAATTTGGGTCGAAATATCAAAAATTTTAAGCTCGTTTTTCGCGCTCGCATGCATGTAAACGATTTGTTAGAAACCCGGCCGACGACTGTGTATACACGGAAATTCATTTACTAGTAATTCCGTGGTGTAGATCTATAGATAGACTATTATGGTGAATAATACGTGGACGAGCTGTTTAGAATCTATCTGGCAGAATAAATGGCAAACACACACACAGCAACGGTTTGTATGTATTAATTGTGTGTGTCCAATGCATGCAATGAAAAGGCGATTATAGTCTTTATTCAATACAAAATAAATAAATAAATGAAGCATTCTGTTGAGAAGGGCAAGGAGTGAAGCACTGGCAGATCCGGGGGGGGGGGGGGGGGGGAGGGCACAGCCGGCCCGTGTCTCCCTTTTGAGAGGCACATACATTTGTAGTGTAAAAATGCCGTTAAAACATAAGTGTGCCCCCCTTTTGACCTTTTTATACAGTGAAAACCGTATATAATTATTTTTTTAGGGGCTTGTCAAATTTTTCCTCAGGATAATATGTGCCCCCTTTCGAAAATTTGTGGATCTGCCCCTGGATTGTAGGTATCTATTGATGTTTGATTGTTCCAAAGATGCGGAACGGTTTTGAAAGTGGAGGGGGGGGGGCTGATGCCCTAAAAATCATATGTCACACATGGTCATATCTTATGTTTTTTAATTTATACACGGCTTTATAAAAAAAGTGGAGAAAGTGGCCCCTGGTAGAATCATCCCACCACACAAGATGAGTAATCTGACTCAAATCGTCCTCTCATTTTATCAGAATATTAAAAGTGTTGATCTAATATGCGCAGTATATTTTACAAAACAACTGAAAATAAAGTTAGATCTGAATTCTACTCTCTGTGATCCTTAGTTTAGAACAATTATAGTCATAAATAAGCTCATGTACATATAGGTAGAAGCGTACCTAGGATTTTCCACAGGGGGGGGGGGCAAAACCTTCCACCGAAAAATTTGAAAAGCAAAAAAAAAGGTCTTCAATCATAAATAAAGGATTTCTTACATGGAAAAAATTGAAAAGCAAAAAAAAAAAACCAAAAGGCTCCGGTGGGCTGCATATTATAATACTGCAGCGCTCAATAATTGGCCTTCAATAATACAATACTTTTTTATGGCATCAATGTATTTGTCTCAGGGACAGTGGAACGGTTTTCAAAGTCGGGGGCTGATCATGCAAAAATCACTGAATCATATGGTAATTTTTATGTCTTTGTACACGGTTTTGGAAAAAAGTTGGGGGGGGGGCGGGGCTTAAGCCCCAACCCCATACCCGCGCTTCCGCGACCCCTGTGTCTTATTGCTGTTTTGATAAGTTGTCCCTTTAAACAAGCCGAAATGGCTTCTTTATAGGAAGTTTAGGTGAGTGAATAATTTCAGGAGGCCTAATAATAGTGGTACTGGTAAATGAAATAAATTTATATCAATCAATAGAGAAGCCTTGATCCAAGACTAGATCCGGAAAACCTAAACTGGTGGATCACAATCGTGAGAAAATGGTGGATGCTGCTACCAAGAAAACTCTTAACAACATTCCATTACTTAAGACTAAAGCAGGGCCGCGTGACAAGGACTTATGGCCAGCTAGATTGAAAGAAGAATACCAGTCATTGATAAAGGTATTTAATCTCTCTTGAGTAGAATTGTGTGTAACATATGTTTTCTCCAATTTTCAGCTGGGCATCGCCGCGACAGCGGTGATCTAGCGGGGTAGATGCGGGGCAATTTTGTGGTCAGACTGGCACGCGACTGGGCCAGGGGTAGGCGTGGTCGTAATTCTTGCGTCTTGGCCCTTTAAATGAAAAGGACTTTTGCGTTTTTGTGAGGACCCTTTTTTTTAATGATTTTGATTATCATTTATATGAAACATTTGGTTTTGATCACTCATTTAATGAACAAGCAAGTTGATTCACTTTGAAAACGTTATTTTAGTTGAGTCAAACAATGTCAATGACAATTTACAAATTCAAAAGAGCTGGTGACCACAAGCCTGGCCCTTGTATTGTAAAAGAGGCTATATTCTCCATTTCTCCTGCCAATTTGAAGTTAAGGAGATAATACTTCAAATAATTCAATGTTTGAAACACAGTGAACAATTGTGTACAACGGATAGCGGAGCGTAATTTCGATTACTTCTTGCTTTTCTGTCAAAATCTTACGAATTAGCGTCTATATGTCATTGTGTTCATTGGAATTTGTAGAGTCTATCGCAACGTGCACAAAGTCAATTGGCTTCCGGGTTTCAGAGCGTCTCGTGAATATGCATGAAATTGCAGAGTTTCGATAATTTTTGATCGATACCGGAGCGATCCGATGACGAACCAAGACCATTTACCGCGTACACAACGTGACAGGATATCGTTATCGCTATCGATACTTCTGCATGCAGTCCGAAGGAATTATTTTTGGGACCACGTGGTCATGACGTGATCTGCACGATTGACCAATCAGCGGTCTTTGAATCGCTGTGCGGAGACGATCTATCCGTTGTACACAGTCTATGGACAATTGTTCGTTGTGTGAAATGGGCTGTGAAAAGAATGATTAGAAAATGATGTTCCCAAGTTATTACTATCTTCTTGTATAATAACCACTCATTCAATGAACAAGGTTAGATGATAATAACAGTTTAACAACAATTACTGTATAGCCTATAGGACACTTTGAGAGCTGAAAAAATAAGGGTCATTTTTTTTTTGAAGATTTCACAATAATGACCAACTTGACTGAACCATAAAATGTTAAAATAATAGTAACCAGGGCTCCACACTAACCTATTTTTTCTACTGGTCCAACCTATTCATGTCGGACCAGTAGATACCCAGTTTTTCAAATTTTTACTGGTCCGAACGTAAAATCTACTGGTCCCAAAAAATAAAGAAAACATTTAAAAAAGGCGCAAGTTTATTTTTCTAGCCTTTTGTTACCCCCCCCCAATAAAAAGAAGGAATGAAGGACAAAAAGAAAGCAAGACAGAAACGAAGAAAGGAAGGAAGGAAAAGAAAAGAAAGAATAAAAGGAAGGAAGGAAAAGAAATAAAAGGAAAGAAATAAATGAAGAAAGGGAAGGAAAGAAGCAAGCAATACAAAAAGAAAAAAGTAAAAGAATAGATGAAAGGAAGAAAAAAGACTGAGAGACAAAGAAAGGAAGGAATGAAAGAATAAAGGAGAGAATTAAAGGAAGCAAGCAGTCAAAAAAAGAAAGGAAAGGTAAAGGAATAGATTTAACAACTTTTAGGGAAAAGGAAAGAAAAAGACAGATAGACGAAAGGAAGGAATGAATGAAAGAGAGGGCTGAAAGAAGGATGAAATGAAAAAAAGAAAGGGTAAATAAATGATGGATGGAAGAAACAAAGAAAGTAACGAAGAATGAAGGAAAGATAAGGGTAAAAAGAAGGAATGAAAGAAAGGATGAAGAGAAGGGATGAATATAGGATGGATGGACTCAAGAATGAGAGAAAGAAAGGAAGGAAGGAAGGAAGAAAGGAAGGAAGAAAGAAAGAAAGAAAGAGAGAGAGAGAGAGAAAGGAAGGAAGGAAGGAAGGAAGGAAGGAAGAAAGAAAGAAAGAAAGAAAGAAAAAAAGAAAAAAAAGAAAGAAAGGAAGGAAGGAAGGAAGGAAGGGAAAAAAGGAAGGAAAGGAAAGGAAAGGAAAAGAAAGAAAGAAAGAAAAAGAAAGAAAGGAAGGAAGGAAGGGAAGAAAGGAAGGAAGGAAAGGAAAGGAAAGGAAAAGGAAGGAAGGAAGAAAGAAAGAAAGAAAGAAAAAGATGAAAAAGAAATAGAGAAAAATATTTTCTATAAGGATAGAAAGAATGAAAGGAAGGAAGGAAGGGAGAAAGAAAGAAAGAAAAAAGATAAAAAAGAAATAGAGAAAAATATTTTCTTTAAGGATAGAAAGAATGAAAGAACGAATTAAAGAAAAAAGGGAAAATAAAAAAGAAAAACTTTAACAAAAAATGAAGGGAAGAAACAAAGAAATATTGAAAAGAAAGATTGAAAAGAAAGAAGGAAAGAAAGATAGGAAGAAAACAGAGGAAGAAAGCTCCATGTAAAACCATCATCATAAATATTTTATCAAGATCTTTTTGGCTCAATTAAAGTAGCTACGAAAGAAAGTCAGAAACCAAGTGTATCAACACACACATAAATGCATATGTGGGGCTAATATGTATTCAGACGATGTCACCCGAAACCCGATCTGTTTGAACCAAACAGAAGTGAAAATTTTTCCTTTTACTGCTTACAAATGACAGAGTTACTCCAATTTTTAGGAAATATGGACATTATAAGAGCCTTTCATGAGTATGAACCGTGAATTTTGACAGCTATGTGAGAGATTTCTGCCAGAGTTTAGCTAAGTTTCGTTCGCGCAGCCAGTAGAGAATTTACCATGTGGATCGTGTGGCTGGCTAGCTACATGTACACTGTATCCATGGAGCTAACAGAGAAGGAGAACCATCTTCCAATTCCTCTGTTAATCCTTTGTTATTGCTTCCTTCGGGCGAAGGAACGATATTTAACATCAATCGGCGAGCCGCCAGGCCAAAGTTAGAGCACGCTTACATAACGCGATAAGCCCCCTCGTAAAATCTGAGGTCAGAGATTTTTTGAAGGACCCTGTGAGGCACCGCCGTAAACAACGTTCTCCCACATAACTTCCCCCGAGCTCAGTTTTTTTTTCAAAATTGAAACACGACTTGCTGTTCTTCTAACATCCATATCTCTTCGTACGGATTCCTGATGTACGTCTTTTATGTATGGTTGAACTTCTGAGATGATCCCCTTTGCATACATACCAAATACGTTGCAATCTGAATTGACTCAACAAAATTACAAACGGAGGAAGTTGGAGATTGGTAATTTTCAGTATGTCTGTTTTTCTTCCATGGTTAAATCTTTTCCTACCCGTACCTGTTTTAGAAATTATAATAAATTGAAAGAGCATATTTTGAGCTAAATTTTCATGCCAAGATCATTTGCAAGAGTACAATAGAATCGATAATATAACGACGAATCTGCAGGGCATTTCTCTGGCGATTGTCGCATCGTGGAGTACCCTCCGGTTCCCCACGCATTCCTATTTGTGTAAGTTGAAAGTGAGTGTAATGAATGACGGGAGCCGTGCTCGCTCAGCTCTTGTCTCTGTATCGTTTTTGGAAAATAGCAGGGGCCGCGGAGCGAACAGATTTAATTTACAAACCAGTAAAAAGGAGAACAAAGTATAAAAATTGTTATTCTACATAATAAAGAAATTAAAAACAACATGTTTGGGACCACAAAGAAGTATACCCAGTCCTATGTCAGGACGATTCATTTTCAGTTACAAAGTCATTTGGAAAAAATTACAAGCGAAGTTTTACAATTTTTAGGACCAAAAATAATCATGAATTAAAATTATTTTAGAGAACAAAATAAAAGATGATTACAATTATTGAATTCATATCTTTAGTTTAATCTAAAGAAAAAAAAGGCTTCCAAAATATAAAGTGACTGGACACCTGACCCCCCCTCATTTCTAAAACATTCTATTTCTGTTCTAGATATATTAAGAAACACCGAATATCATGATTTTTGTTAGATTAGGAGATTTTTTTGTATGTTTAAGATTGTACTTTTTTCTTTCTTTCATATCCTTTTTCTGGCATCATTCTATCCTTCCTCTTTGCCCTTTTTTATTCCATCCTATCTTTCTTTCCTGATCTTCTCTCTCTGTTCATTTTTCTTTCCTTGTTTGTCTTACTCTCCGTCCTATTTTAAATTTCCTTTTTTCCTTCATTTTTTCTTTCCACTTTTCTTTGCTTCCTTCTCCCTTTTCTTTTCATTCTTTCTCGATCCTTCCATTATTTTCTTTTTTTGAATTCTCTCCTTAATTTTTTCCTCCCTCTCTTTCATCCTTTTTTTCATTCTTTATTATATTTTTTCCTTCTAATTTGTGTCCTTTTTTCTTTATTTCCCTCCCTCCCAGGGTGACCAGACGTTCCGTATTTCCCGGGATTGTCCCGTATTTTTCTCCTTTGTCCCGGCGTCCCGACAAACCCTTCCCGGGACGCCTTTTTGTCCCGTATTTAAGAATATTGAACAAAATGTAGTTAATGCATTTAAAAGTGGTGATTTTTTTCATCAAATAACCAACAGATGACGAGCAGAGATAACAATGAAACTAATTTGGAGATGTAATCGGTGGAACAAATTATTTAGTTTTCATAACTAGATCTTGTTGTTTCAGCTTTCGTTTTGAGTCTTGTTGTGTATGATGCCGCTGTTTCATCTAATTTTTAAGTTTGACAATGTTTCACTTTAAAATTTTACTCATTTCTAAATAATGTTAGTTTTTCAAAATTCTGAAAATATATTAAAAAACACCAAACTTCATTATGATTTTTGTTAGATGACTAGATTTTTTTGTTTGCTTGAAGTTTGAACTTTTTTCCTTTTTCTTTTGTATCATTCTTTGTTCATCCTTATATCCTTCCTGCTTGCCCTTTTTTGTTCCATCTATCTTTATTTCCGATCTTTTTTTCCTGAACCTTTCTCTCTCTCTCTGTTCATTTGTCTTTCTTTCCTTCTTTCTGTTACTTTTCTTTATCAAATTTCCATTCCTTATTTCCTGAATTCATTCATTCTTTCTTTCCTTAAACTTTTCTTTGCTTCCTTCTCACTTCCTCTCCCCTTTTTCGTTCTCTCCTTCCATTATTTTCTCTTTTTGTCATTCATCTCTTCATTCTTTCCTCCCTCTCTTTCCTCCTTTCTTTCATTCTTTATTTTATTTTTCCCTCGAATTCTTTTCCCTTATAATATTTATTTTCTTTCCCTTCCTTCCTCCCTTCCTATTTTCTTCTTTCTTTGTTTGTTTCTTTCTTCCAAAGAATGAAGGAAAATATTTCTTTCCTTCATTCTTTCTTTCCTCCCCTTTTTCTTTCTCACTTTCTTTTTTCCTTTCTCTTCTTTATTTTGTCTTCCACACATCTATTCATCTTCCCTTCCTTTCTTTTTTTGTCTTTCTATATTCATTTCAAAGAATGACGGAAACCTTTTTTCTCTCTTTCATCCTTCTTTTATTCTAATTTTCTTTAATGTTTTTCTTTTCATTTTCCCCTTCAGTTCATTTTTCCTTTCCTTTTTCCTTTTCTTTTGTCTTTTCTTTCTCTCCTTCATTTACCCTCCCTTTCAATTCTTTATATTTTTCACATGTCTAACATTGTGTATCTTTTTTGATCTTTTTGTTGATTGTCCCGTCTTTCTTTCTTTCAAAGAATAAAGGAAGCATTTTTCTTTTATTCGTTCTTTCTTTCCTCATCCTTTTTCTTGTTTCTTTTATTTCTCTCCCTTATGTTTTCTTTCACACATCTTCCCTTCCTTCTTTTCTTTTTCTTTCCTTCTAAATTCATTTCAAATAATGACGGAAACGTTTTTTCTTTTATTCTATCTTTCATCATTTTATTTTAACATTCCTTTTTTTTCTTTATTTTTTCCTTCATTTTCCCCTTCATTTTTTTCTTTCTATCCGTTCTCAATTCAACTCTTTTCTTTCGCCTTTTCATTCCCTCCTTCATTCTTTCGTTCACCCCCCCCCCCACCTTCCAATTCTGTACATTTTTCCCCAAGTCGAACACCGTGTAGCCTCCTTTGTTGATCTTTTTTTTAAGACCTGGCTCGGTCGATCCGCTCATGCAGCGTACTTTGTCGATTGTCCCGTATTTCTTTTTGTGAAATCTGGTCAGGCCTGCATTCAGCTGGTTCCAAAACCAGATTTTCGTCTTCGAAATCACGACGTTCGAAATCGTGAGCCGCCATGTTTGCATAAAATTCGTGAAGCCGATGTGAAATGCATTATGGGTGAAAACACTACTGCGCAAGCGCAAACCCGAGCTGTTGATCGCGTCGATCAACTTTCCTTATCTGATTTACGAGCGGCCTCTGTAATGCGCCGTGAGGGACCCTGCTGAGAGGGGATTAGCGGTGCCGCGCATGGGGCAAAGCGTTTGAGAGAGTCAGATCTCCTTCTGTTAATAGCTCTATGCTGTATCTACTCTAGTAATACTTGCGTGTGATTCATTCTGTGTGTATTCTGTGTGTGAATGACAGAATTTGTCGGGGAGGGGGGGGAATGGTTTGCAGTGAATTTGACCATTTCTGGAAAAGTTATTGGCCAAATAATGGTTTTTATTACTTTTTATGTCGGGACCCTTAAATTCATGCTATTTTCGGAAAAATTACTGGCCCGACAATGATATTTTTTACTGGTCATGTCGGACCAGTAAATCTTCCTATTTCTGAAAATCTACCGGCCCGACAGGGATTTTTACCGGTCTGGGACTGTCGGACCGCCGCTAGTGTCGAGCCCTGTAGTAACTCAAATGTTTATAGAGGTATGAAACTTTGTTTCACATGACAATGAGGAAATATTTAAAATACTTCATATACCAGTATCATAATGAAATACAAAAATAAATAATGAGTAGGTGATGTCATCAGTCCCCTCAATTGCATGCAGACCAGGATGTGAATACAATTGATTTGTGAAATTACACAAAAATTTAAAAATGACATGTGTAAGTAGTGTAACTTTCTTATCTTACATCCAGTTTTGATGAAATTTCCAGTTCTATGCTTGTTGGATTTTTCTCCTTTTATCCAAATCAAATTTTTTGTTGGGGTGAACTTGTCCTTTAAAAATGTCTTGAATTTCTTATCTTGTATCGGATTACAATGAATTTTTCATTGTTATGCTTGTTGGATTTTTCTCTTTTTATTCAAATCAACTTGTTGTTGGGGTGGATTTTTCCTTTAAAAATGTCTTTTCAGTTTGGATGCAGTTGTCGGTGTTTTGCTTGTTGGATTTTTCTCCTTTTATTTAAAGTAACTTTTTGCTGGGGTAGACTTGTCTTTTAGCATTAATCTAAAATGAAAATGATTGACTTTCTCTATCCTACAGTATGTTGAGAACAACAAGGAAGCGGACAATGATTGGTTTAGACTCGAATCAAACAAGGACGGAACGAGATGGTGGGGGAAATGCTGGCATATCCAAGATCTCTTGAAGTACGAGTTTGAATTGGAATTTGACGTAAGTGAAGTGTTTGACGTAAGTAAGTGAAGCCAGTCCAGAGCTGCCAAGTAATACCAATTTTCTATATAGTGGGCCAACTGAACAATGAGAAGAATACTGATGGTTTCATGCTAAATACTGATTTCTAAAGTTCAGTTATATGTGCTGTCCTATGGTATATCTTTGAAAATACTTATTTCCTCACCAAAATACTGATTTTCAGCCGTTAAAAATACTGAAATGTTCTTGTTGAGGTTGGCAGCTCTGCCAGTCTGTCTTGAGATTTGAAAGAGAGGAGATTATGATTTGCTAACCCTAAAAAGCCATGAACCCCCCCAAAAAAAATGGGTATACTTGTAAAATTTGTTGCATCTTTATGGCTCAGCCAGTTGCTACATGTATTTTTTCAAACCAGGGGGCTGTTTCATAAAAATTTTATACTAACAACATTTGCACTAACAGTTGAAAGCTACTGAAATGATTTAATTTGATTGGCTGATAGTGAGCTTCGTATAGAATTTGTGCATTTGTTGTTATAATAAGTCTGTGTGGAAACAGGACCCATGTATTCTTAGTTTACATCAGGCTCTGTCATACCAGTCTGAACTTATCTAACTGATATAATGAATTGAATATACACATGGCGGTTGTTAATCAAACTCAATTCCTTTCTTGGTTATTGACAACAAAACTTGTTTCTCGGTAAACACTCTAAAAACTTGATGTTAGACAAGTAAGACAGCTTTTAAAAACAATCTGTCTTGTGCTTTTAGCAGAGGAGTTTATTATTTGCTGACACAAGATTCTGTCCAATGCATTCGAATTTCTGTGTACAGCTCGAGCTCTGCATCTCTAGGGTTTGCAAATAACATTTTCCCACCACACACAATTATATTGCCTGCTTCACGCATTGTTGGGCTTGAAAATTTGCGGAAGCATCTTGGTGTAGTGGTTCTGACTCTTGCCTTGTAATCAGAGGGTTGTGTTTCCTAATCCCACCGTGGCCTAGGAATGTATTAAGCACTAAAAAATGTGATTATTATTATTATGAAATCACTGTCAAGAAACTTTGTAGAACCCTCCCCAGTTTACCAATCTGTACCCAGCAACATAAAAACCCTGTACAAGAATCAATTGTAAATATCAAACTTACAGCTTTACGTATCCCCCCTATCCGACATTGTGTTGGCTCAGTTGGTAGAGCATCCGTCTCACAACTGGGAGGTTGGGAGTTCAAACCTGGCCACTTCAGACAAAAAGACGTAAAAAGATGGGAGTACACTTGCTGCTACCCTGTTTGGCTTTCAACATTTAAGAGATAGAGCATCGTTGTTCTCGTGCTGCACAGTTAGGCGAAATGAATTTTCAGAATATTTCTCTTTCTACTTTGAACAATAAAATATGGATTTTCATATTGAATTGCAGAAAATTTAAAGTTTGAAATACTTTTTTGGTTTGCACTTGATGACAGATCCCTGTAACATACCCTGCCACGTCACCAGAGATCGCCATTCCAGAGCTGGACGGGAAAACCGCCAAGATGTACAGAGGAGGAAAGATCTGCCTGACGGATCACTTCAAGCCACTGTGGGGAAAGAATGTGCCCAAATTTGGCATCGCACATGCAATGGCATTAGGGGTAGGTATGGGAGAGAGATGTGAGTGGGCACCATTCTTTTTGAATGAGGTTGAATTATGGACAAACAGCTACCCCAATACTGCTAGTACCATTGAAGTCTAATAAATATTTGAAGTTGAAGATTTGAAACGAAAATGACATGTAGTCATTTTGTGTACTGGAGCAAATTGAAGAGTAGTCCCTCTCCTACATAAAAATGGCATTCTGACCAATGCAGCCAATTTGAAATCTCCAGCCTGATTGTAAGATTTACAACTTTTATAAATACAAAACTTTCTCATTGTTTGTCTGGTGTGGTTCAAAATTCACCCATAATGCTTGTCATATGTTTCTTTTTTTCCTTGAAAAGAGCTTTCAATTTTAGTTTGATTCCTCTTTAAGTAGGTAAAGCAGAAATTATGAATTAATTTGATGGTAATAATTAAATAGGACATTGATAGAAATATATTGTTTAATGCACTTTGCATTTGTTCAATTTTTCCTGCAAAGATATGAAAGCAGTTCAGGTGATTTTCTAAGCTCCATTGAAATCACTTTGACTTAGATGTAAATATGACATGTTTTGCATATATTCTGGTCTGAAATAATGCTCTGAGTTGGGTGATATTTCAACTTGCAGAAGGTTGACCTATGTAGAGTCTAATTTCTGTCTCTAATCTCTTTCTCTGTCTTTTGCAGTTGGGTCCATGGCTGGCGGTAGAGATCCCTGATTTAATATCAAAAGGACTTGTGAGACACAAAGATGAAGGAGCTGCTTCCAATTCATAACGTTAGAGATCTCTTTGTTTAGTAGAACTTTATTATATCCTCGGCCCTGTCCTGCAAAGACTTATGATTGTTCTGATCAACCTCAACTATATGGAAGTCCATCAATGTCATAATTTTTTTCTAAAGGAAGTTTGCACGATGTCCTTTGTAAAACAAAGAGAAGCGTACCATATTCTCAAGAGAACAATGAATGCATGCACATACATCATATCTAGAAAACATCTCGCACAAACATTTCAAGAAGTTGACGTTGCTGGTTTTCCATCGTTGTGGTTGATTCGATCCATCGTTGTGGTTGATTTGATCAATCGTAACTATTTGTGAGACTGGGCCCCGAGGAAATTCATTAAAGACTGTGTCATGGATTTTAATTGTTTTCAATTTCTATGGAAAGCCTGTGATGTCATAATTAGTCATCTAACACATGTACCGTATGTTTGTGTGTAATTCCCATGAGTACAGGACATGCATTGTATGCACTACTAGGGACTTGTAACACAAAGCTTGGCGATTGATCATGTGACTGATTTTATGTTTGATCGTACATTATTGTCACTATTAATCCTGTGTTCAATCACTTAGCTTTATGTTACCGGGCCTCGGGACTGTCTTACAGAGAGTTGTGTTATTGTGTTTGATCTGAAATTCTATCTTTTAAGGGCACAAAATAGATCAATCACGATATCGCGTCATGTATCATTAGTTCAAACATCAACACACTCCTCTTCATCTACAAAGTGATACTACATACGTACAGCATGTGCACTCTTTCTAGGTGACCAGTCATGGCATTGGCTTCATGTATTGCAATCACTGTTGAAGCCCAGGACCCTGTCTAACAATGAGTTGTGACTGATCCAATTCTAATCAATCAATTATGGAAAGCCAGTGACTCCATCATCGAGAATATACAAATCTTTTTAAAGTGGTCTCTACATAATTATGATGAACATCATATTGCATGTGTCATTGTTGTATCTTGGTATGCAAGTTATAAACTCAGAAAAAAATTAAAGGAATCCCAAACTCAAGGAGAGAATCAATCTGGGTTAATAATTCACATCTAATCTTACACTAGTGTGATGAAAGGTTATTGAAACATGGCTTACCATAATCTAGTCATGTATATGGTTGTATGTAACTTATTTAGCTTAAGCTACCACTTTATCTGATCCCATTCCAATTAATCAATTCTGGAAAGCCAGCGACTCAAACATCTCGAATATAAGAAGCTTTTCAAAGTGGTCTCTCAGTACGATGAACATCATATTGCATGTGTCATCACTGCAACCCAGTGTTCAGGTTATAAACTCAGAAAAAAATAAAGGAAACTAAAACTCAAGGAAAGAATCAGGCTTAGAAGATGAGTATTTACTTTCATATCTCTTCTTACGCAAGTGCGATGAAAGATTATTGAGAGAACCATATACTAGTAGCCAAGTCGTGTATATGATTGTACTATAAGTCATAAATATCAAATAAGATTTATCCCTTAAATGCATGGATAGCTGTACATGGCAGCTTAATTGAGGCAGGGGATACTTACTCTTGGAGATAGCAGTGTCAGCTTACTTATAATTTTGCCAGAGGACACAAAGAGCAGCTTATATAACCCAGCTCCAACTTGAGCTGCCACTCTATCATCAGCAGTGCTCGATGTATTCATGGAAATAATCCTACTGCTTACCCATTGAGCTCTTCTGAGTGCAGCATGATGTGGATACATTTCTTGCTGAAGGAAACTATATGCCATGGCTGGGATTTGAACCCGTGCCCCTGTTGTTTCAAAGTCTGGAGACTAATCCACTGGGCCACAATGATCCACATGGCGTAGAGTTCCCATTGTCTAAAATGCAAATCTTTTGCAGTGAAATTTACAAACCTGAAAAATCATTTGTAATTAGTGGAATCCTCAAGTAAAAAAATGCATAAACTCATGGAGAACATGTGCTTTAATACTGCAAACTGAGTTAACAGCTTTCCAACAACTCAGTTTTGTTTAATTTTACTTGGCTTTGATTTTAATTATTTTCACTGTACTTTTCATAATTCATGCTTTTGGGTTAATTTTTTTGTCACATTTGTTATGAAATCTATGAATTCTGTATTCTTCCCAAATTCTGTACAATCCCTCTGTTTTCTGTATGACAGAGAACTGGGAACAGTATATTAAAAAGATAATGGTGTTTATTTACCAAACTGCAAAAAAAATATATATGTACCGTTGACCGGTGAAGCAAGAACTCAGTAGTCAACAAGAAAAGAAAGGTAAGAATATTTTAGTTGTCCATTGTTTATGTATTAGATATATTTAATTAGCAACTCTGACAGTTTTATGAAAAGTATGAAACAATCATTGATGTAATGAAATTTTCTTTTCTGAAAAGGGGTTGTCACACGACTCACAAAAGGGGAACAGATCGTGAAATGACTTGTCAGAAGTTTTATCTGACAAGTCCTGTTTTATCCAAGTTACCGTAGTAACTGTGCTTCTCAGCCAATCAGAATCAAGGAAAAATGTCAGATGAAAAATATTGATGAAATGCTCCCCTGGACTTTTTTGCCAGAGTATGATGACATAAAGAAGTCTGTAACTTTGCTCAAGTCAAAACATTTGGGGGACCATGGAAATATGTTTGCCTTTAATAGTAGAAATTTTATTTATGAGAGTTAGATAACCCTTATTTTGCACAATCTTGGGCCCGATTCGTAAAGAGTTATAAAATATATGCACAACTACCGGTATTATATCTGCCGTTATGGCAGCTACCGTGGAAACACAACTAAGTCGCCAATCACAATCCCATGTTTCCATGGAAGATGAAATAATGAAAAATTGCAATAGTTTTAAATCTTAATGAAATGGGTACATGATCTAAGGAAAAATTGCTATGATTGGGAAAAATATCTACTTAAAGAGGAGGCGCGATAGCTCAGAAGAGTTGGGTTTTGGGTTCCGGTGACCCGGGTTCGATTCCCACTTTGTGCGCTAGTGCCCTTTGGTAAGGCATTAATTCTCATGACCAGGTTCCTTGGGGAGGACCTTGAGCCGTCAGTCCCCTGGTTGCTTGCTTACAAGCATCCATGCTTTCTTGGCAATTGGGTAAAAAATCACCACCATTTACCAAACACGTTCAACTGTATTTCTTGGTGAAACAAAATGTTGTTTTGATGTCAAGAAAGGAATTTAAAGAAATAGAATTACATGAGAAAACAGCTTGCCATATGTTCGTTGGCATATGCTTCTAAAGACATCTTGGGCCCTGTCTTACAAAGAGTTACGTTTGATCCAATAACTGTATGGATATCCATCAATGTCATAATTTTTTCTGAAGGACATTTAAACATCCATTGATAAACAAAGGGAAGCTCACTGAATTTTCAACAAAATGATAAATATATGAATACTCGTATCTAAAAAATCTTTTGAACAAAGATGCATTACAGATGTTGACTTAGCTGGCTATCCATAGTTGTGGTTGATTGGATCAATTTAAATTCTTTGTAAGACGGACCCAGATGTAATAGCCCCCTAACTATTTGTCTTATATTTTAATACATTACCAAATATATACATATATGCATGTGTATTACACAAATAAAATGAAACAAACTATTTACTTGAAAAGTGTATTTCTTGTCTTGTTTTATTTGAAATATATTGTTGTTTTAAGGGATGTGTGGTGAAAAATGAAAAAGTAAATAAGTCTACCCTTAATTGAAATCGCGTTGAAAAAAATTAAACAAAGATTTTGAGAAAAATAGGCTAATATTTTACTTGTGTTTAGAAACCAGTGTAGGTACAAAATAGAAATCAAAATATTTTTTGACAAACAAGTTTGCCCCATGGACTAAAATGGAATTGATTTTGCATGGACTAAAAAGGAATTGATATATCATGCATAGGTAAGTCAATACTTCTTGAAGGCACTGTAGATAGATGGCAGTGGCGGTGTGTTGATTGTAATCAATGTTGGAAGATGTTGATGACCATAAAAATAATTAAGATGTTGACTTTTATTGATAATTGTTGTGATCACGTTTATTGAAGTTGAAAAGTGATGATGTTGAAGAAAACTGATAACAATGTTAATGATAACTGATTTTTAATAAAGATAATGGCTTGTTCATGATGATGGTGAGGGTGATGAAGATGACGGTCGTAATGACGACTGAAATGTTGACAGAAATCATTTCACAAGCTGCACCCACAAAAACTACAAGCCATTCACAACAGAGCCTCCATGAAATATACAAAACATGATCATGTTTTAATGCGCTAACAATTGAGCATCGAAGACAAGTACATAGTTTATGTACAATATATACAGTGGACATCCTGTATGAGTTGAACATAATTACAATGCTTATATACAAAACTACAAAAACTATCATCAGCCTTAAGTTAACTTAATAATGCCAAAAATGGGTTATGAATCCACATTGCATACATCAAACAAATGTTTGTGCTCTTGTAGGAAACACTGACAAATTGGCCAAGCAAGCAACACGAAGCATAGCAATCGATCATATAGTTGATTGGTATACCGGTACATGTACATGAGTGCACATTATGACCTATGCAATCAATCGCAATTGAGCCTATCAATCAATCATGATGCTTTGTGTCACAGTGGATGAGTTTATAAAGAGTTTTCATAGAGTTATGAGCAACATTGCAAGCCCGTAGCCGGGGGGGGGGGGAGAGGTTGACTGAACCTCCCAAATTTTCGGGCTCAAGAACAAAAATTGGGGAAAGAAACAATTTTTTCGGGATGAAATGCCAACCATTTTAAGCTGATGACATTTTTTTCTGAGACAAGAATAGGATATGGCCAAGAGTTTTTACTGATGGCCCTTTTTTGGCTTGGCTTGTCAAATTTTTTTAGCAAGGAATCGAACCACCTAACTGAAAACCCTGGCTACACGGTTGCATTACAAATGACTGAAAAATGGCAATACAGACGTTTCTCTCTTTTTTTCAATTCACCCAAGCCAAGCTTGGCACATATACAGATGCTGGTCAATATTTCATCGGTACATAAACACTTTTTCAAAGCAACATATAATTTTTGCCTTTATTTCCGAAGAAAGTGTTTCAAGATATCAGGAAAAACATTTGGCTCCCTTTTTGGTATATCATATTCCAGTCATTCATCCACTTATTCATGAGTACCGGTAACTTTACAAAGGGCCTTTATGAAACAGTCCCTCTGGTCAATAAATCATCATTGTTAGTGATGGAGAAACACAGATGAGAACTGCATAATAGCTGGCTTAATTCAAACAAGAAAAATAATATACTTGGCCCTCTTTCTTTTTTCATTTTTTTGAAATATTTTTTTTTTGCACAAAGTGGCCTCACCCAACCCTAAAGTACAGGATTATTTGTCCCTGCAACATATCAGGGTTAGCCAAGTTATTAAGTGTTAAAGTCCAGGGTTAAGGGTCACTGTGAGAAAAGAAACCTAGTCAAGCCAAGGACTGAGCTCTGCCTCCATGTAGGTCCAAGGGGTAACAGGGCCAGAATTTTGTGTGAGAAAAAGCAAGCATTTCCTTAGCAGGAAGTGGAAGAAAATTTGGCAGGCGAGAAAAAGAAAATTTTTGTACAAGGTTAAAGGATAGAACAGGGGGGCATTTCATGAAAGGACTTGCCGAACGTTTTATCCGACAAGTCCCATTTTATCCGACAGTTACCATAGGAACAGTGCCTCTCAGCCAATCAAAATCATGGAAAGATGTCAGATCTGACAACTTGTCAGATGAAAATATTGATGAAACTGGTTGAATGATTCAGGGGTAAAGAAAATATGATATAAGGACTTTAATCGACCTGATCAGGCTGGAGTCAGTTTCATTTTTGTGATACACCACAGAATACCGGGTATGACATGAGCAGTTAGCTTTTCAAAACAACATATAACTCTGAATACAAACATACTGAAATGTAAAAAAAAAAAACATTGTATTTTTTTCTAAATGGCCATTTACAGCCGACATTACTGTTTTCCGAGCTGCAGACATTTTTATGAATATAGTAGCACGTACATATCAACATTTTTATTGTTATTTAAAGTTAGCATCAAAGAAGCCATATGATATGAAAATCAATGGCTATAAACATACTACATAATACACTGTTCATAAACTCTGTATCAACTATGGCATATCATGTTGAATATTGGTTTTAACATGTACTTCATGATCAGGGGAGGGCTTCATGAAGTAAACAGTCAGCAATTATCAATGACTAATACACTGTGAGCCAATCAGATGCAAGGGTTTGCAGTAGCTTATAACAAACAGCCAGTGACTTTGTTTTATGAAAAGCTCCCCTGTTTATTACGTTCTGCCCCAATGAAACAAATGATCATTTCCACTGTTTTACAAGGTACAACTTCATCAGACCAGGGCTCCGTAACATGAAGGTTTGCGTTGGATTGCAAATATGAAAGAACCGCACTGATTGGTCCCTGGTCAGAATTTTAAACCAACTGCGCCTGTAACATTGATCTTGATTGGTCAGTTCATTTAGCGATTGTGCAAATACTTGCACGGCCTAATATTAACCTCTTATCATTGGAAAAGAATTCTGTGGCTCAAGGACGTCTGATTAATAAACACACTGACCATCTCATGATCTTTAACTATGGTAATTATGAAAAACTAATTCAAAGTCAAAATAGAAAAATACAAAGGTAATGCCATGGAAAACTTGAACACACATAACACAACAAAATTAGTGTTTTTAGAATCTACAAGAAAAATATAGGTTGTTTTGAACTCTTGATTGTAACATTCTAGGAACAAAAACATGTTTTGATTACATCAAAACATCAATATGAGAAGACAGAAGAAATCGAAGGTAATAGAGACTGGAGAGGGAATAAGACGGAAAAAAAGAGAGGAGTGACATTCCAATTCTAATTCATGATTCATGTATTGTTTTACCACAAAGGAAGGTACATGTACAACAAAAACAGAAATTATCAGCTGTTATAGGAATAGCATTCCTGTTTTCTACAAAATAAGAATGTATTCAATTATAACAGAATAATAAATTGCGCTTTGACGACAGAACTATTAAAAGTACAAAACACAATCTTCACAAATGCCTATGATACAAAACATGTGCATATCAGTCATTCTCTTAACACAGAGATGCGCCAACATTCTTCAACAAAAGAAGTATTCTTAGAAAGAAACAAATAGTTTAAAAAACTTTCATTGTAAAATTGCCAGCCTGTTTCGGTCAGATCAAAGTAATGTGGTATGGGGCTAGCAGAGTGATCAACATGTCTGGTCACACTTAAAGGGGAAGTTCACCCTTACAAAAAGTTTATTGTAAAAATAGCAGAAAAAATATTGCCGGAGCTTTGAGAAAAATTCATCAAATAATTAAAAAGTTATTAGAATTTCAATTATTTGATTTGTGACGTCATATGCGAGCAGCATTCCTACATAGAGAATGGTAAAAAAAATCAATGAAATGTCATTTTCTCAGAAAATTGAAAATGGTTTTCACTGTACCTTTTGTATATCAATAGACAAATCATTTCACACCTGATCATGAATAGAAAACAAAATTAAGTCATCAGGAACAATACAAAATTTGAAATTCATGCATTTTATATTACATAACACATGGGGCAGCTGCTCATTTATGACGTCACAAATCCAAAACTTTGAACTCTAATAACTTTCTTACTCTTTAACGGATTTTCCTCAAACCTTCACCAATATTTTTTACTATTTTTCTGCTATTTTTACAACAAAGTTTTCTTCAGGGTGAACTTCCCCTTTAAGGACTTTGTAGGCCATGAACAGAGCATAGGTGCTGTGGTTCTGTCTAGGGAAAGCAGACCATGCTCAATACATAACTAGCTCTACGGCACCACACTCCCATGATCAGATATTCTAAAACCGTAACAAAAATTACAAAATATACCCAAAAAATCTATTTGCCTTACTCATGGCAAAAAAGGAAAGAAAAAATATGCCCCCCCCCCAAAAAAAGAGGAACAGTTGGCATCTCTGATAGCAGCATTTACAATATTATGGATTGTGAATTAAAAATAGAAGCTGTTGAAGTATAACAACTGAAAGGTTGTGTAATACATGTACACCACTGGCAGTATGTTGATGGATGTCCCATTTGGGATGCCAGCAAAGAGGGGGGGGGGGCATTTTTAAGAAGCGAAAAACAGAAAAATGAAGAAAAGAAAAGGGAAGAAAGGAAATAAATAACTGAGGAGTACAATACAGAGATCTGGGGGCCGGTTCATAAAGCTGTTGGTAAGTTAAGAGTGACTGGTGATCCTGTCTTGTGGTAAATGATATTCAATATCAAATGTTCATTGGAGAATTTTAGCGAGCAAGAAAGGATCACCAGTCGTTCTTGAAGTCGCTCTTAACTGTGCTGTGAAACCATGAAGTCTAGAATACCCTTACAGGTAATTCAACTGAGTAGAAACTATGACATCTTTGGGTCGCCCCACCCATTATAATATTGTCCCTTAATAGTCCCATTGCCATTTAGGCTTGATTCAAGACTCATTTCATCTATGAATTAAATTGAATACCAAGTAAAAGATGATCAAGGCCCCATTTCACAGAGCTATTCTTACGTTGTCTCACGTCTTTAATACATTTTCTATGGTGTATAAGAGCTCTTGTGTAACTTGGACAGTTATATGAATTGGTGCACAGAAACCTATGAAGTATAAGCTGCATATCATAAAAACAATACTGTATCTATACATATGGAAGTTTCTGCATTAGATGCAATGTTAGTAAAACCTGAAGAAATCAAGTGTATTGAATATTGACTAATCCTTGGAAGTAGGCTATAGATATCACTAGTCGACAAACAATCTGCCACATACTTGGAAGATTTTATATTTTCATTGTAAAATGTCCAAACAGAGCATCGCCAGTATTAAATTGGTATAAAAGCATTGGTTAAAGGTAAATTCCAGTTTTGGTAAAGATATCAAAATGAGTTCGTACAGAATCCAATGAAATGACCACCAAAGTGTCTGTTTGTATAAATAAAACATATGTGCCAAAGGATTCTGGAAGATATTGTGTGATTGCTGAGAAATAGGCCCGTTTCGGGTACACGTGTACACGCACGGTCAAGTCAGTGCACGTGTACTAAATTCCATCACCGTGTACACGCACGGTCAAGTCAGTGCACGTGTACTAAATTCCATCACCGTGTACACGGTAACATCTGCATAAAGCTTGCGTGGGACTGTAAAGTCAGTGAACAAGCTCACAGCCTCACATTAATTCTTAGTTCTAAGACACTGCACATGTTTTAATCACTAATATGTCAATATATTTCAATTAACCTAGAGTGAGTTTACTTCCAAAATCGCCGATTTAATCCACATTTATTCTGGAGACTCAAGTTTTTGTACCACACGAAATGGGTATGCTCCGGTCAGTGCAGGGCCCTAGTTAGCGCCGACGTTTGTTGGATGCGCATTTTGCATACTGTACCGTACATACATGCACAGATCGCTGCAGAATTGAGTGTAACTGAAGTTATCGATTGATTTTCATTATTTTATTGCCAATTTGAGGAGCGTGTGTTTGTAGGCTTGTAGCACATGTGTATGAGCGTATAACACATAACGAGACTCTCGAAAGCGTTCTTCAATCACTTTTAGATCCAATTTGAGAATCACCAATTGCGGCAGCGATCATTGCTCCAGTTACGTGTTACACGCTCATAAACATATGCTACAAGCCTACAAACACACACTCCTCAAATTGGCAATATAATAATGAAAATCAATCGATAACTTCAGTTACACTTAATTCTGCAGCGATCTGTGCAGCATGCATGTACGGTACAGTACGGTATGCAAAATGCGCATCCAATGAACGTCGGCGCTAACTAGGGCCCTGCACTGATTCACTTTTGCATTCTTTATTAGTTTAATGCGCTGCTATTAAAGCTGAGTAAACTTTTTAATTGCACCAATTTTTGTGGATTGATACTTCTAACTTCTCAGGTAAGCTTTAAAACCGTGACTTATAGGCTACATGTAGGAAACACTGAAAACATACTGTAACTCACTCTCACTCAGTGTTTACGTGTACACGACCGAAAAACACGCCGTGTACACGTGCATCAAAAATGGACTTTCAAACCGGGCCTACTGAGAAATCAGCAAATAAGCACAGGATTTGGGTCAAGCATCGGGCCCGACATTCAAAGCAATAATAATACACTGTCCCACGTGCGCTTATCCGTGTAGGTTATCTCCACTGTGAACATTTTTCAGCGTAGATTTCAAGATTTCACGAAGTTCAGTTTATGTAACTGTACCAGATCTATATCCTCGATGATATACTGACAATTAAGCATTGTTTTACAGACTTTCTCATGAAATCAGTATTTAGCGCAACTACTGGCAGTTCTCTTTAAATTTGATTTAAATTTAAAAAATCAGAGCTGTAACATTGTATTCATACCCTTTGTCTGAAAAATTAAAGTGAATCTTCTGTCAGAGAAATATCTTGAAAGGGGCTGCACGCATTTGATTTTTTGTTCTTCCTTCCCGACTGTTCATAAAATTCAGAACTTAATGATGTTAACCAATGCCTTTAAAAGATTTAAGTATGAGTCCCACTTAAATGTCTAGTTGCGTGCGGTATAAAAGGCATAACCATTTGCATCATGCCAAGAGGATGTGCACTACTGCGTATTGATCAACGAAATTGTGCGTTGCATATCATGAGCACGTTGGCTTTTAAGTGCAATTCTTGGTCATACTTACATCTTTGTGAAACACCCCCAGAACATATCAGATTTATAAGTACAATTACACATGCTTCCTGTAAAATGTTGCATCGATTACAAGATTGTATCCCAATGCTTACATGATTCTTCTCATCTCATAAGGGGCCTGTTTCATAAAGAATAGCAATTATTTGAACTTTACCATTACCATGACAACAGTGCTCGGCAGCCAATCAGAATCAAAATTTCCATGGCAATTATAGTTACTAGTGGTTATGAATCAGCCCCCTGAAGAAACTCAAGGAATAAGTTCAAAGGAATGTTCACCCTGATGGTAAGTTGATATCGATAAAAGCAGAAAAGTTATAGAGAAAAATACTGTTGGAGGTCTGATGAAAATTCCCCAAAGAATAATATATGAATTTCTAACGTTTGGATTTTGTGATGCTTCAAATGAGTAGCTCCTCCACATGTCATGAAATATAAATTTTCCTCATACATGCCACTTAAAAAAAAAGAAATTTTGTAGGTGTTGAATATATCATAAGACAGAATTTCCTAACCCTTCATTGGTTTAAGTATTTTTGTTCATTCTTTTCCATTAAAAAGAGGGAATTAACAGAATTTATATTACATGATATATGGGGAAGCTGCTCAGATATGATGTCACAAATTAAACACAAAATAAAACTTCATAACTATCTTATACTTTGGTGTAATTTCATCAAAACTTCACATCTATCAAGAACTTTTTTGCTTTAATTACCCCCAGCCAAAAAAAAATAACGCACAACTGAATTTTCCACAACAGCAAGAGCTGTTCTCTACATCGCAGTGGCATTTAGAATACGGTACAGGCTATTTACAAATTACAATGAATTACACATAATACTGAAATAGGTCTACAGTCGTCATCATCAATACCCTAACAAAACCATCAGAGAAAAGAGCCCATCTTACGATTTATAATTGATCCGATCAATTGTAACTATGGAAATCCATCAGTGTCATAATTT
Source organism: Lytechinus variegatus (assembly GCF_018143015.1). NCBI lineage: Eukaryota > Metazoa > Echinodermata > Echinoidea > Temnopleuroida > Toxopneustidae > Lytechinus > Lytechinus variegatus. The sequence continues at coordinate 33,854,461 of NC_054747.1, read as the reverse complement.
TTCATATAGGAAATTTGCAAAATGTCCTTTGTAAACAAAGAACACACCAAAATGTCAAGCAATCATTGAATTTATGGATATACATTCATATGTAGAAAATTTCATGAACAAACAATGAATTTTATATGTTGGCTTTGCTGGCTCTCGATAATTGCGATTGATTGGATCAATCGCAACTCTTTGTAAGACAGGGGCCCAGGTTGTGTGTGGGGGAAAATGAGAGGTAATTAATTATCCTTTTGATCACCATGGTTCATATTTTTGTAAGCTCTCAAATTATTTTCATCAATTTAAGGCACGCACTTACGAAGCATTGTTGAGTAATAGTATGGAGTCTAATTGGGTCTGGCATGAGCTGGGGGTGTTTCAGAAAGCTGTTCGTAAGTTAAGAGCAACTTTAAGAATGACTGGTGATCCTTTCTTACACGCTAAACCATCGCCAATTCATTATACCATTTACCACAAGAAAAGATCACCAGTCGTTCTTAAAGTCGCTCTTAACTTACGAACAGCTTTAAAAAACGGCCCTCAGAACTGAAGGTATAAGCAGTGTATGATTATCAGGATACCCGCATGCACTTATTAGTACTACAGATACTGTAAAACCCTTGTAACCGATAACAAACCCTGATAGGTCTTGTGTAGAATTCATGCAAGTTAATATATTTCAATGAAATATATATGTCTCTTAATTGGGTACATGTTATATAACAGCCTTGTTAGATGTTATGATGGACTGCATAAGCAGGTAAATGGCTCCTATTATAAGTTGAAATTCCTGAGCATAAATTATAATGAAAAACCAATCTAGACACGAGTATCATTATGCTAAACTTGTTGTGTGTTGTACAAAGGTGGGATAGAAGTTTGAATGCATCAATAATTTAAATACACTGTATGTCTGTCAATGATGAGATATGGTCATATTCACACAGCCTCATGCTACCCATATCATGAAGCTTAAATCCTTGTTTTGCGTATATAGATGGTGTAGGTGTATGAACTCATCCATAATTCCAATGGATTTGTCTAAGCTGGAATATGGCCATGTTCACATGTCCTAGACATGGAAGGCAAAGGATGACTGCTGGATGTTTTTACTTGAAAAGACCTTGAGGGGTAATGACATAATGTGACTTGGAACATCTTGTTCTATTAACTCAATCTCTTCCCTGCAATGTACATGCAGTATACCAAAAGTCTTGCCCAAATGCACAATTGGATAGGGTGTTCACACACCATGTTCAGTCCAAACATCAAAATAAATTCTATAAGTGATACTGGAACCTTCGTTTCAGGCAAAGAGCGGGGAGGGGGGATCCATTGATCACACACATTGGTTCACCCATTCTAAACTTTGTCTACTCGATCCAGCGCCACTGAATTCCATTTTACATTGATCATATATACGATTAAACAACAAAAGGGGCTGGTCACACAAGATATAGCACCGGTACTGTTCAGACATGATGGAATGAAGCCATGTGGTGTTCGCACTCCTCCTGGCTGATGAAGAGCCTGTCACAGGGCGCACACTCAAAGTTACCAAGATGACCCAAATGCTTGGCTTTCATATGGATCAACAAACTGACCCTTGTCCTGTAACCCATCCCGCAGACCTTACACGCAACGATCTCGTGGAAACGTGTCGATCTCGATCCCTGCGCATCCCCATCCTTCTTCCCTTCCCCCTCCGACGACGAGCTGGCGGTGGCTTCTTGCCGCTCTGTGGTGGCTTCCCGACCCCCCGTGGCAGGATTTGTGGCTGTATCTTTGGTATTAGATAGGGTGAGGAGGATGCCGCCCTTGGGACTCTTCTGTCCTCCGTTCTTGGATTTGTTCACACACAGATGGCATAGGATCTTGGAGGGGTCGTCTTGGTTACTGGAGTCGCTCTCATCGGTTGGTTCCGTGATGAACTCCGTACCACAAGAGCTACATTCCTGGATTAGGAAACGTCCTGTTCACATTGAAAAAAATGGTGCCATGATCAAGTCTTTACAAAAGCTTCAGATATTCCATTTACAGAACTGACTTAATAAATCATTCATTATTTTACTTGGCTAAGCAAAATGCTTACACTGACAAAATCAAAGAATTTTACTTTAAGCTAAACCTATGTAAAATATACTCTGCTATGTGGGCGAGACAAAATTGTAGGATCGTAGCCATTAAATACATCATGTTGCATGATGCAATCAGCGACGGGACATCATTAATCTTCCATACAGCATCTCAATGGTTTTGCCCCTTTACAATGCTAAACAGAAGAAGTTGTATGAATGCCACAAATAATTGTGAACCAAAACACTGTGGCAAGAAACTACCTACGATGCCATTAAAAAAAAATGTTGGCTTATCCGTTCTACGATGATCATTGGAGATACAGTGGATATATAAAGAACTGACACGAGAGTCTCAATAAACCATTTCATAGTTACTTCATGGACCATTTTGGTCGAATGAACCTTCATTTCTTTCAATGTGATAGGCAGATGTCAAAGCAAGATATTATGTAAGCATGCCTTACATAGCAGGATGAAGAAATTTGTTTCATTTCTGCTTTGAATGCAAATTATAGCATGTTATACAATGTACTTTGCAAACTGTGAGATACCAGTCGTTCGTGGACGCATTGTTGTTTTTTGTGGATGTGTATGAAAAACACAATTCAAAAGAATATAACCAAGACATCAAAGTTGTTGCCTATCTCATTAAATTTTAAACCACCATGTCACTTTAGTACCAATGACCTTCCTCTGATCATGCACAGAATCTTCTGATCATGCGAAGAGTGGAACTACGAACTGGCTTATTATAACCTACCTTCTGATTCTATCTTCTTTGTTTCAACAGCTACAGAGGAGCCTTTATCACCAGAACCTGGAGGATGTAAAGAGAAGATTCTTCATCAGTAACAGGTGTTGTCAATTATCCAAAGTGGAATGAGTTTAATAAGCCAATATTAATGCTCTATTGCCTATTATTTAGTCACTAGCCTACTTTCAACCATTTATGTGTAGTTCTTAGGATGTTATCAAAGCTTCCTAACATTTACAAAAGAATCTCCTCCTGGAAGAATGTAGCTTAAAAACGGATTGGACTAAGGGGAAGTTTTTACAAGAAATCATTTGCAATCAATTGCAAATTTCTGTTACAACTTCACAAGCAACAGATCAGTTTTAGCTGTTCAAAAATTTCACATTCCTTGCTAGAAGAAGCAGATGAACAATTCAGTGTACATTTTGAATTGATTACAATACAATATGATTGATTTTGTGACCTAACATAAGATTAATCAAAAATTTTTTCCAATGCCCCATTAGCTACGTACTCAGAAGGTGAAAAACTACAATTTACTAGAGTGTGATAAGCAAGAAAACATTTCTGTGAAACAAATCATAAAAAGAAAATGTTATCTTGCTGCAGGCTGTATATTTCTCATAACAGAGATTGCAAATAGTTTGAAAACTGAAGATGTAGCACAATGACCTTCAAAGAACTTACCGCTTGACACCATTTTCGCCAAACCCTTCTCCTTGTCTGGAGGCTCCTGGGTTTTAGAGTTCGAACCTTGACTTCTCTTTTCACCAGAACTCATTCTTCTCCTTTTAGGAGTGATTTTAGTCCTTACTACCTCATCCTTGATACTGTCCACATCCTCATCAAACTCCGCCCCATCCTCAAAGTCCAAATCAATCTTTTTATGTCGCATTCTCCTTGACCGTCTGCTCTGACTCAACTCATCTTCGCCATCAGAAGACTCACTATCATCAATGTCACCATCCTTTGACAGAGCCTCTCTCCATTTGCTTCTCGCTCGCTCCCGGACCTTGTCTCTACCATCGTGGCTGTTGTCGTCGCTGTCACTGTCCTCGGAGTCTTTGTCGCCATCGGACGAGTCGTCGGAGTCGTCACTGGATTCGTCTGCCTTCCACTCCATCTCTTCTTTGGCATCGTCCGCACTTCCATCATCACCGTCACCATAGATGGAATACTGGATTGGCCGATGCTTCCTCTTCCTTCTCGCGTAGGGACTGGAGCGGGGTTCTGAAAACAATTCAGAAATGCATAATCCGTCAAAATCATGTTTTAGTATAGGGATAAGGAGGTTCTTTACAGAAAGAGTCGCAATCAAGTGCAATTCCAGAAATCAAATGGAACTTGGTTTTGAGCCAATCATACGCGTTATTTTGGACTTGCGCTTGATTTTTTTTTAGGTGTGTTTGGATGCAACTCTTTAGGCCACAGGTCTCTGATGAAATATATTCAAACTCTAATGTGATAAATAAAAATAATACTTTGCTTCCATTGTTTCAACATCACTCTATGTATTTAGCATTATTTAGCATTATTCCTATGCATTAGAAAAAGGGTCACAGCAATATAAGTACCATGCATCAGCACCTAAATCACATACATTTGCACAATCTCTGACACATCAAGATTTAGGTCCACTTACCCAAGACAATTTCCCTACTCAAGACACAGAACCACTACGAACATTACAAAATGCGCCAACCGCCACCATGTAATACACATAAATCCCATAGGGCTACAAGATCTCTCTCATGTGAAGGGTTACTAGACATGCTTCGTACACTATCTCTATTTAAGATACAGAGCCACTCTGAACATGACTAATTGTGCAAATTGCCATCTTGTAATACACATATTAAGCCCCATAGCATAGGGCTGCAAGATCTCTGGCACATGAAGATTAAAGGTATTGTTTAACTTTGTGAGCAGCTGATTAAAAAAATTCTCAAACCAAGATTAAACATGTGTACAAGTGCATGTATTAGAACTAATAAACCCTGAAAACAACCATTATTGAGAATAAAAAGCTAAAACTACAAAGCAAGCCCCGATTTTGTAAATAGGCATCTTATAGACACCTAAATAGTACACATAAGTGTATGGGATGAAATTAGGATGGTGTTTCCGGTCACTTTATATTTCAAATTTTGAAGCACTAAATAATTATTTTCAAATGCAATTTTTTCTGGGCTTCATTTTTGTAACATATCACAGACACAGGTGACAAATGTGACCTTCTAGTTTAGATTTTTTAAAAGTCAAACCAATGTTAACCAATCACTTTAAGATGCACTTACCCTGGACATTATACCTACACAAGATACAGGACCACTCTGAACATGGCTAATTGCGATTATCGCCATCGGGTTATACACATAAATCCCATAAGGCTGCAAGAACTCAGGCACATGGAGATTAAGTTACACTTACCCTGGGCACTATCCCTGCACAAGATACAGAGCCACTCTGTATCCGGTGCACTCTTGACATCGACGCAACGGAAATGATACCATTCAACAGAGCAGTCTTGACCATCACAAGCTATCATCCGGTCCCAAGAGTTTGGCTGCCCACAAGGACACAGACCGGGCTCCTCCAATTGGTCCTTCTTCATCCTCTGTCTCTTTAGTTCTTCTCTCTTCTTCCTTCGCAATCGCAATTCTTTCCTTCTCTCTTTCTTTAATCTCAGAGCTTCAGCTGCTTCTGTGGGAAGATTTGCGATGATTGACAACTGACAATTTGGGAAGTATTTGAATTTATAAAGATATGCCAAATATAAAAAATAATAATCCATAATTTATTGTTCGAAATAGACATGAAATGAAATACTCTGAAAATTTGCTTTGCAGAATTGATCGTGGGCCCGGCAGCCACCATGCAGCGTCAGATCGACGAGGCTCTATCCCTATAATTGTTCAACGCCAAACAGGGTAGCAGCAACTCCCATCTTTTAACGTCTTTTGGTCTGACGTGGCCGAGGTTTGAACCCCCGACCTCCCGGTTGTGAGACGAACGCTCTACCAACTGAGCCAACACACCGGTGTTTATTCATTATTTTTCAAAAATTTCATTCAGGGTCCCATTACATAACATTTAGCAGTTGATTTTGGAGCAGGGGGCCATTTCATAAAGCTGTTTGTAAGTTAAGAGTGACTTTAAGAACGACTGGTGGTCCTTACTTACGCGCTAAACCATCTCCAATGAGTATACCATTTACCACAAGAAAGGATCACCAGTCGCTCTTAACTTACAAACAGCTTTATGAAACACCCACCTGAATTCTATGATTAATTTAATTGATTAATATGCCGGATCCATTGTAAAAAGCAACCCTAAATCAGTTGCTCAGCTTTCTGTCACAGGGCCCTGGTTTTAGAGTTTGTGGTAATATACATGTATGTTGTAGAATGATCTATTATGAAGCTCATTTGCAAAATTTATTTCAATATCTCATGTGACATGGGGGGGACAGTGATTATCTGTCATTACATAATTGTCTCTGAAGACCTGTAATTCCATTGCAAACTTGACTTAAAGTGGAAATCGTCAAAGAAAATATACACAGCAAAACCATGAATTCCGTTGTGCAACGGTACATGTAAATTCAATGAACTTTCACATGAAAAGTAACGAAACAAACATTTTCCCTTCATTTGTATTGTTGCATGTATTTTTCTTCAAACACGAATTTGCATACCTACTTTTATTCCTCTTAAATTTTTTATACAGGTTTGTAGCTTATATTGCTCAGAATATCACTCAGGATCTGTACCTTCCGACTGGAAGACACCAAGGGAAGTTCAGGTGAATAAGTCTTCAATGTTGCAAGGTTATTATAAATATTATTTTATTTGGCATTCTAGTAATCAGCAAATATATAAAGAACTACTCAAGCATTAGGATAGAGGAAAGTCTCATGGATGCCGGGAAAGGAAAAGATTAACTAAATAACTATGACCCAAACTCAAAGAAAATCATTGAAGGAAAAATTGAAGGCAAAAGAGGAAGGGGGACATAAAAAAGCTGGCTTGGAAATATTGAAGAGATGACAGGCAGAAAGATAAATGTATGCTGTGAGATAGCACTGGACAGAGACAGATGGAAAACCATTACATCCAACCTCTTAAAAGAGAAGGAACAGTGGTGAGGTAAGTAAAGACATCATTTTCCAATCCATGTGATTTTACAGAAAGATTCTTACCTTTTGAGCAGAATGGACAAAACCACTCATCCTTTGGCACCTTGGTGACTCCTACACATGTGAAGTGATACCATTCCACCTCACACTTTGGATTGTCACAGGCAATCATGGCATCGTAAGAGTTGGCCCGGCCGCAAGGACACACCCCAAGACGGCTGGACTTGTCTACCACGTTGAAGAAACAGCCTTGCTTTGCAGCTGTGATAGGAGACAAGAGAATTAGGATAGAAACTTGTTATTCTTCTATGATGGTGGTTTCTTTCTCAAGGGCACATTACAGGTGAATCTCTTATAATCACAAAAATCTGATCAACTAGGGCAAAATTCTGACTAAGAAGATGTATATGATCTGTTTTATATATTCTGGTGGGTGTTTCATAAAGCTGTTCGTAAAGTTACGCACAACCTTACACACGACTGGAACATGTTCTCAGGTTATAAATCAATTGCATAGGGATATCACATAGCACAAAAAAGGGTCACCAGTCGTGCGTAAAGTCATTCGTATCTTACAAACCGCTTTTTGAAACACCCACCCAGTCCAAATAAAAGCTTCAATTTCTGTGGTTATTTTACTTCAGAAAAATCTACAATAAATCCTATGTAGGACTACAAAAGTTACTGTAGTCCTAAAGCTTATTTGGCCTTGGGTTTGGATAGCAAGCAATACCAAATAGTGATTGGCTGAAACTGTTATGCCATCAGCTACTTCCCTTTGGCCCAAATATTGTTTTCTGATTGATTGTAAATCACCTGCGATTGATTTTTGGAGTTGTGTTTGATTGTAAATCTTTCTGCAACAGGGTCAAGCCCTGTTTCCCATTGGCCAAATCATTTAGAAATTCTACATGAATGTCCTAGCTGGCGTTGACTTGATATCCATTGATCATACATGCATCAATGATTGCATATTCTCTCTAGTGACTCTATGTCACAAGGTCACATCTTCTATTAATCTGTTCTCAGTTTCTGTGCAATGTAATATGGAACTACACGTACTGTCAAAGATTTTTGCTCCAATAAGAAAGGGATAATTGAAAGAAACTGAATTATTAAGGTATTATTCTGTTGATGAAGGTGCACTTCATGGCCAAATTTGCATTTACACAAGGATATAACTTGGGACCTGAACTATTCTCAAAATATAATCATGCATGTAGTTTAATGCAAACTACTCAAACCCCTACTTGGTAATATCATATTTAATCAATGCATTCAATGACACTGCGCTCAAAGTTTGCAGAAAGGTGAAAAACATGAAAAATGTAAATCAATTAGAATTCCCCCAAATCTTACCATCATGAAATTAAAGACAAAACAGAAGGAAGTAATACATTAGCTCTATTTTTTAATATAGTTTCATGAAAATCAAATCATAAAGAGAAAAAAATAATGTTTAAAAAATGAATCTCAAGTCTTGAAGTGTTAAAAGAGATTTACATGTAACTTGTAACTAGTGAGAAGTATGATGTTAAACAATCCTACAGAAATACTTGCAATTAGCATTCTCGTGAAATGGGGGCGAACATATAAAGGTACAGATTAAACAAAGTCTGTTGTATTCAAAATAGATATAAGAAGTCAGAGCCCAACATAAAGTGGACCTGTGTGCCGTTGTATACAAGTTATTATTATGGTACCTTTAAGATCCAATGGTGACTTTCACGGCTATGATTCCCAACAGCCAATGAATATGAAGGATTCCACGGAAGTTACCATTGGATTGCAAATTTACCAAAATAATAACTTTTAGAAACACAGGATAAGGGGGGGGGGGTCCCATATCTAAAACACATTTCACACATTTTTTTTATTACATGATTTAGAAAGATGGATTATGAATGATTGACTATTACATAAATAAAGTAATTAATAAAAATAAATCAACACAACACAAACAACTGCAAGGAAAACAGGGCTTAAAAATGATTGCTTGGGTAATTGGTTCTAAAAATGCACTTACTAGTCAATTTCAAGCAGGCATGGCTATTTGAAGAATGGCTAATACTGTTATAACTACATGTCAAATGCTCGTGCACTGCTTTTAAACATTTTTTTTTCAAAGAATGTTAATTGTGAGGTTTGCTTTAGAGCAATAAGTTTATTTTCTAAATCTTTCTTTGGGTTGAAATAAAGTCTAAATCAAAGATGGAATTAAACAAAGTGGTTTTAGATTTAAGTGTTCTCAATTTTTTTTATTCCATACTATAAAAGAATTCTCCAATATAAATCTGATGCAAAAAAATACCATATTTCATGAGTTTTGACTTGATACTGGTCCCTCCAAAGTTATTAAAAGAACTGAGGATGGCCACATCGTCATCACAGAAACTACAATACATCCAGAGACTTTATTACAGGGATGAAATATGTGAACGGGTTTGTTTGTAACCCACCTGAGGAAGATTTCCTACGGGCCTGAACGGAACGCTTTTCTTGGCTCCCTTCTGTGAATAATATAATTGAAGGCTTGCATCAGTATTCAAGTAACTGTTTTCAATTACTTTTTATCACCAAATTTGCTCTCTGGTTTTCGAATAAGTTTGTACAAAAAGCAACTTTTAAAGAGGAATATTAATGTTTTGATGGAAAACTGGAATTTTAAAGAAATTTTGTTTAACTGAGTAGGTAATCCAAATTATTTCTTTCACCTTCTAGATCATATCATACACATGCAATGCAATGTACAGAGAAGGAAGAGAAGGATGAAAGCAAAGGGCAAAGCAGGTACAAGGAATAAAGAGGGTAATGGGGGCCGAAAGCTCAACAAAATGAAAAATAAAGAGAAAAAAAGAAAAGGACATGGGAGAGAAAATGGTAAAAAGAAGATAGACGAACAAGGACAAAGATATGACATGTTGAGAAGACAATATCAGAGAATAGATTGGCCCAAAGATACACCTCCCCCCAAAGAAAATACAGGGGAGTATTCAATTAAAAAAAAAACAGACTTTTTTAATGAGGGATCAATAATTCTTGCCCAAATAGATCCACCTACTGTAACTGGTACTGAATCATGCCCAAGACTATTTTCTGACAGCTAACAGACTCCGTTTTTTTTTTTTTTTAAATTGTTTACCTTTATTTCACTACCTGAGAGAGAGGCGTTGGGGGGGGGGGAGTGATAACTGGCACTTTAATATACTTTAAGAGTTGGAAATGACAGAATGGAGGGTACTAACATATTGCAAGATATTTGAGTTTCCTTGAAAAAAAATAGATTCTAGCTTTACTTGGCATACATGAAACCAGGGCTTTCCCAATTATTTCAACGCCACTTCATCACTAAAAAAAATAAAATGTAAAACATAATATAGCAGATATTGAACTTTTTAGGCATGTGATTTTCTTTTTTAAATTCAGATACCCCCCGCCGAATGAGTTTTTGGTATCCTTTCTTCAAATCGTTTTTGCTCACTCATGCGTGAATGAGGAATAATCTAAGTAATATCAAATGAAAGAGGAGATTCTAAGCTTTATATTGGTAAGTCATTTGTCTATTGTATTTGTGATTAAGTTAGAACAAATCTTCGCTTAATCTCGGTTTAGTTTTTTCTGGGACGCACTGTATAGCAGAGGGAGAGGTAGATATGAAAGGAGAAAGAAAGAAGGGGTGCATGAAGTGAGATGGGAGAAGGGGGAAAAGAAGAAATAGGGGAGGAAAAGGAGGGGAGAGGGTAAAGGAAGAATACAGGAAGGAGGAAGAGACACAGAGATAGGATTAAAGGGTATCCAACCTTGGTCATGAAATGTTATGTTGGAAAAGAGAGAAAAAAAAGAAAAACAGAATGGTGAAAGTTGAAAAAAAAATCAGTCAAGGAAAAGCTGCTTTAAAATTGAGATCCTTTTAAGACTATGTAGATTTCAAGTTGGCAACTGGGTAAGTAAATTATGACAAGGGGCTATGAAAACTTTCCATGGCTGTGTACTTTAATTATATAAATATAACCAAGGTAGCATTTTTTAAAAAAATATCCTCATGAAAGAAAAATATAATTTAAAAAACATTTTAAAAATTGACACTCTAGCCATGTTATATATTGTGTGTATTTTAGTTTTGTCAGACGTGTATCAATCAGATATGATTATTTACGTCTGGGACTGACCTTTAACGTCACCATCCAAAAGACGTGACCAGGGCTCAAACCTCTGCATCAATTTGTAACTTCCCCACATAGCTTGGATTACAGGCGCATGCCACAACGCCCAGTTATTTTATATATTGGAGCAAGTTGAAGGGTAGTCCTTGCCTTCCAAATGTGGCCAATTTGAAGTCTCCATGGGTATAGTGATTACTGATTTGTACATCTTTCAAAATTTCATAACTTCCTTTTTTTATCTCATTTTATTCAAACTCCCCCCTATCAATTTGTTGAGTTTTCTTTTTCCTCTAATAAAAACAATTTTTTTTATTCGGGTAGGATTCCCCTTTAAAAATTGGAAAATGAGGAAGTAAAACGAGGAGGGGGAAGATGAAGAAGAGCAAGAACATGGAGAAAGAGAAGAAGGTAAAAAGGAAGAGGAAGAAGATAGGAGGAAGGGTGTGAGGAAGGGGGTAAGCATTAAACATGGAAAGAAAGCCCCCTAATTATATACAAAAAAGTGATAGGAAAAGGTGCAATTAACACACCAAATAGGATTCCAGATATAACAGTGAAAGTATTATGAGGTGAGACCAAGTGGTGTGCATTACAAAACATTTTCAAAACAATATTTGAATTCTATAGTTCTATAAGCCTACCTACAGCTTTGGTAAAAGTCTAGCATTCCAATCTTGAAAGTGTCGTGACTGTGAAATTATTTTCTCATTTATTGATGCTTGAGAACATTCATTGGCCACTCTTGGTAATGCTTTTGTTTAATTAAAAAAGGCACTTAAAACATCTGTCTCATAAAGTTAGAAAGATTTATATCCTGATTGTTTTCACCCCATTTCACGCTGCTTGATTTATACCGAACAGAAAAGCAAAAGGCAATGAATTCACTGTGGTCAGGAGCCCCAAGAAAATAAACTGTCATGAAAAATAGCTTTAAAACCCACTATTAAACCAATTTTACCTGACATCACCCACAACACTACTTTACAGTACATACACATTAATATTATAAACATAAATACACTGTAGTGTCTGCAACTTTGGGTAATTTAATAAAACCTAAAGAAGAGAGGCTCTAAACTATATTCCATTGGGTTTATATAGGTAACGCGGTTGGACGGGTTGAACTAAAAACAAGTCCATGGGAAGTCTCTAAATGAAGGAATAGACAGGCTAAAAGATTTGAATGAGAACTGCACACAAAAATGGTAAGTTAAGGAGCACTGCAAAAAAACAGTCAATCCCACATTAGGTGCTCTGTGATAGACAGCAAGACTTGAGGGTTGCTTAGTCTTGGTAAACATACCTTTTGTTGAAATGATTGAAAATACATTTTGAATTTCTGTGTAATTATTACTACGTTCATCTGATCTTTACCCAAACTAGTATAAATACTTTATAATTTTTTTTTGTCCTACTGTCAGCACACTTCTTAAAATAAAAATTTAAAGAGTAATAAATAATTCATCAGCATATCTATGTAAACTGAGTATATAATGAAGACTACATATAAGTGATTTATTTTGGGCAAGAAACCAGGACAATTTAAGAAGGAGCTGATTTTATTTTAGATGGATGTGGAAGATTACTTTAATTTGGTTTCATAAAACAAGAAATGTAAATGACAAGCGAATGTTTGAAAGAAAAAAAAAATGAAAATGAGAAAAATATAAATGTTGGATTAATGTACTAGTAGTCTGCATATATTTTGATGGATGATATGACACAACTGTTTTTACACATACCCCCCACCACCTAAAAAAATAGATGTACAGATTTAATCTCTCAACTTCTTTTCTATTTGTGATAGTTGTAGAGAATTGAAGTAATTACCAGCACGATAGAGTTCTTCATTGGTTTTGTTGACTCGCACAACGGCATCAATCTTCTCACATTTGATCTTGAGTAGGGTTGAGCAGGGACTCGATGGGGCTTTCCGTTTCAGGGAAGACAACACTACAGGAGGACAAATGGATAGAGGATAAAAAATGGCACAGATTAAGTTCAGTGTTAAAGGAAGATTGGCATTGACTTTCATTGCTGACCCCTGACTTTGTAAAAGGCATTGGAAATACCTGTAACATGGAAAACTTTGGGGGAAAGCAAACTGGCTGTGCCAGTGTGCAATTCTATGGCGAGCCTGCTTATCTTCTGGCAACTAGCAATCCAGAAAAAAGCAAGATCATGACTTTTATCCCATAAGGCATTTTCCAGTGGCATATTGCATCTGCTGGTCTTATATCTTGCTCTACTCTGGGTAGTATACATCCCAATGTTGCCAAATTCCTACGAAATGCAATTTTCCTTTAATTTCAGGAATTTCGCATTCCAAAGTTTGCCATCATGGTTTGAAAGGTCATAAAAAATCCAGTTGTTTAAATGAAAATGAAAACAATAATGGTCAATTATGGCATTTCATCTTGGTGGAGTTGTCTTGTTTTAAACTGCAACTCTTCGTTACCGAGGCCCAATCATAGCAAAGTTGATTACATCAACTAGACTCTCACCTTCTTTTGTATCCTCTTTTAATTCTAATTTTGATTCAGTGACTTCTACTTGAGAGTCTGTCTCATCCTGGGATGGCTTGAAAATCTCAACAACTTCTATTTCCTCGTCCACTTCTTCCACTCTGACAGATTCAACTGTAGCCGATGAAACAGAGGAGTCCTTGGTACCTCCTGAGAAATCCTCAGTAGATGCAATTGTCCTGGTGAGGTCTTTGGTTGAAGTTGTCTCTGAGGAAGTCTTTGAGGGTGTGCATCCCTGAGGTTCTTCCGGTTTTGGAAGAACTTTCACAAGTTCCTCAATTGGGTCTTTCAGTTTTTGAGCTGGCTTTTCCAGCTTCTGAGGGGGCTGTTCCGTTTTCTTGGGAAGCTCTACCAGTTTTTGGAGGGGTGGTACTGTTTTCTTTAGAGGTTGTTCTTGTTTGACAGGGGCAACATTCCTATCAATCGGCGGTGTGAGAACTTGGGATTGCTTCACGAGCTGGATAGTTGGTGATGAGAATGGACTTACGCTGACACCTTGTGGATTTGATGGCTTCGCAGACATCGGGTTGACAAACACTTGCACATGTGGCATCGGAAGCTTTTGAGGAAGTCCCTTCGGGACAACTCGGGACATAGTTTGTTGCACCACAACCGGTTCATTTGGTGGGGTAGGGGGCAAAATGGTGACGAGGTTCGGATGGGTAGGAGTAACCCTGCCATCCTGAGGGGTGTTCAGAAGTTGTAAGGCATTCGGCGAACCGTTGCTCTGTTGACTGTGAGCACCTTTGTTTGCTGCGGGACTGTGACTTCCTGTTTGTACGGTCACCACAGGTGTCTTAGAGCCCACTGTCCCTGAAGCAGAACAACCACTCACCACAACATTGGATACAAGCTTCCGTTCCTTGATAGCACCCGGTTTCTTAAGAGAAGATACAGCTAAAGTGATGAGAGGCGAGCTCCGCCCCTCTTTACGCTTTTCCTTTTTGTCCTCAGAGTTACTATGTGGGGCCACAGGTGTATTCTTGCCTCTTTGCTCTGTGAGAACTGATGCTTTCTTATCACTCTTCCGGTTGTGGGACACCTTGACAGACTTGGTCGATCTCTTCTCCTTTTTGAGTGGTATGGTTGATTCCGGAGATGGAACAAAGCTGATTTCTAAAAGAGAAAAAGAATATGGACCATTTATTGGTATCAGACTGACAAATTGACAGTTTCTCAGCACTATATCAATGTTATATTTGATTCTCATTGGAGGCACTGGATTCATTTGATATAGCATACATGTGTAACCAGCTCAAACTGAACTGAAAACAATCCTAAAAACTAGTTTACTGGAAACTGGTTCAGGAAAACAGTTTGGAAGATAGCTTTACTTGCATTCCCATTTGATCACCCGAAAGTGGTGTTCAAAATCACTTCATAGAAAGCAGTCTTGTTGCGATGGGAATGCTGTCAGTGGGGTGACAGGTTTTGTGCAAAATCTGAAACTGCAGCATAGATATTGTACAAAAAGTTTGTGCAGTAGCACACTCAAAATGTGCGACGATCTTTTCCAGAAGAACCATTGTGTTCTTACACTAAAACCAGTTTAACGAGGCAGAACGATCTTGAAAACTACATCACGAGGTCGTTTTCCAAACTGGTTTAGAAGATTGCTTCCAAGAAAGCTTTGAACGTTCTCATTACATTTTAAACTAGTTTCCAGTAAAGTTTGAACTTAAATGAAATAGATGTCACAATCCTAGATGGTTGCTCGCATGAAAAAAGTTTATTTCAAGTGACGATTTTGGATGATATTTCTTTATTTAACTGTCACAAATAAGGGAAAAATTGACAGGTAACCGCATTTTCAGGAAAGGATGAACGTAGAACAATCTAAAGAACAAATCATATGACTTTTATTTGTTCCCACATACTCACATGGGTGTTAGATCTAGACTTGAAAATGTGAATAAATATTACAGTTTCATTTTATTTTCCATTCAAATTAAAAATATTAGTGAAATAAACATGTACATTCTTAAATCATTTCAAAGAAGTATGATATGGATTAACCCTAAAAGAGCCGGGTGATTTGGACCCATCTCACAGCCGAGGGGGAGGGGGGAGGGACGGAATACGCCCCCCCCCTGAAATCTCGGCCGGCGATCGCACGAGCGCTGCGAAAAATTTGATTAATTTTGATTAATTTTTCTGAAAAATAAGATTTTTTTAAATGAATTTATGATGCTAATTTATGCATGAAATAAAACATTGGCTCTAATTAACTTATTATGACCCCAAATTGCTAATTTTTTATTCACAGACACTTTGTAGGATCCTAGTCAAATGAACATAAAACAAAATTTGGTATCGCAAATTTTTATTATGTATTTCATTGTTTTTTAAATTTAACGTATTTAATGTATTTCTCTGTTTTTTGACGTTTTGTTTTTTATTGATTTTTTTTAATGGAACTTGTCGCAGACTTAATTCTGATCATAAACAAGACAAAATAAATTTCAATCAGTCAGAGTAGAAATGATACATTTATGAATTTTGGCTAAATGCACAATTTACATTGGATTTGTACATGAATTCACATTTTTGGGTCTGACATGCACTTACATAAAGTTGTGTTATTTTGTAAACCGCAAACCCGGGCATCGCAAGTTTGGTCTCTAAGGTTACACGAGACTTGAAAGTAAAAAGCCAGCAAGCGGCGCGGTCAAAAAATTTCGCATGGCGGATTAATCGCGAAAAATGTCGGGGGGGGGGGCTGAATCCGCACCCCAGGCCTTTTAGGGTTAAGGGATTTTTTTGGTCAGTCTTATGGTAATTTTTGTCACTTTTTCTCAAACAGTTTAAACCTTCACAAAAATTTGTAAACATTTTTTGTGTTAGCAGGTGTTTTAAAGGCAGTTATACGTTTTGACTCTGGCCTTATTAGATTACCTGGTAAATCATCGTCATCGTCGTCATCTTGTATCTTTTCTTCTCGAAAAATAACGTCCTTGAAGGCAAAGCTGAAATGTTCATCTGGAGGAGAATGAAACAAAACCGCATCACTCATCAAAACACACTGGGTGATTGTAAGTTCACATTTCTAAATAGAGTCATCCTAGGATAAACTTCATTTCAAATTTGGTACTGATATAAAAAGCGACCCAACACCAAAAGCTCAACACCAAACTTGAAATGCACCCACTGTACACTAGATGCAAACTCATATATATTCTAGATATAATAAACATACATTTTGAAATAAACAATTCTAATACTACAAAAATCATACAGTACTAATCAACAAAATAAGTAAATTACAATGGGAAGAGAAATTAGTAAATTAAAGAAAACACAAGTAGTGTGCAGCAATACCAAAAAAGGAAAAAAAATGGCTAGAAATTCGCGAAGGAGACTTTTTTTTTTATAGCAAACAGTATTGAAAACAAAACCTCTTTTTATGAATGACACCAATCATTCTGGTATTCAAACTTCACAAACAATGAAAAGCTTGATGAATTCAAAGTAAAGTAAAAGGCAAACTGTCTAGATGTTCATGTAAATCAATGTTAACAAAATTTGAAATCTCCTTCATGAATTCGAACCACTAAAGACCAACAGTAGAATTTAAACTGAACAAAAAGAAGATATTAGAAATGTTTAGTCATAACAGTTGAGAGTTTCTTTTTAAGACGTTTTAAGCATATTTCCTTATTAATAAATGAACCTCTACCACGGGTACCAATAAAAATTGATGTTTCAAAATTACAATCAAGTGCAAACATCTGTGATAGGGAAACTCTTAACCACTATGAGTTATTAAAAAAACATGTGAAGGATTAAAGAGATCACATACGTGGAAAACAATTATATGTCACGTCTTGACCCAACTTGACAGAAACTTCAGGCCAGGAATGGCGAATTCTTTTCCTCGCTCTCACTGCAGTCCCATCTATGCAAAAATGTGTAAGTGAAAGAGATGAATAAACAAAACAAAAAAGAAACGTCACACAGAAGATATAATGTGAAGATGAGTTAGATTTGGAACCCCAACAAAGTCCTAGCCATTAGCTTGCGCAGCATCTTCCCACAGGAATCAGACTTGGCAACTCTCCAATCAAAGCTTTGGAAGACGAGAGAGCAGGGGGCTCTTTCAGAAAGAGTTAAGTATGACTTTAATATACCACGGTCACATTTGCTCCACAGCGGCCATACGGCGAGTCGATAACAGCCGTTTTATTCATTTTTATTCAAACAACCATGTATAGCTGGTACAAAAACATGTTAAAATGGCCGTTTCGACTCGCCGTAGAGTAAATGTGACCAAGGTATTAGAGTCACACTTAAATTGGCAACTACTTGCGGTATAAAAGACATTACCGCACTGGTCAAATCATACCAAGGGAACCAAAACTGCACTGCGTATTAATCAGTGAGAATTCGCGTTTGTGCGTGCCAGCACTAAAGCATGACTACACATGGAAATCACACTTTTTTGGACCCCCCCTCTCCCCCCATAACCTCTTTATGCAAGGAAGCCAATGGACAAGACTTTTGGTAGGATGCTATTATGAGTGTTACTGTCTATTAAAGGTACACGTCACACGATTTGATCATGTATTAATGTTGATACGACTCTTACCATTTTGAGTCATTGCGCTATTCGAGTGTCCTCATATCAACAAAAAAGACATGATCAAATATCACACATAATGATGATAAAGGTACCAATCTACTTTTACTAGAATCACCAAATAAAATATCATACATGAGTTGACATGCAAACATTACTACTGTGTATTGACAAAATATGAAAAAGAGTAGTCTCATGAAAAATAAAAGTACCAGTACTAAAATAATAAAGAAGGGATGATGAGTTTTAAAATCAGAATATATTTCTTACCACATAAATACATGTACAAATAAATACTGTACATATCACCAATAAAAAATAGGCCTTACCTGATAACATACTTATAATAGTCACAACTCAAACATTCTTTTTCTTATTATTATCATCAGTATATTGTACAGTACAGTACATGTATAAGCCACTTTCAAATATTTAAAACAATCTTTGTTTTTTATTTTTCAGTAGTAAACTACATTTGAAACAGGAACAGCTTTCATAACAAACGCAGGAACATAAACATTAAGGAAGTTTTGATATATCAAATCCATCAAAGAATTGCATTGCCTGTTTATCACATGTGAGCTGCTCCTGTTCATGCAGAGTATAATTGTGAATTTTCTGAGAAAATACGCATAAAATTTTCAGGAAGCTCACATTTAAAAAATAAATGAAATGTTTCATTCATTCAATTATGGTCGTTTCAGTTTTCAGCTTTTATAAATTAATAAAAAGAGGGAACTTCACTTCATGAAGGTTTCATAATTCGAACATTTTCTGAACATCTTCCTCTTTTGCCATCAGGAAATATTTTGTTTGTCCTACCATGTTTTGTTAATATGTAAGTTCAGCAGGTATCACAATTCATTGTTTGTCTATGGTGTACATGTATCTTGAAAGCAATATTCCCACCATTAAAAACATGATTCCCCCAATAAAAAGGAACACAGACATTAGTGATTTACATGAGATTTTAAAGGGGAAGTTCACCCTGACAAAAAGTTTATTGTAACAATAGCAGAAAAAATATAAAAAAATATTGCCGAAGGTTTGAGAAAAATTCATCCAATAATTAAAAAGTTATTAGAATTTCAAATATTTGATTTGTGACGTCATATGCGAGCAGCATTCCTACATAGCGAATGGTAAAAAAATCAATTAAATGTCATTTTCTCAGAAAATTGAAAATGGTTTTCACTGTAACTTTTGTATATCAATAGACAAATCATTTCATACCCGATCATGAAAAGAAAACAAAATTAAGGCATCAGGAACCATACAAAATTTGAAATTCATACATTTTATATTACATAACACATGGGGCAGCTGCTCGTTTATGACGTCACAAATCCAAAACTTTGAACTCCAATAACTTTCTTACTCTTTAACTGATTTTCCTCAAACCTTCACCAATATTTTTTACTATTTTTTCTGCTATTTTCACTACAAAGTTTTCTTCAGGGTGGACTTCCCCTTTAAATTCCTTCCATGGACATGTATTTATAGAGACAATAGCACAAAAGAGGGTAATGGTAAATTTATTTCCTTTCCTAGACTAACTTGAATATTGCTTTAAAGTTCTTGTCTAGTTTGATTTTGCATAGAATTTTGAAATTACTAGCCTTGATGAAAAAAAAATCATCTATGGTGTCCTTACAGATGAAAAAGACAAACAAACCTGCTGGGCTAGCACATGAATTATCCTCTGCACTGCTCGCTTGACTTGATTGTTCGACTGAATTGAAAAAAAAAATCAACAAACGAAAGGGATTTAAACCAAAGCCAGGACACGTGAATCTGATGTAATGATGTCGATAATAATCACGATGGTGGTGAACGTGGTGGAAATGATGACAAAATTGATGAGTATGATAGTAATCATGATGGTATTAATAATTGATATGATGATGATGATGGTAATGATGATGTTGATAATAATGATTGTTTAAATAATCTTGATGATGAATGATCATGATAATGATGACAATGATGTAATCATGATGATGATGATGACGATAATATTCATGATGGTGGTGAAAGTGATGGAAA
The DNA here is from genome assembly GCF_018143015.1 of Lytechinus variegatus. Classification (NCBI taxonomy): domain Eukaryota; kingdom Metazoa; phylum Echinodermata; class Echinoidea; order Temnopleuroida; family Toxopneustidae; genus Lytechinus; species Lytechinus variegatus. The sequence continues at coordinate 33,834,193 of NC_054747.1, read as the reverse complement.
TGATGTCAAAATTGATGATAAGTATGATAGTAATCATGATGGAAATGACAACTGATATGATGATGATGATTTTAATGACAATAATGATAATGATGATGATAATGACAATAATGATGAATGATAATGATGACCATAGTGATGGTGGTGATGATAATGAATATTGATGCAGGATGATAACAGAGATGATGATGATACTTGCATCACATCCCCCCTCCAATAAAGCAGCATTCCAATATCAAACATGAATTGCATGTATTTGTATTAAAATGTATAATGCACGATATCACATGTACAGTAGGTCATTCATGACACAAAATGCAAACAAGCTGGAGTCGGGAAATGCCATTCCAAATGAATACACAAGATTCAACTGTGCTTTAGTATATAATTTCTAAAATACCAACAAGCTTATTAACATCTAGAATTACAAGTACATGTACAGGGTGCTACATAATTTTTTTATTCACTTGCCCGGTCGGGCAAGTAAATTTGTTAATAGTTTGAATATACTTGCCCGAAAAAAATCCTTGAAAAAAAAATTTGCCTCTTCAAAAAAAATATATTCCGGTTTAAGAAACCATTGACCATTTTTTCCTCTCTTTTGACATAAACCGATGAACCTTGTTTTTGCATTTCTTTTTACAAAGTAATTTTATCTTGCCAGCCATGACCAAATTTAGGGTCGGTATATTACATCGACCCTAATTTTGGTAATTTTACTGTGAGAATTTCGCTTGCCCAAGTCGGGCAAGTAGTTTTGGTCTTTACTTCAAAACACTTGCCCAACTTTACCTTTTACATGTACTTGCCCTAGGCAATCTGGCAAGTGCTTAATATGTAGCACCCTGATGTACATGTAGGTCTACAAACACTTCCCTGGTACAACTACACAATCATGAAAATTCATGCTATCATATATGACACAAATATAAAATATACATGCAGCTCTTCATGAGGAATAAACACATGTACTGTACGCCTACAGTAACAGCGATATTGTCATGTCTCTCTTTTCACAAGGGCAATTTACATGGAGTAAAGGGAACACATTATTTTTTTCAGGTTAGAGGAATATAATGGATATTGATATTAGTAAAGCATGGGGAACAACAATGGGCTATAATACATACATGTATAACTAATTGTAAGTACTGATAAATAAAATAGAAGCAGGTCAACAACGGACATTTTTCAAAAATATTCTGTCCTACATGTACCTTTGTATTTTGTAGCTCAATAACATTTCCATAACCTACCTATCATAGGCTGCATATTCAAAGAACTGTTATGGAAAGAAATTAATCCCATTTCAGGGCACTGTAACTTATTATGGCAGACAGTACTGGGAGCTTCCACAGAAGAACAAAACAACCAGAACAAAATGGCTTTTGTTGGTTAGGTCATATCTGGGGCCTTGTTTCATAAAGGAATATTACAACTGTTGTAATTTGGCCATTATGGCAACTACCATGGTAACAAGGTCCAACAGCCAATCACAATAAAGATTTCCATGGAAATTATCATAATGGCAAAGTTAATGTAGTAGTTGCAACTCTTGATGAACAGGTCCCAGGTTATGTGTCTATGCATCTGAAGCTGTCAAGTTAATAGAAATAACTATAAAACTGCGACTGAAGTATTGGGCGGCATCAGTTTTGACTGCTGTGAGAACATTTTGGCCAGCACAAAATTTGAACTTTACTGGTAATATGTTACATGTACTATAAATAATGGATTGTAACATGTTCTGGCCTATATACATGTATGTATGTATGAGATCACATCAACACCACACACCATCTGCCATCAAATGCATTACTAAAACACCAAAGTCATGGATGGAGCTATTATCTATTCTGAATATAAATTGTTCACTGTATCACACTTTCACAAAAGTAACTGGATGGGACGCTGGCGCCACTGAGCTCACTGGATGATTCATGTAGCCCACACTGTGGTATACACTGACTATAATTATACAGGCCTTTAACTATTGCTATTTTTGTAGGGCAAGGTACTTTTCTACTTTATATACATGCACATGAACTTTACATGCAGCATACATGTAGGAGAGACTACCAAGAAAGGACCAAAAAAGGGCAAATAAGGGCAAACCTCCCCTAAACTCCCCCAAAAAACATCCAAGGTGATACATCCTTGGTGGATGAATTCATTCCCTGCCATTTCTTTTTATTCTCATGATCTATTTTAAAAAATTAGTTACTTTGATATGCATACTGCATACATGTACTGTAGCCTACACTGTACTACTTGTCAAAAGCCTATACATACATGTAGGCCTATATGCCATATATCTTTTAAAGTAGTACCAGAATACTCTATATTTTTCACACTGCATTTCCTTAACCCCATACTATCCTTAACCCCGGACTATCCTTAACCCCATACTATCTTTTTTTTGACTTACACTGTCTTTCTTAACCCCATACTATCTTTTTTTCGATTCACACTGTCTTTCTTAACCCCATACTATCTGCTCAACCGTGGTTAATGCCTTAACCCCGGACTATCCCTCAGCTCATGAATACTGATGATTTTACCATACAGAGCGTGATTAACGTGCAATTCGACTTCTGTGATTGGTTAATGCTTAGCCCTGTTTCGTTTTCACACTGCATCTCTTAGCACCGCAATTGTGGTGCTAGCACCACAATAAGCCGGCTAACCCTGCATTTTTGCAGGGCCAGATAGTACCGTACTATTTACCGTGCTAGCCCACTTTGCTAAAACATAGTGTGAAAACGAAGTGGGCTAAGCTTAACCCCGGGAAATTGGTGGGGCTAAGACCCCCCCTTAGCCCCACCAATTTAGGACAAAAAGTGCAATGTGAAAAGCATATCAGAAGTCAAGAAATAGGCCTACTGTGTGATTAAAGATTAATCAAAACGTTCCAATACTACTCTTCCTGGCCTATTAGAGTTCAAACATAAACTTTTGGGATCCTGTACAGGGAAATTAGGCCTATTGTTGGTACAATGCACTAAACAACGCCAAAGTGATTACACATGTACATTTACCATAGTAAAACCGTTCTCAACTTCTCACTACATGTAGTGGAAACTAGTTTAGTGGTAACTAGTTAAACGTGTAGTGAGAACAGTTGAATCGATCTTTGAAGCAATCTTCCAAACCGGTTCAGAAAACCACCTTGCGATGTAGTTTTCAAGATTGCTTTGCCCCATTAAACTGGTTTTAGCAATAAGACACAACCGTTCTTTGGTAAGTGATCTTCACACATTTTGAGCGCGCTACTCCACACAACAGGTGTAGCATGCGTACAGTACGCTGCTTTTTCGAATTTTCGCGTGATACGTCTCACCCCACTGATTTCCAAGGGAAGAAGATTGCTTTCCGTGAAGTGATTTTAAATACCACTTTCGTGTGATCAAGTGGGAACACTAGCAAAGCGATCTTCCAAACTGGTTTCCTGAATCTGTTTCATGGAAACTAGTTTTAGAAAGTGTAATGGAACAGTGTCTAATGCAGGGAAATGTGGCCTTTAGACAGGCAGCCACATAAATGATCTTCTGCACATAATTTACCTTCATGGAAATCAGTTTTAATGGTCAATTTTAGACAGGAGGCTGCTACAGTACATGTATATATACAGACTCTTTTACAAAAGAGATGACTGCCGGCACAGGTCTGACCTAGTCTACAAATGTAGACCCACATCTGCAGTGTGTGTACCTCAGCTGATTCAACGAGTCTGCATAGCAGACTAGGTCTACTGAGGCTGCTTCGCTCGCCCTTTCAGGCTGGTTTGCAGATCCCACCTCACGAGCCATTCAGAGTCTGCATAGCAGACTAGGTCTGACCTGTAGTAGTACATGTACAGGGTGATGTCCAATGGGAACAGATGGACCATGTTCATTTTTTTTCTCTAAAATCAAGTGACCTTCCCAACATTTGTTTCCAGACAGTCTTAGCTCAGTTGGCTGGTATTTCATACCATTCCCCCATTCAAGGATGCAAGCTGCACATTTATGTATGGGTGAACCAGGCAGAGGTCAAGTTATACTGACCCTTCCACAGAGTAGCATCCATAACTATGACCCAATTCATACATGTATGTCCATGGTCCTACTATACAAACTTCATTGAGTTCTGCAGTACTCACTCTAGTCTAGATTTGGATGTTGGTAGTTATTGTTCAGAAAACCCTATACTAATACCCCTTTCATACTGCGATTTTCCCTGGTGAACTTCGTCGGCGAAGGGGAAAGTGTCCAGTAGAAAAGGTACACAGGAGAACTCGCGAAGTGGAGAAGTTCGCCAGTGAAACAGCCAGTATGAAAGCTAACCAGTAGGGCTGGGACTAAAACCCGGGTACCCGGGTCCCGCCCGGAAGCCTCGGGTACCCGGGTAGAAAAATCAATACCCGATACCCGAAAATTGCTCACCAGTATAACGTACATTTGATTTGTATTGTGTAGTGTAAGACATGATTGTAAACTCATCACAAAAGTACACAAGTCTCATTTTGAATCTCACCAATTACCCTCGAAATATCTACTAGTTTTTCAAGTGATGATGTGACTGAGATCGTTCAATCGTCGCCATGTTTCTTTTGCAGCGCAGTGACGTCATCCAGCCACTGCAACGCAAGCCAATTTATGAATGAAAATATAGTAAGCATGCGCATTGCAAGCCTCAGCCCCACGCAGTATTCCATCAAAACAAGTCTGCAATACTCTTTCACCTCGTACCAAAATCGACCTAGAATTCCACTTTCCTTTATTTCATATGAATTATGAAAGGTATTCTCAGAGGATCTATTTTCTCACCGATAGCGCACAGGTAAGCAAATTTTTATTACTTCTTGCTTTTCCGTCAAATCTTACGAAGTAGCGTCGCGATGTTGCATCATGTTTGTGAGTTTGTAGAATCTATATCGCTACGTGAACAAAGTCAATTGATTTCCGGGTTTCGGAGCATACGAGGCGCCAGCCAATCACGTTCTTGATACCATTTTCAGTCCATCATAAACCGAAAATGGTAACACGATCGTGATTGGCTGGCGCATTTGACGCTCCGAAACCCGGAAATCAATTGACTTTGTTCACGTAGCGATAGATTCTACAAACTCACGAACATGATGCAACATCGCGACGCTACTTCGTACGATTTTGACGGAAAAGCAAGAAGTAATACAAATTTGCTTACCTGTGCGCTATCGGTGAGAAAATAGATCCTCTGAGAATACCTTTCATAATTCATATAAAATATAGAAAAGTGGAATTCTAGGTCGATTTTGGTACGAGGTGACAGAGTATTGCAGACTTGTTTCGATGGAATAATGCATGGCGCACGGGAGGCTTGCAATGCGCATGCTTACTATATTTTCGTTCATAAATATTGGCTTGCATCGCATTGGCTTGATGACGTCACCAATGGGTTTTTTCCACCAGTCATATTTCGAGCGGCATGATTTTCGGGTACCCGCCCGAAAATTGCCACGGGTACCCGAAGAGAAAAAAACCCGAAAGTCCCAGGCCTACTAACCAGAGAACTTCTCCTCTTTAATAACGTCAGAGGTCACCCGTCGACTTTCGCCGGGGAAGAAATGTCAGTGAGAAAGGGTCCTTTTATTTTCGCTGGGGAAGTGAGGAATGCGCGCTGGAGAAGTTGAGCAGCGAAGTTCGCCGGGGAAAAAATGAAGAGGCCACCTACATGTATATTGTAAATGCCACCTAGTTGTGCAGAGTTTTTTTCCATACAATTAACTACCAACAGTAACATCCAGATCTAGAATATACATGTAGGCATATTCACACCTGCCCCATGATGAAAAGTTCTATATTCTCCAATCAGAAAGTAACATAGATGTGTATGTACATGTATAGTCTAATTATCCCCTCAAACAAGGTGGTCAGCTGAAATGACATGTATGATGTCACAAACTACATGTATCATTTATACCCTTTTCATAAACCTATCCTCCAATTAGCCGCCTAAGAGTAATGCGGATAATTCAATAAAAATTGCGTTCATAAACTCCGAAAATAAGCCGCATTATTTTTACGAGCGCCCGTCCTGAAAAAGGCGGATAATCGCCATGACAACTGGACACGCCCCCTCCGATGCAGTTGTGTTGGAAAAGGGTGACCTTGTGACCGCACCATGGCAATTATCCGCATTATTTGGAAATGCGTTCATAAACTCAAAATCTTATCCCGATGCCGCTATTATGCGGATAATAGCAGCATCAGAGTAATGCGGATAACTCTTGTCCTCCTCCAATTTTACGACCAACTTATGCTGCTATTAGCCGCCTAATTCATTTTAATTGGGTTTATGAAAGGGGTATAAGACAGTTTACAAACTCTTGTTGGATTTCCATCAAGCCAACAATTGATATTTTTTTTCAATCGTTTTGTTTTTATCAAAACCAACTCATCCGTCAGGGAGAACTGCACCTTTAATTAGGATCAGCTGTTTCCATCACATGCATACACAAAACATGGCACATGCATAAAGGTGCCATTTAGAGTCATATTTTTGTCATATTCTTGAGAGGTATTTCAAGGTTCTTTCTAAGAGCTCAGCATCCATACTGGTCCATTCTTGCCACAAAAACAATTTAAGCAAAGCTCTTCATCTTGGGTCAAAACACCGTACAAAGTAAGTGCTAACTTAAGTTGTGCTTCCAAGTTTGTGAACCCCACCACAAAATGCACTCCTTCATGGTGTTGAATGTATTTGGCGAGAAACAAACTTCATTGAAGGTAACATTTTATCACCTGACTTCACAATTAAATAGGGCCTACCTAAAACAAAACAGAACTTTTAACACTTTTCATGTATAAGTTCATTTTTTGATGGGGTTCACTAACTATCTACATGAGCACCGTTTAGTAGGTAATATGCACATGCTTAACATTAACAATATAAATACCATGATTCATTAGGCAAGGTTGCAGGCTTGCAGCACAGACAAGCTATAGTATCAGGGATCACATTAGAGCAGCATTGTTTGGGGGGGGGGTTTGTTTTTTACAACCAAACTTACCATCATTTGTGTCAACCTGCTCAGCATGCTTCTCACAAATGTCTGATATGAATAAAAAGTGTGGAGTATGACTGATCAGGTTCCCGTAACACAAAGGTTAGTGATTGATCGCACCCTTGATTTTCACGATTGTATATTGTAGTAAATGGAATCAATCATAGAATAATTTTCTACGATCATTGCTAAATTTCGTGTTACGGGGCCCAAATCATCATACTGTATAAAACCGTGTACCGTATACACAGATTCATAATTTGTCTTTCACAAAATAGGGAGTAAGACTGTAAATCTAACCGTTCAAAACCATAGATCTGTATTTTGCAGTTTGTGATAGATGCAGGTTAAAAAATAATTGTGAAGATAGCTCCCGATGCAAATATTACATTAGACCTGTACAGTGTAAAACTAGCAATGATCAAAGCATTATTCATGTACTCAAATTTTATGTGAAAGCAAGTGAAACACAGAAAATAATGTATTTTACTTGGTTGAGCCCAATAGATGTGCACAGCTATATGTTGGAATTTCCAGAATTCCATTGCTTTTCAAAAAGTCAGCAAATTATCTTCATCCCCTCCCCATTGAGAGCCATTAAAACGAAATCTGAACAACCAGAATGCTTGGCTAAGGATTGCCAGTCCAAGCAATTAATTTTTTTTTTTAAATGCAATTGAAATAGCAGTCCATTTGGTGGATTATTATTGTTACTTATTACTGCAAGAATTTGGAAGCAAAGCATTTTGTGAATCTGAATTTATAAAGTCTTACCTAGAAGATCCCCCCAGTCGGTGAGGTCGAGAAGACTTTCACAGATAACAGGACGGACATCAGGGCTAGCACCTTCTGATGCCGAGGATGATTCCATTACAATCAAACTCAATCATTCCCCTTTACCTGGAAAAGAAGAGAAAATCACTATTCGGTCAGGAAACAGGTGTTTAACCTTAACATATAGGCCTATTGCATACCAAACACAATTAACAAGTCCAGTTTGTCAATCATGTGTTTTTTTATAAAAAGCCTAAAGTTTTTAACAATCCTTCCTTACTCCTGAAAGAGACTATTAAAAAGGGTTGTCAAAAATCTGAGGATTTTAATAAAAATTTTATTGACAAAAGCATTTACTGGAAAATATTTTGTTTTGTTATCAATTTAAAGGCAATACACAAAGAGGTTTGGCCTATTGGGTACATCCATGTATATGTGTACAGTTGATGACACTAATGATAAAGATGACAGCTACATGTAGATAGTGATGAAAATAATGATAAGGTGATGACTGAAGATGAAGTTGGTATTAAGGTTGCTGACTATTATGGTTGGATACAATGATGGTGATGATGGAAGTGGTGGTGACACTGAAAATATACATGTATGTCTAAAGAAACAGTTGGATATACTGATTAATGAATAAACAAAATAACAGCAGACCCTTCAAGGAAATAGATTAATATTGATGAATAAATGGATTTTGAAAATACAAAAATATAGAGAGGATGGATATGGGCAATTCAAAGCAAAAGCGGACATTTTCCAAAAATCTATATTGGCTCTATTTTAAATCTGGATCAAATTTTTTAATTTAAAACTCATATGGAAGTTCATTAAAACAAAGGGTAATCATAATTAGCCTCAATTCTTTTACCTTATGCTTTTCCTTATAGGAGAATCTGAACTCTATGATTTTTGGGAAGTCATAGCGTCCACAATATACAGCATACAACCTTTCTGTATGTTGTTTTAAAGATACATTGACAGTATGCCCCATGTGTTATGTAATATAAAATGCATGAATTTCAAATTTTGCATGGTTCCTGATGACTTAATTTTGTTTTCTATTCATGATCGGGTGTGAAATAATTTGTCTATTGATATACAAAAGGTAGAGTGAAAACCATTTTCAATTTTCTGAGAAAATGACATTTTATTGATTTTATACCATTCGCTATGTAGGAATGCTGCTCGCATATGACGTCACAAATCAAATAATTGAAATTCTAATAACTTTTTATTATTTGATGAATTTTTCTCAAACCTTCGGCAATATTTTTTATTATTTTTTCTGCTATTTTTACAATAAAGTTTTTGTCAGGGTGAACTTCCCCTTTAAGAGGAATGTACAAAAAATATATTGAACAGACAAATCAAAGGAAAAAATATATTGAACAGATAAATCAAAGGAAAACAAAATATTGATCAGACAAATAAAAGAAAAGCAAAAACATTTGGAACTAACCCTTTTTAGTATGAAATATGAACAGAAAGAAAGTCTTCTGCAGTAGAATAAAATCATTCAGAGAGAAAACATTTTTTTTCCTTGAAATGGAAATTGGAGTACAAATCATATGACACTATATCAAGATACGGTTAATATAATAATATAAAGACATAAATTTTGAATTTCAATTGCTACTTTGGAGTAGATCTAGATTCTAAATACTAAAGCCAAAACAATAGTGAAGTCCAAAATGTTAATTATTTCAAATAATTTCCCCACAGGTCAATGTAGGTCTTACCATGAAGTTACAACAATTATTAACGTTCATGCCTTGGTCTTCAATTTTTCAATTTGAATTCATCCCGACTCAGCTCAGAGTAGTCTAGACAATGCCAGCAGCCAAGCCCATGGACTTCTCTGACTAGTCTCACATCAGTTATGTATCCAGACAATTGATTTCAAACAGCCATTCGGCATGTTTGGAAAAAGTTATTTGTTTAAGAAAACTGCAAAAGTCTTTATTTTACTTTTATCTAGTAGTACAGAATTTTATTGTTGGGCAATAACAAAAAAGTCAAAATTGAAAATTTGAAGATTAAAAGTACTAAATTAAATATGAATTATTTATGATCACGAAATAAATTTTAATATTTGTTAAATAAGATTTTTTATCTCTAAATTGTTCGTTAAGACGGCATTGCTTTCCGGAAGTACGTCATACATAAGCGGTTCAAGGGTCGACGCTATTGTATTTCCGTTGTTTACATGTGGAACGAGAGGTCTACGCGGCATCAGTTGGGTAAGAAATCTTCATTTTTTTACATTTTTTAAAGTAATATTTAAAACCTTCCTACGCATTAGGCGTAGGAAGGTGTAAGAATTAATAAAATTAACAAAATTCTAGTCATTTCGGTTTAAAAAGATGGATTTTTGGGGGAAATCCATCTTTGTTTTGGTCGTTCGCTGAAGGCATTATGGAGAGAGTGTCAAGACGTCAATGATGAAGAAATGTAAGACATATCTAAAAAATCATCATCATTGCGTCCTCAAGACTAAAATTAATTAATAGTTCTTGTGCAGTCCAAAGACAAAAAGTTTTAAAAAATTTTAATGACTCTGGACATTAATACTGGACATCCCCATCTTAATACCGGTACACAGTCTCACAGAGCCAGAGGCCACACTGCAGTGCAATGAATTTGCAAACTTTTTTGTAAATTTGGCAAGGAATGAATAACCACTTTTTAAATTACTTAATCAATGCAAAACAAAAAAGCAGAGCTCTTTGGGTTTGCAATAAGGAAAACTCCCAATTTTGCCATCTATCCAACAATTTACCATACCCAAGCCAGGCAAAACAAAAGTAAAGGCAAAGAAAAGCGGGCCGGTTGCATCATTTCGATTCGGATTCGATCCAGCGTCCAGGCGGATTATATGGGCTTGGCCATGGCATGCATGCCGTGCCGAAGAGACTTCAGCTGCATGCACAAGCGCGCGGCAGCTGCAGTGCAGCGCAGGTCGAAATTATCAATGGGATAATGCAAACAAAATCCCTTTAAAAACCAAAACACAGTCAATTCACATTAATATTCTATCATATTTTCAAAGAAGCGAATAATGGAATCCACTTACCGTCAATTAACAACCTGAATAAAACGGGAGGAACTGAAATCTTCAAATTGTTATACGCAGTAGTCACTCACTTTTTGTTTGAAGCCAATTTTTGCAATGAATGCACCTGCAAGACGTGTTCAGAATGCCAAACACTACGATGGCATTCCCCTTCGCTTTGAATGTAGTAGAAGACCGGATTTACGGCGTGTATGAACACACCCCAAACTCGGAAAGGATGCTTCTGGAGCCATTCGACGGCAGAGGGCGCTTATGTTTTTTTGGATTTTGAGACGAAAATGGTTTTAGTTTTCTTTAGTTTTCGAATGCTAAAATTTAATCCCCAAATCATAAAAAAAAATGTTCATGCAAATATTGAAAAGAAAACAAATTTGTCTTGGAATAAGGACTAAAATAGCGCTACCAGCCAGGGACTCAGGGAGTTTTATTCGCGTTTAGGCCCCCATTCCACAGAACGGAGACCATTGAAATACAGCGGTCTTCAAGATCACTGAAATTTGTCACCTCTGTGCATGGACTGGCTCAGAAAGACCCCTCAAGAATTCTGAAAGACTGATGGATAAACTGGTCTTAGACTAGTCCTATAGAGATTTTTCAATTGTCTTTCAGATTTCTTTTATGCAACAAGTGATCTTTCAGAATTCTTTCCATGGACTTTGCCTGGTCTTTCAATGATCATTCAATGATCTTTTAATAATCTCTCATGAGTCTTACAGTGATAATTATCCGCAAAAATGTTGAGAGACTGCCGAAAGATCGTTGAAAGACTATTAAGACCTTTGAAAAGTCATCGAAAGACCGCTGAAAGACCACTGAAAGACAATTTTCCTGTAAGACCGTTGTAAGACTGTGTTGAACTGCCGTTTCAAAAAGTTTTGGAGCCCATGAAGACCACTGAAAGATTGGTCAGGACTCGTGTAAGACCTCAAGATCATTTTGAGAGATCGACCTCTGAAAGATCAACCAAAATTCATAGTCTTTCAAAGGTCTTTCAGCGGTCTTGTCCTCTGTGGAATGGGGGTTTAAGGGGCGGTGCTAAGTGGGGCAGAAGGGGGGGTAGGAGACCGGGCAACGGGCCCCAGTTTATTTTTTCAAGTAGGCCTATAACGGAAAAGAGAGAGGGAATGGGAAGGGAGAAGAAATCACAAAAGGGGAAGTATATTATCTGACTATATACCCCTCTAATTAAATTAAGAAAAAATGGATCGTCTTGCTTTGGCAACCTTCAGCACTACCCCTGGCACTGCATTGTGCCACTGATGCAAGTAATTAAATTGTATATTCTAAACGGTAAAGGGGCATCGATCCATGTTCGGATTAGAGGGTAGGCTTTGAAAAAATGTCCAGTGTAATATCAATGTTTGATTTTTTTCAGTGTCAAGGATATTTTTATGCCACGTTTAATAATTTAAAATTTATGATTCATAGTGCCTTCCGATGATTCTAACACGTAATTTATTTGCCTTGCATATCATGAATTTTTAAAGTCGCCAAAATTATCCCCAATATCACCGTGGGTTGACCGCTCCACCCCTGGTCCCAGGATCGAAGTTTCTGACGGTGAGGGCGCCAGATATTTTTTGCGTCTCGAAGTATATCATGACATCATAACTTTATTGACAGTTAAATTCCAAGAATTATGAGTCAGTGATGTGCCATGGCGGGATGGCCCCGGGGGTGGCTAAATAGCCTTTGAAAGGTGAATGAACGAAAGTGGTATGTTAAAGGTCAAGTCCACCTCAGAAAAATGTTGATTTGAATCAATAGTGAAAAATCAGACAAGCACATTGCTGAAAATTTCATCAAATTCAGATGTAAAAATAAGAGAGTTATGATATTTCAAAGTTTCGCTTAACTTCAACAAAATAGTTATATGAACGAGCCAGTTACATGTAAATGAGAGTCGATGATGTCACTCACTCACTATTTCTTTTGTTTTTTTTTATTGTTTAAATTATAATTTTTATGAATTTGACGATTGGGCTCTCCTTGCCTGAACAGTTAAGATAATAGAATTCCACGTGTTCAGGGAGGAGTGAAACTTCATTTCACAGCATGACAATGACGAGAAAATCAAAATATTTCATATAAAATACAAAAGAAAATAGTGAGTGAGTGATGTCATCAGTTCCCTTATTTGCATACCGACCGAGATGTGCTGTTTTTTTAATCACGGAAGCAAAACTTTAAAATGTCATAACTTTCTTATTTTACATCCGATTTTGATGAAATTTTCCGTGTTATGCTTGTTGAATTTTTATCTTTTTATTCAAATCAAGTTTTTGTTGGGGTGGACTTGTCATTTAATAGTAGATGGGGAGAGGCAGGGCAATGTCCATCTATTCATGTGGCGTGGGATGGTTTTGCGAAAAGAAACTAAACCTAAATGCCAGTTAGAATTTATACATAAGATCACCCCATCCCCTTAGAAAAAGGGGTTTTTGGCTGCAGATTTGGTCCAATTGGTAACTTATATAGTCGCCACTTTTGAAAAAAAGTGCACTCTAATAAATTATTGGATTCACAAAAAAATCAAGATGATCATAAAGTCATAGCACACACCAAATTATCAACAGAAATGTGAATATCAGTGATTGCCATATCAGTTGCTCCCAGCTGACTAGTGGTCTAGTCAATTTGACTGATTTGTTTTAAGAGTGTATATATACAATATACTACAAAGCAACTTTGTATTATTTCTGAAAACAGAAACCAGTAGAAATATTTCACCGTTTTCTTCAATCCATAGATGGCATTATAGCACAGCAGTAGTACGGCCTCCCCCTTTGAGCAGATACTTTGCCAAAAATTGTTTGTTGAAAAGCGGAGAAGTAGCATTCAATGGGGACTCGGGAAGTGACGTATAGTGTTTACGCCTACCCACTCCGAACAGAAGAACCGAATTTTGTGTCAATGCAATAAAAAAAATGCTTTTCATGGTTTTTACACTCATGTATACCAGCAAGGATATACTATTCCCATAGCCGGGAAGGGGAAAACGGAGTAGAAAAAAAACTGTGTGGGAAACAAAGGGAAAAGGCAATTTTGATATATAATTTATATTTTTCCCGCGTGGAGCGCGAAAACAAACTTTGTGTGAAGAGCGAGATGTACTCGTTTAGGTTTTTATTATTTTGACAAAAAATAATAATAAAGCTTAATTTATATACCGTCCCCATTCCTTTTCTCCCTTCACTTTTTCTTGTTCTCCACCCCCTATTTTTTTTTTTGGGGGGGGTGAGACATTATTGTTCACCCCCACTCCTGAACAATAGATTTGTTGCCTGAATTTACGCCAGTGTCCAGTTATAGTGTAGTTATAGTAAACAGTTTCCCCGAAGTGACATTTAGCCTTGGAGAGAAGATCATTAATATGCAAGATACATTAATACAATGATAATGTCGGGTAACTGCGTTGCCACGGGAACGGCATAATAGCGCTAATACTAACATGACTAATAAATCTTTATGGCAGGCGGTCAGGCATAATTATGATCAACAGCTCCTTGTTATGATAAAATCTTGGTGAGAACACGCTACTCATTAATTTTGTGAGTGCCAGATACACATATTGTCATCATATTGGCATATATTTCCCCTTTTCCTCATTAGGCTCATTATTTTTTTGTATACTCCTACACATTTCTTTTCTTTTGTTTTTTTTCAATGAGAAAGTGCTTCAAGAAATAGTAGTGACTATTGTTCCTTTTTTATTGTCAGAAAAATGTTGCCCCTCTACGCGGCCATTCTTATTTCATTGGATATAATACAAGTCTGCATTGTGGCGCGGCGCCGCCCCATCTTTTGGAGACGATCTAAGTTTCCCTTTTCTTTCTTGTTTTACACTGCAAAAACTTTATTATAGTAACGTGAAAAGGGACTCAATTAGGACTATTTTTAGTGATTAATGAAGAGTGCGCTCGGATACAAGTACACCAAGTAAATAATGAGAGTGCGAAGCGCGAGCTCAAAATTTTTGATATTCCGACCTGAAAACTGGAAAGTCTAATTTTGCTTAAAATATGTGTGTCTCAAACAATTGTTTGAGACATCGACACACAGCTTGTTCTTCTAAGTGAGTTAAAACAAGAGAAAATGTACTATTTTCTAAATATACAATGACAAATACAAATATACAATGACCATGGTGACACTCGAGGATTAATAATTATAGGATAACAATTTTCTAATGTAAACTAGAAAATTTCACTGAGAATAACATGATATTCCAGTATGCATGGTGTGATCAATTGCATGGTTTCAAATGGGTTATGGGCGGTCTATGGGTTCCAACTGGCATAAATCTGTTCCATGCAGTTTGGTATATGGGTTTTAACTAGAATTAGCTGGTATCAGTGTTGTAGTGCCTTGATGCTCGGCCTTGGCCTTGAGAGGGCCTTGGCCTTAAAGATTTTGAGCCTTGAAATTTCAAGGCATTTTTAAGGTATTTTCAAGGCTTTTTCAAGGCATTTTGTATTTTGTACTTTCATTTGTTTTATATAAGTAATTATAAATGTTTTTTAAATAAATTATTTAGCGAGACATGTACGTATCATGATTACTAAAGATTGATTGTAATGTCCCTGTTTAGGTCTGAATATCAAAAAAATTTATCTTGCGCTTTGCGCTCGCATTATTTGACTAGTGATAAATATCTGTTTATTGGCACTGTCCTTAAGATATCTCTATTATGTCAGTCAGTATACCTGGCAACTGGGCGCGCTTCGTGCACTCACTAGGTGACTCCAAATTTTTGCTGGTGCCCCCCAATGCCGTGACCCAAGGTACGCCACTGATTATAGTGATTTTATGACAGGAATAATTCTGACAGATCTGACTGCAATTTTGACAACAATTTTCATTCTTTAAAAATAGCTTACTCTAAAGAATGATAACAAGGTTGATTTCTATTCCATTAGGGTTTTCCTTGTATTATTTTCTTTGACCAACAAGAATGTTTTAAGTCTTAATGATATTCTGAAAAGATTCGGTAAACTTGAACACAAACTTCAATTTTGTCATTTCCAAATGGGCTATAGCATCAATGGCATGATGAGCCAAAAATTTTGAGGGGCCAAGCATGGCATACAGAGCAAAATTTTAGGTTCCAAAATCAACAAATTTTGGATTGTGCTCGCATAAATTATTAGTAAGGTTCGCATTCCATTTTCAGGTCGGAATATCACAAATTTTTGAGCTAGCGCTTTGCGCTCGCATTATTTGATAGGTGAGTTATGTATCCTATTAATGAGTCACTAAATGCAGTCCAAAACAGCTTCCTTTTCTGGTCAGTAAAAATTTCAGCTCGTGTTTTGCGCTCGCGTTAATTTGTTTAGTAAGATGCACACCTTTTTCATGATTACAAAAACAGCTCGGAATATTTAAATTTCATTTCTTATTACATCTAATTACAACATCTCGCAAGGATGCCCTTTTAACAGTGATTAGCACCATAATTGACCAAAAATCGAATTTTACAACTTCAATTTTTTTTTCAAAACCGCTTGCTCGCTATGCTTTCTATAGCGGAAAATTAAAGCCTAAATCAAAATATCTGTCTTATCAATTAGAAATCACTTTAAAAAGCTTTGCTGAACTTAATTTCCACAAAACACACAACTTCTTCACACAGTTGATAATCTCATTTTGAAAATATCTGTTTGCACCAAATTCTCATTTAGACTTTATACTGTAAGTGCATTTTGGCTTTGACCCCCCCAAAAAAAAAAAAAAAATTCTGCCTCTCCTGTCCCAGGGAGAGGAGAAAGACATATGTTCAGAATGGGCATGCCAGGTTCACCTTGGTAATAATAATTATTGCAATGTGAATCGCCTAGAAAAATAATTAAATGTACAAAGGTAACTATATATTTATTTTAATTTTATGTCTAAATCTACATGATCTATCATGAAATTATTTTCGTTTTAAATGTACAAGGGTCAAAAATTTTGCTCGCTCAATTCGCTCGCTCACACCTTTTATACATTTGGTCCTGTGTGTCATGTCTGCCGCCTAAGCATTCATATATTGAACAATTGAAATGCCTCGGCCTTGGCCTTGAGGTTTTCAGGCCTATTGGCCTTGGGCTTGGGTTTCCATGCCTTGGCCTCAGCCTTGGGTATTGAAGCCTTGGCCTTGGGTATTAAAGCCTTGGCCTTGGAGGTCAATTTAAGCCTTGACTACAACACTGGCTGGTATATATCCCAGTAAGGCCTATTGGTTCTTGGTTTGATATTCCAGTATGGTTAATGGGTTTCAAGTGGGTTATGAGGTCTATGGGTTCCAGCAAAAACAATCTGAACTAAAGTATGAGTTGCAATTGGTATAAGGCATGTATGTTCATGGTATCAGTTGGTTTATGATATACCAGTTTTGGCATCAAATGTGTGTATGTGTGTATTTTTAGTTTTGTCAGACGTGTATCAATCAGATATGATTATTTACGTCTGGGACCGACCTTTAACGTCACCATCCGAAAGACGTGACCATGCAGGGCTCGAACCTCTACATCAATTTGTAACTTCCCCACCTTGATTACAGGCGCACGCCACAACGCCCAGTTTGGCATATGGGTTTTAAACTTGAATCTATGGTAGATAAACCAGCAACGGCCTATTGGTTTTAACTGGTATTGACTGGTGTACTTATTTATATCAGTATATAGTTATTGGTCTCAACTGGAATGAACTTGTATATGTTTTCAGCAGTCCAGTTGGGACTGGGTTTTAACTGGAATATACTGGTATGATGCATGGGAGTTTATCAGTTGTGCCAATTGGTTTCAATTGGTACCAGTTTAATCCAGTTGAAACCAATTAAATTTCAACTGGTTTTATCTGTTTTTTTTCTGGGATGTTGGTGCCAACTTTCTGAGCATGCATATATACATATGGTCAAAAAGTGAGGAAGAAAAAATTGTTCCCAATGTTTTTTTTTTGTTATGCATAGGGGCGATCGACGATCCACGAGTGCAAGATGTCCCCCACTTTTTGAAACACTAAAAAGTTCCATACACATGATAACAAGCCCTATCATTACAAATATGAAAATGGTATCTTGTGCATCTTTCCCGGCATCTTTGAATTTATTAAATGTAAGTTGAGAATTTCTCTGCGCACCGTACCCGGTTGTGCTAGCGCTGTTCTTAGAAAATTTGAATTATTTTCGCCAATAGATGGCGCTCGTCATTTCAGCTTCCTCGAGATCAAAACACATGACATGTGCAAATTTGGCGCGCCAGTTTCAATGAGATCGCCAGTGGTACGAGTACGACTGCTGCTGTGCGAGTTAGACGTCAGTGAGCGGGAACTGGAAAGCATTTGCGCCCTTGGCAGCCGCCCAGGTAGTTATCAAGCTCTGACTGAGTCTCCGCTGCGGGTACGTCAAACGAATTTTAAATATTCAATATTGTTACACTTGCAATGTACATACACATGATTTCCATGACCGCTTCTATGAAATCTGATTATTATGAATCATTAAAAGATGGCAATTTGTGATGTCATACTCAGAGTGGAGTTCCTAAAAGTAAAAAGAAAGTCTAACTAGGCCTAGGGCTAGGCCTAGGCCTAGTTAAGTTGAGTCAAGTTCAACCTAAATTTAAATTAGGGTCGAGATGTTATAGATCTAGGCCTATACTTTATAGCTTGCCAAAAAGTGGCACTGCTAGTAGACAGCTGGCAGCCGTCAGTTTCGAGGAGTTTTTTACCATTTTTTAAATTTCTCCTCGTACACAGACGGCTCACTATCGTGCAGCCACCATGATTAGGGGACTTGCAATGCAAAATCCCTGTCGGGGCTCTTCAATTTTTGTTTTTAATTAATAAAAATTTTGAAAATTAACGCAACCAAAAATGCAAATTAATATTCCCTTTTGGCATTAATTGCCAAAAAAATGAGGAAAATCAGGTTAAGGAACAAAAACAGTGACTTACCTCGGCTGTCGCGCAAATTCACTTCCCCGTTTTATCCGATAGTACATAAACATATGGCCATTGAGTCCCCTGTACAGATCGTGCTAGAACTTCGGTCTCTGTATTTGGTGAGTGAAGCCAACAGAGTTCAGCTGAACAACCAACGTAACAGAGACCGAAGCTTTTGGTCTACACTGCTAGCTACTACTGTAGCCTACTGCCACTGGTCTGCTGAGTGAGTTGACTGAACTTCAGAGTTCAGACCATTTTTTTTCAGGATTCATCATGTCAGTAATGTAGATGGGTTTTCACAATCACAATGAGTTGTGTGATTAAAAGTAAATTAGATTTATGACATTGCAAGAAAGTAAATTAGATCTAAACTATACTAGGGGAGACCGGGTTTAGTTGGAACATGGGGTAAGTTGAAACATTTTCTGTAACGCCTGTAAAATAAATTTATGCAATACTGCCCTCAATTTATTGTTGGGTTCCTGTATGTACCGTAGATATTCTTTTGTGTTGGGGGGGACGCCTTTTGTTGTGTCCCCCAAACACAAAAGGTAATCCTCTGCTCCGCTGCCGATGCTACTAATGTACAAACAAAATAATTTTCAATTTTTTTTTGAAAATGACATTTCATTGAGTTTTTAAACACACTGTAGGCTATATGTGGAAGCTGCATACTCACATATATGACATCACAAATAAAAAAAAATGAAAATACTAGTAACTTCTTTAACAAGTTAGTCATTGATTGATTTTCATCAAACCTTATTTTATATTAATTTTTCTGCTATGTTTACAATAAAATATTTATCAGGGGGAACCTCCCCTGTAAGTTTAATTCCTCAAAATGTGTGCACCAAATGTGCACCAATTTTATGTGTTTGTGTGATTGTAAGCACCATGACCTAAATCAAATCTTGTATGACTCACAGGTACGATTAGACCAATACCCTACCAAGAGGAATGAACTGAACTCCATGGAAGAAAAAGAATCCATGGCACCATAATTTCAAACAATCATGTCATTGTGTATTATGTGTAATGGATCTAGGTGATCTTGCCTCTTTCGACAAGGAGTACAAACTTATATCTGCGACTCTCGGGCTCGGCTAAACTTGTAACCGAGCTTTGCAATTATTTTCTTGCAGCATCCTGTTTAAATGCACACTTAAATAATGAAATAATTCATGACATTCATGTTATTTATTTGTTAAGGGTCTGAGGGTAAAAATTTGCTTTTTTCCTAGTTTCTTGGTCCTGTTTTATAAAGACTTCTTACATGTAGGTAATATCACACACACAATTTCTATAACAAGTAGCTAGTATAACAATCAGCTAATCAAATCAAATGATTTCTGTAATTAAAATATGTTCTTGGAAATTTGTTATGATTTAACAAGCTTCGTGAAATGGCCCCCTGGACTCTATAGATCTGAATTAATTTTCATTTTTTATTAACACTGCAGAATCTTTCTCAAAGTGAGTGGTGAAAATATGCAGTAACCATGGTGACTCCATTTGTAGATGGTTGGGACTTTGTACAGACGCTGGGTGAAGGAGCATACGGAGAGTGAGTATCTGTTTTAGATTTCTTTAAAGGGATAAGCCAGGGGTGTGAGAGTTCAGATTTTTAGCTGAATTCAGATTTTTGTTTAGTTTTGATTTTCAGCTTAATTTCAGCTTGGGGCTTTCCTCTGTACAAAAAGTATGGGAGCTCTCTCAATTTCAGACTTTTTCAACACCCTTCAGCGTTTTTCAGATCTTTTTATCTGTGACCACTCACACCCCTGGCCCTGATAAGCCTTCAATTGTTATATCTGGCCTATTATTATTATTTTTTTTTTTGGGGGGGGGCTGGGATAAAAAGACTAAAGATTAAAAGACTAAGAATACACTCATCGTATGAATATTTGTAGGCTATGTTTGCCGTTATTATTGATCTTCCTAGGTGATGTTTTCTGATCTAGAATTGGTATCTATTGTGCTCCTGACCAGCCCCAGGGTTAACCACTAATCTTCAAGTAATATCTTTTGTATCTACATATGAGGCTCAAGCTCAGTTTTCTCCCTCTCTCACTCACTCTTACTTCCTTTCATGTATCTTGTTTAGCAATCCCTAACTCCTCTTTACCCCAATTATAATAACAACCCATCACAATTCAGTAGTTTGGAACTGTTGGCTTGAAGAAAAAGGGGAGATATACGTCCTTACTTTGGGTCTTTGTCAGGGTTGTGAGTCTCTCACAGTGCTACCCCCCACCACACTGCTACACAAAATTTCCTTGCTTTAGCAATCGTTTATGTAGGAATGTTCAGAACATAGTTAAAAGCTAACAACCATAAATACTAAACAAATTCAAGAAGTACAATTGCTCCCTGCAGTGCACTATACTTTATATAGTTAAACATACTTCCATTTGCATTCATTGATTTGATAAACCATGAGAAAAATATGTTTACTTGTACCTTCTGAGAATACATCAGTTTGTGTCTAGATCCATATTCTTACTTGTTTTACTCTCAATAAATCGCCATCTGAACTATTGTCAGTTACAATAATATAGAGTGTTACAATATTGTAGTTATAAAAAAAAATTGCATTACACCTGTATGTATGCAAAGCACAAAGATGCGACTGTGATGATTCATGAATTTGATCTTCAATACTCATCTTTTGAGATAATATTTGTGACCTGCAAGTTTTCAGAACTATATGCTATGTTTTACACTCTTCTATTGGATTGAAAATGAATTTCATGTTCAAATCCAATAGCATTTCTGTTTAACGCAAAATTTGTAGGACTTTCTTCAAAAAATACTTTTGATGAGTAAGATACAGTTAATGCTGATTATGATTAAAATGTTATTATTTTGATTATTGGTGTAGATAAATCAGTGTTGATGCTGGCTAATATTGATTGAAATGGTGTTACTGTTACACATACATTGCATTGAAAAATATACAGAAAGGAAAACTCCAAAGAAATGAGAACTGTGCATGTTCACCTTTCATTTTATTTTTATTTTTGTGAAGGGTCAAGTTAGCTGTCAACCGATCGACAAATGAAGCAGTAGCTGTGAAGATACTAAATCTTGATAAACAACAAGGAGCGGCTGATTGTGTCAGAAAAGAGGTGAGTTACAGTCAGGACGTTATGGCCCATATTCTGAAGTCCGGTTTAACTTAGATCATGGTCTAAATTAAAATACTTAAGTTCTTATTCCCTCGGATGTCATATGAGTTAATAAATTAGATGTGTACTGTTAGGGATTTGTACCCCAATTAGCTCTCCATAGTTAAACCTCAACTTTGAACAAGGGTTTGATTTAAAACAGAGTTCAGAATACAGGCTCAAGAGTAGATTAGCAAGCAATTATTTAATTCAAAGCAATCAATGATAATCTAGTCAGTTTAACCAAAGCAAGTCATCATGCTGAGCATTAACAATACAGTTGACTATCTTCATCATCACCATCATCGTCATATTAATCATCATTGTTATTGCCAATTTAATATCATCAATTTCAGCATTGTCATCATCATTATAAATACTTTGTCAATGATCATCATCACATCTTTATCACTATCATCAACATTACAATTGTCATGTTGCCATCTGTTTTGTTGTCGTCACTATGATCATCATCATTACTATCATCCTCATCATCACAATCGTCATCACCGTCACTCATTATCATCATCATTATTATCATTCTTCATCACTATCATCGTTTCTCATCATCACTATCATCACCATCATCATCATCACTATCATCGTTGCTCATCATCACTATCATCACCATCATCATCATCACTATCATCGTTTCTCATCATCACTATCATCACCATCATCATCATCACTATCATCATCATTATCAATGATCTGCCATTTGGGTCACATTTTTATTTTAATCATTATTTTCTTTTCTCAGGTATGCATTCATCGGATGCTAGCCGATCCTCATATCATCCGTTTCTATGGTCATCGCAAAGAGGGCAGTATTCAATATTTGTTTGTGGAGTACGCCAGTGGGGGAGAGCTTTTCGATAGGATAGGTAAGAAGCTATTTCAAAATGGTGTTGGTTTGCAGAGGTTTTTGTTTATTTGAGAAGTAAACTTTAATATTTTAGTAGTCTTAGCAATAAAAAAAAATGATGAATTCTTATGTTTGCTTCTAATGCTATTTGAAATCATTTGAGTAAAATAAGATTAAAAAAAATTTAATTCTGTGTATATATTTGTATATTTGATTCCCAATTTTTCTGTTTTCTAAAGTGTTCATTCCGTATTAAAAGAAAACATTAAAAAGTTACCTTTCTTCAGAATTTTTCTTTTGATGGATCACGCTTTTGTTTAAATATTTACTGTTGGCCCAATTCTTTATTTTTTAATTCTTTTCACCCCCATCATGTTTCTCTTAAACCTTCTGTGATATCATTCCTCAACTTACATAAAAATTATTTTAATGTATACATAAAATTCCGTTCTACATTTTGTAGAAAAATGTGACATTTTATTGATGTCATCCCGTCAATTCCGTTGGATTTTGGTCTCTTCCTTCTATTCCCTTGGTCATCAGTTGTTCTTTATTGCATCCTTAAAAGCAAGCCATTGTTGCAAGATGTAATCTGTAGTCTTCCATCTTTCATACAATCCAGTGAAAAAAAAATACACAGTAAAGAATGACTTGCCCCCAAGTTGTGAAAACTTGTCCTCATAAGTTGCAAAGCAGCCACCATTAATTGTCAGTGGACACCAATAACTAAATGTCTCTGGAATCAACAGACTGAATAAATTTGAAAATAGCCCTTGTAGATTAAAACCTCGGTCACATTTGCTCTACGGCGGCCGTACGATGAGTCGATAACGGCCGTTTTAACATTTTTTGTACCAGTTACATGTAGGTGGTTTGAATAAGAATGAACAAAATGGCTGTTTTCGACTCACCGTACTGCCTCCGTAGAGCAAATGTGACCGAAATATAAATTTTGATTTGTTCCCTGCTATATTTTTTTAGAGCCTGATGTTGGAATGCAAGTTACCGAAGCCCACCGTTTCTTTTCACAACTCATATCTGGTGTGGAGTACCTGCATAAGAAAGGGGTCACACATCGCGACCTCAAACCAGAGAACTTACTCTTAGATGAACACGGTAAGACATCTCACTTTCTCCACAGAGTTTTGTTCTGAAAGTCTTCTGCAAGACCTTGCACTCTTAAGCTTGCCACACGCTATCCTCACTATGTAGGGGAAGGCGGGGTAAGTTGAGCATAGGGGCAAGTTGAGCCACCAGCCCCAGGCCAATAATGAATGAGTCAGACATTGTGGTGGTGTCATGTATTGATAACCCATAGCATAACCCCTAACCCCACCACATTGTTTTCAACTTTGAAACAAAAAGTAGTTTTTTAGAGGGAAAAATGTGAATTTCAGCCAAAAAAGTAAAAAAAAGTGTGAAATAGATAAGTGCTTTATAAACACACACGTCTTTGAATATAATAAAGACATGATAACAACATTATTAGTACAGGTATGGATCTTCATTCTTGTCATAGTCTTTTATATGATGGATGCATAATAAATGTGTGGATACAAAATTATCGCACTAAGTTCGGACTGGGGTAAGTTGAGCCAAACAGCATGGGGCAAGTTGAGCCATGGTAATTCCTATGGTAATGTATCTTAAAAAACAAACAAACCATAAAAATCGATTGAAATGCTGGCTGAAAGGAGCAAATTTACATGACTGCACTTTTCCTTTTAAAGGATGTTAGTATTTATAGAGAATTAGCAAGTGAAAAGACTTTAAACAAAAAATTGACATGCTGGTTCTCCCCTCATACATTTTGTACATAGTTTTTGTGGCTCAAACTTACCCCATATATGGGGCAAGTTGAGCCATTTGACATCGTTTTTTTCAAAGGTCACGATGACTTTCAGTGTGGGGATAGAAAGTTATATATAGGTGGAAAATATTTCAGAAGAATTAAATTTCAAGGCAAGGTACTTATTTCGACAAGATTATTAATCATATCAATTCTAACATGCAAAAACTTTCACAACTTACCCCGCCTTCCCCTACTGATTTTTTCTATCAAATAGCATTTTGCATTAAATTTGAAAGTTAAATGAAGTGATAAAAAAATAATACAAATTCTGCTTTAATGCAAGCTTTATGGTCAGAGTAAAACCCAAGTCACCTTCAAATTAAAGAGGATGACAAGAAAACCAGGACTGAATTCGCTTTTATTCTTACAGGGAGATTCACAAAAGACTGGTATTTTAATTTGATATTACTGTTAATACCTTTATCTAAACTTGAATTTCTAAGTGTTTAAAAGGTGGGATGTTTATATGAAATGTTACATATTTTTCTATATTTGGACCACAAACAGATCAGATTGCCTGGCTTTAAATCAAGCACAAACACATTATTTGTAATTCTTCATTTAGTAACTAATTCAGGTGGGCTTTACTTTGCACACACCTCTTATTATTTCAAATTACTTTATTATATCCGACTTTGGTCTTGTATTGTCTTTTTGAAAGGCCATATTACACTTTTAATTCAAGCTCAAAAACATTATGGCCCGTATTCTGAAAGCAGGTTTAACTTGGACCACGGTCTAAACTCTGTGCTAAAATTATGGGAAGCCAAGTGTTTCAAAATTATGTTTAATGCTTCAGTTAATGCTTCTCATGTTTACTGTGCTCTTTACTAATTCTTAATAGTGAAGGCAGTTGTCATACTTATTCTTCCCAGGCAGATGATAATTTTTTGAGAGCCAAATGAGCTGAAATACTATATCTCTGTTTGTGATTTATGTAACGATTGGATATCCATACTTAAACCACAACTTTAAACCCAAGTTTAAGTTAAACCTGACTTCAGAAACCTGACTTCAGAATAGGGGGCTATCACTCTTATTGTAACCGAGTAACAATGTAGAGTGTGTTTTTTTCCCCTTAAGATTGGGAAATGCTTTAAAAACTTGTACAATGCTTGGAACTGCTTAAGATGTTCAGAGAGGCACAGAGAGATGGTAGAATATGATTAAAAACACATGGGCAATAACTGAAATATCATAGAACTGTATCTCAAAGGCCCATATTCTGAAGTCAGGTTTAACTTAAGCTCAGGTTTAAAGTTGTGGTTTTAAGTATGGATAGCCAATTCTTACATAAATCACTATCAGTAGAGCCACATATTTCAGCTCATTTGGCTCTCAAATCATTCATAATTGTCTAGGAAGTACAAAAAGATGATTGTCTTTTCCATTGATGAATCAGGATAGAGCACAGTAAATATAAGAAGCATGCAACTTAATACAAAATTTGACACTTTTGGCTTCCCATAGTTGTAGCACAGAGTTAGACCATAGTCTAAGTTAAACCTGACTTCAGAATCCGGGCCATAGTATTTCCAACTACTTCCCATTTTCTTCAAAATATATAGAGGCAGTATTTACTGGCATTTACCACCAGTATTTCGTACTCTGGCCAGCCCTGCTAAGATGTGTTCTGTCCAAAGTGTTTAAGGCCGTATTTGAATGTGATAAGTGCTAAAAAAAAATTATTATATTTTATTATTTCAGATGTTCAACCTAAAGATATCTGACCTTGGGCTAACGACATGATGAAAAGGAGTGAGAAATGTTAATTCCTTTGGAAACGTTCCGTTCCTTGCGGTTCTGATGTGCCAAGTGCTTTATAAAAACAAAACATTATTTTTCTTATTTCAGATAACCTGAAGATATCCGACTTCGGGCTAGCCACAGTATTCAGGCACCAGGGTAAGGAGCGTCTCTTGGGCAAGTGTTGCGGGACACCACCTTACGTTGCCCCAGAGGTCCTCAAGAGAAAGGAGTATCATGCCGAGCCAGCTGATATATGGTCCTGTGGGATCATACTCGTAGCCATGCTTGCTGGGGGTAAGGACATGATAAAGATACTTGATCTCAATTTAAAGGACAAGTCCACCTCAACAAAAAGTTGATTTGAATAAAAAGAGAAAAATCCAACAAACATAACACTGAAAATTTCATCAAAATCGGATGTAAAATAAGAAAGTTATGACATTTTAAAGTTTCGCTTATTTTTCACAAAACAGTTTTATGCTCAACTCAGTGATATGCAACTGAAAGAGTCAATAATGTCATAACTTTCTTATTTCAGATCCGATTTTGATGAAATTTTCAATGTTATTCTTATTTGATTTTTCTCTTTTTTATTCAAATCATCTTTTTGTAGGGGTGGAGTTATCCTTTAATTAATCAGCGGTGTGTTGGTAGGGCATTCGTCTCACAACTAGAAAGTCGGGAGTTCAAACCCTGGCAGCGTCACACGAAAAGATATCAATAGATGCAAGTTGCTGCTACCCTGTTTGGCATTCAACAATTAAAAGGAGTGAATGTCGTCGATCTGGCGCTGCACAGCGGTTGCCAGGTCCTTGATCAATTTGCCAAAATTTTCGGAGTATTTTATTTCTGATATCTATTTCAAACAGTAAATTAAATTTGGATTTAATGGCAAAAGAAACTGCTGAAAACTGCTTATCTAAAAAAAGAGCCAATGGACTAAATTAGAGAGTCAAAAGGGGCCTAAGCTTTCGATCCTAGCAGAATCTTCTTCGGAGGCAAAATGACAATTTTGGTCGGAGGCAAAATGACCAAAATTGTCATTTTGCCTCCGAAGAAGATTCTGCTAGGATCGAAAGCTTAGGCCCCTTTTGACTCTCTAAATTTGGATTTAGGCATATTTGTATGCTCACAGTACTGGTTTAGTCAACCCTAGGGCCACTACCATTACAAGGTCAACACCAATCACCTTGCTTACTAGGTCTGAGTCAATATTTTGAAAAATGTTTAAACACTATTTACAGGGTTCCCACGGTCATGGAAAATCCTGGAAAAATTTGTGGTCCTGGAAAGTCAGGGAAAAGTCCTGGAATTGCATTTACCTCATGGCTCGTGGCAGCTTTCCGTTTTGTCTTGTCTCGCAAAGTTCTCTCATACTTATTTATCATACTCTGCTATTATAATTGGTGTTCATAATTTCCATTTTCCCAGTTTTGTGACATCCCAAATTCTACAAAACTCCTGGGACATAGTTTCCAGTGGAAAGCTGAAAGGGTGTGGCATCCCTTGCCTCCAGAGCTCTTCAATGTTATGTGGTGTACAGTCACGTAGTCTGCATACATTCTGCTTTGTTGGTAGTGGTTTTGGGTCTTGTGGCGAGCAGGCATGCTGGTGAACAGGCATGCTGGTGCGTAGGGGTGCTGGTACATGGGTGGTGGCTAGCATGATAATATGGTACATGCGCAGGGGTGTTAGCTATCATTATGTAGAGTTTCTCTCACTCACAGCATACTGATACACCACACTTCTCAATACTGTATGCCAGATGCCCAAAATGTCTCAATTTTGTTTAAATTGTGTCAGTTTGAGCATCATGGAGAGATTTATTTCAGGTATCATCATTATCCAGTCATGTCAAAGAAGTGTTACTTCCGGCACCTTTGGCTGGATGATCCAGAGTATGCATCATGGCTGCAAGAAGTTAATTGAAACAAGATGTTTCAATTGCTATTTTAGCGTCAAATAATGTGTCCTCTCTGGAAAAGTTACTTGAAAATGAAGTTTAATGAAATACCAAAATAGGCATCAATTGTCCAATTTTCAAGATACCCTCATTATTTTTGGAGCATATAGAGAAATACACTTGTTAATTTAGCTGGTGTCCTCAAGTTGTATCATAAATGGCTTCATTTTCTGTAATGTAGAGTGAAATGCAGCACTATGTTGAGAATTTTAGGATGATGATGTCTTTGTTAGCTTTTTTTTCATGTCACCTTATTGTAAAACTTAAATGTCACTCTTGTAATAATTGGCTCATGTGTGACATATGTAAAGTGTTTCATCTCCATATAATTCAGGGTTCCCCCAGAAATTTGAAAACAGAATTCCATGACTTTTATGTGGAAGTTTTGGAGTAAAGGTGAATTCATGATCCTAATTTCAATCTATATGCCTGGAAAATTTGACATTTACATCTATTGTATAGTTCACTTTTGTGACAAGATCTGTATGCTATTCTCTGAAAATTTGGAAATAGTTCATGGAAATCTGTCAGTTCAAAAAATTACATGAGTTTGTTTTCAAGACAATTTTGAGTCTTGATGTTGGTGAAATGAAGATGATATTGTACCCTGGTCAGAAAAGACCATACATGTACACCAATGATAATACATGTACTAGATGTACATGTCATGAGTAAGGTAGTGGGTGGAATGGATGGCTGTGAGGGGAGGTTATGGAGGTCATCATAATGTGTCTGATTTTGGAAATCGTGCCAGAAAGCAAGTCATGGAAAGCAGCAATTTAGTCATGGAAAAGTCACGGAATTCTGTTTTCAAATTTCTGTGGGAACCCTGTATTTAGGAATGGGCAGTTGGATTTAACGGGTGGGGTTGATAAAAAACTGCTGAAATATCATATTTCCCATCTTTACATCCATGAAATGCCCAAATATTTTCCATATTTTCTTGATATTGTTTTGATTTAGTTAGAAATGAAAAACTTTAGTCACTTAACACTTTCTTGGCTATAAATTTGGACACGCATTTAGACTTTCATGTATGTAGGCCAAGTGTGACATCAACTGAAAACAATCTTAAAAATGAATATATGGGGGTTAGACATTCCAACAAGTCATGTTTTCATTAAATTACTGTCTTATTTTATTGTTTTTATCAGAATTACCTTGGGACGAGCCTACATATAGCTGTAACGAGTTTTGTGATTGGCTGGATAAGAAGATGCATCTGTCCCCATGGAAGAAGATTGACACCACACCACTTGGTAAGATATGTTCTAAAAATGGGGTAGAAAGTGTTTTAAAAGGAATAGGTCATACTTTATGGTCTTTATTCTGAAGTTGGGTTTAATTCAAACTTTGGTCTAAAGTTGTGGTGTAATTGTGGAAAGCCAATTGTGACATTTATCTCAAACAGTAAAGGTTCAATTTACAAGCTTATTTGACTCTCAAATCATTCTTAACTGTCTGGGAAGATGAATAAGATCACAGTAAACAAACAAAAAAAAAGTAAAAATATTTTGAAATTTTTGGCTTCCCATAATTTTAGTGCAAGGTAAGACCATGGTCTAAGTTAATCCCGACTTCAGAATGCGGCCTATGTATATGTATCTTGAATATCTAATGTAATAAGCTATTGCAATATTATTTGCAACATCGTTTATATATAGAGCTGCCATTTGGTAGGATTTTATCCTCTTGAGTAGAATTTTTAAGGGAAAATGACACTGAATACAATTTTTTTCCTAGAATTTAGAAATAGGATTTTTGAAACTTTAAGAATTATGATTTTTGGCATGTTTTTCAAAATAAAATTTTATTCTTGAAAATAGGAAAAGTCAAGTGTGATAGCACTGTAGATCCGTATCTTTATTATTTTAGACATTTATATTGCGCAATCTATTGAGAAAGTTGTTTCATCATGACTTTATTCAAGGTCAAAGACAATGATATACATGTAATATATACATAAAGAAACCAGGTCCACCATTTCATTCCAAACGAATGGCAGGTCAATACATGGATTACCAAACAAATAACATGTACCAATGTAGAAAATTGTTTAGAGTAACACAAATGCAGGAATATAATCAGTTAAAGCTGTCATTGATATCACGTTGAAAAAAAAAAATATTCCAAGGCGGATTGTTGTATTATGATTATGATAAAACTCAACCTCTGAAGACCAACAGCAAAGCTGAAGTTGATCATGAATGAGTGTATTGCAATCTGAATTGCCAATTTAATCAACCAATTCTTTACTGATCATGTCCAATTGTAGCCCTTCTGAGGAGGATTCTGACAGAGACCCCGGCCAAGAGGATAACCATACAGAACATCAAGAAAGATCGCTGGTATAGATCAAAAGGTGAGTGTACTGTTAGTCATTTTTTGTTGTCTTTCAATAATTTTTATTTTGTTTCACAAAACAAAAATAATCATCATACATAATATACATATCTTAGATCAGCTCAGAAGGATCTTTTACATTGTGTTCAGACCAAGTTTTATAGAGAATGATCCTTTGCCCATGCTGCCCCTTCACTTTGGAATACCACCCCATCGTATATAAAGAATTCTTTTACACCCAAGTTTAAATCCACCTTGAAAACATACTTATTTTAAAAGAATTTTTAATGAGTTTAATGCCACAAATGATTTTTTTTCACACTTCATTTATATAATTTATAATTTATGAATGAATTTTATGAGTAAGTCAATTCAACTTTCCAGTTCCTCAGGCTCAGTTCAATTTTACAAGTAATCGAGGACTATACCTACAAATATACACATACCGGGGGGGCCGTTTCATAAAGCTGTTCGTAAGTTAAGAGCGACTTTAAGAACGACTGGTGAACCTTTCTTACGCGCTTAACCATCGCCAGTGTATATACCATTTACCACATGAAAGAATCACCAGTCGTTCTTAAAGTCGCTCTTAATGTACGAACAGCTTTATGAAACACCCACCCGGTACTGGTGTAGTTATGCTATGGCGGTACAGAGGTTTATCACAGGAGGCTATCCGTAGGCAGTAATCTACGTCGCAGGCTCAAAACAGGTGTTGGTTATTGCAAAGAGTGTTAAAAAAAACAGTGATTCAAAAAGCGTTTGTAAAACAGTGATTAAAAAAGCGTTAGTAAAACAGTGATTCCAAAAGCGTTAGTAAAACAGTGATTCAAAAAGCGTTAGTAAAACAGTGAATTAAAAAGTGTTAGTAAAACAGTGAATTAAAAAGTGTTAGTAAAACGGTGATTCAAAAAGCGTTGGTAAAACAGTGATTTAAAAAGCGTTGGTAAAACAGTGAGTGTGTGTGTATTTGAGTTTTGTCAGACGTGTATCAATCAGATATGATTATTTACGTCTGGGACCGACCTTTAACGTCACCATCCGAAAGACTCGACCAGGGCTCGAACCTCTGCATCAATTTGTAACTTCCCCACAGCTTGGATTACAGGCGCACGCAACAATGCCCAGTTGTGGCATGAAACAGTGATTCAAAAAGCGTTAGTAAAACAGTGATTCAAAAAGCGTTAGTAAAACAGTGATTCAAAACATGATAACTTGATGAAAATAGAATAGTCCAAACGGTGCATTAAGTCACAAAATTTTAAATCTTGTTGACGAAGGAATTTTCACTCGAATATCCTTGGCTGCGAAATCAGTTGCAGCACAGTACAGTGGCAAAAAAATTAAAATAAAAAACTCTTTTATTGGGAAAGATTTGAATTAAATTAAGATCCCTTTTCCTTGCTGTATTCATATATATCTAATTTTCAGTATACAAAAAAGTTTTGATATATTATTTTTCTTTTACAGGTACCATAGGAAGAGTACCCACAAGCTCACCGAATACAGGGAGCATGAAGAGAGTCTGTACTGGAAATGATCTATCACCACTTGCAGCTGGAAATAAGTGAGTAATTCTCTGGACAGAGAAAGGGGGGGGAACAGACCTGCCAACCAGTACGTTTTGGACGTATTTAGTACGTTTTTGCATTCAAAATACAGCAGTACGTTTTTTCTTTAAAAAACATGTTTTTGTAATAAAAAAAAATTGTACAAAATCGTAATTTATTGAGAAAAATCATCTCTGTCTATATTTCATAAAACTTACACAAATATGGTTATTAGATCAATGTATTTTTTTTTCAATCATTTTGTTAAAACCAGGGTGAGATATACACATGTTTTTTTCATCTGCGAGAGCAGTGCCCATTTTAGCTTGCATGCAGCTTGAGTGCTGTGTTGAGTGAGTGCGCCACGCATTTATTACAAAATACACTTTGTTGGGGAAAATACACTTTTTTTTCACACAGAATACAATTTTTCATTCCCAGAGGTTGGCAGGTCTGGGGGAATCGGAGAGGGAAATGGATGGGAGGGCGGCTGGGCCCATTAAATCATAGTGTTGTACACTTGCAAGACCACATTAAACCACCCTTAAGCATGCCAAATTTGTTGCCTATTTGTACATAAGTCCTCATGCTTTCTCTGCAGCGTATCTGCTAAATACACTCCTAATCACCAAATTAGGGTCACACAATAATTCAGACAAATATGGGGGAAATACACCCTAAATATAATTTGATTAATTTGAAATTTTATGCAGTACCCTTTATTTTCTTTCATTATTTTTGGAAGCGGGAATCATTCCCTGAGCATTGGCCTTTCTTTTTGCATCCCTTTACAGCAAAATCTCGTCTTCACAGCCGACGTACCAAACCAATGGCCCATCCACGCCAGGCGAGGGCAGTATTCCTAGCTCTGTGGAAGAACTAGTGAATGGGTATAGTTTCTCCCAGCCTGTTCACATGGACAACATGTTGCTTGGTAGTCAACTTCAGTGTACGCCAGGAGCTTCACAGGTACGACCACTCAGGATTTAGATTTGTTGTGGGATTAATTAATCTTCTACTTTTCTTTGAATTGGCAACAATGATTGCTACCTTAGTTTTAATTGAATGGGAAATACTTCTTGATTGCCAACTTGAGTGTATGCCAGGATCATCGAAGGTATGAACATTTTAAGATGAGATTTGTTATAGGGATCAATCATTCTTTAACTGATCTTTAAATTGGCAACAATATTTCATTGAATGCTACTGCTAAATGGTAGCCAACTTTAGTGTACGCAGGATCTTCTCGGTTGTATAAAATACTTTCAGGATTAGGTTTGATATGTCAGAGATTTACTGTTCTGCAAATTGGCAACAATGATTGCTACCTAAAATTTCATTGACTGTCAAACACTTTTTCATTACTAGCTTCAGTGTAAAATCATGGTAGGTAAGAACACTTGGCATTAGATTTGTTTTATGGATTGGTTATTCTTTAATGATTCTTCAAATTGGCTACAAAAATTGTTAATGTGCACTTTCATTGAATTATAAATAATAAGATAAGATAAAATACTACTGAAAATTAGCTGAACCATTTATGCCAGGTATGAACACTCCAATGATTAGATTCTTTACTGGGAGTAATGAATAATTTACTCTGGCCTAAATTGTCCATTAATTTGACTCCACGTCATATTCTTATTGAAAATAGCAAATCATTTTCAATAGGGTAAATAAATCTGATACTAGTCACATGATTGACAGTAAATTCTATAGCAACAGGGATCATGTTATATTTTCATATGAACTAGAAAATATTACTCATTTCAGGAATGTAACAGATATAGGAGGTTGGCCTTACACGATTTAGGGAATTTCCCTGATATTGCAAAAGAAGTTATTCCATATCATTGACCATCTCTCTTTTCAGACTCCGATGCAGAGGCTTGTAAGGCGTATGACGCGGTTCTTCACAAACTGTGGCTTTGAGAAAACATTGAAGGTCCTAACAGCTACCCTTGATAAACTCACCGTGTATACATGGAAGAAAAGCTGTCCAAATCAGGTATGTAGCCTCTCTCTGGCTATTCATATCAATCTCTGTATTACATCTCTCTTTGGATTCAGTTCCAACTAAATTTCAAATCAATCCTGCAATAAATTGCCGCCCCCCCAAAATGCAATAGATTACTAGTCTTTTACATTAAAGAATTATTTTTCTAGGTACAGTTTGATTTATTCATTCCTCACAATTTTGCTCTTGAAATTTGCAACTGATTGTAAGAGCAAGACCTTACTATTTCTCTCTCCTCGTCTGCTTTCTGAAGCCCCCTTCCCCCTCCCGCTCTGTCTCTTCCTCTTCTTCCCCCTCTCCCTGTCTGTAAACCTCTCCCATTTTCTGTTGCCCTTACTCAGTCTTTTGACTCCCGTCATTCTTAAAAACATTTTTACTCATGAACAGCTTTATAAAACAGCCCTTAGGACGGGCATATCTGTTTGGGAAAGTTAGCAAAACTTTCAAATTTCAAAACTTTATTATGCATCCGATTTTGACGAGATTTTAAAGCAACAGCTTGTTCAATTTTTCTTCCTGGAGGCGCGATAGCTCAGTCGGTAGGGCGGGGGATTCGTATTCCGGTGACCCGGGTTCGATACCCACTTGGTGCCCTAGTGCCCTTTGGTAAGGCATTAATCCTCAGTACCAGGTCCTTCGGAGGGGACCTTAAGCCGTTGGTCCTGTGGTTGCTTGCTTACAAGCATTTATGCTTTCTTGGCAATCAGGTACAATATCACCAATCACCAAATAGTGAAATTCTAGTTTGCAGCCAATGCATTAGTGTAGCCTTAGATGCATCATGTTAGCTTTATCTATTTATTTGCAGGTGACTATATCTACTCTTGACAAACGTAAGAATCAACTCACATTCAAGGCTAACCTACTAGAGATGGACAAAAAGGTCCTGGTTGACTTCCGATTATCAAAGGTTAGTGTCCCCAAAACTTGTTCATAATAATGATAGGCATTTATGTACTGCCATCCATCTAGAAATAATGTAATCCGAGATGCACCATTATTATTACCCCAGCTGTCTTCCAGTGCTCAGTGCATTCAAGGAATATTGCTTATTTTCTGAAAATGTGAATGGAAAATATCTTTTTGAGGTGTAAATTAACTAAAAGAGTACTAATATAATGCATTTGGATTATTGCAAGCCATTACTTTTGAGTAAAGGCGAAATTGGTGTCAAATTTTAGCCAATTAGGTTTATGGTAGGGTATAGTGTAGTATTAAATCGAGGGTTGCAGTTAGCCATTTGAATAGAATGTGGAATTTATAGTGGAGCAATTTTCACCAGAGAAAATGCCAGGGAACTGCTGTGACATCACGTGATATTCAATTCGCTTTAATTCTTATAATGATGGTAGCCTAGCCACAGATATGAATTTAAGTATTTTAAGTTAAGTTAATTTAAGTATAATTCAAACAGTAAGATGTTCCATGTCTCAAGGTTTTATTCCAAGATCCGGGCCCCGTCTTACAAAGAGTTGCAATTGATCCGATCAATCACAACTATGGACGACCAGCAACGTCAACATGTTTTATTCATGTTCAAAATATTTTCTAGCTATGATGTATATTCATGCATTGTTTTCTCGAAATTTCACTGTGCTTCTCTTTGTTTACGATGGACATTGTGCAAATTTCCTGTAGAAATATTTATGACATTGATGGATTTCCATAGAGTTACGATTGATTGTATCAATCGTAACTCTTTGTAAGATGGGTACTGGGTGTGCAGTGACCTTCAGGCTCAACACTTTCTGTGTTTTTTTCTCACATTTCTTTCTCTCTTTCCATCTCTTATAGGGTGATGGTCTGGAGTTCAAGAAGCACTTCTTGAAGATACAGGACAAGCTTCGTTCAACTTCAATCGTTGTGAAAGGTCCACCTCTCATGCCGCTATGATCGAACCTCGAAATTGACCTTTGCCATGGTGAATTTTGACCTTTGATGCCATTGTGAACTTTGAACCTTGGTGCATTGTGAACTGAACTCTGACCTTTGTCATCTTGAACTTTAACCTACCGTGCCATGATGAAGGTTGACCTTTGCCCATGTTCAGAACAAATTGCATCTACACTCTTAGCCAGAACTCCAGTTCCAATTATACTGGTAGTCTGGTACATTTACCTGCGCTGGAACTGAACAGGTGTTATTTCAGATTCCTGCTCGACATAGAGTACCGAAGTGTGACGTCAGTTGCAATGGTGTCATGGCGGGCTGGTTCTAAACATAGTCGCAGCTGATGATGGTCTGTACACATATGTATGACTTTTGCTCATGAAAAATAGGTTGCAAGTGATCAAATTCCGATAGCAGCCATTTTCTCCTTTTAAAAACACGCTTTTATTGGGCAGGTTCATTTGTTTAGAACCAGGCCGCCATGACACCATGGCAACTGACGTCATCCATTCGGTATTCTATTGCATCAGTACTAGAACCCAGTTTCTGATGTAAGAACTACTGGATCAATAAACCCACCGTCATTTTCATTAGGGAAAAGGTCCATCGATTCATCTCACCTCTCAGGAAAATCTGTACAGTATTATATCACTGAAAACAAACTGATGTAATTTCAGCTTCTTCAACGATTTGTAATGGACAGGCCACCATGGCAACTGACGTTATCGCTTCAGTATTCTATTATATCGGTACTAGAACACAGTTTCTGAGAACTAGAGATTCTGAGAACTACTGGATCAATAAACCCACCTTCAATTTCATTAGGGAAAAGGTCCATCGATTCATCTCGCCTCTCAGGAAAATCTGTACATTATTATATCTCATTGAAACAAACTGATGTAATTTCAGCTTCTTCAACGATTTGTAATGGACAGGCCGCCATGACACCATAGCAACTGACGTCATCGCTTCAGTATTCTATTGTATCGATACTAGAACCCAGTTTTTGATGTAAGAACTACTGGATCAATAAACCCACCGTCATTTTCATTAGGGAAAAGGTCCATTGATTCCTCTCACTTCATTGGAAAATCAGAAAATTTGTACATTATTATATCACTGAAAACAAACTGATGTAATTTCAGCTTCTTCAACGATTTGTAATGGACAAGGACACAGCTTTCCATGTTAGAGAATTACCAGACATTGCAGTTAATTCCTCTGAGGAAAGTTTCAGTGTTTTGTCTACCCTTCATGGAAAATAATTGATCCTGCATTTCATTGTTATGATGGACATAACCAATGAAATGTCAGTTTCTTCAACACCTTTTAGAGAGAAAAAAAATCAGTTTCTTAGAATCACCAGAATTATATTCATGCTGCTGTTAATTTCAAGAGGATAGGTCATTGATATATCCAACTTCTGAGGAAAAAACGTTATTGGTATATTTTTGTACTTCTATGTTAGTCTGCGTGACGATTGGTGCACGCGGGGGTTCCATTAATGCATTTATTTTTGCCAAATATTTGTTTGTTTTTCTTCTTTTCCAAAAGGATAATTGTTTGTAAATTGTGTCTTGGTGTTGGTAAAAACTCGTGACTTTTCAATGTTGAAAGGAAAGTAACAAATACATGAAAACAATGAGGAAGAAAACCTTTTGAAGGCTTCTGAAACTTTACATCAGCAAGGCCATGTGTTAGCTGTTAGTATGCTTTAAAGTTACTTTATGTCTATTGTCTCATTACCTGTGAGTATAGTTATTTTAGCTGTAAAATTCAAAGATAAGAGTTTTGTAAGTACCCTGATGTACACCTGGGCCCTGTCTTACAAAGAGTTACGATTGATCCAATCAATCATATCTCTATGGAAATCCATCAGTGTCATAATTTTTTCTACAGGAAATTTGCAAAATGTCCATCGTAAACAAAGGAGAACACACCAAATTGTAAAGGAATCAATGAATTTATGGATATACATTCATATGTAGAGATTTTTTTTAGCAAACATGCATGTTATATGATGACTTTGCTGGCTTTCCATAGTTATGATTGATTGGATCGATCGTAAATCTTTGTAAGACGGGGCCCTGAAGTACAGGGTCCTACTGTGCCAAATATACATAATGAATGTTCTTACTTGTTAATATGTATGATTACATTTGAGATAACGATGTAATGCTCTGTCTAATGTGGCAAATGGTTGCCTAATTTGTGTGTATAGCAATGGAAAAAATCAAGGAGATTGCTTTTACTGTTTGTTGGCTACTAGGATCAGCACCTTTGGTATTTACATCCCAAAATCATTAAGGGCTTTATCAAACAAAAACACAGACATTTATTAGTAATATAGTAATGTCTATATTTGTTTGGAATTGTAAAATTCTGTGATGTATTTGTCAACGAAGCACAAGATCAATTGGACCCTGAACTGCGATAAAATTTTTATTATTTATGTGATGATGCAGCAAATTGATTGTCAAGATGCTCTGAAGAATAAGGGCTCCCTTTGCACAAAGCATAGCGATGATCTTAGAACAATTTTCTATGATTGATTGCATTGGCCCGTATGCTGAACTATGGTTTTAAGTTGTGGTTTAACTATGGAAAGCCAATTTTTACATAAATCTCTAACAGTAGAGGTTCAATGTATCAGCTCATGTGACTCCCAAAACATGATAAACTGCCTGTGAAAGATAAGTATGTCTTCACCATTTAAGAATTAGTAATGAGCACAGTAAACATGGGCAACATGATAAACAATCACTGTAAACTAAATTTTGAAACGTTTGGCTGCCCATAATTTTAGCACAGAGTTGGACCATGGTCTAATTTAAACCCGACTTCAGAATACGGGCAATTGACTACAATGTACAATCAATCTTGAAAATCAAGTGTAGGATTAATCGGTTGCCTTTGTGTTACAGGACCCAGGTGTTCAGGAAGATAACCCAGTAGAAACAGGGTGTGGTCAATCGCCCAGGGTAGATTCAAGTTTAATGACCAATAGATGTAGTGTAGTGCCTCTCTGGAGAGTCAGATTTCATGGGGTATTGGACACTTCTAGGGATATACAGAGGCACATATTCTGAACTCGGGTTCAACTGACACTGTGGTTTATCTCTGCTAAAATTATGGGAAGCCAACTATGTCAAAATTTGTTCGCATGGCACGTTTCATAAGTTAACTGTGCTCTGTCCCATTTCTTTAATGGTGAAGACAATTATTGTATTTATCCTCCCCAGACAGTTAAGAATGATTTGAAAGTCAATGAGCTGGTACAATGAACCTCTACTGTTTGAGATTTATGTAACAATTGGCTATCCATAGTCAAACCACAACTTTAGACCAGAGTATAAATAAGCCCGACTTCAGAATACGGGCCAGATTAAACATTTTGGCACTGTGAAAAAAAAGGAATTTGCCAAGCAGAATTCTGTAAAATGCCTTATTCAGTATTATCTGGACTTTGTTATTATAGGCTATAGTTAAAAACAGTAGTTCATTCCTGTATTCGTTTAACATTAGTACTAATTCGTTAGTGTGGAGCATTGTGGCCCAGTGGATAAGTCTCTGGACTTTGAAACAGAGGGTCGTGGGTTTGAATCCCAGCCAGGGCGTAATTTCCTTCAGCAAGAAATTGATCCACAATGTGCTGCACTCAACCCAGGTGAGGTAAATGGGTACCTAGCAGGAATTTATTCCTTGAAACGCAGTGCACGTAACAGCTGCATTGCTAAAGCCAGGGTAATTATGCTGCATATACTGTAGAGCGATTAGAGACTTCTAACAAAGTATTAAGCGCTATATAAGCAAGTAGAATTATTGGTAGTAGTTTCCAGGTACTGGTACCTGAATGTTCTTTAATGTAGATAGGTTTACCATTATGATGTTTAAACTCTTTATGCTAGTAGAATAAACCTACTTCTACATTTTGATATTGAATTGAACTATAAACTTGGTCTTTTTAAGAAGAAAGAAGCTGAATAACAGCATTGTCAAAATTCTGCAAGTTTCAGAGATTGGGTGGTTTCACATTGTCATGTTGATGTCTGTATGAAATGTACATTTTCTGGTGTTGTACGGGAATAGAAGACATTTGTTGTCTTCAGAAAAGCAGAACCGGGAGTTGTTTCTTAAAGAGTTAAGTATGACTAAGAGTCGCACTTAAAGGACAAGTCCACCCCAACAAAAAGTTGATTTGAATAAAGGGAGAAAAATCTAACAAGCAAAACACTGAACATTTCATCAGAATCGGATGTAAAATAAGAAAGTTATGACCTTTTAAAGTTTCGCTTAATTTCAATAAACAGTTATATTCACATCCTGGTCTGTATGCAAATTGGCAGACTGATGACGTCACCCACTCACTATTTCTTTTGTATTTTCTTATATGAAATATTCTTATTTTCTCCTTGTCAAGTGAAACAAAGTTTAATTTCTCCCTG
The DNA here is from genome assembly GCF_018143015.1 of Lytechinus variegatus. Lineage (NCBI taxonomy): Eukaryota > Metazoa > Echinodermata > Echinoidea > Temnopleuroida > Toxopneustidae > Lytechinus > Lytechinus variegatus. Next base: position 33,793,540 of record NC_054747.1, on the reverse strand, counting down.
AACATGTGGAATTACCATTATTTTAACAGTTTATGGTTAATTTAAGTTGGTCATTATTGTCAAATTTGTAAAAATTGAAATATTGTATTATTCAAACAATAAAAAGCAAAAGAAATAGTGAGTGATGGACATCGACTCTCTCATTTGCATATCGCTGCGTTGTGCATTTAACTATTTTGTGAAAAATAAGCGAAACTTAAAAATGTCATAACTTTCTTATTTACATCCGATTTTGATATTTGCAGCGTTATGTTTGTTTGATTTTTCTCTATCGATTCAAATCAACAATTTTCTGGGGGGGGCTTGACCTTTAAGTATCAACGTGTATATATGATATGATCTTTAAAGGTTTTCATGGCGGAGAGAATAATGGAAGTTTTGCAGTAAACACCTTGTATGTAATCCTGTGTATGATATGCAATGAGCAATAAAAGTGCAGTAGTGCGTGTCCTGTTGACATGATCTGACCAATGCGGTCATGCCTTACTTACCACATGCAACTGGGCATTTAAGTGCAACTCTAAGTCATACTTAAATCTTTTAGAAACACCCCCCTGCTTTGTAAACATGTTGATAAGTGCACAAATCATGTAGTCTTAAAAGACTTGGCTGCAAATATAAATTTATTTTGTCACTTAATGCTTGGTCATCTCTCCAGTGGATCTTTTGTCCTTTGTAAGCGTCTTCTTTTAGTTATCCGTGAATACATATGCAGCAGAGGGTCCAGGATTTTATCAAAGAGGGGGCGCATATTAACATTTTCTTCAATTTTCTGTATTAATTTGTATGTTGAATGGATGATTGTAAAATATAGAGGGAGCATGCGCCCCTGGAGCCCCTGCCGGGATCTGCTGCTGCAAATGCACCCCATTCAGCTGTTCGGAGGTGTTGGTCGTTTAAATTCTCCTTGTTGTTTTCTCATACTGTCCCAGGAGGGTTTCAACAGAGAGAAACAAATTTTGAGATAAATGCCTTTTAAGTGTATGTCGAATAGACGATTCTAAAAATATATTTGTTGACCGTTCGTAATTGAATCTTTAAGCGTTATTTCTGATCAGAATATGCAAAACGTGCCCAAGTTGAGCAGATGTCTGTTGCCCTACGAGATTCAAATTACATAGAGTCACCTGTATATCTACTACCATTTGCTAAAGTTTTAGACCAGCTGAATATTTGTGTGTATAGCACATAATTATAATATACTCAGGGGTGTGAGAGTTCAGATTTTTTTTGTTTTGATTTTCAGCTTCAGTAATTTCAGCTTATTTTTGGCTTTCCTCTGTACAACAAGAATGGGAGCTCTTTCTATTTCAGATTTTTTGTTCAACACTCTTCAGCCTTTTTTGAGATCTTTTTATCTGTGACCACTCACACCCCTGTACACTGTAATATACTGTCATGGTTACATTGAAACTGGCCTTTTCATTATCTATTGGTGTTTATTCTGTGATTGATTTGAATGTTGAAAAGTAAATTAGTTTAAGGAAATTGTCAAATAGCTTGACTAATCCTTTTGTTTAAAAAATATGTTGAGGTAAAACTTTTTCTGAAAACAAAATGATTAGGCAAACTTCTTGACAATCTGAACTAATTTCAACTTACACCAACAAATTATATTAGACCCATTTTAATGACACTTACGATTTACTACAATTACATACTGTACACAACACTCGGGTGGTTTTCAACTTTTGCAAATGGTGGTGATACAGTACCTTTCTCAGTAGATTTAATTTTGTTTTTTAATCGCTTCATATCAAATTAACACAAGATTAGCATCAAAGTGGTAAGATCATGATTTAGAATAGAAATGAGAAGTTTCAGTTTAATATTGGTCACAGGACTGTACAAGATGTGGGTCAAATAATTGCATTATATATTTTTTCTGATTTCATGTATATAGAATTCATTCATTAAAACAAAATTTGTATACAAAAAACTGATCATGTGACCCATACAAATAATTGTTCCTTGGTGAAATATAAGTGAATACTATGCCCCTCATCAAGGTTAAATGAGCTGCATTAATCTTGCAATAGAAACATTAACAATAACAAAGGTGTTCTAGGTAGTCTATGACTATTATCTCCACTTGAATTGTCAATCTGAAATTTTACTCGATTTTACAAAAAGAAATACATACATCCAGGATTTTTTTTTTTTCAAAATGAAAGAATTGGTATTTGAATAGGTGCCTATGGCCTGTATTCTGAACTCTAGTTAATTGGTTAGTCTAAAGTTCCATAGCTGGTCCTTTTACGAAGTTCACATGAAGAGCAATACAATAGTCGGTAGATTCTTGTTCCTCGTGTTACATGGAATAATCAAAAGTCATCGACTTGTTCTTTATAAAGGACATGGTCATAGCTCTTGATTCTAGCAAACGGGTCCTAAGAAGCATCCCTGGGACACTCCATCTATGGAAAGCACTTGGTAATTAAGCTGTTTGAAGCGCCCTTCTCCAATAGCTCTCTTAGCTTTCAACGAGAGGTGATTAAGAAATCCAAACTCTATTAAAATACAGGCATATTTCAGGTGCACATATCTTGTAAACAATTGATGAAGATGAACGTATTGCCTCAATAGTCCTGAACTTGTACAGCATTACACAGATACACAGGCCTTTTTTTAAGGAGAGGATGGCGGATGCAAAAATGGATGATTATTACACTTAAACGGATTTTTATTTCCCTCGATTTTAGCGGCAGCACACTCCTTAGCCTTACGTTTAGGGAGGAGAATAGCCGGCAGTTTTTGTGGGTATACCCCTCCTTGGGCAATGGTCACCCCACGGAATGTCTCAGAAATCTCATCATCATTGCCAACGGCCTGCCTCAGATGATAAGGGTTGATCCGCTTCTTCGGTTTGGGCGCCATGCCCCAATCCAGGTAAAAATATGTACACCTCATGTCGCGCTCGTTGTCGGCCAACGTGAGTAATTCTTCCACCAGGTATTGCAGAACAGCGGCGAGGAAGACCGGCGCCGCGGCGCTGATACGGGAGGCGTAGCGTCCTTTTCGAAGGTGACGATGAACGCGTCCAACTGGAAACGTCAATCCTGCTCGGGTCGATCGACTCTCGGCCTTTCGTCGAACTTTGCCGCCTTTACTTGCATCATGCCCAGACATTTCACTTGAGATTAGCTTTTATACCATAGATAGACAATAGTCTCCTAATTCTAGCTGGTCTTTCCCGCTTTTTTTCCAGCAGCACTTCGCTTCCCCTTCTTGCGTTTTGGGAGTAGTAGTGCGGGAATCTTCTGGGGGTGATTAACCCCTCCCTGAGAAATGGTGACTCCCTGGAAGATCTTTGATATTTCGTCGTCGTCAAGGACAGCTAGCTGCAGGAGATGTGGTGTTATGCGCTTTCTTGGGTTACTACTTGATCGACCAGTACTAAGATATGTACTAAAACCGGATAGTTGGAGGAGTTCTGTGACCAAGTATTCGAGCACTCCGGCGAGAAATACCGGCGCTGCAGCGCTGATACGGGAGGCGTAGCGTCCTTTACGTAGGTGACGATGAACGCGTCCAACTGGAAACGTCAATCCTGCTCGGGCCGAACGACTCTCGGTCTTACGTCGAATTTTCCCGCCTTTTACCAGATCATGCTCAGACATTATTCCTCAAGAATTAGCTCTCGAACTAATGTTGCATCAAATCAAGGAGCTTCAAGCTCCTTGGTCAAATTGAGCCATTGCGAATATTGTACCTTTTATATGCGCTCGCAAGCGGTATTAAAATAAAAACGTAAATCAATTATGTGCAGATGATGCGAGCGAATCCATTAACATGATTAAGGTACAGCCAGCACGGTGCACGTTATCAAATCTCCATTACTTTCATATCAGGAAAGCTCAGTTTTATTTTGTGTGTGCATTACCATGCAAATATTGACTGCATACTATCCGCAATATACCATGGAGCTATTTTACGGATGATTGTACATGACTTTGTGTGCATTCATTGTAAAATAAAGTGCACTTTGACCCTAATATAGTAACAGGAAGCCTTGGATAATCGTGGAGGGAGACTGGTCGCTCGTAATCATAATTATGACATGTATTGTGCCAAAATGCAGGCTATCACAGTATATTAGCAGTCGTAAGAATGTTCGGGCCTCATGAAAACTCGGTTAATATTGAAATGGGGCTTTCAGACTGCGTATTTAACATTTTTTTTTAATGTCCAGATATAATAACAAAAATATATATAGGCTTGTACCTGTTCCTCGAAAATTCAATTTTGATTTATGCAAGTGCAATTCAAATTTCTCTCACGACTCCAAACGTGCCGAGAGCGATGATATTCAAAATCTTGAATGTGCACCAGAGATATTTTTGTTGGATGATGACCAAAATGGAAAAAGGAATTGGGTGTTTGTGGATCCTACATTCGGTGTTAAAACTGACACTAATTGGTGTTAACACACCCTGAGGTGTTAAAATTACACCCTAGAGATTAAACATAACACTAAAGAGTGTAAATGTAACAACAAAAGGTGTTGTACCCCCTCTATAGGTGTAAAATTAACACCACCAATTTAACACCGGTGTAAAATAACTGGTGTGGTCCTCTATGTACACCGGTTAACACCACAGTTTTTGCTGTGTACTTGATAATTAAGAATTCAGAGCTGCATCATGGAAACACCCCGAGGGTAGTCTTGTAGCTCAGTGGTCTAATGTTTGTTACATAGCTAGCCTATGGCTTTCAATGTAGTAAACAAACCTGCATGGAAAGGTACTCCTATATACCAAAGGGAAATTAATGATGCCGTTAATGATTTTCAACACTATTTTAACATTCTACCAACTCTCTTTTTAAGAGGAGCGGGTTGGAAGTCAAACAGACATCCCCATTTAGGCCTATATGTTAAAAAAAATGACACCCCCCCAAAAAAAAAAAAACACAAACAACGTACTGGAATTGATGGCGTCGCGCCGCATGTGGCCTCGAATTAAGTAGCAATAATCACGTGATGCAGCCCTTTGGCCAATGGCGTATACTGGATCTGCCATATTATTAGCGATACATCGGGGGAAATGCATGGGCGGTGACAGGCCGTTTGATCTGGTCAAAAACAAAGGAGAAAAAGACGGGAAAGCCAGTACGTGGAATATAAATAAAGAAGAAATAGTGCAGCCTGTTTAGCTATCAAACATTTCTAGCTCATAGTATAGGTCATTTAACTTTATGTATACCTCAAAGCCTTTTGGCAACTCTTTATTCAAAAGTGTTGTAAAAGAAATGGGGGAAGGACCCCCATTTCTTTCAAAATTATGGTGAAAGATCTGGGTATAGAGAGTAATTTATAGTGGCTAGAAAAATAATAAAACATAATACGTTCAGCATATCAATTCTATATCATTCTATACCATCTTCTGAAAGAAACAAGAATTCAGTCATGAACAATTAAGATTTGAAATTAATTTTAATCGGGCAGCTGCTCGTATCCGTCAGGAATTAAAAACTCGAAATTCTAATCACTATTATTTGTTTATCGTTGTTATTATTTATTCATTTGATTATTTTTATATATTTATTTATTCAATTATATATAAATATATATATAGATTTATATATATATATATATTTTTTTTTTTTTTGGGGGGGGGGTTTCACAATTTTTTTTTCGTCAGAGCGTATATCTACATACAAATCATTTCAAACCTGCTCCTAAAAGAATGAAAATTCTAGTCATAGACCATTGAAAAATTATAATTCATTTTGTTTGTGTTACATATTAATGGGGCAGCTGAGCCAGCTCGCATATATAGGACGTCAGAAATCAAAATTGTAATAACTTCCTTAATCTTTGATGGATTATCCCAGTTTTTTTCTAATATTTTTACAACTTATTTTTCGTCAGAGGAAAATTTTCCTATAATATGAACTTCTAAAAATTTGGATGCAAAATTCCGAAAAATTATTTTTGGCCAACACAATAATACTTGTATGTAACTACTGTAAAAGCTGTTATTTTCGCGTACAGAATTTTTCGCGAATCGCGGGGATCCCGACATTTTCGCGGGTTGTTAAATTCGCGATCGGAAGATGTACCATACATTTCCTCAGCATTTCAAAGAAGCAAAACTAGTGCAATTCATGCGCAAATCTAAACTCCTCAAAGACACCATGCTGATATGTCTTTTGTACATAAATATGTCCCTGTAAAAACAGTTACAAATTGTGGAAAAAGTGGCTTAAATTTCACTTTTTTAACCTTTAGATCTAAAAATTCATCATGCCTTAGGATCTATAGGGTTAAGCAATCTTTGGCATTTTGTGTTTGGTTCGATTCATTTTTCAAAAAGTTGGTAAAAAGTGCAAAATTGTGGAATTTTGTGAACAGAATGTTAACCTTCAAAATTTTGGTCATGTGACTTATGAATATTAATGAGTATGCAAATAGCTACCAATACGTGTGTATAGAGTCAATCAGATGACAATAAAATCAAATTGTTTCATGGAAAATACATTTTAATATTACAGTGAGTGTATAAATATTGATAAAATAATGTTAGAAAATAGTTTAGGCCCTGATTTTGTTTGAGAAATTAAAAAAAGTGAAATTCTAGCTAACTTTTTGAATCACTAACTGTACTTTCTAAGCCTATTTTTATGTACATATAGAGGTGCATATCTCCATTTTTTCGCTATGCAGGATGTTTTCTATAGCAAAGCTTTGCTGTTGGGGGCATTGGCGCTGACTAAGAAATGTGTCAATATTTTCGCGTGTTGTTAAATTCGCGGCCGATCGGCAATTCGCGAAATCCGCGAAAATAACAGCTCCTACAGTATTTCATTCTTCAATGAACAATAACAGTCGTGTTTGCGACATGGCGCTATTCCAGAATGGAATGGTTCATGCAGCGCAGTGCAATAAAAACAGAAAATTTAAATACTAACAATTACAAGGGGCTGTGTACACGAAAAGGGAACTTTTTAAATATGGTTTTGAGAGATGATTTGTGTTCCTTTTGTAAAAAAGAAGTTAATTCTTACCAACATTATTTTTTTTATTGTCCTGAAGTTAAGCGATTATGGGAAGAGATGAGTAAAATATTTCAACTTAATGAACTTGGCAGTGACAGTTGGAAAACAATTTTCATGGGGATATCTGGAAATACTACAAGAGTAACTTTAATAAACTGTATTATATTCTTAATTATGTATATTATATTTAGTTCAAGAAAACAAGGAATATTGCCAACCGTACAGAAAGTGACACATTTGGTTAAAGAGTATAGAGATACAGAATATCAAAGCGTTTAGCTGGGGGTGCACTTAAGGAATTGGGAACAAATCAATGCATACCTTAATTAATACTATGGATGTATTGGTTGCTTCATGTTGTTTCTGTTTTGTTTAGTTTATTTGTTCAAATACAGATAGTTGTACCAGAGCAGGATGCATCGAGTGTGGGTGTACGTGTGTAGATGGATGTGTGAGTTTTGTGACGGGGAAGAGGGGGGGGGGGGGGGGCTGTGGGTGGTGTTGAGTTGAAGTGAACTTGTGTGTCTGGGGAAAGAGATGAGGGGGAGGGGGGTAAGGTTAGTGTGTAGGGAAGTTTTAGGATTATAACCTTCCTCTAAGTAACCCTTGAAATAATCTTTAATCCTGTTTTTATTCTTGTACAATTAATGTGTTCAAAAGAGATTATTTCTATTATATTCAGGGGGGAAAGTCATCTTTTCAAAGTATGTGTTTTTTTTGTCGATTAATATGGGTTTTTCCCCTCTGCTTTGACATTGTTTTAGAAGAGAAGTTTGGCAGTTTAACTTCATTTGTAATCATTTTAAGAATATTTGTAATGCATTGATAGTGATATTTGTTTTTATATAAACGCATATCCATATTTCATTTCGTTTCTTGGCAGTTGATTTTTGTAACCATAGTTTATTGTCCGATTTTCCGGCCCATCTTCATTGTCAAATTAGCTGTCATCTACTAGCACCATTATGTAGCATTTCGGAATCAGCCCCCCTCCAAAATAATACAATAAATAAATACTGTTACAGCTTTATCATTCAGTCTGCTAAATTTGATAAACTTTATAATTGCAATGAATAATTTTTAGTGCTCTTTTCAAAAATTAGTTTCCAGCTCTCTAATGGGGGCTATATCACTCCCAGGCCCGTGCAATTGTGTTTACTGCTCGGAACGCTCATTATAGGGGCGCCTCATCCCCCCCCAAAAAAAAAAATCAAGGAGAAAAGCCGACCCTAAAAAGGTTGACTCCGGTCCAGGCCCAACACCCTCCGTGGTTGCTCAGAAGTTGATATAAAAATGGGGGCAGTGGCATAATAAATAAAGCAACAAAAAAAACTTGAGGGGCCAGACATCGTATAGCATTTCGTTGTGGCAATGTTTCTGAAAAGCTGCAAGCGAGCAAAAAAATATAAATCACATATTTTTTCCACACATCGGCTTTAAAGTAGTTTTTTAAGGGGGGGGGATCCATGCCCCTCCGATTCCATCATCCGAATGTCACTTTCTGAAAATTTATTTCTCCTTTTTAATCTTCTATCCCCTTATTTGTTCAGTATGAGGGGCAGTAAACTAAAACCCAGACTTGGTTAAAAAAATGCATTTTTTATGTGGCCGCTCATGCAGATAAATCTACAAAATTTGAGAGGGGACATCAGACTGGAGCCCTGCCCCTAGCTATCCCAGGCACCATTCCTTGCAATCATGAAGCCAAAATGGCCTAGGAATGCAAACTGTTAATCTTATTCTTTAATCTTGGGTTTACTTTTAGTTTATTGGCATAGTTCTACTTCTAGGCCTAATTTATCATGAAGCCCCTCCCTGACCCTACTCGGAAAACTCCCACTCAACCGTGTCTCCGGTATTTCCTCATTTAATAAAAAAAATACAATAAAACTTTTTTAAAGAGATATATTCGATTTGTTCTTTCTTGAAAATGTGATGGCCCTTAAAAGGGCCGATTTGATGATGGTGCTTGGGCACAGGAAAATTAATATTCCTGGCTCTGGCTGCTCTTTCCACCCTTCTTGGCAGCAGCAGACTTCTTGGGGAGAAGCACGGCCTGGATGTTGGGCAGAACACCTCCCTGTGCGATGGTGACTCCGCTAAGCAGCTTGTTCAACTCCTCGTCGTTACGGACAGCCAGCTGCAAGTGACGGGGGATGATACGGGACTTCTTGTTGTCGCGTGCGGCGTTGCCAGCCAACTCGAGGATCTCAGCTGCGAGATATTCAAGAACTGCAGCCATGTAAACTGGGGCTCCGGCGCCAACACGGGAAGCATAATTTCCCTTGCGAAGGAAGCGATGGACACGGCCTACTGGGAACTGAAGTCCTGCTCGAGCTGAACGGCTCTTTGCCTTGTTGCGTGCTTTTCCTCCTTTTCCTCCACGTCCAGACATCTTGGATTGTTGAGTGGTTGGTGTAACGTGAGTAAAACGAATGAATGATAATTACACGCCGTGTCAAGCTATTTATACCATTCGTAGAGGATCGCGCAACAACCAATCAGATGGCTCGAAATTTAATGTATTCATGTGCTCAACCCGCCGGCCGGCCGATCTCACATTAATTTCGAAAAGGCGGGCATGATTCCTCCGACGTCCGCATTTAATTCTGTGTTAGAGTTGACTTCATCGCGACAAGAGATGGCGTTCTATTTTTTTGCAAATGTTCAACAAGTCGGTTGTGTCGTCTGCTAGCGTAAATTTATAGGATGGATATCGTTTTCTGCAAAAAATACCAATATGAATAGGCCCAAAAAAATAAAAAGGAAAATGAAAAGGTAAACTTCATTAGTACTGCCCCAAAACCAGGAGCCCTTTTGAACGGGAAGTTCACCCTGACAAAACGTTTAAAAACTTGCAAAGAAACAAAAATGATAAGTGGTGAACTTGGCTTGAAGAAAATCCATCAATGAATAAAATTTTTTAGAATTTCAATCATTTAATTTTTCATATGCAAGGGGCCGCGGAACGGTTTTCAAAAAAGGTTTTCAGAAAATTGAAAATGGAGGCTTATCAGTATATCAACATACACATGCTCCTAAGAGAAAATAAAGCTATTAGTCATCACGAACCATTAAAAAAAGTGAAATGAATGCATTTTATATTAAAGCCTGCATAACATCTGAGGCAGCTGCTGGTTTATGACGTCGCAAATCAAGAATTTGAAATTCCAAAGAACTTTCTTAGTCTTGGATTTTCCTCAAACCTTATGATGCCTCATTATTTTTTCTGCTATTTTTACAACAAAGTTTTGCCCCTCTAAAGGGAACTCTTGTTGGAATGCTCCCCAGGGAGTGGACAAGGTGCATACATTGTATGCGGGCATGCAAGGATCCGATGACCGGGGTAATAATATGTCTGTAAAGCGCTTAGAGACGTCGTTCCGATGTAATAAGCGCTACATAAATGCGGAATATTATTATTATTATTATTAAAGGTCAAGTCGATCCACCTCAGAAAAATTTGATTTGAATCAATAGAGCCTCAGACAAGCACAATGCTGAAAATTTCATCAACTTATCGGATGTAAAATAAGACTGACTGACATTTCAAAGTTTCGCTTATTTTTAACAAAATAGTAATATGAACGAGTCAGTTACATCCAAATGAGAGAGTCGATGATGTCACTCACTCACTCACTATTTCTTTTGTTTTTTATTGTATGAATTTACAATATTTCAATTTTTACGAATTTGATGATTAGGATCTCCTTGCCTGAAGCAACTCGTGTTAAAATAATATAGAATTCAACGTGTTCAGGGAGGAATGAAAGTTCATTTTACATTACATGGCAATGACGAGAAAATAAAAATATTTAATATTTCATATAATAAAATACAAAAATATAGTGAGTGAGTGATGTCATCAGTTCCCTCATTTGCATATACCGACCGAGATGTGCATTGTTTTGTGAAATGAAGCGAAACTTTAAAATGTCATAACTTTCTTATTTTACACCAGATTTTGATGAAATTTACAGTGTTATTCTTGTTGATTTTTTCTCTTTTTATTCAAATCAAGTTTTTGTTGGGGTGGACTTGTCCTTTAAAGAAGCCATCGGCACTTACGGACTTAAGGAGTTCTAGCTTTCTAAATCCACCTCTATGACTACAGATGACGTCGAAAGCTCGGCCCCGTAGGCCAACTGTATGATGCGCAGACCTGTTCCGCTGTAAATTAACCAAAATTAATGTCGGCTCCAATTTTATCTGAGGGGCGCTCATTTTTATGGGGGTAAACTCCCTTTTTTCTTGTAATTATTTTTGCAAGAATTTATTATTTTTGTTTGCGGTAAGGAAACTATGTGTTGGACGTAGGCGGGACCGGGATGGAGTGGCATAAGGCTATGTTTCCCCAGTTTGAACCGTTGCCCCCAAATATTTTGAAAAAAGGAGAAAAGGGGGTAAAAGGTTCTTTGAGGAGCCCACTAGAAGCTCATGCTGTCGCAATCCATTTCACATGCAGCATATTCAAGCTGAATAAATGCTCTAAATCACTCTTCAAAACAAAAACAAGAAAATGTACTACACCTATATACTTTCCTTTTAACCCTTGTCTCTCACAACGTTTTATTTTGTCCTTTCATTTGCCCCCTTCTCGGCCTTTTTGAAAATTCGGACTCTTTCTCGAAGGATGCTTTGTGAAATACATATTTATACATGTGTTTGGAATTGAAGTGCAACATTCAAACAAGTAGTCGAGCGCCATCTCATGTTCAAAGAGATAGTAGAAAATAAGAGAGAAGGGATAAATGAACAAGGAGAGGAATAATAAGGAAAGGAGGAGGAAGAGAAAGAGAGAAGAAGGAGAAGGAGGAGGAAGAGGGGGAGAAGGAGGAGAAGAAGAGGAAGAAGGAAGAAAAAAGAGGAGAAAGAGGAGAAGAAGGAAGAAGAAAAAGGGAAAGCAAAAAAAAAATAAAAAGAAAGGAAGACAGAGAAAAGAAAAAGAGGCATGAAAATCAAAGGAATATGATTATCGCAAAGAAAATTCTAAATTTGTTTATTTCATCCATTTCACTTTCATCATTTCAATAACTGATGCTCAAAACAAAATAAACAATGACAAATGCAGACATAATTTATTTGAATGGTTTACTTCAATACAATTTATTTATGTAAATCTATAACATATCATACATTCATAATGAATATTATTATGCCATAAAAGAGTAAAAAAGGTACAAAAATCAAGGCTGTGTTCTTTGGCAAGTTTGTTCAACTTTGAATGAATAAGTGACAAATATGAATACCATTATCACTTTAGGAAAGTATACAAAGAACTATGATGTAATAAAATCATGTGCTTTTGTCATATAAGGACAGTTGACAGGGGTTACAGAATATGGGGAAGGTTTTTTTCTCAATAAGTGAATACAAAACCTGATGATTATTTTATTGAGATTTAGTGCACGTTCAGCCCCCTATTTTCAAAATCATTGAAAGACACCCCCCACTTTTTTCAATTATTGGAATGTGTACAAACTCCCGACAATAACCATCTTATTGTGATTTTATACTTGGCCAACCCCTCCCCACTGACCAAAACATTCTGCACCCCTTCGTTGAAATTAACTGAAAATTATAAAGCCTCTCGTAAGTTGTTACAACAAACAGTCCTACAAACTACGCAAAAGGAAAAAAAAATACAGTTTAACACTTGAGCATGAAAGAGGAAGAGCAAGAAAATAATAAAGATTTTTGTTCATATTTTGTTGTTGGCAAAAATGTGGCATATAAATGTAATAGGATGCTAAATGGATACTTAAAAAGCTGTTGCATTTCTCTTATTTTTTACTCAGAGAGATACATGAGAAAGTACAAAAACAATATTTGGCACATAACATAAAATTGAAGTACAAGTCTAATTATAACAAATCTATGAACACTAGCTACTGAAGTGTAAATACATGATAAATTGTATTATATATGCACAGTTTGGTCCAATATTATTTACACGTTTTAAAAGATACATGAACACACTAGCAGAGCTGCCAACCTGAACAAGAACATTTCAGTATTTTCAAGGCTGAAAATCAGTATTTTGGTGAGGAAATTAGTATTTTCACACGAATACCATAGGACAACACATAAACTGAAACTTAAGAAATCAGTATTTTGCATGAAACCCTCAGTATTCTCTATTTTCAGTACTAAATACAGAAAATCAGTACTACTTGGCAGCTCTGCACTAGCCTTGGCATCTCTGGAATCATGGATACCGGTATAAAAAAAGAGTACTTTCCAAATTCATTGAACATATAACATGTAAATATCGTAACTGTTTTCACAAAGTTGAATACATAATCTCACAGAAATACATAGCACTGAAAGGTCACATTTCATTCCTTTGATGTTGTAGAATATCACTTCATTCAAGAACATACTTATAATCCTCAAGATTAGCCCTTGAATGCTGTTATTTCAAAATTTGTTTCTGTTCAATAAAATCTTGGCACTTGACTCTTAATATTCACTGTACATGCTGAAAAGGCAAAATGCGGTACCAAAAGTGGCTGAGCTCTGAAGATTGTCTTGACCCAGGCTCGCTTGCAGACCCAAATTTGTTTTCTTTGATGAGAGAAAACCGTACAAATATGGTAATTCACATTTATACAAAAGCAATAATGTTTTAAACACATTATGTAAGCATCAATATATTCAAACACTTGAATACAATTTTTTTTCTGAAAACCATTTTGAATCTACTAATATTCATATTTTCACAAGTGATGCTACAGTGAAAATTTGTTGTTAAGCTACATATGGCCAATTTTTACCGATCCATTAATACAATATATATAAAAAAGTGAAGATCTTGACAAACGAGGGTACACTTTAACAATATTAGAAAGGTATATTAAAGGCATTTACTAACTGTACAGGATTCAACAGAACTATCTCTGATACAGCAGGCTTTTCAATCCCCTATACTGTACTGATAGAGGAAAACTGAATAAGATATCTGGGCCAGGTGACAATGGTCCACCTCAGAAAAATGTTGATATGAATCAATAGAGAAAAATCAGACAAGCATAACACTGAAAATTTCATCAAAATCAAATGTAAAATAAGAAAGTTATGACATTTCAAAGTTTCGCTTATTTTCAACAAAATAGTTATATGAACGAGCCAGTTACATCCAAATGAGAGAGTCGATGATGTCACTCACTCACTATTTCATTTGTTTTTATTTTTTATATTATACAATATTTCAATTTTAACGAATTTGATGATTAGGACCTCCTTGCCTGAAGCACAAAATGTTAAAATAATGGAATTCCACATGTTCAGGGAGGAATGAAACTTCATTTCACATGACAATGTTGAGAAAATAAAAATATTTCATATAATAAAATACAAAAGAAATAGTGAGTGATGTCATCAACTCTCTCATTTGGATGTAACTGGCTCGTACATATAACTATTTTGTTGAAAATAAGCGAAACTTTAAAATGCCATAGCTTTCTTATTTTAAATCCGATTTTGATGAAATTTTCAGTGTTATGCTTGTTGACTTTTTCTCTTTTTATTCAAATCAAGTTTTTTTGGGTGAACTTGTCCTTTAACAATTAATGGCCAATATGAACAAACAATTCTGATTGGTTCCTAGCCAGTCTATCAAGCAACATACCCATGCAACGATAATCTTGATAGGCCATTTCATATGTAAATTAAGAGGGACAATTGAAAACGAGTTTCATCAAAATCGGTTATGTGAAATATGTAGAAAAATAAAGGGGAAATCTGAAAAATTGTGTCCAAACCAATGGAGAGTTGTCCACAAAATCGGACATATTGAAGCATGTTTGCCAATTTGAGGATCCCATAGAAAGTACAACAAGACTTTCAAACGTCCATAACTTGCTTATTTCAAAACCAAGGTTAATGAAACTTATTTTAAATTATTCGTCTCATTTTACTCTTTCCTATAACATGGGTTTTGGTTTACTTTCATAGAGGTACCAACATACACTTAATAATACTTGTATAATACCCTCTGGCATTACATACCTCATTATTTTCCATTTGATTTTGATGAAATTTTTCCTGTTAATTTTTTTTTCACATTAATTTTCACGAGTTGCTCTACTTTCTTATGATTTTTTTTCTCTTTAACCCTATCTAGGCTGGGGGGGGGGGGCCTCGGAGGCCCCCCCTCACGAATCGCGCGATATTTTCGCCGTGCGAAATTTTTTGACCGCGCCGCTCGCTGACTTTTTACTTTCAAGTCTTGCGCAACTTTTGAGACCAATTTTGCGTCACCCGGGTACGTGGTTCCAAAATTACGCAACATTATGTAAGTGCATGTCAGACCGAAAATTGCTCAAAAACGTGATTTCGTGTACAAAGTCAATGCAAATTGTGTTTTCAACCAAAATTCATAAATGTATGATTATTTTTAGTTTTTCTAGTCTAAATATATTCATTTTATGCTTTTTATGATCACAGAAGAGTCCCCAACAAATTTCATTGAAAAAACAATGAAAAACAAAAGGTCAAAAAAACAAAAAATACATAAGAAATTGCAAAAACAATATAATACATAAGAAAATGATTTGATATCACAATTTTTTTCATGTACACTTGCTAAGGACACCACAAAGAGTTTCTATACCAAAAATTAGTACATTTAGAGCTTTATTTAGGGAGTTAGAGGGAAAAGTATGATTTCGCATACTAATTACGCATAAATTAGCATAATCACTTAATAGCGATTCGCATGAAATAAATTACTATACAATCTTGTAGATTATGCCCCAAGCAACCCGCGTGCCAATTTTTGGCGCGATCGCGCGGTGGACAGCCGAGATCTTAGGGGGGGGGGGCCTGGGAGGCCCCCCCCCGCCATAGGAACTCCCAAAATACCCTGGCCTAGATAGGGTTAATTCATAAAGGAATAGAAATCAGATCATATGCTGCAAATATAAGGATAGGGCTTTATTCATTATATCATGGCTGTTGGTTCTTATAAATATTTGGACCCCGGAATAACTGGCATCTCATACATTGGTTGCAAGTCTATCTTTAGAATTGTACGAGATTTCTGAATCCTTATCGGACTCGCGATCGTAATCGTAAGGATCGTCACGATCACGGTACCCGTTTCCCTCCGGTTTATAGCGCGTGTATGGCGGGTCGCAGAAGTCCTGCGGATCCACGTAATCCTCATGGTCGCTATGACGACTGCGCTGGCTTCGGATACTACGATCATGGTAGATGGGCTCAGGTTCGGCATCATTAAATTTTGAATAGTGACTGTCGTGCCGGGCGTACGGGTCGTCATCGTCGTAAGGGTCACGGCGGTTGTCATCGTCTTCCCATGGTGGCGGAGGGCGCTGTTCGAAATGATCAGAAAAAACAGAAATTTTACCGAAGGTGATTTATTAATGTCCCACTTTATGCAGTTACCATGGTAAATACATTTTCGAACAGATTTGGAAAATAGGTCTTGCATTGGTTGAACTTCCAGTGAACTGTAACAGCTGTATAAAAGTAAAATATCCATTCCAAAATACAAGTGGATTGAATTATATGTCACAAGTCAGTCATTTAACCATATAACCCTTTAACACTACCCAAGCATAATGAAAACACCATCTGAAGTCACAAACAAAGACTACCTCAGAGTAATTCTCTCGTAATAATTAGGTTGTCTAGTTCATTGTTTACTACTCTTTGTTACTAGAATGATCCAGACATGTCCTTTGTTATATTTCATTTAGTTGTCTGTTTGTGTAAACTCCCTATTCCAAACATAGTCCAAAAAATGAACATATCACCTTATGGCATAAGTGAGACTGGTATAAGTGAGACAGATATAATATTCTCTAGCTTCATTCCCAGTCTGTTGACTACAAATTCTTTAAATGTCACAACCCATGCAAGGGACCTATCCCTGCCCCCCCCCCCCCCCCCGACGAGAAGTTGAAGACCTTTTTTTTTTGCTTGTCAATTTTTTTTCTGCTGTGAAATGTCTTTTATTTGTGGTTGAAGACCTTTTTTTGGGGGGCAAATTTTTTGGCGGACGATTTTGCCCCCCTGTGGAAAAACCTAGGTACGCTACTGCTGCTGCCCATGTTATAACCCTAAAACCAAGTTTATTTTGAGCTGTCATGATATTTTAATTTTGAGATACAAGGTTATAACAGCCCAGAGATGATAAGCTTGTGCTCCCGCCCATTCATTGATATTATTTACCTGTATGAACATAAACCACTGCGTTGGGTTGAGTGGAGCATTGTGGCCCAGTGGATCAGTCTTCTGACTTTGAAACAGAGGGCCATGGGTTTGAATCCTAGCCATGGCGTAATTTCCTTCAGCAAGAAATTTATCCATGATGTGCTGCACTCAACCCAGGGTTTGAGTGCAGCACAGTGTGGATACATTTCTAGCTGAAGGAAAACACGCCATGGCTGTGATTTGACCAATGTCCCACAGATTGTAACCACGAGACCACAACGCCCACACAATGTACCAGATATTACAATTGTAAAGTATCATTACCCTATCAAAGTGATGGGGTTCCATGTATTCATTGGACTGCCTCCGTCTGTACTGGGGATCATCCCACGAATCACGCCTACGATTGACGAACTCATGCGGCATGGCATAGCGAGGGCGTGACCCTGAGCTATGAGGGGACCCGTCGGGTTCATCGCCCGTCTTCTTCCCCTTGTTGAGGGCGTCCTTCAGAGACATGACCTGCGGGATGATCTCGACGGGGATGGCTTCTTTGCTGGGGCTTTCTGATTGGACTTTCTCTGTTGAAATTCAAAAGCGGGGCAAAAGGAGATTAGTGTTGTAATAAGGAATATTATAATTACAAATTTCTCTCCTTTTTTATTTGGACACAGATTTCAAGCTTAAAGAGCTTATTATCATTTCATGTACTTTCAGGAGCAATAACCTGTAATCTTGTAATGATGTATAGATATATTAATGAAATCAAAGTAAAAATCAAATAATCAAAACAAATAAACCTCCCTTGGGGGTGTTTCACAACTTGTGAGTCACGATTAAATGCCAACGTGCACATGTTATTTAATGCATAATGAGACTAATTTCTTCAGATATCAAAGCGTGCCTTGCGCATGATCTAACCAATATGGTGATGCGTTAAATACTTCACGCAACTAAAATTTAGGTGCGACTCTAATGGGGTGTTTGCAAGAAACTTGCGATCAACTGCAAGTCTATTTTTGGTCCCTAAATCAATCATATGTCTTGTAGTTAATTCCAAATTAGTGATTGATTGCTAATCTGCTCCTTGAAACAAGAAGTTAAATCTGATTTGCTACAGCTAACGTTGATCTATCAATTGTAAAATTGCAACATAATATTTACAATTGATTGCAAATATTTTCTTTCATTTTAAATCTTTGTGAAACACCCCCTGATTTGTAGAGATTTATGTAGCTAAGGCTAATGGATGACAGGATGATAATGTACACATAAAACATTAACAGTGATTAATGTACTTTCATCATTTATTAATCATTTATCAATGTCAACAGAAGTAAACAGCACATGAATAGAATGTTAAAGACTGATGAGACAATTGTGAATGCTGCCATCTACTGTTGGATATTGTACATGCTGTTAGAATTAATTGAATGAAATACTCACTCTTCCTATATCTTCTTCTGCAGTAAGCCATGAAGATTATTGTCATTATGAAGATAAATCCAGATGCAGAAACCACTCCAATGATGATGTAGATGATAAGATCCATTCCTAATATTTTATTGAAAGATACAGGTAGAAAGGAATTGATCCATCAAATAATATTGAGAATTGTTTAAGTTTCAATTTCACTATAATGACATGAATACGCCAGTCTAGTGTGATGATCTTCAATGAGTTGCACTTCAACACTTCAATTTTGTTATTAAAATCAATCATCATCAAGACCATGCTACAGTCCGATCCTTCGTCCTTCTCACAATTATCATCTTCATTGTCATCATCACTATCACTTTTTCATCATCACCACCATCATCATCACCACTGTCATCATCATTATCACCATCATTATTACCATCATAACCACAATAACTATCATCATCACCATCATTATCATGATCATCATGATCATGATCATCACCATGATCATCACCACCTCCACCACCGCCACCACCGCCACCACCATCACCACCACCACCACCACCAACACCACCACCACCATCATCATCATCACCATCATCATCACCTTCATCATCATTGTCACCATCATCATCATTGTCACCATCACCATCATCATCATCATCATCGTCATCATCATCTTAACCATCATCATAATCATCATTATCACCATCATCACCACCACCATCACCGTCACCACCATCATCATCATCACCAATATCATCATCATCACCAATATCATCATCATCATCATCATCATCATCATCATCACCACCAATATCATCGTCATCATCATCATCATCACCACCACAACCATCATCATCTTCATTATCATCATCATCACCACTACCAGCACCACCATCACCATCATCATCATAATCATATATACCATCATCATCATCATCATATGTAACATCATCATCATCATATATATACCATCATCTTCATCATCATCATCGTCGTCGTCATCATCATCATCATCATAAGTATTATCCCCATTCTCACCATCACTAAATTTTCAATATGATCATCATCACAATAATCTTCATCATAATCATCACCAGCATCACCGCCTAAGATCAGCGGTATCATCGTCGAGATGTTCGCTCAAATCTCATATTGATTTAAGCATGACATCTGAAACCTACCTTGCTGTTCAAGAGTAATAATCTTGGACTGGATCCCAATTTCATTCCAAACAGTGCAGTTATAATCACCATAATCTTCCTTCTGTACTTTCTTGATATGGAGTAGACTAGCGATCCCTCCACTCGCTGCCTCTACCTGCTCTGCCTCAAAGCGACCAACGCTCCCTGTAAAGTAAATATTGAAATAATTTTTTGATAGTACCAACTATAACGAAACCCACTGTTTTCATAACCATTTCAAAGGAAAATATTGAAACCATTCTAATGCATTGTTGCAAATTTTGCAACTGATCAATATAATGCCAAAAATAAATTGAAAGTAGTGCATTTCAATGCAAATTTGCAACTGATAATAAAGAGTGCTTCTTGAATCAACAAGTAAAAATTTATTTGCATTTATAGTTAAAACTAATCTATCACTTGTAAATTTTCATCTACAATTCGCAACTAATTTTGAATATTTTCTTGCAAATAATCCCCTCCAGAACAGGTACTTTTTTCTTGCATGCTAGAACATGGGAGCATTTGAAAAAAGACTTGTCGGACATTTTATCCGACCAGTCCTGTTTTATCAGACAGTTACCATTATAGTAACAGTGCCTCTCAGCCAATCAACATCAATGAAAGTTTTCAGATCTTACAACTTGTCACACAAAAATGTTGATGAAATACTCCCCAGGGAGTCCTAATATTTCCTTGAAGTGTTGCAACAGATACTAATGGACTCTTACAAGTAACTTGCATTTGATCGCAAGTGTTTCAATTCCAAGGTTCCCAAATCAATTGGAAGTCATGCGATTGATGGTCTGCTTCTTGCATCAACACATAGAAATAAAATAATACCTGGATTTATAAAGCGCTTTTTGCCAGAGGATACAAAGCGCTGCCATAATTACCCTGGCTTTTTGGTGATTTTTTACCTGATTGCTAAGAAAGCATGAATGCTTGTAAGCAAGCAACCAGAGGATTGACGGCTTAAGGTCCTCTCCAAAGGACCTGGTACTGAGGATTAATGCCTTACCAAAGGGCACTAGCGCACCAAGTGGGAATCGAACCCGGGTCACCATATACGAATCCCCCGCTCTACCGACTGAGCTATCGCGCCTCCATCACCTACCATCACCGACGCTCAGTGCATTCAAGGAATCAATCCTGCCGGGTACCCGTTTACCTCACCTGGGTCGAGTGCAGTACAGTGCGGATAAATTCTTGCTGTAGGAAAACACACCGTGGCTAGGATTCGAACCCACAACCCTCTGTTTGAAAGGCGAGAGTCACAAAGACTAGACCATGATGCATCCACAATCAATTCGCTTTAGTTAAGATTGATCTTTCATATGTAAATTTGTAATTGATTGCAAATATTTTCTTGCATCATCCCCTAAAACAGGTACTTTTATTCTTGCCTTCAACATCTCACCTGTTTCTAACTCGATGTCATTCCAACTCCACATAATAAGATATGGGTCAGGTTTGGTATCTGTGCTGCATTCTAATGTTGCTGTACTACCAATCTTGGCTTTCTGGATGGATAGGCTGTCAATGAGGGGTACAGCTGGCATAAAAAAAAAGAAATGAAGAAAAGTTTTAAATATAAATTAACAAAGAAAGTATTATCAAGATATTTAAGTAATAATCAATATTCATAAATAGGCTATTGATAAAAGGTACAGCTGGTGAAAAAAAAAAAAATTACTAACCTTAAAATCTACTTCAAGTAAGAAAAAATATTACCTTATTCAATATCTTGGAATTAACATTCATAAATATGACAATTCATGTTTTGTATCTTACGATATTTTAGAGCTTTGTTAAGTCAATAGTACATTTACCAAAGTCTTCTATCAGTTTGTGTTCAACTTGTGATCAGGTAATACCAAAGATTTGACCTTTTCTTTAGGTATTTGCTATATTTTTTTGGAATGGAGAATTTGAAATGATAACATACTTTGCTTTTAATGGTCTGTTGGAAGGTACTAAAAAAGTATTCCTTCAGGGGAAAGAATAGTTGCTGTCATTATTTGTTTTAGTACAATTGTTAGATACCACCATAAATTTCTTTTTGACTCGATAAAAAGTGTCCCTTGACATGAACACAGGTGAGAAACAATAGCTCCATTCAGAACATATATTTTTATTCCAAACTGCATATTTATCAATCACTTCGAGCCATCAGTTTCATCATTATTCCACAGCTTCATTCCTCACCATTTATATCCAGTCTGCCTATAGTTGTGATGGGGTCGAAGCCTGGTACGGTTACGGAGCAAACATACACTCCCACGTCAGACTCCCGAACCGTGTCAAACTGCAGGCTTTGCATGGTGCTGAGCGTTGCTCGGGACCCAAGGCGAGTCCATTTTGTTGTAGGGGTGGGGTTGCCATCGCCGATGCACAACATCTGAGCAGGGCTGCCTTCATCTACTGACACGCTGGCTGGTACCTCAACGAGTCTTGGACCATCTGATAGATAGGAATATTTTAATTATCAAAACTACCATTGTAATTTCTAATCATCATTATCACAATAACCGTCATTACCACCAATATCATCATCATGGTTCTTATAATCACCACCATCACCACCACAATCATCACCATCACCACCATCACCACCACAATCATCACCATCACCACCACCATCATCATCATCATCATCACCATCATCATCATCATCATCATCATCATCACCATCACCATCATCATCATCATCATCATCATCATCATCATCATCATCATCATCATCATCATCATCATCATCATCACCATCATCATCATCATCACCATCATCATCATCATCATCATCATCACCATCACCATCATCATCATCATCATCATCATCATCACCATCACCATCACCATCATCATCATCATCAATATCATCATCATTATCATCATCGTTATTTATAATTTTTATCTCATCACTACCACAATTGGCACCACAGTGATGATTATTATCTTCTTTATTATTATCATCAAAACTACCGTAGTAAATTATCATCTTTACTATTACCTTGGCGATAAGAGTCAAATATGACTAATCGCCACTCAAACCAACATAAGATTATTATCACCATCCTCATCCTCATCATCATCATCATTATCATCATCATTATCATCATCAGCATCATGATCATGATCATCATCATGAGCATCATTACCATCAACATCATCATCATCTTCTTCATCAACATTACCAACACGATCATCATCATCACCACCACCACCATCATCACCAGTGGTTACTTACACAGCACATTGAGTTCCATAGTCCCTTCTGTGGTACCTATTGTGTTTGTTGCTGTGCATTTGATTGTAGCTTTGTGATCTTCTTTTGTGACTAGTAGTTCCATCTGGTTACCGTCAACCCCTTCAAACAGAAAATATCAAAGACAAAATATCACAGCAATGGTGAACATTTAAACTAAGCTGCAATAAGTCCCTTGTTCCTTAACAATATCTTGACCATCTAGTGAGCCGTGTCTTTGAGCATGAATCGCGCGATAAAGGCACTGTGCACCTTTTCATATCAGCTTTCCTGCACTCCCCAACTTTGGCAAAAGGAAGCAAGTGACACATCCGTCAAATTTGAGTTATTGTTCTTTCTGAAACACCCTTTGTATGTTGCACATTCAGGCAAAATTTGGGGAAGAAATGATTGTTCTATGGAAAGATATTGAAGCTGTCAAATTGCATTTATGCTTATGTAAATGACGAACACACATTGCTCATTTACAACAAATGATACTTTTGTTACTTGCTTCCTTTTGCCAAAGTAAGGCAATGCAGTCCCCATTGTTTTGCCTATTATGAAGTGTAGTGAGAATTGGTAATGAGAGGCCGCTTGCCGGATTCCTGCACGAAAGACACAGTTCTGGAGAGGTACCTTATTTTAGATTCCCAGTAGAATAATGATTGATTTTTTGCAACTATATCAATACAGTAATTTTCCCAAGGAAAGAAAGGATTGCAATAGGCTAACACGCATTTCTACTTCTCAATAATAATAAAATTGACCAGCTAGAGTACTAAAATTCTCAAATTCACAATGGGTTATTCATTCTTACATTGAAAAATTATGCATCAAAACTTAGCCCAAAAGTATGAGTTGCACCAGAGACTGGAAGCATCAGTCAATATATCCAAACGGCGAACCTGTTTGTCGGGTAGGGGGGGGATGAACTATTGTTTCATCCCCACGCACTTGCATATTATGACGTCACAGATTTACCTTCATGGACAATCATCAGAGGACCACTCATTTAAACTCAGCCCTAGTCATGATAAATCTTGAATTCCTAAAGTGAAAAAGTATGCAGCAAAACTTAGTCATATGCAATGTTCCTGAAACAGGAAGGCCTGTATTCTCAAAAGAGGTTTCAATCCTACCATGTTACAAAACACTGGACTATGCAGACTTATTTCATTACCGTAATGCGCTTTTTTTTTGTATGTGTATGCGATGAAATAAGTGTAATTACATTAAAAATTTGCATAGTCCATGGATTTGTACCAAGGTACACTTGAAACCTCTTTTGAGAATATGGACCATTATGTTCCTGACCCATATACATATATATCCCCTTTTGTTACAAACCTGTCATTGTTTCCCCATTCTTTGTCCATACATAAGAAACACTCCTTGGATTGGCATTGACCACGCAGCGACATATCGTGGTGGTTTCTTCTCGCACATTGGCTGGTTCTGTTTCCACGGCAACAACCGGAGCATCTAGCATAAATTGAAACGATGTTAACAATATTGTTATTTATCAGATAAAGGGGCAAAATGATCAGGGCACTTTAGCGGAAATTAAAGAAAAAAAAATGTGACGCATGATACAGGCGTAATGTGTTTATTGTGCCCAAAAGGCTCAAATTGGAAAAGGGGTATGTTTCAAAAGTAAATAGGCAATGCCACCCTAGAGTGTGCACACGTATTGCATAGATGCAAAACCACAACGGGGAGCAATCTGGACACAAATAAGTTTAAAATGTGAATGAAAGGCTTGATGAAGATCTCATCTGGTGTTATTGGACAGCAGCCTGCAAAGTTTGTTGACCTCTGATCCTTGACTCCACCTAATGAGCATTACAGTGCAGTCTTGTTAAGTGAGTCATGAAAATGACCTTTACAGCCGCATCAAGCTGGTTACAAGGTATATAGAAGCAAGCGAGCCATCAACAGGTTTTTATGTATAGACTGATTCAAATGTGAAACTTTAAAACATACATGTATTTCAATAGAACTTCTGTAAGAAATACAAGAATGGTAAGAGTGAGCGAGGGGGCAATTAACTCTATTAACTTTTATACCTACGACCTCAGTAGCTTAACCTATTCCACATGTTTTCTGTCTGAATCGAACTTGTCTTTAAAAATAGAATTCAAGATATCAGAAAGCCAAAGATTAATATGAGGTTCAAGGTCCTACAAAGAGGAGATATTGAACCCTGACCTTTCCTAAGTATGCAATATATTCATCTTGCCTTAACTAGCAAAAACTTCTGTTTCTTTTGCATTGCCCATGTATGTCATTGAGTGCTCCCTCCCCTGGAAAGTTTGTAGACGAGTAGATATCCCATAGAAATATGCGTTTAGCTTATATTTTTTTTTCAATATCAGGATTGAAAGGAGTATAAGAGATTAAACAAAATTGCAGGCATTTAACCCCATTTATGTCTAAAAATTTTAATTTTTAATCTTAAGTTCAAAATCAGCAGAGATTGATGGGTAACATATTTGAGCTGTTTCCTATTGTAACATAAGATAATGATTATTTGAGTGAATACTAGAAAGAATCTAGGGAGATAAAATGGTCCTAAATACGGTTGATTTTACAACCGAATTTAGCACTAACTTACGTTGCACATCAAATGTCAAGCTAGCCGTCATTGGCTCAGTAAGAGCTGCATTTGACGCACGGCACTCATATAACGGCCCGTGATCAATCAGTTCAGGCGTCACGGTGAGCTCACTGACAGCATCCCAAAGCTTGCCAGAGACATCATTGGCAGCTCGTCCTGAACTGTATACGGCGCCCTCTAGGGGTTCATTATCACGGAACCATTCTATGGTGGCAGCGGGGTTGGCAGCGTTGGCATTGCAGGTGAGGTTGACTTGATCCGAGACCTCGACAGACATCGTTGGACTGCCATCAAGAGACACGGAACCCGGTGGTCCTACAATCAGAGAACATCATCAAGACTTTTTTTTATACTTTTTAAAAATTTTGACATATATACTGAACATTTTCCAAGCCCAGGTAAGTGTTCTATACAGCTGTTCATAAGTTACGTGCAATGTTACAAATGACTGGTGATAATTTTTTTAGGTGCTGCATCAACATGAATTAAAATTATATATACATGTATATCATTTACCACAAGAAAGGATCACCAGTCGTTATAAAGTAGCTTATAACTTACGAACAGCTTTATGAAGCACCTACATGTACAAGTAGAGCATCTCATGAAGAGCTAAGTCTGATTTCACTGACAATTGTTATATTAGTTATAAGTTACTGAAATCATTGCATCTGATTGGCTGAGGGCAACTTTTTCAGTGAATCCCCAACAAGATCCTTCATGACTTGTTCCCTATGTGGTACAGGAACATCCTAGGCAGACACAGAGTTGGAGGGTCGAACCACTGTCAACATGCAATGGCCTGCCCTGTGATTTTTTGTGGAATCATTGTAACAAGGCTTTGCAGCCACTCACAACTAAGATTCATATGGTAGTCACTATAATGATAATGGTACCACAGTTGTAGGTTTTAACGGAATGGCTCCTGAGGGGTGTTTCACAAACGATAAGTGTGAGTCGTGCTTAAATTCCCAGTTGTGGTGAAGTTCAGGTCATCAAGAGGATGCATGCTACTACATATTAATCAATAAGATTGCCTGTTACATATCATGTGACAGTCAGCATTTAAGCAGGACTCTATTAAGTCAAACTTATGTCTTTGTGAAACACCCCCTTGAACTTTCATACACAACTGTGGCGGACTTACTCTGGACGGTTAGTTTGGCCGTATTCGATTTGAGTCCCCCATCCGTAGCACTTGGTGTCACCTGGCACTGGTAAAGACCATCGTCTGCCAGGGTAACATCTACGATCTTCAGGTTGTACTCTCCGGCTGAGGCATCTCCTACGATGGAATACCGAGAGCGGCCGGGAATGGTGACGTCTTGGTCCGACCCGATGTGCTCGCCGTCTTTGATCCAGAAGAGTTGGCCGGTTTTGCTGGCTACTGTGCAGTGGAGGATGACGGAGCTGACACCAGAGTTCACAGCTGTTTCCGCAGGTTGTTGGGTTAAACTCTGGGTGGCAGAAGCTGATAATGAAAAACAGAGCTAAGGAATTATGTCCATTTGCAATAAGAATGGTCTAATCTGAACCACAACCAATAAAGAAAATAGACAAGAGGATTTCCTCCTAGAATAATGTAGACAGCTCTAAAACATTGTTTTCAGTTGATGTCAAACTAGAGATCTACTAAACTTGAATGTCTCCAAGCATAACATGACTTTAATATGAAATTTTATACCAATGGATTAGCCAAGAATATAAAGTTCTAAATTCATTGATATTGAACTTTTTAAAGCTTTGGGGCTCCTTTTCTCAATTTGAAAAAAAAGAGATTGTTTTTGTATCAACTTTATTAAAGATAGACATTAAACAAGAATAACATTTCCCGCTGTGCCATCCAGAAATTGCAACAAATTCACTACTTTAATTTTCAGGAAGAAATAGCCCCTGAATGAGAAGACTATCAGCAAAGAGGCTTGTAAAGTTTGTGAGAAGCTGTTACACTTCATCACTGAGTTGTTTATACTTCAAACCTGTTTTGTTTGTGGCAAAGTATGGCTATAGGCAATTGAAGGAAGGTCAAATTCCATAGTTTGTCTTCCACTTAAATCTGCTGAAGAACTTGAGCATTTCTTCCAAATTTCATTTTGTCTTCAAAATCCACTTTAAATCTGCTGAAGAGCTTGATCATTTCTTCCAAATTTTATTTTGTCTTCAATATCCACTTTAAATCTGCTGAAGAACTTGAGCATTTCTTCCAAATTTCATTTTGTCTTCAATATCCACTTTAAATCTGCTGAAGAACTTGAGCATTTCTTCCAAATTTCATTTTGTCTTCAATATCCACTTTAAATCTGCTGAAGAACTTGAGCATTTCTTCCAAATTTCATTTTGTCTTCAATATCCACTAAAATCTGCTGAAGAACTTCAGTAATTCTTTCAGTTTTCATTTTAAAGTTGTTTTTCAAGGTGAGATGCTTTACAATCCAAGGACATGGATATCCTAATTTTACTCTGGAACAAGCCAAATGTTAAAAAGACTTGGGGAAAATTACTGATTGTTCATATACATGTACAATTGATTGTTATGATTGTCTGTAAAGAGTGATCAAGGCAAATCAATCTTTTCAAAGGTCAAGTCCACCCTCAAATAGAGAAAAATAGTAGAGAAAAGTCAAACTAGCATAACACTGAAAATTCATCAAAATTGAATGTAAAGAAGAAAGTTAAGACATTTTAAAAGTTTCACTTATTTTTCACTAAATTCCACATGTTCAGGGAGGAATTAAACGTCAATTCACTTGGTAAAGAGGAAAAAATGTGTATATTTCATATTTTGCATATTTAAATAAAATACAAAAGAAATATTGAGTGGATGACATCATGTCTCCTCATTTGCATGCCGACCAGGATGTGTTTTGTGAAATTAAGCAAAACTTTAAAATGTTATAACTTTCGTATTTTACATCATATTTTGTTGAACTTTTCAGTGAGCACTAACAAATGTTGGATTTTTCTCTTTTTATTCAAAACAACTTTTCGTTGGGGTGAACTTGTCCTTTAAATATCAATCAATGAATAATTGCTGATTGGTGTAAATGGGGGGGGGGGTTCAAGATTGGAACTCATCCCCTTGATATTACTGTAAATATGAGCCTTCATTGGTGTTCCTCCCAATATTGATTTGATAAATGACACCAGTCTCAAACAATTGAAACCAAACAGTCTCTGAAGATTTCATGTCACATTCAAGGGAAAGTCCAGTCAGTCACACCCAGCTGGTTTGTAGAATTGATAGAGGAAGAGCGAACTAATATCTGAGAAAATATTAAGTTTTGTTATCATTGAATGCAGATGAAGGGGTCTTCCCACAAGGGTTCACGAAGGCAATTTTCCTCAAATTGTATTTTCATTTATCATGATGTAAAGTCACAGCTAAAATTACATGTAGGCAATAGTGTTTTGATAAGTTACGACTTTTAAGACTTTAAGTTAGAATTTCATTAGTTTTAGTGTTTTAGATGACAAATCCAGATCCAAACATTCGGATTGTATTTAGATCTTTTAGATTTCTTTTTAATATCAAATAATTTACATTCAAATCTTGAAATTATAATCGAAATACAGATTTGGCAGTTCAAATGTCATTTTATTTTAAACTTACTTTTGTCTATTTCTTGCTGTTAATATTGGAATAAGATCCAATTTCCAAGAACCAAGATACATGTACATTATCAAAACACTCACAGGTTTCATTAAACTGAATGTCAATCTTTTTTCCTCGAAATTATTTAGGTATGGACCTCTCCTTTAAAACAGTTTTTGACACAATCAATGCCAATGTTTATCACTCATGAATCAAGTCCCAGCAGGACAATTAGATTCCAGCAGAGAGACTAGTTTGATAGTCTAGTCTTGATACATGTAGATCATCCACCCAGCAACTCACAGCCAAGATCTGTATTCATGTTTTAAAAGTGTCTGTGACACTGTGAAACCACTCTCACAGTATGATTTCAGTAGGTTTTTGAACACAGCATGAACAGCTTCATCATTTCTAGTCCTGATTACAAGAGTAAACATGTAGTGGTACACCTGTAGGGGCTTTCTGACCAACTGGAAAACCGAGATGACCGGGCATTCTCTCTATCCTGATCCAATCTCCGTGACAAAAATTTGAGGAACAATAATCCTGAACATTTCAATGAATCAGATGTAAAATAAGTTATATAACATTCAAAAACTTTCTCAAAACAATGTATTAGGCCTACAGCTAGGCAATGGATAAAGGACGGGAGGGGTGGTATTAAATGTATACATGTTTACACATACATGTAGGCAGCATGCAGGCCTAATTACAAAGGATTATATGATTTCCCATTTTTGATAGCTGTTGATATGGGTTAATATCCTGTCAAGGTGGGTATTCTTCTCGATACTTCTCTCTTTCAATTTATAATTATAACTTATGATATTCTTGATGAAATAAAATCAATCAATCAAAACTGTCAATATATAGGCCTACATGTACAATGTTGGCCCATAAAAAACCCATCATGTTCTGATCATTATCTCACTATTCTGTAATCCATTCTCTCTTTATATTTTATGTTTTCATGAACAATAAAGTCAAATCAAATACTTATGAATTACTACACGGTATGCATTTCTCTTTCATGGAATTTGAAATAGGGCTCTGGTCTTTGGGTTTGGCACCGAATTTTATCTCCATTCCATCTACCATGTTTCCCTGAAAATGAAAGCTCTTTCAGGGGGAGCAAACTTTCATCTTATTGTTACTATGCCAACCAGGGCAATAGGTTGGTAGATAAGAGACAGGTATCCAATGTCAAAGGTCAAAGAGCGTTCACTGAAGGAGCTTGTCAACAGCTCCATGCTCCTTCAGTAGTCTTGATAATCAGACCTTTTTATAAGCCAATCACTTGCAAGACTTCAAGAAGAGAAATACTAAATTTAAAGAACACCAGCAAAAGATAGGCTCAGCAAAATGTTCATAATATCACCATTTTTTATAAATTCATAAAATGTGAAATATCTATTTTTGTCTGATTACACAGTGAAACAAGGTTTGATTCCTCTCTGATGATTTAGAGACTTGTCATTCTTACAACCTGTTGTGATTCATAAAGATGTTCCTTTTATATTGTCAAATCTGCAAAAATTGAAATATTCTGTATTTCATACTTGCATAAGAAATAGTGGCTGACATCAATGCTTTCATTTGTATCACTGTGTGGTGCATATATTGGCCTTGCTATAAACTTTTTTTTGGTGAAAAACATGCAAAACTTTTAATAGAATGCTGTTCATAAAACCTTTCTTCTTTTACGTCTAATTTTTAAGATATTTTCAGTGCAAAACTTCAAAATACTGTTCATAAAAACTTTCTTCTTTTACATATACTTTTAAAGATATTTTCAGTGCTGTATGATTTTCCTCTTTTCATTCAATTCCACTCTTGTTGGAGTGGACTTGATGTGAGCAAGAACACAATGTACAAATCCTGCATGCACTAAGCCTCTATAGGGACTCTGTCTTAGCTTTGAGCAAACGGAGTCTGGGTAAAGTTAAGACTATGGATGCGCTGAGGTATGTTTCTTCCAAAGATTTATGGGAGAGTTGTATGAGGATCAAGGTAGGATGAATTACTCCATGTTGTACATGAAGTTTGATGGATGGTGTTCAAATGAAGAGGCATGTTTGTAAACTTATAGCCTGCATGTATTGCATCATTTGTATTATTTTCTGTATTTTCTGAAGTGCACAGAGACATATGTGTACAGTGTATAAATATGTGCTATATAAAAGAACTGACTATTATTACTATCATAATTATTATTAATAAGGTGATTTGTTTCATCATCACCATGAGAAAAAAAGAACAAACCAATTCATTATCAGTTGTTTGAAGTTAATATATTTTTTATCCCCCTCTTTTCTATATTATATTAATGTACTGAATTTAAAAATTGAAATCTTTATAAGATTTAAGGCTAACTATAGATAGTCTTGTTTTCTGTTTTTCTGTTTACTAGATTGTAAAAAAGCAACGCAAAACAAAAAATAGACTAACTTTTCTTATATTTCATTGTTTATTCCAGACCTACAAGCACATACATACAAGCATAATAATAGACCTATTGACATTGGTGGCTTCTATGGTAGGGCCTACGTTTATCTCTGCATCGCCAATAGGCTGCACATTTTAATGTAGGCCAAACAAATGTCCCTTATGATTAAAAAATTCCCCATCTTCCTCCGCCCTTCTCAACTATTAGTAATAATCATAAAAATCTACAAGGAATTTACAAGTTTCAACTTCCAAATAAATATATAGAGCAATATTGGAAAGTAGTGTATAATTTTTTATAGTTTGTAAGAAATATTAATCCATGTTGAAGTTGAACGAGTTTTTTTTGCGATTTTTTTGGGGGACTTGGGACATTCTACTTCTCTGAGAATCTGAGATGATCCCTAAATCGCCTTAGGGTCCATGTCAAACTCTTGCTGTTAAGAGTTTACATTTGTGGTTAACCCCATGCTGTTAAAATCGATAGTGATTTGGAAATCCACAGGTTTTTTGTTGCAAAGACAAAATATTCCTAAAGGACAGATTATGAGATGTATGAAAACACTATTTCAATCATAAAGATGACAGGTTGAATACAGGGATAGTCTCAAACTCATCTCTGTCATAACCACAATATTCCAATGTGACACCTTAGCTATCCTCCTTTCCGCGGGGGGGGGGGCACTCAGTATATAATGCATAGTGGGTATGCGCCATGGAGGGGACCCACATTTTTACACTCAAATTTCTGTTCCAAGGCATAGCATTTTTGCCTTGTTGAGTCAAAAGAAAGCCGCTCCAAGGCATAGCATTTTCTTCTTATCGAGAAGAAGAGAGAAATCCACTCCAAAGCTTCGCATATTTTTCGTTACGCTGCTCCGATCGCATTGAATGAGCTGCAATTTTGGTGAAAAGCGGCTGCAGAGCTCCCGGCGGAGGCCACGCTATAGCTGCATAATGCACGCATGGCCGTTCCATAGGGATGCATCATGCATATGCACTCACGCTGGTGATCCGTTCCAAGGAGACCGGTTTTCACAAACATTTGTCGTTCCGAATCCTGTTCCGAGGACCCTCCTTTTTACAATAAGCCCGCTCCAAGGCCCCCGTTTTTTGTCTCGCCCGCGGCACACTCCCACCAGTAGAGTGCCCCCCCGGGCCTCCTTTATACCTCAGTCATATTTGCTCTACGAAGGCCATAGACAACTCGAAAATGGCTGTTTTTGAACATTTTTTTGTAATTTAGCTACATATACAATGTAGGTGGTTTGAATAAATATGAATAAAACGGCTGTTTTCGACTATCCGAAGAGCAAATGTGACTGAGGTATTAGTAACAAAGATGATCCCCTCAAACCAGCTCTGCCTCAAATCATTGTTGATAAAAAAATCAATTTTTTTTTGTATTCTAATAAGAATGAAACCCTTGAATCAGGTGAATTTGTATCAAAGAGAAAAAAATGAATGATGTAAATGAGAAAAATATGAGCAATTGAATATTATTGAGTCTCGTGCAAATTACATGTAGATCCTCAAATTGGCAATGCAACCAAGATCTTGAGCCTGTTTAAGAAACGGAGTTAACTAGTAACTTTACCATTCAATGGAAACTTTCTGAAAATCATCGATTATGATTGGCTGTTGAGTTTTGCAGTTCCAATAGAATGGCAAAGTTATAATACCAGAATAATGCTAGTTTTATGCAACAGGCCCTGGGACATACGTACAGTTTATACAACTCCTAAATTTACTTGTTTTTATAGTACTTAGGCCTACATGCATATTTCTCATTTATTATAGCCTAAACAAGATGAAATATTATGTAGGATGTGGGGTCGGGTGTCCAGACACTTTATATTTTTGAATCATTCTTTTTTTTTCTTTGGATTACACTAAAAATATGAAATCAAAAGTTGCAATCATCATCTATTTGTTCTTTATAATATTTTCTAACATTTTGTACTAAAAATTGATGAAACTTTGCTTGTATTTTTTTCCAAATGACTTTCTAAAATTGATCGTTCGGACACACAACCTGTCCGGACCCACAACAACTGGGTATACATACTATCTAAAAAGGCTTCATTCACAACATACATGTACCTATGTACATACCAACACACTTTTTTTCTCTTAATTTTAGGAGCAGGTGTGAAATGATTTGTGTATTAATGGAACGATAAAAACACTTTCACTTTCCGGAGAAAATGACATTTAATTGGCTTTTTACCAGAAGTTATGAAAATACTTACCTGATTTTCTTATTTACGAGATAACTCATACATCTACTTGATTTGCT
The DNA here is from genome assembly GCF_018143015.1 of Lytechinus variegatus. Lineage (NCBI taxonomy): Eukaryota > Metazoa > Echinodermata > Echinoidea > Temnopleuroida > Toxopneustidae > Lytechinus > Lytechinus variegatus. The sequence continues at coordinate 33,759,550 of NC_054747.1, read as the reverse complement.
AGTTCAGCCCTCTGGACTGCCATACCCGAATAGAACTCCCAAGGATTTAAAAAGCGCGAGCGCGCCCTCTCCCGTTCAGGCCTACTACCCATGATCACCGCGCAATTAGCGTCCATCTTCCTCACCTTCGCAAGCCCATACGTTGAAACATGTTGCTACGCGGCGGAGGGGGAGGTGGGAGGTAAAGTAATGTATGAATATCTCGTAAATAAGAAAATCACAGGTAAAATTTTTCATAATTTACTTCAATAACTCCATACATCTACTTGATTTGCTAGACCAGCACGGACTCAAACCGTAGGGAGGCATGTTTTCAATTGTAAGCCTAAGAAAATTTAAAAGAAAAAACAAAAACAACGAAATTTAGGGAGAGGGGGAAAAAGCCGCAGCTGCTTTAAGCGCCGAAGCAGCAAATCTCGCCTCGCTGGACGGAATGTCCTTCAAGTAGAAAGAAGTGAAGGAGTTAGTTGAGCGCCAAAAGGCGGCCCTCAAAATGTCCTCGAGAGGAATGCCCTGTATACTCAGGAATACTAAGTATCATGGGCCCTCGGCCTAGTGTCAGGAGAACAACATCACCTGCTGACTAGAGCGTAAGAATCGAAATTTGTTGAAAATTTCAACAAGAATCGTGATCGGAAAACTGAAGCTTTTAAGGTTCAGTAAGTGATCAATCGACCAATCTGAGAAGGCGAGATATCTCAGAACCCCTACCGAAATTTAAGCGTGCCGCTTGCTAGTAACTAGCATGCGACTAGCAGGGCACTCGCTTAATAAGCGAGTGCATGCTAGCGAACAGTCCCTGCTCGCTAAAAGATCGCTTAACTATTACTCTGCACGCATATCACACGCTTATTAAGCTAACCGCATGCTAGTTACTAGCATGCCGCAAGCTTGCGCAAGCTAGTCGCACGCTTCCCGCAAGCTTGGAAATTTCTGTAGGGGAAGCCTCTGCGTGGGAGAAAGCGCCCAGAATTCGATATCTGTCTCAAATGCGTGAGGGCAGAAATCTGCAGAATTCTGATAGAGAGCTGTGGTAAAAAGTTACTAGCGGTCCGAAGGGGACCAGGAACGACGGAGAGTAGGAGAGTAGGGATTTAGGAAGAAAACCACTCGTAAGGCAGACAAGGGTCGAGAAAGCGACTGAGTGCCATCCTGTTAATAAGGAATGCCGCGGACATGTTGCCTATGTAGAATAGAGCAGTCTGGTCAAAACAGCTCAACCGGGCGTGTCAGGGATACAGCGCGGTACACATCACGACAAGTGTTAGACCGAGTGATCGAGAGAGAACTCAGGATCCCCTTTCTCCCATACTGATTGAAGCACCCATCTGAGGGTGCAGTGCCCGCGGTGGAAGAGGTGGCTTGGCTCAAGCCACCATCGCCGAGAGAGCCCGTGAGGCTAGGCTGCGATGGCTGTCCGCTGGGCGGGAATCCCTAGCAGCAGCAAGTGTACGCCAGAGGGAGCTGGCGAAAAAAAATCTGTCACGATATTACGTGTAAACGACCATCAAGAGATGCTCTAAACGAACAGACATCGCCAGATATGATACCTCAACCGTTACATTCCCAACGGAATCGAATGAGGTAGCAACGGCCCTGTCCTATCAAGTTAGGGACGGAAACTGGCTAAGAGTGTCGAAGTCCTCGCTTGAAGAAACAAGCGAAGGAGACTTGAGGAAGTAATCACAAAATTTCCATCAGTCTGCGGTGAGAACCAGTTGTTTATGAAAACAGTCACAAGGCCTGTTTCTCAGGTGATCATAAGAGCGAGCACCGCCGGCGCCGGTTGCGGCAGCGTGGAACAGTCCGATATCGGTAAGATAAGGAGCTCCAAAAAGCTGCGGGGGGGCGGCAAAAATGACGCCCTAAGCAGCGGGGGATGAGAATCTAAATTTCTAAAAGAAGAACTCCAGTGAAGTAAATCACTTACATGGAGAGGCTCATCCACAGTCGGCCCGAGAGAAGGCGGGTCGTAGTGATCGTGGTTAGGAAGGCATAAGCATACATCCATCCACTGTTACATCATCCTCGGTCGTGCGGTGACCCTGGCCACATGCCTTGCATGGAAGGAGGATGAAAGCAGCATGCGGGGCGACTCGAGTGTGCCGTGAAAAAATTTCTAAGAAAGAAGCCGATTCGACTAACGGGCACGGTAAAGACATCCACCGTAGACCACTCCGCACAAGGAGGGAGCGGCGGAGACGCCCGCAAGATTGACCCACATAGAGGGCAGTCTATAAGATAGACAGTTAGAGCTCGACCGATGGTCTGGCGGTGTACAGTTTGGTGTGAACTCGCCGACCCGGTACGGTGGGTGTGCCCAGAAAGTAGGCATAGAATGCCGACAGAGAATCCTGGGGCTTTAAACAAGTTTGAACGCACGTACATAGCCAACAATCTCATGAGATGTACGGCGGTTACTTTCCTCCGAGATGATGTTTACCCAACCGGGAAAGACTCGGGGAACAGCTGTGAATGTCAACAGGAGGGATATCTAGCATATGAAAAGCTGATTCCTTCCACGTATTCGGTGCGGGTGCTGCCGGCGGTGTCCGGGGGGACGACCGGTGATGGCAGCTCGGGCAGGGTTCGTACGAGCCGCCCGAATACGAGACAAATAGGTTAACATAACCATAATGCACCGGGTGGTGAAGGCATAGCGATTATTAAGCACAGGAGAACTTTTAATCGCCGTGACATTCAGATCCGATATACATACTCATAAGCTCGGAGAGCTATGAGATAGTGAGACATACCGCTGAGCGGTGATGGTGCTCATATCAGAGTCGCCCTCTCTTCAGCGGCGATCGCTGGAGAACGGGTGTCTGTACTAGCCCTGACTCTGGCGTTGCAAGGGTAGGAGCTAAGTAAGACAGGGCACCCTTACTTTCGAATAGAAAGTGAGGTTCAGGCCAGAAAAGCGACGGTCCCGTCGCCTGGGCGGACGGTCCGCGGACGTGATAGGTTGTCCTCTCAAAGCAGCCAAACATTCTCACGAGAGAAGTGCGGCATGCGGTATGTAAGAGATTCATACCTCCAATCTATGGGCCCGCTTAGGGGGAAGAATGGAGAGAGTTACCGCTGAAGGAGTCGTCGCCGTATGTGAGCTTGACGTAGAGGGCGAATTCGGGAGTACCTGCATAATAATCGCCCCCCCCCTGCCTCTGCCTTCTCGCTAGCCTCGAGAGGCTTGAAAATTTCGAGACGGCGGCGCCGGAGCCTGGCGCTTCCGGGCAGCAGCAGAGCGGGGGTGGGTTTACACCCACGGAGCTGGCGGCTTCCTCGTCGTAGGAGCCGCCTCGTCTAGAGCGACCCCGTCACTCTCCGAGACCCCCAATTCGGCCGATTGAGCTCGGAGCGCCTGAAGAGGCGGGGCGAGAAAATATGGACTCCCTTGCTTCATCAATACCCCGCTCGGAGGGTAGATGTGAGGTAGATACTTGTCAAGCAGCGCCTGAGCGCTTACTGAAAAGTCGACCGCGGGATAGGGGTTGTCCTCGTAAAGGGAGTCTCGCTCTATGGACTGAACCGGGGGGTTGTCCAGTAAGCGCCGGGGTGGCCCCGCGTGTCGGCTGGGACACGTGCTCTGAGATCGACGAAAATGCTGGAAAGCACACGCGATCTTGGGGCACCCGGTTAGTCGGTGCACTGGCTGGCGATTTAACAGAATCGCTCGAGGATTTCCCGGGTGTCTGGTGGTTATTGCCCACTTGTCTCGCTTGATGCTCAGGGGCATCAGCGGGGTGAGTAGACGTCGAGGGTGGGGTGAACCCGCACTACTCGAAAGCAGAATGTAGCAGCATGAATAGCTGTGACATCTGACCACCGACACAAGGGTCTGAAGGAGGGACGCCCATGGCAACAGGGCTGGCCGACCTCACCTTCGACCTCTTCTTCTTCGCGGCCTCCGCCAGAGTGGCCGGGGCAGAAGAAGGCACAAGAGGCACGGGCGATTTCTTACGATTTGCCGCCCCTGGCAGGGCGGCCGTCAACAACGAAACTTCACCCGAATCTGACGGGGTCAGATTGTGGTCACAGTCTGATGTGTGACGCCTCTCGCGGTAGCAGAATGTAGCAGCATGAATAGCTGTAACATCTGACCACCGACACAAGGGTCTGAAGGAGGAACGCCCATGGCAGCAGGGCTGGCCAACCTCTCCTTCGACCTCTTCTTCTTCTTCTCTTTCTGCGGGCTCCGCCGGCGTGGCGGGGCAGAAGAAGGCATGAGAGGCACGGGTGATTTCTTACGATTTGCCGCCCCTGGCAGGGCGGCCGCCGACAATGAAACTTCACCCGAATCTGACGGGGTCAGATTGTGGTCACAGCCCGATGTGTGACGCCTCTCGCAGTAGCAGAATATAGCAGCATAACATGTATGACTGTAACATCTGGCCACCGATAAGAGGGTCTGAAGGAGGAATGCCCATGGCAACAGGGCTGGCCGACCTCTCCTTCGACCTCTTCTTCTTCTTCTTATTTTGCGGGCTCCGCCGGCGTGGCCGGAGCAGAAGAAGGCACAAGAGGCACGGGTGATCTCTTACGATTTGCCGCCCCTGGCAGGGCGGCCGCCAACAACGAAACTTCACCCGAATCTGACGGAGTCAGATTGTGGTCACGATCAGATTGTGGTTACAGTCTGTGTGACGCCTCTCGCGGTCAGGGGCTGGGCGATCTCTCCCGATGCTGTCAACGGAGGACGACTTATACGGCAGAGATCCTGACCTGTGCCGGGGGGAGAGAACCGCACTCTCCCTCCGGACTTCTGCTGACCCGGTAGCCGGTGGGTCGCATAGCCCTATGGGTGCTGCGGCGGCAGGACCTAGTTTAGGCTTGGAAGCCTTGGCTACCACTTTTTCCTTTGTCCGAGACCGTGGCACCACAGTCTCGGCCTTCCTTCTCTTAGCATCCGACCGCAAATTCGGAATGCTGATCGACGCACCCTCATACTCACCGCCGCTGGGCGCTCACCGCGGCGTCCCTCCTGCTCGCCTGGAGGCGGCCGACTTCTGTAACTTGCAATCGGGACGGTCCCCGTGGAGGGCACCAGGTCCTCTGGGGCTGTGTTTCCCATTCAAAGATACCTCTCTCTACCCTGAAAAGGAAAAACAAGAATTTTTCTTTTTCTTTTTTTTTTTTTTTACAAAGATCTCGCTTAGATTAAAAGTGGAGACCGGAGTGGTCTTTCCCTCCTCCTAAAAGGAGTTTGTTTGAGCAAACAGAACAAAACAAGAGGGGAGGGGTAGGGAGGAAGAAGAACCTAAGAATAGTTTAGGTATCTGCCTGTAAGAAAATAAAAAGGAGGTCGGAGACTTTGAAAAAAGAAACTCCTACAAGGTTCCCCTACTATATTCTCTTTTTTTTTGTGCCCGAAGGAAAAATTCGAAACAAAAATTAAAAAATGAATGCAAGTTCAGAAGAGAACGAAGTTTCCACCTGCGAAGAAACACAAAAACAAGCATTTCAGAGCAGGAAGAAAAGGGATTGAGAGACAAATAATTCCAGATAAGAGAAATTTTACGATAATTTCCAAGAGGAAAAAAAAAAAAGTAACCTCCTGTGGAAAGGTAAAGAAATTCAGAACAGGAGGAAGGAGGAACGTCTCTAGTAACGATTCCAAGGGGAAGAACGACACAGTAAATCCTCAAAGGGAATCGTAGAGCCCGCCTGTCGAAATAAAAAAAAAAAATAATATAAGACTAGGAGGGAAGAGGGAATTGAACGAAGAAAACAATTCCGGGACAGGTCAAAAAAATTTCTAACAGGAAGGAGACCCCACCTGTAGAGAACAAAAAAATTTTTTTTTTTTTTTTTTAGGGGGGATTGAATAACCAAACAATCATCAGGTATAATTGCGTAAGCCGAATTAAACAATCCCCGAAGCGTCTGTGAATAAAAATATTAATCAAGAAATTTTATTCAGAACAGAAAGGAAAAGGAATTGAGCTTTAGGATCCGCCTGTGAATAAAATATCAATCAAGAAATTTATTCAGAACAGAAGGAAAAGGAATTGAGCTTTAAGATCCGCCTGTGAATAAAATATCAATCAAGAAATTTATTCAGAACAGAAGGAAAAAGGAATTGAGCTTTAAGATCCGCCTGTGAATAAAATATCAATTAGGAAATTTATTCAGAACAGAAAGGAAAGAGAATTGAAGAATTAATCAATCAATAATCAATCGAAAATCTTAATAAATCAATTCCAGAAAGCAAGGAAGGAACAGAGTTGAAGATCCCAACCTGCAAAAAGAAATAACAATAACACCCTCGACAACAAAGTGTAGAGGCTGTCTAGAATTTAATTCAAAAACGGCACCAAAAGCCACCACGCTTTGAACGTGAAGAACAATAACCATGACAGGTGGTGAAGGCTTGCTGCCACGTAGGCAGGCCAAGCCCGGTGCCTCGCGAACGCGCTAGCGATGCGGCGCGACGAGAACTCAAACGTTAGAAAAACAATTTAAGTGTCACCAAAAACACGTCTAAAAAGTCACGCCAAGTGTAAATTCTGAACACAATCTTACACACAAATTGAAAGATTGAAATTAAAAGGGAGAATGCACCACAGATAAGCGAAAATAATATACCAAAGCTCAAAAAGATTTGAGCTCTTAGGAGACTTATCTGAGCACGTCTTGACAGGTGGCTTGCCGAAAGCAAAAGAGGAAGATGGACGCTAATTGCGCGGTGATCATGGGTAGTAGGCCTGAACGGGAGAGGGCGCGCTCGCGCTTTTTAAATCCTTGGGAGTTCTATTCGGGTATGGCAGTCCAGAGGGCTGAACTAGCAAATCAAGTAGATGTATGGAGTTATTGAAGTAAATTACAGTGATACACGCATAAGAAACTGCTCACATATGTCACAAATCAAATACCGGTAATTAAAATTCAAATAACTTCTTTTTATTCTTTGATTGATTTTCCTCAAACATTCACCAATAATTTTTTCTGCTATTCTTTTATTTTCTTGTGTCACAGTGAATTTCCTCTTTAAAAAGTAATCACTGTATGACAAGTTCAATGGCTCCAAATTTGTCTAAGCCTCAAATTAGGATTTTTTTCCCCCCCACCCCATTTTTTTTTTTTTGGGGGGGGGGGTGGGCAGGGTGACGATAGGGGTTCAAGTCTTCTTTGAATTAGGGCACCTGTAAAATTGGGAAAATAGCCTTGAATTATTTAAGGGGCACTTCTAGGCCAATGAAAAGGGCAACAACAACTCCTCCGAGATAGGCGAAGATCTCTACTCTCTAGCAGTTTCATAAGCCTGCAATTTGCATTATACATGTAGGTCTAGGTCTAGAATTTTATCAAAGTCTTACCATCCCAGTCTAGACTAGTAGAAGTACCAAGTATACAAGTCTGCGCACCTAACGATTTGAGTTCTGGATCTGGATGTAATACAGTGCAGGACCGTGAGGTATAATGCACCTTACAAGATTTAACAAGAATTTCTTTTTATTTCTCAAAATCTTTCAGTTGATAACGTTCCTTATTATATCAAGAGTACAATTTGAAAACAATTTAAAACATATATAATTTTCTTATGAAAAAACGTTCGGCAGTCATTTTCAGATTGAATAAAAAACGGTGCCCATGTCTGCGCAGATCAACTTGGGGAACTTGCCATAGATCTACATGCAGAAACTATCCAGTTGTTGTGTGTCCCGACTTTAAACAGCCGTTTTGGCATTATTTTACAAAAGTTAACAAGCAGTCTCATCAATTTTTAGAACAAAATGTTATTGCAATAAGAGAACAAAATTGAAGATTACAATATTGAATTCATATTTTATGGGCAATCTAATTTCAAACACCAAAGTCCCCCCAAAAAAAGAAGGCTTCAAGATGTGTAATAGTGTATAACGTCATGTGTGTCCGGACGATCAATTTTAAAGTCATTTGGAAACATTTACAAGCCAAGTTCAGGGTCGGCGATTTTTTTGATTAAAAAAAAATAAAAAAAATCAGATTTTTTTTATTTAAATAAGATTTTTTAAATTTTTTTTTATTTTTTAAAAGTTCCTTCCAAAACAAGGGTAATTATCCCCCCTTACTCTTACAATGACATCAATATTGATGTTATACATTTCACCCCTAATATTGTTCTTAACCACATATTTTGTAATTAAAATCCAGTAAAAATGGACAATTAAAAATAAATTTGAGGAATCATGTATCTGAACTTAATTCTATCATACATACTGTAGGCCTATGAAGGAATATTATTCCATAGGGAATTCCCAGTGAGTAGAGAAAATTCCCCTCTTGGATTTTTCATTTAAATATTTAAAAAAATCCAAGAGAAAAAAATCCCTTATCAAAACTGCCAACAAACCCTTTGCCAATTACTAGTATTGTATTCATGTATATTGTAAGAGAAATAATTCAAATCAATGATTTTTTTCAATTAGTCACAGCTTTACAATAGTCAAAGAGAGACTACAACTGTATATGTTTAGGATCTTTTTAGTTTGATAAAAAGCTCTTCTCTTGCTACAGATATAGATGCAAAACTCTCAGTTTTGGAGAACAATATAAGAGATAGCTTAGTCAAAGGGTGACTATACTACATTATGTTACTGTGATTTTTTACATTAATCTACAATTTTTATTCCCATATTCTCTACAAAAAAATCTGTTTGATCCATGAAGTATGAAAAAAATCTACTTACTTTTAACTTAAAGGATAACAAGTGGAATGCCTCTGGCCGTCTCACCTGCATCACGCGGTTCAATATAGCAGCAGTGCTGACTTTGCATACTACTCTAACTCGCACAAGATGTTCAGTGATACATGGTTACTCTTATGTCCTCTTTTTATGAACTAGACCAATAAACTTACAGAGATATGATGGTTATTCAACAAAAACCCCAACATGGCCAAAGTTCATTGACCTTACATGACCTTTGACCTTGATCATGTGACCTGAAACTGGAACAGGATGTTCAGTGATACTTGATTACTCTTATGTACAAGTTTCATGAATCAGATCCATAAACTTTCAAAGTTATGATGGTAATTCAACAGATACACCCAATTCGGCTAAAGTTCATTGACCTTTGACCTTGGACATGTGACCTGAAACACGCACAGGATGTTCAGTGATACTTGATTACTCTAATGTCCAAGTTTAACGAACTAGACCAATAAACTTTCAAAGTTATGATGGTAATTCAACAGATACCCCCGATTCGGCCAAAGTTCATTGACCCTAAATGACCTTTGACCTTAATCATGAGACCTGAAACTTGCACAAAATGTTCAGTGATGCTTAATTACTATTATGTCCAAGTTTCATGAATCAGATCCATAAACTTTCAAAGTTATGATGGGAATTCAACAGATATCCCCAAATCGGCCAAAGTTCATTGACCCTAAATGACCTTTGACCTTGATCATGTGACCTGAAACTTGCACAAAATGTTCAGTGATACTTGATTACTATTATGTCCAAGTTTCATGAATCAGATCCATAAACTTTCAAAGTTATGATGGGAATTCAACAGATATCCCCAATTCGTCCAAAGTTCATTGACCCTAAATGACCTTTGACCTTGGTCATGTGATGTGAAACTCATGCAGGATGTTCATTGATACTTGATTAACCTTATGTCCAAGTTTCATGAACTAGGTCCATATATTTTCTAAGTTATGATGACATTTCAAAAACTTAACCTCAGGTTAAGATTTCGATGTTGATTCCTCCAACATGGTCTAAGTTCATTGACCCTAAATGACCTTTGACCTTGGTCATGTGACATGAAACTCTACTAGGATGTTCAGTAATACTTGATTAACCTTATGGCCAAGTTTTATTAACTAGGTCCATATACTTTCTAAGTTATGATGTCATCTCAAAAAGATTTCATGTAGACGCCGCCGTCGCCGCCGCCGCCGCCGCCGTCGGAAAAGCGGCGCCTATAGTCTCACTTTGCTTCGCAGGTGAGACAAAAACTGCAAAACTTCTTAAATTACAACATACATATTACAAAAAAAGGTATTTTATTTGAAATGAGACACAGCTTACAACTGCCAATGATTGTAACTGCATCTTAACATTTAAATGCAGTGTTAAATGTTTATTCTGAGTTTTGCAAATTGTTGTTATAGAGCTCTTTCCATTATTACATGCAGATACATTTATTTGTAGCACTGAACATAAAATGGGCTGCAGTGACTTAAAAGGTTTATAAGAGAAAGCTTTTCTCAACAGTCAAATTATGACTGTACTACATTATGTTAATGTGATTTTTATAATTGTTTTTAAAACATCAAATGTATGATAAATGTAATACGAAATAAGAGGCATGTTAACATGCAGCCTGCAGGTATCATTTTTTATTTTACATGACAGAAGTAGTTATGTGTAGGCGAAGGATCGAAAATGGAAAACTGCCAACAAACCTTTTCTCATTGACTTTTATATATTATATATTTTTTTAAACTGCTCTCTGAAAAGTCTTTGGATTATGTGAAAACTTTATGTTAAGAAAGAAATTGAATAATAATAACTGACAAAGAATGTAAAATTTCAGAAGAAAAACTCGACATAATTTACAAAAAATGAGTACCTATTGACAACATACATCTGTAGTTTTTAAGGAATTACCTGATTTTATTAATTTGATTTTAATTTGTTTTAAGTAGATATAAAGACTTTGTTGATCTTTTGTTGATATAAAGTTAATTCAAAGTTTTTCAGTTGACTTGAAGAATTAAAACTGCATTGAACAAATACTTTGTCCATGATTTGTACATTTTTCAATGGAAGTGATTTAAATCAATGATTAAAAAAAAAATCATGGTGATTTAAATCGCGATTTAAATCACGATTTAAATCAACGTGATTTAAATCCGCCAACCCTGGCCAAGATTCATAAATTTTAAGTACAAAATGTTAGGAAATATTACAGAGAACAAAATAGTAGATGATTGCAACTATTGAATTCATGTTTTTAGTATAATCCGAAAACAAAATAGAAGGCTTCCGGACACCCGACCCCCGGCTACTGTCCCACACCTCAATCCCGGTCTCCATCCTCATCCTCATCCCACAAAAATCACAGTAAAACGATTCAATGAATTTACCATATTCCAGATGCAAACCAGATGACAAAAGAATACAGATTAGTAGACAGCAATTCGATGGACTTTCGATAGAAAACATTCTTGAAAGACTTTTTATCAATCTTCTCAGGACAGGACTCCAAAAATTCCCGTAGTAGCGCGTATGCGTAGGCTGTATCCGATGGATGAAGCCACTGACGATGACCAACTCCTCTTCCTTTTGACTTCCAATTTTATGAAAAATTGGGAAAGCAAAAAAAATTGGTTACAGGAAATAAAGAACGAGAATCATGAGTTCATGCTGTAATGGCTATTCAGAAGTATCCTATGTATATTGTTTTGATGTTCATATCGACGGAGAAATATCGAATATCTTGGTTAAAAACACCATCTTTTCCAGATCCAGTCCACAAATCACAGCAGTACAGCCACGCGAACGTGTTGCAAACGATCTTGTATCTGCGCCGCGTCTCCCCCGCACTTTCACTGGTCGCGATCGACGAGCTTGAGCGACTTTGCGATGCAGAATGAGGGTGTACGAGGCGGACCCTAAACTTCGAGCGAAGAAAACTTTTGATTGACAGCTACCTTCTTACCCAAATTTCAGTGCATGTACTGTCTCTATTCAATATAGATGGGTTGAAAACATAGATATTTTCGTAATTTCATAAGAAAAATGTTCATAATCATGTTATCCTCACTAAATATTACTTAAATTTTTAATTCAATGGTAAAAAATAATTTGGCTAAGCAATTTATTATATTTTGGGACTTTATGTAGATGCATTATGGTTCTATATCTATATCTTGTCGATTCAGGTAAGCTAGCAAGGGACCGCATCCGACAGTTTGCCTGTGTAGAGCAAGCTAGCTAGCTAGCTGTACTTCGCATCGTGAATTCGAGATGATCTGTGACAAAATCGAGATGATCTAGTCCTGAGTGAAGTTGTGAGAGACAATACACAATAAAGATTGATTCTGATACTGAAAATCTTGGTAAGTATTGGTAGTTGGTATCCATTAGTTTTAAGTCGTATAAGACTGAATAAATGTGGGTGAAAGCATGATAAGAGTTCGGTGAGAAACTTTGGATATTAATGTCTGACTCTGATCTTGGACTTGGAGTGTTGGACAATTCGTAATTTCTGGATTGTGGAGTTGTGGTGGTGGCGGCCGTTTATGATAGACAGTGTGTACCGTAAGTAATGCTGAGCTGAGCAGAGTACCAGAGAAACATCTCATGATTGGTATTCATGAGCATGCTTTATCTTCTGTATGATGTGTGGATTTATGTAATTGAGAATCTAAATCTACTTTGGTTGAATTTTGGATAGAAATTCAATTTTCAGGTTCCCTTTGTAATTTGAGAACTTTCAGTCACTTCACTTCAGAATCAGAGTTCAGAGTTCAGTTCAATTGTGAGTAGGCTGACTTTCAAGTTTCAGTTAATATCAGATAGACCAGATGCACTGTCTTTGTTGAAACAAGAACGTGTCCCTGGTTGAAATGATAAAGGCCTTTTAACAGATTCAATTTTCTGTTATAATATGCTTGAGCAGAAGTGGGTATTAAAAAGCTGGCAGACCTGATCAAATCATTTGTCAAATGAACTCATTTCATTGTGGCAGATGTGTCTACCCATGGACCTACATCGACAGTCCATGGTCCACCTAAGTTAGTCATGGTAGAAGCGCATACATGTAGCTATCCAATTATCCTAAGTAAAGTGTAATTGATACTTTCCTAATCCTATTTTATTGTGTGATTAGCATCAATGAGCCTTGTATGTAAAGTTACTCTGATCAATAGCTAGTCTTGTTACATTGTTGAATAGCATCAGAACAAGGAACAATTAAATCTGTCTCAATGCTGACCACATTTTAGATGATCAACAACCAATAAAGGGTGATTATGTTCCACTTAAATCTTCTTTGTATTCTGTAAGTGAAATGCAATAAAATAATCAAAGAGAGAAGGTAGGCCTAAATTGTTTATGTGCAAAGTGTATCTTAACTTGAAAGATCAATTACATGCTCAGTTTCAATTATACTAGGAAGTTTCTCTTGATTTTAAGAATAATACAGGTCTCAGTCACATTTACTCTGTACACTGTTAGAAAATTTATCCTTAAAATAAAAGAAGTTCCTGCAGCAGAGTCTCGAGAACACCTGTAATCTTACCAGATTGCATAATCTTACAGAAAATAGGTATTTGGTGTATAGAATCTTACAAATTTCCTTAAAGGAGAATGAACCATTGGAACAAGATAGCTTGTGTGAAAACAGAAAAATCAAAGAAACAGATCAACAAAAGTTTGAGAAAAATCGGACAAATAATGAGAAAGTTATGAGCATTTGAATATTGCGATCACTAATGCTATGGAGATAGCAAATTGGCAATGCGACAAAAGATGTGTGAAGTCAATGATGAACAACTCTCCCCATTACTTTAGTATATATTTCACTTGAATTGCCTCTTTTATCACATCTATCCATAGATCATGTGTTCTTTCTACATGAGGGCATGTAATACATATTTTTTAAGAATACATCATGGATAAAGAGTTTGCATCATCATAAGAAAAAGCAAAAAGAGACATTTTAAGGGTATTTTATAGTCCACCAAAGGGAAAGTTGTTCATCAGTGACATCACACATCCTTGTCGCATTGCCAATAGGAGGATCTCCATAGCATTAGTGATTGCAATATTCAAATGCTCACAACTTTCTCATTATTTGTCCGATTTTTCTCAAACTTTTTTTATTCTTATTCTTTGATTTTTCTGTTTCTACACAAGCCTATTTGTTCCGAAGGTTTCATTACCCTTTAAATAAAACACCCCTTTCCCCTTTTTAAACAGAACTGTTCTGTTCATTGTAGAAATATTCCTGTTTTATGAATTTACAGAATGATTATGTTATTGCTTTCTGCAAAATCTTCTATTTTTTTTCTGATAAATCAGTTTTTTTTAACAATGTAGACAGCGGCTGTGTGGTGAGTTAAAAACAGCTGTTTTAACATTCTTTTTGTAATAGCTACAATAGGTGGTTTGAGTAAAAAGTAATTGTGACTGAGGTATAATGGAGGTTATGTACATTGTAGTCAAATGACTACTTTAAAGGGGTACCCTGGGCTGAAATTAATCACAACTGAATAATAAATTGAAATTACATCCATAGCAAAAGGCTCAATATGTCAATGAAAATTTGATAATGAATAAAGTTATTAAATTTTTAATTTTAGCAATGTTGTGTGAAAACAGTTTGATGGGGGCCTATTCACGGCGTCATAATTTGTTGATGATGTGATGTCCCCACTTTCTTTTTTTTAACGACACAATTATTTTATATCTGTCTCCCTTGTACATGAAATAAAATAAGTTACAGCAGTGATTAGTGTACACTTTAATGAATCAGCGGTCAATCCATTTTTTTCTCATTTGTAAAAACTTTATATAAATCATACTGAGGTACAATACATGTAGGAATAGATGGGGTGTGACCTTATCAGCTTGCTCATTGCATATTCATTAAGACATGCATAAAACTAAAACCCAAATAATACAACACTTCAAAATGTCCTACAAAACTGTCTGATTTTGATGACATTTTCAGTGCTATGTTGTATGGTTTTATTTTCTATGTCTGTTCTAGTAATTTTTTAGCCTGGATTTTATATAGGGCCTACTCCTTTTCATTAATACAGGTATGCTTGTGAATTGATAAAAGTAAATTATTTTGATTCTTGAAATACTGAAAACTTATACATGTATGTAGCCTACACTATACATGTACGGACTTAAAAGTAAGTTTTTGTTGGTTGACAGTAATATTGCATTTTAGTGTCTGTCTCATCTTGAGATGGAGGTTTTTTGAAATGGCAAAAAATGTTCTCACCATGTGCTGTAAATGAAATAGGCCTATTTTGTGAAAAAAGATCAGCCATTGGATGAAAATACCAGAAATTTATTGCAAATTCAGTATTTTCCACAATGAAATTGAAAAGACGTAAAGATTTTCACTCTTTTTAAGGAGAGTGTATGCAGTAAGACTACTACTCATGTCATGCTGGGTCTTTAAGTGGTTTGAGGTCAAAGGTTAAATTACCACAGTGGTCATACTGTGAAGTTACCAAAACAGGCAGTACAGGTGGATGAACTGGATTTGAAGGCTCTCCACTGGACTTGCTGGAACATCCCTTCCAATCCTCTTTTTAAAAGCCATTCACACTCAAAGAAATTTGTAATTTTAAAGACTTTGATTTTATAAAGTTTCTTTTTCTAAGTGTAGAACTTGTCTGAAATGTATTTTTATGAACAAATTTGCCCAGGTTTTGTACATTATGGTATTTATTGAGGAACAGTATCAGATAATATAAGGTACACCTGTATGAGAACTTATTTAGAATTTTTAGATTTCAAGGAATGTCAAGAAATTTGCATCACATTTGGGTAGGGTTTAGGCCTAATACTTTAAAAAATATTGGTAAATTTATGTAAAATCATATTTAGTTTAGATGGGCTCCAAAATGTGCCATATTCTTAAAAAGTAGTCATCAACATGAAATAAATTGCCTCCCATATTGATGAACAATCATCCCAAGTTGATAAAATCCATGAAACTTCATTGTAAAATCTTTAAATGCAGTGGAAATTTCAAGGAAATGAGCAGAGAACATAAAACTAGAGAAGGGGCCAGATTTTTTTTCTGGCCTTTCTGACTTCCTACATCCGCTACATTTTCTTATCATTTCTTTATAATAAAGTTCAACCATTTTCTTTATTGCTTATTCTGTGATTTAATTTTTTTTTACTCCTTTGTTGTTGTATCATATTATACTTGTATGTATGTTTTTAAAGGATGTCAAATAAATGAATTGAATTTCCACTACCCCATTGAATCCTTCATGGATGCATCTCATTACATGTACAGTTCATACAGTTGTGACAACAGCCATCTTGATTGATAGTTCTAATCTAAACATGTGGTGGAACCCTACCCATCAGAGTTTATACCAATCACATCACACTTGCTTGCTCTCTCCCATAAACACAGCACCCCCCATTCATAAACAACAGCTTAAAGGGGGAAATCAGATACAAAGGTGTAGTACAGGTGTGTCTTGATAAAAGATGGCATTGTGCAAGCTGGCTGAACTACAAACAAGTGGCCTGAGACTGATTTTTCTCCATAGAGTAATTTAGTAAAGTAAA
Organism: Lytechinus variegatus; assembly: GCF_018143015.1. Classification (NCBI taxonomy): domain Eukaryota; kingdom Metazoa; phylum Echinodermata; class Echinoidea; order Temnopleuroida; family Toxopneustidae; genus Lytechinus; species Lytechinus variegatus. The sequence goes on along the minus strand of NC_054747.1, from coordinate 33,743,273 downwards.
ACAGATTATATTAATGTGTCCCTGAACAGCAAAGAGGAGAATGGGAATGAAACACCTTTGCTTATCTAATAAATTAAAAATTGAACAGTGATCATTTTCTGAATACTTTCACCATTACGCTATTTTTTTCCCTGTCCAACGGTCATGATCTTTAGCCTACTATACCACTAATTTACTAAATAATTATTACATTAAAAAAGTAATACTATGATCATATTCATAATGGTACTTTAATTAACGACTTAGCAAGATAAACTAGGGGAAAATTTGTTTGAATGAATTTGATTGCAAAATTGTTCATGAACTCCTTTTCAAAATTTGAGTGATTGCCTAAGAATTTTCTTCTTCATGGTCAACATAGTATGCGGCTCAAAAAAAGAGGAAAAATTAAGGACATCAACAGGACTCATGTAGACATAGGCAGTGATCCCTCAGTTTTCATGATATCTTTGCTCATGAATATTCTCACTAGCACATCCTATTTGTGGTAGGGTCCATCATAGCACGGACCTATAGGTCTATGATCAGAGTATCAAGCCTGTGCGGAGAATCGTTATCAATGGTTTTAGGAAGGATGAACTGTCATACCATTCTTATCTCCATGGTCAGAAGTCATCATCTCTTTCTATTTTCTTTTCTCCATCTCCCTTTCACAGGTTCAAAGTAAAAGAGATAACACAGACATTCTCCCACCATGATTCACATCTCTTCCTGCCCAAGACGCCATCTTGCTTTGCTCATTGCATTCACTAGTCTGTGTCTTCAAGTCTTTCCAGGTAGGTTTCTAGAAGTCCATGGTTCATGTTCTAAAATCGAAATATCTGTAAAGGACAAGTCCACCCCAACAAAAATTGATTTGAATAAAAAGAGAAAAATCCAACAAGCATAACATGGAAAATTTCATCAAAATCGGATGTAAAATAAGACAGTTATGACATTTTAAAGTTTTGCTTAATTTCACAAAACTGAGTTGTGCATATCACTGTTTTGTGAAAAATAAGCGAAACTGTAAAATGCCATAACTTTCTGATCTTCCGATTTTGATGAAATTTTCAGTGTTATGCTAGTTTGATTTTTCTATATTTATTCAAATCAACATTTTGCTGGGGTGGACTTGACCTTTAATATGCATGGGTATCTTTGGAAAGAGAAAGCTTGTTAAGTATCAAAACAGTTGTCATGTAACAAATTGACAGCACCCCTACCCTTTTTGTCTCACCTGCGAAGCAGAGTGAGACTATAGGCGCCGCTTTTCCGACGGCGGCGGCGGCGGCGTCAACATCAAATCTTAACCTGAGGTTAAGTTTTTGAAATGACGTCATAACTTAGAAAGTATATGGACCTAGTTAATAAAACTTGGCCATAAGGTTATTCAAGTATTACTGAACATCCTATTAGAGTTTCATGTCACATGACCAAGGTCAAAGGTCATTTAGGGTCAATGAACTTTGGCCGAATTGCGGATATCTGTTGAATTCCCATCATAACTTTGAAAGTTTATAGATCTGATTCATGAAACTTGGACATAATAGTAATCAAGCATCACTGAACATTTTGTGCAAGTTTCAGGTCTCATGATTAAGGTCAAAGGTCATTTAGGGTCGATGAACTTTGGCCGAATTGGGGTATCTGTTGAATTACCATCATAACTTTGAAAGTTTATTGGTCTAGTTCATTAAACTTGGATATTATAGTAATCAAGTATCTCTGAACATCCTGTGCGCATTTCAGGTCACATGACCAAGGTCAAAGGTCAATGAACTTTGGCCGAACTGGGTGTATCTGTTGAATTACCATCATAACTTTGAAAGTTTATGGATCTGATTCATGAAACTTGTACATAAGAGTAATCAAGTATCACTGAACATCCTGTGCGAGTTTCAGGTCACAGGTCATGTAAGGTCAATGAACTTTGGCCATGTTGGGGTTTTTGTCTCACCTGCGAAGCAAAGTGAGACTATAGGCGCCGCTTTTCCGACGGCGACGGCGGCGGCGGCGTCAACATCAAATCTTAACCTGAGGTTAAGTTTTTGAAATGACATCATAACTTAGAAAGTATATGGACCTAGTTAATAAAACTTGGCCATAAGGTTAATCAAGTATTACTGAACATCCTATTAGAGTTTCATGTCACATGACCAAGGTCAAAGGTCATTTAGGGTCAATGAACTTAGACCATGTTGGAGGAATCAACATCGAAATCTTAACCTGAGGTTAAGTTTTTGAAATGTCATCATAACTTAGAAAATATATGGACCTAGTTCATGAAACTTGGACATAAGGTTAATCAAGTATCACTGAACATCCTGCATGAGTTTCACGTCACATGACCAAGGTCAAAGGTCATTTAGGGTCAATGAACTTTGGCCAAATTGGGGATATATGTTGAATTCCCATCATAACTTTGAAAGTTTATGGATCTGATTCATGAAACTTGGACATAATAGTAATCAAGCATCACTGAACATTTTGTGCAAGTTTCAGGTCACATGATCAAGGTCAAAGGTCATTTAGGGTCAATGAACTTTGGCCGAATGGGGATATCTGTTGAATTCCCATCATAACTTTGAAAGTTTATGGATCTGATTCATGAAACTTGGACATAATAGTAATCAAGCATCACTGAACATTTTGTGCAAGTTTCAGGTCTCATGATTAAGGTCAAAGGTCATTTAGGGTCAATGAACTTTGGCCGAATCGGGGGTATCTGTTGAATTACCATCATAACTTTGAAAGTTTATTGGTCTAGTACATTAAACTTGGACATTAGAGTAATCAAGTATCACTGAACATCCTGTGCGTGTTTCAGGTCACATGTCCAAGGTCAAAGGTCAATGAACTTTAGCCGAATTGGGTGTATCTGTTGAATTACCATCATAACTTTGAAAGTTTATGGATCTGATTCATGAAACTTGTACATAGAGTAATAAAGTATCACTGAACATCCTGTTCGAGTTTCAGGTCACATGATCAAGGTCAAAGGTCATGTAAGGTCAATGAACTTTGGCCATGTTGGGGTTTTTTGTTGAATAACCATCATATCTCTGTAAGTTTATTGGTCTAGTTCATAAAAAGAGGACATAAGAGTAACCATGTATCACTGAACATCTTGTGCGAGTTAGAGTAGTTTTCAAAGTCAGCACTGCTGCTATATTGAACCGCGTGATGCAGGTGAGACGGCCAGAGGCATTCCACTTGTTTCTTAAATTACTTTCATTTGAGTGTCTGTTACCAATGAATAAATCATGCAGTTTTTATTTTCCATTTAAATGTATTTTCTATTTTGATGATGTAGACAGTTTATCTATTTTCAACTTTTTTGCTTTTGTAAAAAGGTATTATTTGTTTCACTATAAAGCATAACCTAGTTATAATAATGTTTCATGTATGTCTATGATTGTGAAATTTTTTTTTATAACTGTAATATTTTTTTCATTGGGGTATCGATGAAAAACAGGAAAAATGCTTAATCTTTGTACTCTTTATATTCCAGTAGATAAATTAACGAATAACCAAGTATTTATTAATGACTGAATGAATAAGTGGATGTATGGATGAATAAATGAATTTAGATGAAGAAGTGATTGAATGAATTCATGAATGAATAGAAATGAATGTACAAATCAATGAATTCATATATATTTTTTGACAATTATTGATCAAAAGCAATACACAAAACAGGGTTTCCTTGTCTCAATGGAGGTATATGTATCAGCCTACATTTGTATTGCAACAACCTCTATGCTCTCTATCTTTATCTTGTACTCTTTATTTCTCCATTTCAATGCTTTTCAATAATTCTTAAGCTCAATTTGTTAGTGATAGTTTTCCATGTCTCTTTCATCTCACTCCCGTGTTGCATTTTGATAATCTAGGAAATAAAGGACCAAATTTACAAAGGTGGTTTTGAAAAACCCATGGTTGAATCCATGGTTTGTGCATATTTCCTGTATATATGTACATAACGCTTAATGCTGCTGTGTGCTTTTGTCACAGTGCACCAAATTGACACCTGTCACCAATGGTTAGATACGCTACATGTATTTTGTTAATGAGTCCACTGTTTGAAGAGTGGACTCATTAATTCAAAACAGTGGACTCATGAATAAAATAGCGTGGATAACCACGGCAGCAGGCGTCAATTTGGCGCACTGTGACAACAGCGTGCATCAGCATTGGACATTTTGTACGTGGTAAAATAAGTGTAATTTATACAGGACATTTGCATAAACCATGGACTCAACCGTGGGTTTTCAAAATTTATCCTTTGTGAATTTGGGCCAAAGTGTCTCCTTTTCCATATACAAGGGTTATTTTTGTTTGCAGTTTAGAGTCGAATTTTCATTTGATTCTATGGATTATTTCATCTCTACAATGTACTGAAACTTCTGTTCCTTCCATTATTTAGAGTATTATTTGCAATTTCCCCCTTTTCCAATAGGCAATTCTGAAGTCCCATTTTTTCAGCATTTCCATGAAAACCAATATGGCTGCCTGTTATTTACCCTCTAGCCTTGGCCTCAAGGGTATTTTATATTACATTGCTCCTCAGTAGGAATTTGACAGCTACAGTCTACCTTGGTAGAAGTGAACTAAATCAAGTATAAGGGACCTTCTTGGAATTATATGTAGGCCGACTCCTTACCATGCGCTGAAAAGTTTATAGCTATTCAAGGAAATTTGAGAGGGGGGTCAAGATTTCAATATTTATTTATCAAAATTATGCGATATTGAAGAAATCTTGAATATTCAATAATAGTATAATAATCTTTTGTGGTAACATGATATGACCTTTTTGTCAATTTTGTGAAATCACCATTTATTGACCACAAATACTGCTCTGTATTTAAACCAACACATAACTTTGTAAAAGTTGGTAAACTCTAAAAGTGAAGAGCTATATTGGACCAAATGGTTGTTAGAGGAAATGTTGAAGGACGAGACTATAAGCCAGTTCGTAGTTCCTTTCTGCGCATGATCAAAAGATTCTACGCATGATCAGAAGAAGGTCATTTGTACTAAAATGACATGGTGCTTTAAAATCTAATGAGATAAGCACCAACTTTGATGTCTTGATTATTCATATATTCTTTTGAATTGTCGTTTTCATTTATATCCACAAAAAAGAACAATGCTTCCACGAACGACTGGTACATTGTGCAACATGCTAAGATTTGCATTCAAAGTAGGAATGCAACAAATGCCTTCATTAAGTGTTCATTTGTGTGCTATTCTAGTCACCTGGTCTATTCAATTTCTTCATCCTGCTATGTAAGGCAAGCTTACGTAATATCTTGCTTTGAAATCTGCCTATCATGATGAAAGAAATGAAAGGTCATTTGACCAAAATTGTCCATGAAGTAACTATGAAGGTAGACCATATGGTAAGTGGACGAGTTGGCTGTGGAAGAATTGGCAAAATTAGGCCTACCTTCATAATTTCCCCCTTCCCTACTCTCACAGAATTGATGTACATGTAGGTACTCATAGCAAACGTAAAATATTTTAGACTGCAATATATTGTGTTATCAGTGATATTTTGCTGTGATAATTGACTATTAAACATTGAAAAGAAATATCGTACCTCACTACATATAGGAAAGCGGTCTGAATAAAGTAACCTGTAAAGTCCATGATTTGACATAGATCTGCAGAAATTGTAACAAGTTGTAATTTGTGCTAGTCTTATGCCAAGAAGATGCAGTAGTTTCAATCAGGGTCTGTGCCTGCAGACTATTGGTGTATTGTTGAAAAGTGCATGATTATTGGGTAGAAAAAAAATGAACACCCAAAACATGGATTACCTTCATAAACTGAAAGAAAAAAAAAGAATGTGTACACAACTATACATCATCAGACACATTTATTCACAAAAACCTTTGAAAAATATTTTTTTTATGGATTTTGTACTTCACTTTAGGATAGCTGCCTGCCAGTGATGTCATAATTTCACAAGCAGAATGAAATATTTTTAAATCTTTATTTGGCGATATTTCTCTAAAAGTTAATATATTTCTGCGTTTATTGAAACCTAGTTACATCATTTCAACCATTACTCCGCCCGTAATGCATTGATGCTCCTTAAATCATACAATAGGGAATACATAAACTATTATGACAAAACCACAATCACTATATCTACTTGTACAAGCCATTATCCTTGACTTTGACTTTCATAATGCCATTCAATCAAATACCTGAAAGGTGCACTTTAAGACCCCCAATTCTCTCACACAATGGAGGTGTTTAACTTTACAAAGATTTTCCATTCAGCGGTGAACCAAAATGTCTGCGGGTGTTTGCGCTTGGGATAATTTTTCAGCGTAATTCTGTTGTCACACTTTTGTTACAATTTCAGTAAATTGGTGCAAAGGTGCGACCTGTGTCGACCCCCGAGGCATTTGGATTTGGTGTTTGATTTCATGGGTGGAATTTGCAAAAGCTTTCCAAATTATCCATGAGGTCAGACTCAGAATTGGATTATTGGAGAGTGTTCACATGTTTCTTTAACACCCATTTCATAAACCCCATTAAAATGAATTAGGCGGCTAATAGCAGCATAATTTGGTCGTAAAATTGGAGGAGGACAAGAGTTATCCGCATTACTCTGATGCTGCTATTATCCGCATAATAGCAGCATCGGGACAAGATTTTGAGTTTATGAACGCATTTCCAAATTATGCGGATAATTGCCATGGTGCGGTCACAAGGTCACCCTTTTCCAACACAACCGCATCGGAGGGGGCGTGTCCAGTTGTCATGGCGATTATCCGCCTTTTTCAGGACGGGCGGTCGTAAAAATAATGCGGCTTATTTTCGGAGTTTATGAACGCAATTTTTGTTGAATTATCCGCATTACTCTTAGGCGGCTAATTGGAGGATAGGTTTATGAAAAGGGTATAAGCCTAATATTGTCATATTTTTATTGGCAAGTTCCTTTACTTATTTATTGGCAAGAAAGATAGACAGATAGTTGTTATCTTTTTTTTGGTGGGGTTATTTTCATGCATGTACTGACAACTGACCATTTTTGGAGAGAGCATGCATCTACAGTACTTGTAGGCCACATGTAAATTTGCATGACTGTTATTTTGTTAGTGTAATAATAATAATGATAATATAGGATTTGTATAGCGCACATATCCACCTTGCTAGGGGCTCAAGGTGCTCCTTTATACAGTGTGCTCTACATGTATGTGTATAAACCAATATTTTTATCATAAGAATATTTTCAGTTCATTACTATAATACTATTAAAATGCCATTATCTCATACCCACTTCTGTAAGAAATGGGCCTAGGCTTTATCTTTTTAACCAACCCTAACCCAATAACGAACCATTGAAAAATAGCAGCTCACAAGATGTCCCACATTCAAAACTTTACAAATTCTACAACTATTACCCTGCATTGTACAGTAGAGACTAGAGGCTATACCTTAACCAAGATGTTTTTTCTGGTGCCTATAAAACAAACTTTTTTGTCAGGGTTTACTTCCCCTTCAACAATTTTTAAATAAATGTTCAAGAAAATTGCCATCCCAACAGCGATACGATGTACTTTGGTGATATAAAAGCTACAGGTCTGGACTGGGCCCACGTCTGAAACCAAAGGGGGTGGGGCAACCTAAAGGCACCTATTATCTTGAGGTCATACCCTTTCCACAGTCTCTTGAGAAATTAATGTGGCAGAGAAATATGAGGTTGAACAGAGTCAAGAGAAAGAGGGTCCATTTGTCAGGTGGAATAAACAGGTTTAAAGGTCCTGCCAGCAGGTGGTTTCTTAAGATTTTGGAAATTCAGCTTGCAGTGTTACTCTATTTTTATAAATATATATTTGCTTTCTGAGAAATTTAAGTTTATATTTTTAATATTTAGTGAATCAGGCAAAAAATTATTTTTTTTTCGGGGTGTTAATCTGCGACATTGGATTTATAAGACATTGTAGTGATTTTTAAGGAATGAGGATTTTCCAGAGGTCTTTTGAGCATTTTGGGAACGATATCTCCCAGAGCCCCATGTACTTTTTCCTTCTGCAGTACATGTCTTTCTGTTTGATTCATTTATTTTTTGAACAAGAAAGTTATAGGCCTAGATGTTACTTTTCATTTGTTTTTAACAATACTTATTTTTCTGATCGTTTATGTATTTCACTAATCACTATGCAGTCCACGGCCAGCAGAGCTTTGCGACCACGCCGGTGGACACTGAAGTTGTGGAGGGGCAAGACGTGACCCTTCAATGTGCCGTGGACAATCTTCAAGGTCGTATTATCTGGTCCAAAGATGATACTTTGCTTGGATCGGACAGATCACTACCAGGATATGACAGATATACAGTGAAAGGTAAATTAATTATTAGGCTTTTTTTGGAGACAAGTACCACATTTACTGGGGAATATTTATTCTTATTATTTATTATTTATTTATTATTATTATACTATATTTATTCTTTATCAGGCCTCTAAATTGTTTTGATGTTATAGCTTGCCCTCTGGCAAGCAAATTATAAAAAAATGTTTGTAGAGTTCAAGTATATAAAGGAGGAACTGCTTGCCCGAATTGTCTTATTACATTTTTTCCCCTCATTTTCCTGTAAGAACTACGCCTCATCCTCTTCATCTCATTATTTTTCCTTAAGACTTTAAGAAAAATTGAAATCTAGAGATGTATTAGAACTCTCTCTGGACTTGGCCTCTTGTCACCTTACCTCCCTCCCCTACCCACCCACTCCACTCCACCCCACCACACCCCCTCATTTATGGGTCAATTTTAGAATCCTGTACTGCGTGCATATATCCTTCACCACATGAAAGCCGATCTAGATGAGATTTCTTCTTCAAATATGGCTTACTCCTGGCTCACCCCAAACCCAGCAGAGAAACAAATTTAAATCTCTCTTCACTCCTCTGCCCCTGCTTTAAAATTACTTTAGAGGTCATCAAAACAGGCATAGATTTGGGTCTTTAAAGACCTCTTGGAAATATGACCATTTCTCCAAAATTTGACTCCTTCATGTAGGCTCTACAATAAGTGTACTGGAATTAATTTCAATTTATAGACTACAAGATGATAATGCTCACTATACTGCATGTCTTAAATCTTCAAACATATTTCTCACACAATGACACAAGTTGTTTTACTCACCTTTATTGTTATTCAATGGTTTCATCACAAAATTGCTTTTTCTGTTTAGGCTGTCATATACATGTAGGCCCTTCTCTATGTTCGTTTACGACTCACGGTAAAAAAAAATAGACATAAACAAACATAGTGCACCACTCTAAGTGTTTCTAGAGAGATATTAAAAACGTATTTGTCTGTATTCAAAATATTAAATTCGAAGAAAATGTAAATATGTCTCAAAATTTTAAGATATATTTTAAAATAAAAGCAGAATCATAGGACTATTAAAATGTTTGATTCAAATTATATTAATCCCATTATGTTCAAATTTGTTTTGAGGAATGAGAAAAGTCACAATTGAGTTTATTCCAGTATTTCAGCTGATAAAAGCATTATAAGCAAAACTGTTCTGCAACACTCCGGGCTCAATACAAGTACATGTGTATGGAATTAGATGAAAATCTATAGAGAATATTTGTTCATTTTCCTGCTATAGATTGTTTTGGCCCAGTGTACATGTACAGTAATATAGCTTAGACCTGATATCAAGGTTAGATGAGTTTTAATTGATTTAATGGGAATTGAACTTCTCCCGACCTCCATGAACTCTGACCTTGTAGCCTTGCTTTTTAATCCTAATGGAACGCCAAGGAAACTCTGAATAGTCTCGATTCTAAACCCTTTGTTCGTTTCATTTTTAATGCACAGTATGGCCTATTATTACACTTGGATGAAGATTTGGTCATTTAGATATTGACTTTTATCGTAGTGAGCATCAAATTTACAAATTAAAATTGCAGTCTTTAATATAAACTACTCTAGGAAGACAATTGATCAGGAAAACTAAATGAAGGATAGGAAGAGTGACAAAAGAGAGAAAGACACAATTTTTTATCCAGTCTACATTTTCATTGCCTAGATCATGACAATCACCCCTCCCCTATTCTATCAGTTTTGTTTTGATGAATTGGCTTTGTTTCAGATCTAAGGAAAAACAAGTGAATGATAAAAATTTAAGGATAGGAAAAGTGTGAAATAAAGAAAAGAGAAATTTATTTAGTCCATTTCTTCATAAAAACCTTACATGTAGCCTACTTATCATTTCTGTTTTGATAAATTTATTTTGTTTGATTGAACAATAAAAATTTAAGGAAATAAGAATGGGAAAAGTGTGAAATAAAGAAAAGAGAAATTTATTGTCCATTTCTTCATGACATCCGTACATGTAGCCTAGTATCATTTCTGTTTTGATAAATTTGTTTTGTTTGATTTCTACAACAAAACAATGGCATGTTTTGTAATTTGAATAAATATTTGGACAAGGAGATCTAGATTTATTTTGAGAGGTAGGCCCTACATGACTTTTGTTCTTTTTATCTTAAAAAAAGTACAATGCCATCTTTAACCCTAGGTGTTTTCAGACCGCCTCGAAGTTCGCCAGTTCCAGGTATTCTCTGATCGGGAAATTTACCCCGATCAGAAAATACCAGGTATTTTGGTAATGTGAAAGCAAACTACGCGTAATCTCCCCGAAAGAAAATACCCGCTAAATAGTAGGTACTTGGCGAAATTACGAGAACTTTCGTGGGGATTTTTCCAAGGTCGCAGGTATTTTGGCAATGTGAAAGCAAATTACGGAAACTTTTATCCCAGCGTGTCGTTGGGCGCGGCGGCGTGGGTGGCTGCTGGGCTCGTGATTTTGAATCTCCCACCTTGCCTGCTTATCAGACCACACTGCGCATGCTCGTAACTTCGGGAACTTATCCCGAAGGATGTGTTTCAGGGCGGTCTGAATGCAGGAATAATTAACGGGTATTTTTTAGCCTTAAAAAGTTCTCGTAATTTAACGGGGATTCTTGTGATCGAGGCGGTTTCAAACCGCCTCCTGATCAGACCAGCTTAGGCATTCAGACTGATAATTTCATTTGGTTTTCGTTTTATTGTTTAAACTTTTTTAAACATTGGAAGTTAATAAATAAGAAACAATGATGATTTGTGAATCATCTCAAGATCCAGTTTATAGCAATATCGTATGTTCATTAGGACTTTATTAATTTCTCCTTGCCTGAATGTACTTGGTATATGGAATATGCCAAACACAGCAACAATATTTAACAACTGTAAAAGACCCCCCCGCCCTAGACGAACAAAATCTACTACAATGCTATAAACTATATAGCAGTCTATTACAAATACACATACAGTACATGTATAGCAACGCCACCAGTGCCAAGACCATAGCAATATCCGAAATGAGATTGATTGATTTCGTGAATTTATCTCTGTATTTACTTTGATAACATGGTACAAGTCACAAACATGATACAAAATAATAGATTAATACTTTTTTTATTCAGCCTTCACTTCCTTCAAGTATAAGAAAAATATTTCTTGGAAAAGGTTTGCGATTTACCATGTGTAATATGAAGAAGGGAAGGAAATACAGGCAAAAAAATTGAAATGGAGAGACAAGACAGGATGAAAACAGGAAAAACTTGAAATGGAAAGACGAGAAAGGATGACAACAGGAAAAACTTGAAATGGAAAGACGAGAAAGGATGACAACAGGAAAAACTTGAAATGGAAAGACGAGAAAGGAGGAAAACAAGAAATTAGAGGTATTCTTTTCTTGAAAGTGAGTGAGGTCTTGAGCAGAATATAGCTTGTAACATCTCTTCACTTCATCCTGCTACTACTCAAACCATCCCTACTCAAGCCATATTCTGCTCATCTCATCTGGTTTACAGTCCTTATCTAATTTCCTCTTTTCATCCTACATGTATCTCATCTTTCCATTTCAATTTTTCTGCCTGTATTTCCTTTCCCACACTACACGTAAACCTTCTCCACCTTATAAACTCCACCAACTCATCAATCTCTTCTGGTTTACAGTCCTTTTCTGGACTACACTCAAGACTCTCAAACTTCCACTTTCTCGCCTATCCATTTATTTTTTCTCCTATCCAATGTTTTATAACACTCCACATGGTGTACCATAAGCCACATCAGCGAAACTCTACCATGCAAACCTACAAAGAAGGTATTTATGGGAAAACAGCATTTATTGTGTTAAAAAAATTTTTTTTATTTATTTTCTTTGATTTAGGGGATGCTACAAGAGAGGGTAACTTAGAAATTCAGAGAGCTGATATTAGTGATGATGCTGAATATCGATGTCATGTGACTGCAACTGATGCTACACATCAGAATCTAAGATCAGAACCTGCTGCTGTTATTGTCCTATGTAAGAATGCTTTTATCATTTAATAAATTCAGCATTAAAAAAAATGATATTATTGCAGTATAAATTTGATTTGAGGTATTATGGCAACTGGGATGATTACAGTTGATAATGATTATGATGATGATGATTTTAAGTATGGTAGTGATGATAATGGTGATGATGCGGGTGATGGTGGTGATGATGATGATCATCATGAAAGTAGCAATGGCGGTGTTGGTGATGATAGTAATGATGATGACTGTGGCTGTGATGATGATGGTGGTGGTGGTGAAGGTGATTTTGATGATGGAAGTGGTGGTGCTGATTATGATTTTGACGATGGTAGTGGTCGTGATGATGATGATGAAGATGATGAAGATGTTGATACTGATAGTAGTGATGGTGGTGTTGATGACAGTGATGATGGTGGTGGTGGTGAAAATGATGAGAATGATCTTTTTTCATTTGTTTCCTGTTCAGTACCACCCGACCCTCCAGTCATTGATAATCAGGCCAACGGGTCAAGCATCACTATTCAACCCCCTGCAACGGTCACTCTACCATGCAGAGCCAACAATGGCAAGCCAGCACCGGTCATCACCTGGCTCAAGGGAGGGGACGATCTGGCGTATGGGAACCCAGAGGTGGTGTCGACACCAGCCGGGGATCCTACTGGTCAGTATGCTCGGGAAGTGGTGTTAAAGGTGAAACTGAAGTAACACCAAGGTTACACTCTGAAGGAACTATGATTTTACACACTTTCTCATGTAATCAGTGTTTACTGCAACTATATTTATTTACATTTAATCAGGTGTAATGCCAGAATAATTGTGCAGTAACACCTTGTTAACACCTAAATGACAGCAGGATGAAATGTACATTTTAGCTACCATGTTCTGATATAGATATCACCCATTCAATACATAATGCTCACAATCCGACACCTACTTGACACCCATTTAACACCTCTACACAATGCTTACACTTGATTATGATTTCTCATTAGGTAAGAGAGTGAATGCAGTCAGCACCCTAACACTAAACCCAGAGAAAGAGGATAACGGTGTAACCTATGCCTGTAAGGTGTCTCACGGAGCTCTTGCATCTCCTCTCTTGACCTACGTCACCCTCGATGTACGATGTAAGTAATAAAAAAAGTCTAACCACTGGACAACACGAGGTGTGTGGTCTAGTGGTTAGAGCATTGGACTCATAATCGCAAGGTTGTGAGTTCAGATCCCCACTCTGCCATTGTCTCCACTTTGAAGGCCCAAGAGTAATATCTGTCATCTGTAAAGGTCAGTCAATACGACTGATTAACCTAGATGTAAAATGTTTCCTAGGTAATTGGTTATATACCAGCTTGGCGTTTACTAGCAAAACGCTGTCCTGCCGAGTTCCTGCTGGAGTTACCATAAAACAGAAAACAGAACAGAACAGAAAACAGAAACTTTATTTTTAATTTTGCAGTTCCATAATATTATGTACAACCACCTGTATGCAGGAGAAATGATTTATTTTGATTTATCTCTTTATGTGCTGAAATGATCTTGGATTGAGAATTTCATTTGGGAAGGAAAAATGTAGAAAAGTGACGGGTAAACATGTACAAAATGATTTCTATTATAGACTTGTCCATTTATCACTCTCCTCTGTCACTGGCCATTGGTATTTTTTTATTGGTTGTTGTAATGTATTTTCTTTTGTTTACACATGTACAACATGTAGGGTACATAAATGCAGTAATGTACGTATTGAATACCATTGAGTTATGCACAAGACATCTGTAATTTTCTTATAATTATCGATCATTTTGTCGAAGTCAAAATTCTATTTATTCATCCATTTCATACCTTGTTTATATGTTGCAATTTCCTCTGTTTATCTTGATTGCTATTGCGGCAGATGTATGCTCTCTATATTTTGAATTAACATTTATTACCACATCCCATGTTTCCTTTCCCAATCATGTTCATAGTTCCACCATCAGCGCCTGTCATCTCAGGGTACTCGGCAGGTACCATTGTTAAAACGGGGGACGTGCTGCTCCTTCGTTGTACTTCTCTTGGAGGGAACCCACTAGCAGAGGTAAATTTATCGCTAGAGAATTGATTATAACTTAAGATATTCCCTTATCGGCTTACTACTATAATCAGAAACACCATGAATCAGTAATAGTTGCTGTTTTTGTCGCCAAAAGCAATATTTACTGTCGAGGAACATCGTGGCCTAGTGGTACTAACTCTCGCCTTTCAGTCACAGGGTCGCAATTTGGAATCCTAGCCTTGGCCTGGTTTCCTATTGCAAGAACTTTTTCCCCACTGTGCTGGACTCGACCCAGGTGAGGTGAATGGGTACCTGGCAGATTTACTTCATGGAATGCAATGAGCGTCGGGGGAAGAAGTGGAAGTTTGAGCTAAAGCTGGGGGTAATAATAGCAGCACTTTGTACCTTAGGGCGAAATTGCTATATAAATCTAGCTATTATTATAACAATAACAATTAATTGTTACTCCCCATTCCCCAAGCTGTGTTAATAGCAAACTTCATAAATGATTTTCAGATCATTTCTTTCAAAAGTCCTATGTTTTTTAAGACTAAGCTACATCATGCAAGTCTATTGAATGCTCTCCATTACAAGTACTTTGCTTCCTTTGTTCTGCCTCTCAAAGGTATACTGGTATAAGAATGATGAAAGGATGGATTACTCCTTCATGACGGATGGAGTCAGTGCCTTCAATTCTCTGCCTCTTGATGTTGACTACAGTGATAATAACGCCATCTACAAATGTGTGGCTACCAGTGTGGTTCTGGCCGAGCCTATGAGTACTCAGATACAACTTAGTGTCAACTGTAAGCATGCTATCTATTGTGTATGATAATGGTATTGATAATGGTTTTTGATAATGGTATTGATAATGGTGTTGACAATGGTATTGATAATGGTTTTGACAATGGTATTGATAATGGTTTTGACAATGGTATTGATTATGGTATAGATAATGGATATGGTGTGGAATATGGTGTTGATAATGGTATTGTTAACGGTTTTGATATTGGTATTGATAGTGGTGTTGATAATGGTATTGATAATGGTGTTGACAATGGTATTGATTATGGTATTGATAGTGGTATTGGCAATGGTATTCAGTGGCGGACCGTGACCCGGGTCACGGTCTGCCGCTGATGGTATTGATTATGGAAATGGTATGGAATATGGTGTAGATAGTGGAATTGGTATTGGTGTTGATGGTAGACCTGATCGCATTTACAGTAATGCCATCATGTATAAATGTGTTGCTTGTGTTGTAGGTGATGATGGTGGCGATGGTGATGTGGATGATGCAAAAGGAAGCAGCAGTTACAGTAGTGCTACATGTACATACAATGAAATTCAAGTATAGGTCCAAATTAGCCTCTTGAACCCATTACCAAATTGATTGCGCAACAGCTTGATATCAGTAGTAGATGTGAAGTTAGAGTGAAATATTTATTGCTTTATAAGAAACTTATATTGACACCTAGATATATCCTTGTTGGTTTATTGTTTGTTTGGATATCGATTATATAGCCCATTTACAATGACGTCATCATTGTGCAGTATTGGATCCATTCATCGTGCAATTTGGGATCCATATGATTTCGTCCATTGCTTGCTTGCCTGACCACCGGCGCTACACATAAACACTCTCTGTTAGCAGCGTGACAATCACCAGACAGCACACCCACTGCATGCACTTTTGCATCCAAATTCATTAATGTCAAATGAAAAGTATAGATTTTTTTCATTTGTGTACTGGACAGAATACTTCATTTAGTGAAAGATGAAATAATGATCCATTCAACTCAGCTATGCCTCGTTGCATGGATCATTTCATCTCTCACCCCATGAAGTATTCTGTCCTTTGCACTCACAAACATTCATTATTTGTATATTATTGACCAAGGTGAGGTAAGACTTTTTTTAGCTCTTTTAACTCCTCACCCCCTCCCATGTTCCTTTATATTATATAATATAGTATGCATAATGTATTATATCTCTTGATGTATTGTATTTTTGCAGTTGCCCCAGCATATGTGAATATCACAGGTCATGAGAAAATGGTTCAGTCGGATGCCACGCTCACACTCAAATGCACATCAGGTATGTGTAAAAAGGTCACCGCAAACATGATCGATCTGCGACTTGATTTTAGAATGAAACATAATAAAATTTGATCTAATATTGAGCAAAATGCAATGTTCTAAAATTGTAAGGTCGTAAGGTTTTTGATGACCTTTATATAAAGACAGAATGTCTGTACAAATAGAAACAAGCTAATCATACCACAAAATATTATATATTCAAGTTCAATTCAATTTTCAATCATAAAATCATAAAATATACAAAGTAACCTGAAACACACAAAGTAACATGAAACAGTCGAGATTTAATATAATGAATGAAAATGGAGACTAATATGGAAGTTAAAAAAATTGAAAGGCATGGCATAGTCCCCCAAATAAGGAAAAGAAAAACATGGTTGAACATGTTACACTATAATACATACTGCCTTTAAAAATGATGTACATTGCTGGTTTTACACATAATCTAAGGTCACACTTAACGTACTGCTAACAGATATGAAGCTTGGATGGGACTTCATATAGATGGTTGGCCTGAATGTTTCAGCCATAATTTTTCATAATATGTCAGTGAACCATTTATTAAATTGTATTTATAGGCCCGTATTCTGAATTTCGGTTTAACTGAGACCACAGTCTAACCCTGCTAAAATTATGGGGAGCCAAAAATTCTGTTTATATTGCATATTTCTTATGTGTACTATTTTGTTTCCTTTTGCTTTCATTATGAAGAAACGTATTTCAAAATACTTCCAATATCATTTCCAGACATTTTTAGTGTCAAATGAGATAATAAATCGGATGTGTACTGTTAGGGATTTGTGCCCCATTGGCTATCCATAGTTAAACCACCATTTTAAACTAGGGTTTAATTTAAACCCGAGTTCAGAATATGGGCCAGTATATGTGGAAAATTTACTACCTCAATAATTGTTTCCTTCTTTACAACACATTTTTATTTGGTAATCATTCCCAAACTTCCATCCCTTGTTGCCCAGCCAACAGCAACCCGGCGTCTTCCATCTCCTGGTTCACCGGCGGACGTCAGGTCCACACCCACGATGACGTGGTGGTCGAAGCTCCCAACGGAGGCTTCGTCACCTCGCAGGAACTGACGATCACGATGACGGCCGATACGGACAGTGTAGATTACATGTGTCAGGCGACTAATCAAGAGCTCTATGAAACTACTTCTGATACAGTGACTGTCAACGTGATGTGTAGGTATTTTCCATTGTTTAGGACTGTTATATTAGTAATATTCCGTATTTATATAGCGCTTAACACATCTTAGCGCTTTACAGATATATTATTACCCCGGTCATCGGATCCTTGCATGCCCGCATACAATGTATGCACCTTCTCCACTCCCTGGGGAGCATTCCAACAAGAGTTCCAAGACTCAATTGCTAGGCATACTACATAGGCTTTCGCATCCTACAGGGTACCCATTTAGCACCTGGGTGGAGAGTGGCAAAGTGTGGATTAACGCCTTGCCAAAGGACGCTAGGCCATGGTGTTGAAGCATTACAAATACCTTGCATTAAATTTCAAACCAATCCCAAGCCCCAATAGCAATCATAATTGGGTGTTGCAAGAAAGTTGATTTGAAGATGAAAGCATGGAAAATTTGCATATGACGTAATGATTTTAAGAAATTATGTCTCAACTTGAAAGAATCCGCTAGGAAGGGTGAAATCTTGTGATGTGTGTAACTATAGCCTCATGAATCGGGTCCTTCCTGTTGAATAGTGTATGCAAGTCCTCTGATGAAGCTAACATGTACAGCATAATACTCTAGATAAATAAGATATCCTATTTTTTTTTCCTCCGAAGATCCCCCAGAAAATCCTGGAATTACCGGCTATGAGGTTGGCACGGAAGTCAAAGCCGAGAACCTCCTCCGGCTGGTGTGCTTCGCGATGGGCGGCAACCCTCTTGCCACTCTTGTCTGGTATAAGAACGGGGAGGTCCAGGAGGCGGAGACCGGAACTCAAAGCATTCTTTCCACCAGTACGCTGAGGATAATCTTGGATGAGACGGACAACGGGGCGGTGTATTCCTGTAATGCTTCCAACGAGGCCACGCCTGTTCCCCTACAGGCCAGTGTTACCCTCAATGTCCTCTGTAAGTTTGAAATCAAGCACACTTTTGCACTTTAGCTTTACCTAATTCAGGGACATATATTTCTTCAGGACTACATAAATTATTTTAACTCTTTCACTCCTGAATTTGACATACTTTTCTTTCTAAACCTCCCACATAGTTTGAACCTCTCCAAAACGCATTGGTTGTAGTAATAAAAATGAATGATAACTCAAAACTTAAGTTTGATGATGCCAACTAGAATATTTGAATAGGGATGCACATGTTTCATGTATTAATTAATCACATTGCCAATAAGGCAATAGGGATGTTTAATGGCCTAGACTAAAATAATTGCTGATTCTTGGATAGGCGAATAGAAGTTCAATGTTCATAGCCATCAAGTATAAAAGTTATACAAGAATAATTGCCAATTATCAAATAGAGGCCTTTACCAGTTATCGCTTTTCTTAAATATTTTTGTTTGATCTTTTGGGCCTGATGTAACCATCATAATATGATAGTAAATAACCCATATTTACCAAGTGAGTAAGAAGTAGAATGGAATGGGCAGTCAACCTAGACCTAATATAACCAGGGGCTATAGCCATGAGCTCCTGGGACTGAAAAAGGGTTACCCCCTTCACAGTTCGTACAGATGCAAGCTAGGTTTGTCATCCACAAAATAGAGTCTGGCCGGCTATTAGCCAAGCTACTAATCTTAACCTCTGACCTCCCCATTTTGTCCCACCAAGTTCTGTTACTGTGAGGGATATTCCAGTTATCACCTTGATTTTACTTTAGTCCCACCCAGTTCTGTTACTGTGAGGTATATACCAGTTATCACCTTGTTTTTACTTTAGTCCCACCCAGTTCCGTTACTGTGAGTGTAGACCCACCTGAAGCCAAGGAGGGTGATAGTGTCACGGTGACCTGTGAGACGGCAAGCAGCAACCCAGAGTCTGAGATCTCATGGTGGAGAGATGGTGTTCCAATAGAAAGTAAGTCATCAGGGTCCTGCTTACTTAAATAATAATACGTCTTACATATTACACAGTGAACATCACATTACTAGATGTGTTCAAGTCGAAGATCGAAAAGAGCTCGCTACGATACGACTGGAAATCACCGTGCCCTCTCTCACCCACTGCATTCATACCAATTGGTCCAGCAGTGTACACATCCAGATCCAGAGATCTACATCGGTCATGTAGAGAGGAGTTTGTGATAGGTCAACACGCCATCACATGATCATAGCTGCTAGGATCACTGTTGTAATTTTCCAGGTTTTAATGTAGCCTCAGTGAATATAACTGTGTTGTGAATTTTGGTGCAACTCATTTTGCTACAAGTGAGACATATACATACATGTAAGGAAATGTGATTTAATTTTGATTTCACAAAAAAACCCAGAAAGTGGGGACATGCAGATTATTGCCATTAGTTGACAACAAAAAATGATTTATGACATTGAAATATTTTTTTTGATATCAAGAATTGAATTTCTTGTTAAAATCTATGAAAATACTTTTTATATATTAACCCTAATTTAATAGGGCTAATACAGACCAGGATATATGGGGAAGGAGGGTCATTTCCTCGGCAAGCTGGGTGTACTTGCTTTTCTTCCTTCATTTTCGCTTTGGAAAGATGCCTACATCCAGCTTGCCTCGAAGTCGAATCAATAACAGTGATTATTTTCTTACCATTATACACATCATAATCATCAGTAATTTTTATTTCAATTTCTCTTTACATTGTAGATACTAACAACATAAGTACTGAGGTATTAGATGCAGAAAATGGAGGCAAAAGGACCCGCAGTCGTCTTCATCTTGAATCTGTCACCTCGGCCAACAATGGGGGCGTTTACCTTTGCCGTGCAATGAGCGATCTTGTTGTTGAGAGCGTCAACGATGGTGTCACACTTGATATCAAATGTAAGTAGTCTTGCAGAAATTTGCTTCAATAGAAAATGGAATGACTTTCCATGACACTTGTGATCCATATTACATAATGATGATGGGGATGTTGAGGATGATGATAGTGATGATGTTGGGGATGGTGATGATGATAATGGTGATGATGATGGTGCATATGATGATGATGGTGATGATGGTGGTGTATATGATGATAGTGATGATGGTGGTGATGATGATGGTGTTGATGATTATGATTAATATGGTGATGATGACTACGATGATGATGACAATGATGGTGATGATGGCAATAATAATGATAATGATAAAACTTTCATTATTTGTAGACCCGTTTGTTTATTTCTACAGGTGGTTATTAAACTAAAGCAGGTTTAACTCTATTTTGGTCTCTATCTCATTTCATTTTCTAGTCAAACCCAAGATAACCACCCCTAGTGGAATATCTATGAGCAGCCATGAAGTGCCCGGTGACTTGGCTCTCAACTGTTCTGCCGAGGCCAACCCTCCCGATGTCACTTTCACGTGGAACAAGGACGACGCCGAGATTAACGTCGCTGAGACGGAACGGTATACGCTTAATGAGGAAGGATCGTTGCTTATTCACAATGTGTCGCGAGAGGAGGCAGGGACGTACATGTGCGTAGCGAGTAATTCGGAGGGAGCAACCAATATAACAGCCACCCTAGATGTGCTTTGTAAGTTGAAATAAATTAATACTCTAAATGTAGCTTATTCGTATAGTAGTATTAATATGTTGCATGCTGTTTTACGTATGGTGGTGCAGAACATATCAAAACAAGTACAGAGATAAACATATACATGATGAGATGCATCATGTAGCATAAATTGATTTTTGGGGGCATCGTGGTCAAGTGGTTAAGACTTGTCTTTAGATCTGAAGGACGTGGGTTCGATTCCAAGCCATGGGGTGTTTCCTTCAGCAAGAAATTTACCCACGTTGAGCTGCACTCAGCCCAGGTGAGGTAAATGGTTACTGGCAGGAAGTGATTCCTCAAAAAGCTGTGTGCACCGGAATCTGTAGACCAGCTTAGCCAGGGTAGTATAGGAGCGCCTTGAGCACCTAGCAAGGTGCACTATACAAACACATTATTATTTTTGATTATGGTCTTTGTCCACAGCTCTTATGCTCACACACACACACACCCTAACACACATAACAATAAGGTCAAATGTCACATATTTTTATTTGAATGTTTTAAGAGTTAATGAAGGTCTGTCTGGTGAGGGCTATTTTTTACCACTTGCATTGTTAAGAGAATTTCTCTTGTTGATCTCATTAGGCCTATATCATAATGTATAATTTGAGCAATCTATTATGACGTCATTATATAATGTAATTATCATATCATTATGTCAACTTGTAAATCATTTTATTCTATCATCATTTATTATTGTATGTCATTATATTACATAGGCTATGTAGATTCGAATCAGTGATAGGTCAATACGCCATCACGTGACCATAGCAGCGAGGATCGCATTTGTTATATTCTAGGTTTTGACGTCATCTCAGGGCCTGAGTCGAATCGATTTTAAAATCGGTGTTCGATCGATGTCATCGAACACCGGTGCAGATTTTGCAAAATCGGTGCATCGAAAAAAAAAAAAAAAATACGTCGACCGGCCGATTCGTTTGGTTTACACAATCAATCATCAAAATATCAGTAATGTCTAACTTTACTACTACTTACTTGATTTCTATTTCCCCCAAAATGAAACCGAATGAGTAATTATGATGCTATTCACCATTAATTTGAAGTTTATTTCGATCATAGTTCGAGTCTTACTCGTCTGCTCGTGCCGAGATAATTTATGCACGATGAATTCATGAATGGAAGTCATGGCCATCGATCGTGCATGCGCAGTACTGTTCTTTAATCAAACCAGAAAATGGCCGGAAATTGACGCGATCAACGTAAAATAAATCTTGCTTTCATGAACAATATTAAAATCATGACCATAGAACATTATTTAATCGTAATATTTAACAATAATTTGCATATGATAATCATTAATATGAATTTAGAGCTTGATGTGAAACGTTTGTATTTCGTTTCAATTTTCAATGGCGGACATCTCATGACGATCGACTTGACTTCTTGAGTCGAGCTAGTGCACTTGTCTAAAAAAAATAATAATCACGTCAGGGTTGATTCTCGAACATTGTCTACATGCAAAAACTCTGTTCAAGTTCGTAATATCACCATATAATATCATTTTACATGACAAAACAGAGAAAATTGCGTTTGATATTTTTTCCCATCAATTTGAAGCTAGTTTGTGCCCAACTTTGGGCTCTGATTTCATGAATGGGAAAATATGTCATACGTCATCAAACACGCATGCGCATTGTGCTTATTTTCTCGGAGCTTGGAGGAGACGTCCAGAGATGGAACAATAGAAATAATCCCAGTATTATTTCTTCCATATGAACATAACATACTTTGCTGACATCGTCAATATTCTTAGTATGACCATAAAATCTTGTTAAATCGTAATAATTTAGATGAATTTAGGGCTCGATTCGAAACATTCGTATTTATTTTGATCGCATGTTCAATTGCGTCTAAAAAACTGGATTGTCATTATCAGGATTAATTCTCGAACATCGTCATAACTCATATTCCACAATCTTTCCTCACAATCGTTATATCAGCATTGAATAGCAATTCAAATGACCATCCAGAGAAAATTACGTATTTATTCCCATAAATTTATTTGGAGCTCATTTTGGATCCAACTACACAATCTCAGGCAAGTTACAGCGCTCTCCGTTGATTGCAATTGTTTGCTGGCGCTGACGTCAAGCACGCCTGTCGTTTCGGGAGAGTGAGTGTACGGAGCTGCGGACGGGGCTGGTGAATGGACTGCGAATGCTAGTTGACCGAAAATCATTCGGATCGACTCTGCGTGATTCATGTCTTTATTATTGTTTCATTTTAAACTTATATGTTGTCATCTGCAAATATCATTGTTGAAGATATTTTGGGAAGAATTCTGCTTTGGTCCCCGGCCATTTTTGTGTGTTTTGTGATCATGGAAAATACAAACGAACTTTGCTCTGTCATCTGCTTGTGCAACGCTCACCCGGCCAACGCCAGCGCATACCGTCAGTGCATAGTGCATATGCAAAGCGCATCGCATCGACGCAAAAACAAAAGACTAAATTTTCCCCGCCTTCAATATTCGATGCATCGATGTTCGATCGAATTAGAGCTGTCGAACACCGGTTTTCAAAATAATCGATATGACTCAGGCTTAGAATATACCGCGTAGTATTTTCAATTGCGGCGTTATATCCACTAAGGTGACGTCACTCGCTGCATACAAGTTGCGCAACAAGGTAGTTGATGTACGCGCTAGTGTTAACGCGTTGATTGCATGAAGAACGCGCTAAATGTATTTAAAAAAAACTATTATGACGTAGATGGATCAGAGCTGTAGCAAGAATTTCGGGTTTGAGCCAGATGATGAATGCAATTTCTGATGGCGAATCCACATATACTATATAATATAACAGATATTGCCTGGTCTATCGTTTTAATAAATAACATTTCAACTCCCCTCCGAAGCTATATTTTTCCCTCGGGATAATATTTTCCCTCAGCGCTGCGCGCTTCGGGCAAAATATATTCCCTTGGGAAAAATATAACTCCGTCGGGGAGAGGAAATGTTATATTCAAACTCTAGGTAGGCAATATCTGTATTATATCACACTCTTTAGTTTATTATATGTTTTATTTTCATATTATCTTTGTCCACACCAGATTCTGCTAAGGTAACCACTGGAGAGGCTATCACCATCACTCTCAACACCCCTGGAGAGCTGGCCTGTGAAGCGGACGCCAACCCCAAACCAGCCGGGTACATCACCTGGACCAGACCAGGGTTTGACCTGACGGGTTACGCCCATGATTACGTGGATGGGCGTGGCATCATGAGGGTGGATAACGTCACCAAGGCAGTCAGCGGGATGTACCTCTGCCACGCTGATAATGGCATCCCACCGGCTGATACTAAGAATATACAAGTTATCATTCAGTGTGAGTTATAAAACTTGATGGATGGCGTTTTTATAGGTTTACTTATATAACCATGAATTCCCAATTTTTTGCACTGATCATGAAATGAATTTCCAACAGAAATTTATCACCCAAGTGTTAGTATGAATAAAAAGTGTGCCTAACAATTTCTGAAGAAGTGAGTATTTGCTGAAAAAATGAGCAAGGCTCAGGTGATGTCAAACAAATAATGATTAAAAAGAATTGTGGCATTCTGCATTGTGCAAAACGTCTCCTATTTTGTTTCTACGATGAAATGAGAATAAAAATTTATTGTGAATATTTCAATGAGTTATCTTTTTCATGAATTGATATTTGATTTCATGAGTTGATATTGATTTATCAACTTTCCTAGAATGTAAGTGATAATAATGGTTTAATTAATGATTGCAATAAAAGAGTCTGATGTAGTCATCATGTATATTTAGGGTGGTAATTAACTTTATGAGCCATTCATGTATACTGATTTTATTCATCTCTTCTTTTTATTGTTTCCTCAGACCCTCCTGAAGTAGACCACTCCATGCCAAACAAGGTAGCCAAGAGTACCGGCCAGACTGCCCTCCTCCGCTGCAGGGCTGAAGGCTCTCCTCTCGTCCAGTTCAACTGGTTCAAGGGGTCGGCAGAGGTCAACTTGACCAGTGACCACTACACGCTGGACATCAGACAAGATTTGACGTATGCTAATCGCTACGAGAGTCGGTTGATCATCAGTCAGATCGATGAGATTGATGATTATGGGACGTATGTCTGCAAGGCTTATAATGACCTGGGAGAGGCTCGCTTTGAAATACAACTGGAGAAGACAAGTAGGTCCCTGTGACATAAATATGAGCTATCAATTGTGTTGATTGCCTTAGAAATTGCCCTCATGATCAGTTGCTGAGCTTCATGTTACAAGGTGCTTTGGCTCTTGTTGAGGGGCCTGTTGCAGAAAGAGTTGCGTTTAAACGCATGTCAAAATATCAAGCGCAAATCCTGAATACAGGTGCTTCATTGGCTGAAAATCAAGTTGCACAAGGTTTTTTGAGTTGCGTTTGATGGCAACTCTTTGTGCAACGGGCCCCTGTTATGGCATGAAAATAAACCTTACCAATATTAAAGAACAGTTAAGTGCCACTTGATCTGTATCCACTGTGTTATTTGGTCACATCCCACATGATGTAATCCCAATTTGTATTAAACCAGTTCATCTAATTAACAACTTGGTCTATTCCAGTTATTTTTTTACTACTTTGTGTAATATCCACTTAGTCTATATAAATACGAACCTAGTTTTAATCAGTTGACTAGGTAAACTGATTAATTTGTAAAAATAGTTTTGTAGTTAACTATATAACTTGTAAATCTGTTCATCTGATACTATTATTTGATTCTTTTCTCTGGATAGGTCCGCCTGAAGCTCCATCTAATCTTCAAGTTGTTGAAATAAGCTTTGATTCAGTCACTCTCAATTGGACCAAAGGTAAATAGTTACAGACTAGATGGATTGATGTAAATGATATAAGTAGTGCCATGGGAGCATTACATGATAGAAATAGTGAAATTCACTGACTTGTGTTAGAAGCTACTGAAATCCTTGCATCTTATTGGCTGAGAACAAAATAGTTCAGTGAAAATCACTGACAAAGTGCTTCATGATGCGCTCCCATGATATAAGGATTTTATCACTATCTTGCCCATCCTTCTTCGCATTTGCTCATTGCCACTTGTTCTTGCTCATACATGTGTTATATATAAGAATAATTGTAAAAGAATTCTAAAAGCAATTACATTCATCTATTAGTTATTTCCCTTTAAGGATGGCCAAGAATTGTAAAGAACATTCAGGAATGTCTTTTTATTATG
The DNA here is from genome assembly GCF_018143015.1 of Lytechinus variegatus. NCBI lineage: Eukaryota > Metazoa > Echinodermata > Echinoidea > Temnopleuroida > Toxopneustidae > Lytechinus > Lytechinus variegatus. The sequence goes on along the minus strand of NC_054747.1, from coordinate 33,716,848 downwards.
CAGGCCTTGCCTATTTAAAGGCCAAGGAGTTGTATTGTTATTTCTGAATAGAGATTAGGAACAATAGGCTTAGCTATGTTATTGACACTGTTGATTTCAATGAGGTCATTCAAGAGTCTTCTGGATTTTTGACTGCTCCATTATAGGAGAATGTTCTTTTGGAAGAAGGTGTTAGAACCTTCTATGGTGGTGACATTTTTTAGAAGCTTCTAGATTAGTTGAAACTTAGTATATATAGCTGCAGTTTCTTTAAGGACATCATCACATCATCACATCATATTAGATCACTTGATCACACCATCACATCATATGAGAGCAGGAGATCACATCACATCATATGAGATCACTTCACCAGATCAGATCAGAGCAGTTTATGCATCAATGAACTGTTTGCAGTTATTTTGAGAAATTATCAGTTCTCATCGAGATCATCAACATCATCAACCTGTTCAATGAACACGCTTCAACCCATGGATTACTGAAATTGACTGTTAATCATCATCAACATCGTCTTCACGGACATTTCAACTCGTTGCAGTGACTCTTATTATTCATCGGACTTCAACATCAGTTTCATTATCGCCATCATTGTGAATTTTCGCCAGTCAACTGGGATTTTATCATTTGGACTATTACTTGGATATAGCATCATCACTTCGGGATTTTACATCGGACACTTCAAGAGATTTATGTAAGATCATTATTTGTTTTATTTTATGTATAATTATTTCCTGTAATAAAAAAAGGAAAATTCAAACTTTATATTTAAAAATCTTCTGTTATTTGTTGCAGTATCGTAACAAATAATTTTGGGGGCTTGTCCGGGAAACGGAAACCAAATTTGTACAAGCCAAGGCAATTTTGAAACGAAAACCAAATTTGTACAAGCCAATTTGAAATTAAAAACAGTTTTTCCTGGAAACGAAAACCAATTTGAGACGAAAGTCAATTTGAAACAAATGCCAATTTGAATTGGAAACATTTTGGAAAGTTCTAGAATATACTGTACTGTGTTATTACGTGCTTGTATTTGTGTATATTCACTATGGCTACATTTGATGTTGAAGAATTTCTTGCAATGACAGAATTGTCATATGATCATTTGAAGTCACTGAAGAAAGATGATTTGATAACAGTTTGTGATCATTTGGGTGTATCTCTAGCCCCAGGTTTAAAGAAGGCAGAGATAATTGACTTGTTAGCTAGTCACATGAAGCTTACAGAGGAGTCTGAAACTTCTGTTACTGTTTCAGATGATGCTCAGATTCAACTGGCAAAGTTTGAGATGGAAATGAAAATGAGAGAAAACATTGAAATGGAGAAAATGAGATTGGAGTACCAGTTAAAATTGAAAGAAATGGAGTTAGCTCATGCAAATACTAACTCTGCGAAAGATAAATCTCCCCAAGTCTTTGATGTGGCGAAAAACATTCGCCTTGTGCCAAAATTTGATGAAGAGGGAGTTGATACATATTTTGTGTCATTTGAAAAAGTGGCCAAGAGACTGAATTGGCCCGAGGAATACTGGACTCTTCTCCTTCAAAGTGTTTTTGTTGGAAAGGCTGCAAAAGTCTATTCTTCGCTCTCTGAAATGCAATCATGTGACTATGCTACAGTAAAAGAAACAATTCTCAATGCATATGAGTTGGTACCAGAAGCGTACAGACATAAATTTAGGAACATGCAAAGACAAACAGGCCAGACGTATGTTGAATTTGCTAGGGAACAAGAAATGATGTTCGATAAGTGGTACAGATCACTGAAAGTTGACAAAGACTTTGTTCACCTTAGGGAAGTTGTCCTCCTAGAAGAATTCAAAAAGAGTCTTCCTTTTGGCATTAAATCTCACTTAGATGACCATAGAGTTACTGAAGTCAGTAAAGCAGCCATAGTAGCTGATGAATTTGAGGTCACACATAAAGGTAGTGGAGATAGGCCTCCTTTCAAGAATTATTGGAAAAAGAAAGGTAAAGGGTCATTTGAATCCCACAATAAACCTAGTGAGGGAAAATATGCAAGCAAGGATAAAGACGCTAACAAGAATCAGGCTAGTGGGGGCACAGAATCAACCAAAAGGTCTGAGAGTCGTAGTTCCAAAATTTGTACTCATTGTCATAAATCGGGACATTTGAAAGAATCATGTTGGAAATTGGTTGGAATGCCAACCAAAACTAAGAAAGACATGGGTTTTGTCAAGCAAACAAGTGTTCCCTCGATGGAGTTTGTTCCATCAGAGCCCAATCAAGATGTTGAGAGTGTTTCTCTGGTATTTGCTGATAAAGTCAAACAGGTTGATGAAACTTTTAGAAGTTTTTTGCATGATGGTGAAGTATCCCCTTGTTCGACTGGTGCTGCTGGTAGGTCAGTGGTGATCCTTAGGGATACAGGGGCTGCACAGTCCCTGATGGTGCCAGGGGATTCGGCTCTTCCTCCGGAGAGTTCAGAGAATGCCAACGTCTTAGTTCAAGGTATTGGCCCAAATTTCATGTCGGTTCCTTTGCATAAGGTTGACTTAAAGTGTGACCTAGTTAGTGGTCCTGTGACTGTTGGTGTCGTTCCAGAATTACCCATGAAAGGTGTTGATTTCTTGTTAGGTAACGACTTGGCTGGAGATAAAGTTGTTGCATCTCCAGTGGTTTCGGAAAAGCCCGTTGAGGTAGCTGAAACTGAATTGCTGCAGGAAGATTTTCCAGGGATTTTCCCGGATTGTGTTGTTACTAGGTCTCAGACTCGTAGAGCTGAAAAGGATGATGCGGAATCTGCTGATGTAGAGGAGAGTACTGATGTCTGGTTAGCTGAAACCTTTTTCAAGGATTTGAATGGGGATAGTGTTGAAGGCTCTGTTGCTAACAATGATAGTTTGTTTAGTAAATCCTCCCTTGTACAGGCACAACAGGCAGACCCAGAATTAAAAAGCTTGTCACAGAAAGCATGTTCTGAGGCTGAGGCTGATAAGGTTCCTGAGTGCTTTTATGTCAAAGATGACATTTTGATGAGGAAGTGGAGACCTCCCCGGAGACCAGCTGATGAAGATTGGTGTATAATTCACCAGGTTGTAGTTCCTCCTTGTTACCGCACAGATATTCTGAAAATGGCTCATGAGTTACCTATGGCAGGTCATGTCGGTATTCGGAAGACAGAAGATAGAATTATGAGGCATTTCTATTGGCCTAAGATGCACAAAGATGTTGTGCATTTCTGTAAGACATGTCACACATGTCAGATTATTGGTAAGGCACAGCCTTCTATCAAGCCTGCTCCATTGATACCCATTCCTGCATTTGATGAACCTTTTACTAGGGTTCTTGTTGATTGTGTCGGACCCTTACCCAGAACGAGGTCGGGTCACAGATTTCTCCTGACGATTATGGACTTGTCTACACGGTTTCCAGAGGCGATACCTTTGAGGAGTATCACTGCGAAGACAGTGGTGCAGGCGTTAGTGCAGTTTTTCACTAGGTACGGTCTGCCGAAGGAAATTCAATCTGATCAAGGGTCAAATTTCATGTCAGGAATATTTCAGCAAGTTATGAAGGAGTTGGGAATAAAGCAGATCAAGTCCTCTGCTTATCACCCACAGTCCCAAGGAGCGTTAGAACGCTATCATCAGACTTTGAAGACCATGATTAGGGCTTATTGTGAAGACTATCCCCATGACTGGGATAAAGGAATCTCATTCCTACTGTTTGCAACCAGGGATTCCCCGAATGAGTCCACAGGTTTCAGTCCATTTGAATTGGTCTATGGTCATGAGGTTAGGGGTCCTCTAAAGCTTATCAAAGAGAGGTTTATGGTTCAGGATGATGATGTAAACCTTCTAGACTATGTGTCAAAGTTTAGAGAAAGGCTCTCAAAAGCTTGTGATGTGGCTAAGGAACACTTGAAAGAGTCGCAGGGGAAAATGAAAGCTCAAGCTGACAAAAATGCAAAAGAGCGAAGTTTCAAGCCTGGAGACAAAGTATTAGTGTTGTTGCCTTTGCAAGGTGAGCCCTTGAAAGCTAGGTTTAGTGGTCCCTACATAGTCAAAAAGAAATTGAATGATGTCAACTATGTGATCAGTACCCCTGATCGAAGAAAGTCTCAAAGAGTTTGTCATGTAAACATGTTAAAAGAATACTTTGAGCGAGAGGCTAGTCAGCCAATAGGTACAACACAGGTCGAAGAAGAAAAACATGTAAATGTAAATGAAGAAGAATGTTATGGAAAGACAGATAATGAATTGTCTTATACAGATGTATCTAAGAACGAACCATGTGGTATAAAGTTGTCTAACTCAGAGATGTTAAGAAACATGGATGAGGCATTAAAACACCTGCCTGAAGATCAAAGAAATGATATATCTGGCCTGTTAAGAGAATATGAGAATGTATGTATAGACAAACCAGGTCGTACACCTTTAACTGTACATGATGTAGACGTAGGTGATGTAAGACCTATCAAACAGAATCCTTATAGGCTCAATCCAAGCAAGTTGGAAATGGTGAATAAGGAAATACAGTTTATGTTAGATAATGACATAATCGAACCGAGTCAGAGTAGTTGGAGTTCTCCCATTGTAATGGTTCCAAAGCCAGACGGCTCTCAGAGATTTTGCATTGATTACCGAAAGGTAAATGCAGTAACTAAGACTGACTCGTATCCAATTCCTAGGTTAGAAGATTGTATTGATAGGGTTGGAAATTCTGCCTATATCACAAAGATAGACTTGCTTAAAGGATATTGGCAAGTGCCACTGACTGACCGAGCCAAAGAGATATCAGCCTTTGTCACACCTGAAGGCTTATTTCAATGCAAAGTCATGCCTTTTGGAATGAAAAATGCACCAGCAACCTTCCAAAGGTTGACAAATCAAGTGATTGCCGGACTTGACAATTGTGTCGTATACATAGACGACATCCTAGTATACAGTGATACTTGGAATGATCATCTGAATCATTTGAGAGCACTGTTTGACAGGCTGGACAAAGCCAATCTAGTAGTGAATCTGATGAAAAGTGAATTTGCCAAGGCAAAGGTCACATATCTTGGTCATGTGGTTGGTCAAGGGCAAGTGCTACCAAGAGAAGCCAAGATACAAGCTATCTTAGACTTCCCAATTCCCACAACTAAGAAAGAATTGCTCAGATTCTTAGGTATGAGTGGCTTCTACAGGAAATTTGTTCCAAATTTCAGTACAGTGGTTAGTCCTCTGACAAACCTGCTGAAGGCAAAAGTGAAGTATGTTTGGTCTGACGAATGTCAAAGATCATTTGAGAAATTAAAGGCCATTTTGGTGAATGAGCCTATTTTGGCAGCTCCAAACTTCACAAAGCCATTCAAAGTAGCTATTGATGCTTGTGATGTTGGAGTAGGAGCAGTATTGCTCCAAGAAGATGAAGAAGGCATCGAAAAACCAGTGTGCTACTTCTCTAAGAAACTCAATCGGTTTCAGAAGAAATACTCAACTATTGAAAAAGAGGCCCTGAGTCTCGTACTAGCCCTTCAGCAGTTTGAGGTGTATCTAACCACTGGAGAGATTACAGTCTATACAGATCACAATCCTCTTGTGTTTTTGGAGAAATTCAAAACAAAGAATCAAAGACTGTATAGATGGAGCCTAATGCTCCAACCATTCCCTTTGAAAATTGTACACATAAAGGGAAAGAATAATGTAATTGCTGATGCTCTATCAAGAGTATAAAAAGTGAAATTATTCATGATTTTGACCAAGTGTGTCATTTGAAGAAAACATTTTTGATGTTCATTTATTTTAACATGTTCGTTAAGTACTATATTTTTGTACACGATAAATGTAAATGATTTATCAAGATGACTTTGAACAGTTAAAAGAAAAAAAAATAATCATAAAGAAACCTTTACTACGGTAAAGCTTTCTTTTCTCCGGTGGGGGAGGTGTTATATATAAGAATAATTGTAAAAGAATTCTAAAAGCAATTACATTCATCTATTAGTTATTTCCCTTTAAGGATGGCCAAGAATTGTAAAGAACATTCAGGAATGTCTTTTTATTATGCAGGCCTTGCCTATTTAAAGGCCAAGGAGTTGTATTGTTATTTCTGAATAGAGATTAGGAACAATAGGCTTAGCTATGTTATTGACACTGTTGATTTCAATGAGGTCATTCAAGAGTCTTCTGGATTTTTGACTGCTCCATTATAGGAGAATGTTCTTTTGGAAGAAGGTGTTAGAACCTTCTATGGTGGTGACATTTTTTAGAAGCTTCTAGATTAGTTGAAACTTAGTATATATAGCTGCAGTTTCTTTAAGGACATCATCACATCATCACATCATATTAGATCACTTGATCACACCATCACATCATATGAGAGCAGGAGATCACATCACATCATATGAGATCACTTCACCAGATCAGATCAGAGCAGTTTATGCATCAATGAACTGTTTGCAGTTATTTTGAGAAATTATCAGTTCTCATCGAGATCATCAACATCATCAACCTGTTCAATGAACACGCTTCAACCCATGGATTACTGAAATTGACTGTTAATCATCATCAACATCGTCTTCACGGACATTTCAACTCGTTGCAGTGACTCTTATTATTCATCGGACTTCAACATCAGTTTCATTATCGCCATCATTGTGAATTTTCGCCAGTCAACTGGGATTTTATCATTTGGACTATTACTTGGATATAGCATCATCACTTCGGGATTTTACATCGGACACTTCAAGAGATTTATGTAAGATCATTATTTGTTTTATTTTATGTATAATTATTTCCTGTAATAAAAAAAAGGAAAATTCAAACTTTATATTTAAAAATCTTCTGTTATTTGTTGCAGTATCGTAACACATGTATTGATTTTGGTTGCTTTCAGTTGTGAATATTTTTGGAAAGGGTTCAAATTATCAAGCTAGAATGCAAGACCTCTGCTTTAGTTGCCTATTGACCTTGTATTAGCTGATTTTATTCCATTGTGTTGCGTTAGACTGTGTTTGTCTGCGTTTGGGCAATACGCAGCTGAACGCAAGCCCCTAGGCTTCTAAATAAAAACTGTATCAGTTAGGTAACAAAGGTAAATAAGTTCTGCACAATGACAATCTATAGAATTTTTCCTTTTTGCTTTGCTCATTCTTTACCACCCTTCTAGGTTTTGATGGTGGATTGGATCAAACCTTCCAGGTCCGCTTCAACCAGAAAGGCGGGAAGCAGTATCAATACGTTGACGTCTCACCATCTACTTCAACAACATTCACGGTATCCAACCTCAACCCCCACTCTGACTATGAGTTCACCGTGAGAGGGCGCAATGCACAGGGAGACGGACCGTATTATCTTGGAATTGTGTCTGCCAAGACAACTAGTAAGTAGGCGTCATGGTTTAGTACTTCTGAATCCTGCCGATTAAGTAGAGGATCATGGGTTCAAATTATACTCCTTGCGTTAATTTCCTTTTAGAGACCTACATTTCACAAACTGTTACGTAAATCTGAATCATTGGATAAGCTTTAACATTGCAGTAAATGATGATTTTCCAGAATTTTTTGTTTACTTTCCATTGCTCTTTTGAGCAATTAGGAGTGAAAATCTTCCTGAACTCCCATGAATTTTCCATCTGAGTTGGTGGTATTTCCAAGATCCTTTGTTTTCCTATTTTATCTGTCTCTGTTGTACTAAATTAAGTCAATTAATAGGTAGATGCATATATGTGAATGCATAAAATAGAAAAAGGAATGCATGATAGATTGATGAGTATACAAATTAAAAATTGGTACATAAATAAAATCATCAATTAAATAAGATTCAAACTTTGGTTGCAGTGATGGGAAATTGAATGTACTCGCTTCATGGTTTTTCAGTGATGGGGTTCCTTATATTCCATGGAAAGAATGTCTTTTGTTATAGTTCCTTGTATTTTGAAATGTAAATTGAACACATTTTCTTTTCTTTCTCATTTCAGTCAAGCCCACAGAGCCCCCGGTTGAAATTCCAACACGTGAGTAACGAAATCTATAAGTTTAGCACAGAATTCACAGAAGGGCATTTTCACGGTAACTGATGTTACACGGCACAATTTTACACACTGTGTGTGGGTATGATTATCTCTAAAACAACAAATGATGGGAGTTTGCTTAAATTTGTTGTTGAAGCGATAATCATACACACAATGAAAAGTGTGTAAAAATTGTGCCGTGTAATGTCAGTTACCGTGAAAATGCCCAGAAGATGGCTTTGAATACATGGTTTGAAACCATTGTTTGTGCAGATTCTAATTATTGAGAAAGGTTCCCATTATAAGTGGCGGTTTGTCACATTAATTCAAATCTGTTGGCTCATTAGAGCTTAATCCATAGCCAAAATGTGGCATCCAGCACCCTCTAAAAGAGAAGTGCTTTGATAAGTTGATTGTTTCCCATTTTATGTGTACTCCATAATTGATTAATTGATGCATAAAATCTGCATTAACTGCATGAATCTGCATAAATTCTCTCATTCTTTCAATCACTCACTTTTTGTTTCAATCTCAGGTTTATTGGTTGGTAACATCCCTCTCTACATGGTACTTCTCTTCTCATTCCTGTGCATCCTAAGCTGTGTTTTCATCAATATATTCCTTTGTTGCTGTCTTGTCAAAAGAAGGGAATCAAGAAAGAAGGTGGCAGGTGAGCTTGAATATAGATCAGGGGGGTTTTTCACAAAGATTTACAATTATTCATCCATTGAAACCTTGATTTTGATTGGCTGCTCAGCCCTGTTACCAATGTTTCTGTAATGCGAATTATAAGATAAATCATTTATGAAACAGGGCCCCAATATGCTCGTGGCCATTGCATAGCTTTGACAAGTTTCCAATATGATTTTTGAACAAATTTCTGAAAACAGACACTCAAAGTAGTATTCTAATTCACTCAGAGTGGAATAATTACATACATATCCATGTTTTGTTCTTAATGCCGAGCTACTTGTTATTGCAATATTAAATTTGAATTATTCGTTTGTACATTTGCTATGATGTGGGGTTGGATGTACAAAAAAAGGTTCAACTTGACTATTCTTAGGGAATGGCTTTGTTATGGGATTGCACCTTAATGAATTTGAAACTTTGACTTTGATGATGTTAATGTTCTTTTCCTTCCAGCAAAATCTTCATCGATCCAGAAGAAGACCGATGAAGTTGAACTTGTAAAACCAGTGTAAGTAATACCTGTGCTTTTGTGTAAGAGTAGATATATTTTGCTTGTGAAACTAGTGGTAAGAATCCAGGATTTAAATCTGGTTTATTCCCTGATAATGGAATGGCTGGATTTACCTTGTCAGAGTAAAGTCAGAATTCAGACCTATTCAGCATATTTTTGGCCATATAAAACATTTTTTTTCATGTAGGAAAAGGGTTATTCCAGATGACTTTCAGACTTACTAATGAATTATAAGTGGCATCCCTGAAAATCACCCTTACCCCTTCCCTCCACTTAGCTCTACTCAGTATATCCTATCTGACCACCTTATTCTCCTCAACCATTTGTTCTACTTCTTCTTTAGTTGCCCTTTAGTGCTCAGACCTTCAAAGCAATTTGTAGAAATGACGTAATGTATGTACATGTATAATATCATGGATATAAATACCATTCTGTTATTCCTAAAACAACTTTCCCTGTCTGTTTCATGTATTGGTAAGATAACTATTGATTCTTGTATTAAAAACACAAATTCATTTGAAAAAAAATTGGCTGTGTTAGAACATACATGTATCACACATGTACTTAACAATATACAAATCAACTTTCTTTCTTACCATTCAAAACAATTCAGAATATTTAAAAGATAATATACCAGCTTAAACATCTAGCAGGATTCGTAAGTGAAATTTGAGTCCAGCTCATGTAGAACTTTATTGGAAACTGTTTGAACATGAAGCCATTTATGATACTTCTTTATCATTTTTAGTGAGCGCCCTGATAGTCCGGCTTACAGCGACTCCAACACAGACAACATGTCTCACCGATCTGAGCATGACGATCGCTACTCGTACGACAATGTCAGCTACGACAGACGACGCTACGACGACTACAGCGATGGACGATCTGAAAACTATGACCATTACGATGACCGACAGCCTCCTATCTCACCCCGTGTGGTCACTAGCCGAGGTGGACCAGGCTACTATGAGCATTCTACTCTTAGACCACCTTCCTATGCTCAAAGCTGGGATTCTTATGGTAAGAAAAAAATGAATGTTTGCTGTAACAGAGGAGATAAACGTTTCAGTAGATTGGATCTTCCTACGGCGATGGCAGGCGGCTGTGTCAACATCAAATCTAAACCTAAGGTTTAGTTTTTGAAATGACATCATTACTTAGGAATTGTATGAACTTATTTCATGAAACTTACACATAGGGGTAATGAAGTATTACTTAACTTCCTGCCCAAGTTTCAGGTCAAAGGTCATTTAGGGACAATGAACTTTGGGCATGTTAGTGGTATTTTTTGAATTTCCATCATAACTTTAAAAGTTTATGGATCTAGTTCATTAAACTTGGACATAAGTGTAATCAATTATCACTGAACATCCTGTGCGAGTTTCAGGTCACGTGACCAAGGTCAAAGGTCATTTAGGGTCAATGAACTTTGGTCATGTTGGGGGTATATGTTGAATTGGCATCATAACTTAGAAAGTTTATGGATCTTGTTCATGAAACTCAGACAAAAGGGTAATCAAGTATAAATGATTTTTTTGCACACATCTTAGATCATGTGATCATGGTCAAAGGTCTTTTTCGGTCAGTGGACATAGTATTTTATTTATATATTAATGTTTTTTTTTGTGAATGATTATTCAATAGCTGTTTTCAAAGTCAGCACTGCTGCTATATTGAATCGCGTAATGCAGGCAAGATTGCCAGAGGCGTTCCACTTGTTTATTATTCACCATATGATATGAAAGCTTTAAGATCTATGTTCAAATGGAGATGGATGGTTATTCAGGCACAAGTATCCTGTGCTCACCATATTGACAATATTCTACTTTCTCATCTTTATTAAAAAAGAATAGAGAACGCTTAATAAACATTGGAGTTTATCGGCACATTCATGAGCTATTTCACTCTTTTGACAAATGTAAATGAAAAATGAAAGTCAGGGCTTTTAATAGTGTCGGTAGGGTTACAGGCAAACAATATTTTTTGTCATTTTCGTAGAATAAATAACATGACCTAAATATAATCTGAAGGAATTTCTGGCAATTCCCAGATCTGTTAAATACAGAATCCTGCTGGTTAAAAATTTTAAATTCCACAACTATAATTCCACCTTATCTTCCTAACATGACAGAAAACCCACCAAGCACCGGTCTCTCCGAATCCCAGATCGATGACAACGAGGAACGCGAGTATGCCGACATGCTACGACGTCAGCAGAAGGCCCAGTATATGGCCCACGGCGGTGCTATCCAGCCCCCTACAGCCCCGAGCCCAGTCCCAAGCAGCCTGGGCAATTTTGTACCCCTACCTAAAGGGGGCTCTGCTGCCCCAAGCCAAGTAGGTAGTGAAGAAGGTTACCTGGTGTAGTCCCACAAGGATGTTGTTTTGCCTCTGTCTTGTTTTTTTCATATTGATATTGCCAAAAGGAGCCGATCTGCATGTAAGCTGTTTTCAATCAGTACGAAGGATTCAGTTATCCATTGTGATGTGCTCTTTCATTCATAAAGGTTGTTTTCTCCTTTTGTTATATGGATAAAGTTCTGATCAGGACAAATAAATACATTGATGGTTCGACATAAATCTTGCCAAAAGGTTTGATTTTTATCATACGCTTTAAGTTCTACTCTGTAGAGAGAAAAAAGGTTGATCATTGGATCACCCCCTTGGTCTTAAAACCATTTTATAGTAATGTAATTAGAACAGAAGAGTGAAAGGTGGAGTATGCCAAGGATTTGTTTTTGTCCCATTGTTTTTTTTTGCATAGCATGAGACATCAGTATCTCAAGAAAATCCTTATACTTTCTAGTTTATTTCACTCCAGTCTTGCCAAACGGCCTTGATCTTACCAATGCAGAAAGTTTAATAAACCTTGCCAATCGAGGTACCAACTGATTACATAGCAGTACAGATTTAGTTGGTAACGAGGCTCATTGAAAGTTTGTCAATATGGGCTCAGATCAATTCTGGCTGCACAGAAACCCTGTTAGCACCAACGGTAGGCCCATTCACATCTTTTAGATTGTCATGTCAAACGTTGATTCAAGATGTAAATAACATTTTGTGAATAAAGGCATTGCTGTGACATCACAGGGGCCCGTTTTATAGAGGACTTGCAACTGTTGTAACTTTACCATAATGGCAACTACCATGGCAATAGGGCTCAGCAGCCAATCATAATCAAGGTTACATGGTAGATGCCATAATGACAAAGTTACAACAGTTGTAACTCTTTATGAAACGGGCCCTTGGTTGTTACAGGGTCTCTCTCTCAGCATATTGTTAGTCTTACAACATTTCTGTGCACACAGTATAGATTGTTACATGTACCTGCTGACAGGAGTGCCCACTTGAGTGTGAAAGGAAGTTGGCCTTCGAGTCTTCCTAAATTGCCTTGAAATGTACGATAGAATTTATTAATGTGTTCAAGTATAAGCAACCTTATGTATTGTATTATATGTCAACATTCCTATACATGTAATTAACTTTTTTATGCTGAAAGCTTCTTGTACTTTATACAGAACCAAAGACATGTATGTACTAGACCAAAATAAGGCACAGTCTTTGTCATTCCTATTCCAACATTTTTATCATAGGATGATTTATTAAAGGTTAACCTATGGAGTACTAAATTTTAGGATTTCTATTGCATTGTACTGGGACCATCCGTTTCCAGTAGGTAATGGGTTAAAGTCACAAGAAAACAGACCAAAATCCCTGTAGCTGAGGGTCAAAGTCACAAGAAAGAGAAGGAAGAAACGCTTGGCCTGTTTGGTTTTAGATAACTTAGTTCAAAGGACTGAATGATGAAAACAATGTCCATTATTTTGTTGTAATAAGTGTTTAGCCATGGCATTTGAAGTCTGTACCAAATGTGTAACTTAAAAATGGATTTTTATGTAGGATAGGTGTTCAATGTTATTGTTACCTGGCTTCGTGTACAGCACTTAGGTCTGTGTACGCATGTACACACCTGCATTGTGGGAATATTACATAATTATTACCGGTATGTAATTTTTATACCATTGTTTATTTTTCCTTTGTCTTTCTACCCACCCCCCTTTCCCCCTTCCAGAAATTTAAGCATGCTATAAGCTAGTAACCAGCTCAATAGCAACCAGCTGGTGGCTAGTTCATCTCTTTGGGGCACGATGCATTTTCTAAAGACCCTAGCCATTGCTTTGTCAGGAAAAAGTGCATAATGGGTTCACGAGTGTTTGCAAGCTTATGAACGGTGAATGTCCACAAATAGATCACTTAAAACTTCATAAACTTGCCGTAAGGGCACTGTTGCAGAAAAGTTACTTTTAAAATCCTTCATTCTGATTGGTTCAGTATCGTCACCATGGTAACGATAATGAACCAATCAGAATAAAGGATTTTATTTTCAGGGAAGATACCATTGGATTGCAAATTTACCATGTGAGAAAATTATGTGTAATGGGTGCCTACTGGTCGTTGGCTTGTAGTATGCTTTAAATTTCTGTTCAGTCCTCCCCCCTTATACATGCTTTCATTCTTTCTTTATCATTTTTCATAATTTCATTAGATGATATTCTATGTGGAGTGTTGCTGCTTTAGCATTCTTTCAAATCTGTATTTGCATAAGAATGTATAGCTATCTAGTGTTCTTCATCTATGTATTGTATGAGTAAAATATAGTAGCATACAGATATATATATGAGTTGACTATGCGGTGTATTCTGAAGTTTCCATGATTTTTTTTTTGAGATGTGGAAAATTTGGCAAAGTTTGGCTGCCAAAATTAGCAAAAACTATACGGCTGCAAAGATATTAGCTTGCTAGTATTTGTTATTACAGTAGAACCGTAAGATATTGCTATAACAGTATTTTTAGCTTTGAAGTCTGTGACATGGCGATATTGCTCCCTGCAATTACTAGTTGTCAAATGATCAGGTAATGTTCACAGATCACGTTTTGAGCTACGACTGACTGATGCAAAGATAGGTGAATGTTGTCATGCAGAACGTACAGGCTATTTACTTTATGAATTAATGACATGAATACTGCTGTTCTTCGGTATTATTGTACCTTCAAAATAGATTACTTGCTTACTTACTTTTGCCTCCATTGGCATGTAGGGCGGCAACAAATGTCCTCCACTTCTGTCGCCCCTTGGCTACAATCTGTATAATACCCATGTATGCTTTAGGTTTGTCAGTCCTTTCTCGACTGTTCTGCGCCATGTGGCCTCTTTCTTCTCCCTTCAGGTGTCCAGTGGAGAGCTATGCAAGTGATATTCTGGGTATCCATTCTAAGAATATGTCCAATCCATTTCCATTTTCTTCAAAGGATAATGGTTCCCATGTTCTCTTGCTTACATTGCGTTAGTCATTCTTTATTTGATAAAAATAAGATTACGTATTTGGTGCACATGTATACAAGGAGGCAGGTTTCTTGTTCTGACTAATGTGCCGTCTTGAAGATTATATGTTTTCCTCTAACATGGTAGTATATACCATCATCTGCATTGACATGATTAGAATATATTTTTCATTAAATAGGATGTTTGGAAATTGTGTTTGACACTTAGGCAAGATATAATGGCCCGTATTCTGAAGTCAGGTTTAACATAGGCCACGATCTAACCCTGTGCTAAAATTATGCGAAGCGAAAAATTTCAAAATACTTCGACAAAATGTTTACTGTGATCTTTCATAACACTTTAATGGTGAAGATGACTGTCTTATTTATCGCACACAGACAAATTAGAATGATTTGAGAGTCAAATGAGCTAGTACTGTTTGAGATTTATGCCATGATTGGCTATCCATAGTTAAAAACAACTTTAGGCCAGAGTTTAACTTAAACCTGACTTCAGAATACGGGCCAATGTATCTTGCCAGATAAGTGAAACACATCATGAATTATACAAGTATATGTATAAAATGAACTGTACATTTGATCTATTGTTAGCGTCATCCATTGTCCCCTAATTATGTCCCGAGAATTGCAAATGAACTATATAATGAATGAATTTTACTTATTATATACCAGTATATTCAGCATTTTAAAAGGAAATGGAAGAAGAAAAAGTGAAAGAAAAAAAAGGAATAGAGAAAATCCTTTTAGTCGTTATTAATGAGATGTACATGTATTTATTCATCATCTATAAAAGATGAGATTTTTGTAAGGGGGGGGTGTTATCTTTTATTGTGTATAGTTGTTAGTATCCTTTCAGTAAGATAAGTTTATTTTCATGCTCTCTACATTTTTTGTTTATCTTGCCAGCATTTATCCATATTTTGTATCCTCTTTTTGTAGATGCATTAGTTAAAGGATATTTACTCTAAAAAATGTACTTTTCATGTATTTTCATCACTTGAGTTTTTCCATCCAATTCATCCTGTATGTGCCAATTATTAAAATTTTTGCTACAATGAACTTGTTTTGTACTTTGAATAAAAAATGAAGATCTTTTACAGAATTCTTATTCAGTGCCATTTAGCTTTTGTGCTGTATTTATATCAAAAGATTGTTTTGTTTTGTTTCAAAATAATGTTTCATATGGAAGCTTAAAAGTTCCACCCAGCTGTTCACATTAGGTGGTTTCAGACCGCCTCGAAGTTCGTCAGTTCCAGGTCTTCTCTGATCGAGAAATTAACCCTGATCAGAAAATACCAGGGATTTTGGCGATGTGAAAGCAATTTACAGGAACTTTTAGCCGAGCGTGTTGTTGGGCGCGGGCGTCGTGGGTGGTTGCTGGGCTAGTGATTGTGAATCTCGCGCCTTGCCTGCTTATCAGACCATACTGCGCATGCTCGTAACTTCAGGAACTTATCCCGAAGGGTATGTTTCGGGGTGGAATGCAGGAATAATTAATTGGTATTTTTTAGCCTAAAAAAGTTCTCATAATTTAACGGGGATTCTTGTGATCGAGGCGGTTTGAAACCACCTTATCATCTAGTTATATCTACATCCCTTACAAAAATGACCAGATGACCACCTGCGTGGCACGTTTAAGCTTCTATAGCTTCTATTGACAATTTTGATCCTGTTAAAATTTAGCAAAAGGCTTGCTTAAATTCTATCTTAAAAAAGGATGGATACGTAAGGGAAGGAAGGATAAGTGTAAGACAAGAATGGAGGGATGAGAAATGTGAAGAGCTGGAAGAGTAGGGGAAGGAGGAGAAAGAAGGTTGAGGGGGGGTAATAAGGAGAGGAAGAAGAGAAGGAAGAAAAGGAGGGGAAATATGAAGAGAAAGGAAACAAAAATATTAAGGAAAGGAAGAGAATGGTTGAAGAGGTCTTAACCCTAAATAGACTGGGCTATTTCAACGCCTGAAAATACGGGGGGGGGGGGGGGGCTGATTCAGCCCCCCCTTATGATCTCGGCTGTTGATCGCGCGATCGCGACGAAAATTGGCACACGCGTTACCCATGGCATTATCTACAAAACTATAACATCAAATTCGGCAAAAAATCTCATGTCTCATTAATTATGCTAATTTATGCGTAAAATAATAAGTTTGTTCTAATTAATAAAATAATGCCCCTGAAATGCTAATTTTTGTTTCACATACTCTAGATAGGCATCTGATCAAATTGATTAAAAAAAAATTTCAAAATCAAATTTATTTTCTTATGTATTCTATTGTTTTCTAAATTTCTTATGTATTTCTTTGTTTTTCGACTTTTTGTTTTTTATTGTTTTTTCAATGGAAATTGTCGGGGACTTTATTTTGACCATAAACAAGATAAAATTATTTGATTATAAGCAGTAAAAGGAAAAATAATGATACATTTATGAATTTTGGCTAAGAACACTATTTGCATTGGATTTGTGCACAAATTCACGTTTTTGAGTAATTTTGGGTCTGCATGCACTTACGAAATGTTGCGTAATTTTGGAACCGCGTACCCGGGGGTCACAATTTTGGTCTCAAAAGTTGCGCAAAACTTGAAAGTAAAAAGTCAGCGAGCGACACGGTAAAAAAGTTTTGCGCAGCAGATTTATCGCGAAAAATGACGAGGGGGGGAATCAGCCCCCCCAGTCTTTTTAGGGTCTTAAAGAGATGGAAGTAAAGGAGGACACATGGAGAATAGGGAGAGAGAAAGAGGACACAAGAAAAAATGATAAATACTGAGTCAATAGAATAGACTTCAAGGGGAAGTTCACCCTGACAAAAAGTTTACTGTAAAAATTCAAGAAAAACAAAAAAGAATATTGAAGGTTTGCCGAGAATCTGTTATTACGAAAGTTTTTTTAATTCTAATTTTTCTTTATTTGTGAATCATATAAGTGCAGCTGCCCCTTTTGTTAAGATAAAAAATGCATAAATTTCACTTTTTAATGGTGCATGATGAAAAAAAACAAATCTTCCAGGAAGTGAGTGTGAAATTATTTGTTGATATACCGAAGGTACAATATAATCCATTTTCATTTTTCTGAGAAAATGACATTTCATAGATTTTTAAAATTTGCGATGCATGGGAAGCTGTTTCAATGTGATGTCACTAATCAAAAAGTTTAAATTGTAATAACTCTTTGAATCTTTAATGGATTTTCCTCACACCTTAAGCCGTCGGTCCTCTGGTTGCTTGCTTACAAGCATTCTTGCTTCCTTAGCAATCAGGTAAACAATCATCACCATATTAGCTATTACCAATCTCGTGTTCCTCTGATGCAGTCACTGTCCCTATAGGGATAAAATACTGCACACCAATATACTCATAAGATTTGAATACTACACAACGCCTTTCCTTGGTGAATCTATATCTCACACACAGTGCAATTAATAGCAAAGTCAAATGATGAGAGCTGTACAGGGGAGGGTGGAATCCCTCTCGCTTAGCCTGGCGGAAATCATCGGATATCGATGGATAGCGCCACCTCCACATTAAACTCAACCAACCAATCTATTTGGATAAAACGGACATTATACTAAACACCAGAGACAAATATGTCTAACAAGAGTTAGAGAAAGTTTGAATAAATTTAATGGTGACCGAAAGTAGACATAGATTTTAATCTAAATACATGGACATACTAACCCAAGAAGAAAAGAAAACTAGAATCGAATCATTACATAAAAAAGTGGAATAAATTCTTCAATAATCATGACTTACACTAAGCAGCCTTGTACCATAGAACAATAAATTATTAGACACTGCAAGCACATAATAATAATAATTGGCGCTTTATCAATCTACGACTGTTCAAAGCACTTCACAATTATTACATACACATGCATTTCATACAATAATGTGCACTTAATAACACAAGATATTCATAAAATATAAATATGATACACATTTCCAAACTAAAAACCTGTGAAACATATGATATAAATCTAATCACTTCTTCCCCAAATCTTTAAACTATTTTCGTCTTGGTAATATGTAATTAAAGTCATAATCTTTGAATAAAATCAAAATCCCCCATAACCAAGATAATGTCATGATTGTGTCTAATTTAATGACACGTTTCTTGATATATTTTTGGCTAGAAAGCTTGAATACAGATTAAGCGCTGGACCTTGTGTGCTTGAAACATGTATCCATATTGTAAAAAACAATTAGATGTGATCAAATATCAATTCATGTAGTCTGTTTCAGTGGAAAGGAGATACATACGTATTTCATGAAATATTTCTTGAATTTATTAACACATCTTTCAAAGTGTTTACTTAATAAGAAAATTATTCCTTAGCATTGTCATCAGACTTATTATTCTTTATGTGGTTGCTGGTCGATTGTACATAAAATATAAATAAACCCACCTACATGTACACTTACATCACCAAATATTTTAAATATCCTTAGTCTAAATCACATGCATAAAACCATGTGTATTAAATAAGAACAACAAGTACTATTTCAGTTTAAAGAAATAGAACAAAACAAACTTGCATTTACACAATGCATCTGCTATAAGCCACATGCATGCATCCATATGTATTTTGAATCAAAGAAAAAGCTTTTATTTTCAGTAAATATACTACCAAAATAAGCCACTAACTTGACATTTAGGTATGTACTTCTATGCAATGTATAGATTGCTCAAGCATCCCCATTACACATTAAGCTAGTCTCCCCTTACCGTAACTGGTTGTCATTACTGGTGAAAGTGGATGAGAATGAGGCCTCATTAATAACCCACTTGATTGTCAAGAAATAATTTAATAACAAATTTAGACACTGATTTCAAGATGTTTCTTCATATGGAAGACAAAAGAAGTTTTACAGCAGCAGCTTAATATTTTATCCACAAGTAATTAAATAAGTACACTTTAAAGTGAGACTTTAATCTTTTGTATAAATGTCATGCCTTTCAGCTATTTTCAGCATAAATTGCAATTCCCTTGGGTAAAAGAAAAAAGTCTGAATACATTTGTAAACTCAATAGAGGGATAAGCATATGTATTGTTGCCCCCCCTAAACATGTGAAGTTATGTGATATCAATAGAATGCAAAATGTAGATTTCTTAAACTCAAACTCTTCAAACTGGTTATACATAGCTATATGTTTACATAATTTGTATTCACATATATGTTTACAATACAATCTGTATCAATCATTATCACTAAATTATTGGTACATTTAAAATTCAACTGTCGGGTGCTAACCTCTATGAATTCCAAAGAGAATGATGTGAAAGGGCAGACAATGCATTAATATATACCACTTTCTACCCCGATGGTCATCATATGTTTAAATATATGATTACATACATTTCTTAACAATAGCTTAAGCCATCATATGGCACAAACATCCAAGGAAATGAAACAAATTTCAGAAGTACCTATTTCAAATATCTTCTTAACATTAAGGTGAAAAAACATTGCAAATGCAGTTCTGAATCAGCTGAGAAACACCTTTGCTGTAAACGAAAAAGAACAGATAAACTCTGTTTTATGTGGTTACATATTTCATTAAGATGGAGGTTGAATGAAGCAGGAAAAACTGTCTCGTGATGAATATATATACAGGTATTTTTTCAAAGAAAATGATTAAGAGATGATTGTTTCCATACACATTGATATGCAGCGTAGTCATGGAATGTGCACTTTTCTCTATATGATTGTACAAATAGGATAATATTCACAAAGTAATAATAATAATAGGCATTTATATAGCGCCGTCTATCTAGAAATATTCTATTCCGAGGCGCGTTGTTATTATTAGCCCGGCTTTAGCTCGAGCTGCCTCTCAGCGCTCATGCATTCCAGGAATAAATCCTGCCGGGTACCCATTCACCTCACCTGGGTCAAGTGCAGCACAATGTGGATAAATTTCTTGCTGAAGGAAATTACGCCATGGCTGGGATTCGAACCCACGACCCTGTTTCAAAGTCAGAAGACTTATCCACTGGGCCACAATACTCCACGAAGTAGGAATGAAAAAAAAAAATTGGGAGCCTTTTGTATTTCATACCATAGTTGAGCCGTTACAGGACGACTGCCCTGGAACCATTTTACATGAAATCAACCCCGAAGGACAGTTGCCCTGGATGGACACCTTGCCCCAAAGAAAACTACCCTCGAGGATAACTTCCCACAAAAAGGGGCGGAGCTGTACTCCCAAGGAAATTTCTCAAGATCCAAGTTGATTACATACTCAAACATAGTTCAGACTTATTAAAGATAATATGAATATCAAAACTCGTAAAGGACACAAGAAGCCTGTTGCTTAAAAATTTTTACCTGAGAAAACTCCAGTAAAAACTGAAAACTAAGGTTAATCTGATTTCTGCCATTGATTTTAGCACAGGGCAATAACTCAGGTAAAAAATTCCTGAGATTTCTCAGGTAAAAAGTTGTAAGCAACAGGCCCAAGGTGCTACTTTCCAGTTGTAAATTCATTGCTGATCGACTCCTTCTTCAGAGGTTGACCGTAATGCAAATAGGTCTGCCAAGTACCCAACTAATTGGAAATATTAAAGCAATTCTTCCCATCAATATTAACCAAAAACTTCCTGGATGTAGCTCACACCATTTACTTGCCTGTCCAAACTTCTGGTAGATAGAAGGTAAGAATAGTATACAGCAAGAGGGATAACACAAGTAACAAGTATTATGATGATTTCTCCTTGACATGGAAAAAGAAATTGAGTACAAAATGTGAAAGCAGATGCGACTAGCATTACCTACGGTATGAGTAGATTTTAAGTTGTTGGGTTACAAACCACTAAACAAAAAGCAGAATTCACAGTTCAATGCACAAAGCGTATGTCAAATTCACACCGCATGCTACATCTGGAAAGTTTTGTTATTGTCGTTAGCGAGAATCGTCAATAAGTGACCGGAAATACATACTGCATCTGCAAAGGAATCAATGGGAATATAGCATCTTCAAACTTCTGAACAGGCTTCATTGCAAATATTATGGTAATAGCAACTAAGTGACTGCAAATGAATCATAGAAAAGTTAAAATCTAGACTCCTAATGGTGCATTAGTATACTATGTAATACTACTACTAATACATATTGCAAAATAAAGTAGAGAATTAACAATCTTCCAACTTCTGACAAGGTATCAGAAAATATGTAACATAGTAGACCCCCAAAACTCTACAATAGAAATCAATATGAAACACAAATTCAATGTAAATACTGTATACCAACCACCAAAAAACAAAAGAAAGAAATGTTGAAAGGTTGTCCTTCTCTACTTAGAGAAATCAAAGAAAACGCCTACATACATTTACAAGTATATATTCAAAGCTGCCTCATTATTTGAAAGGGAAATAGTTCAACTGCGATGATAAAGTATTAGAGAAAATTTTCACAGCATATGATTATTTGATAAGGAATAAAATAGGGTGCATCATGTATAGTGAATACCAGTATTTGCATTTCAGGTTTGAAAGGTTTGGTAAAATGTGGGTGCAGCGGTCAAGCCAATATTACCCTTTGTTCAAGAGAGTAATTATTACAATATCTCTTGGGAAGAGAAGTTTTGAAATTTTTAAAAAGATTTCTAGAACCCCACAAAAAACAGATTTACCTTTCTGACCACATGTACATTTTGTCCATACTAAACCAATATTAGACAATTCACTTTTGAGACATCGCAATTCTGGGGTTCCATTTAAATTATGTTGAGCAGCTATGGGAATCCAATTACCGCAATATAATTAGTAATTGCAACCATTGGCTTAAATTTGTGGTCGGCACCTATTAGCAACTGCAATTAAACTGTATTTCCCCCAAACTGGTATGAACTTGGCATTTGATACCCATTATACTTCATAAATTGTTATGTGCCTGTGACAAATTGCCTTCAAAGTCAACTGCAATGCACTAGAGTATGACAAAAAAGAGACATATATTTTATGTAGCTGCTTAAATACAATCAGATCTGCACCACATAGACTACACCAATAATACCAATAATGCAATATATATCTGTCTCATATAAAGAAATATTATCTCTCCTATAGCATGAATAATTTGCACATAAATATTCCAAGCATTATAAAAAAGGTATGCAACATGATTACCTACGCTATACATATGCACACAAAAATATGTTTTAAACATGGAGATTAACACAGATCTCCATGTTTTAACCCTGTGATGTACAGTAAATGTATTCAAACTGCAGAACAATCATTACTTCCTAAATAGTTAATTAATCATTTGCAAGACACTTTCCTCTCCTTGGCATTATTCTACATGCATTTTCAATGCTTCAATGCTCAATTCTTTACAGTAACATGTACATTATATATATGCCTACGTCCTACGTAAGAACATTTCGTCGTATAGGCGAATGTACAGGGCGTTTAGGCGAATTGTGAACAATGAAAAAAGACAAAAGAATTTGCCTTTCCGGCGGATCTAGTATGATATACATATATATATATATATATATGTGTGTAAAGCTTTACATGTACAACAACTTTCGGCAACTCATGGCGGCTTGTCATTGTTCAAAACTCACCTTCACCCGACAAAGGAAAATATAATTGGTATAGTGTCGAAAATCTGTCTATCTGACGGTCAATCGGATCTGGCTCGCCCTAACCATTAACCCGTCTCTGTGGTCTAGTGGTTAAGGCATCGGCGTTCAAAGCTGGGGGCCGGGTTCGATTCCCGGCAGAGACATTTTTTCGGCATCACCAATTTTTCCAAAGGGTCGGATAGCTCTGGGGAACCTTGATTTAAGCTACGCCTACCATTGTTCTCTTCATCCATTTCTTTATATATATATATATATATATATATATATATATATATATATATATGTGTGTGTGTGTATTTTTTTGGGGGGAGGTGCCTGCTCAAGGCTTTTCCCTAGGGCCATGGCACTAAACAAGGGGAAAGAAATAAAGACAGAAATAATGGAAACAAACCTGAACATTAAATGATTCTACCTACACCAAACTTTAAAAGGGGGTATAATATAATTCCCTACCAAGGGAGAGGGTGGGGCAGTTTTTCAAAGAGACGCCTCTGTGCTATAACCCCCTTTCGCCTAGTTCCCCATTGTCTTGCAACTATGTATAACTAATCATCAATGATGTATTCACAGTACTCCATGCATATTATTTCAATTAACACACCAGATATAAATATACTTCTTCGTCACTTATTGCCTCAAATATCTCTGGGAGAAAAGGATAATAGAGATTACGCATAACAAGCCAAATTTATACAAATATAGAGGTTAATAACTTATTTATGCAATTCAATACACTTATCTATAGTCAACCACTGAACATCATGTTTATTCTAGAATGGGCAATTTCAAGTTCGGTGTTGACCTTTTGGTGTTAGGTCAATTTTTACACAAGTATAACACCAATCATAAAATGAAGATGGTCCTGAAAAGTCACTCACTAGTTGTTGAGACCTCAGTATCTGGATCAGTTTTATAAACTCAGAGTAGGTTTTGGAGCTAGGGAAAGCAATCCAAATTCCAACACCAACACCGGACTTGAAAACACCAGTTATATGACCACGGATAACACCATCATCATCTCACCATATAATGATTCCCAGTGTCCCATCACTACACTTAAATTTGCTGTAAGGCATGTATGTTAAAATAACATCAGGGGTCTGTGTCATAAAGGACTTGCAACTGTTGTAACTTTGCCATTATGGCAACTACCATGGTAACCTTGATTCTGATTGGCTGCTAACCTCTCTCGTGTCGTCGTTCCCAAACACACAATGACTCACCAACCTACTGCACATCATAGATTCATCACAAACACACAATGACTCACCAACCTACTGCACATCATAGATTCATCAAATGCCCCTAAACTATCATAGCATCATAAACTATCCCAAATAACCATGAACAGAATATAACATGACCCCATTTTTTCAGGAATCATTTGACACAAGAATAAACAACAAAGCGTAAACCGACCTTCAAAAATTCCCCTAAATCCTTTTTATAAGACATTAACACAAAGTTAAAAGCTACTTCTCAGCTCCTAATAACAGAAACACTCAAACTCTACTTGAAAACATGTTACAATCCAATTTCAAGAATAAATAGATCACAAAAATAAAAAAGAAATGTAGGTTGAAAAGGTGAAAACTATTGAAGAATCTTGGATAAGTTATTTCAAGAATAAATAGATGAGAAAATAAAATGTAAATATACACTATTTGAATGTACAGTGCACACACAATGAACATGTAAACTAGGTGTATTTATTTTACCATAAAGGAAAATGAAGAAAAATTCCCCAACACATAATTTCATATTCTGCCTATTTTACATGTATTTAAAAAATGAAGAAGTTCTTTTAATAAACTAAAAGAAACATCACCATTCAATGTCTTGAATTTACTGCCTTGTAAACCAGTGAAAATATATTTGCTACAATCATATCCCTAACTTGATGTGTCAAAATGATCTCTTACATGTGCCAAATAATTGTCTTGGTATTAATCAGATTTACCACAAGAACAAGGCCGCATGCAAGGAAAGTTTTTACAGCACAAAAAATACCTTAAATATACATGTGAGGAAGTGGACTGACTAAGCTAATTTGAAAGGGTTTTTATTCAGAATGAACTGTGCAAAATTTCAGAAAATGTGCATCCCCACGACTCAGCAATGAAAATAATGCCTCCCTCACTGTGTACAGTTATGGACATGGAAAGCTAGAATAAATTGAAAATCACCAAGTTTTCCATTGACAAGTGACTGTCCAAATGAAATATGATTGACCACCGAAAAACTGTCGACGGTGCCTTGTGGCTGGTTCTGTGTGATGTCGTGGAGTGGAGTGACTTGTGTCTCATTACTCGTATTTCTTGACCATTTAAATTGTATTTGCTTGACCGTTTAAGGACCATTTACGGTGCCTTGTGGCTGGTTCTGTGTGATGCTGTGAAAGTTGAGTGACTTGTGTCTCATTACTCGTACTTCTTGACTGTTTAAATTGTATTTGCTTGACCGTTTAAGAACCATTTACGGTGCCTTGTGGCTGGTTATGTGTGATGTCGTGAAAGTGGAGTGACTTGTGTCACATTACTTGTATTTCCTGGGGGTGTTTCACAAAGATTTAAGTATGACTTAGGTCGCACTTAAATGTCGACGCGTACATGATATGCAACGCGCAATCTTATTGATCAATACGCAGTAGTGCGCGTCCTCTTGGCATGATCTGACCAATGCTGTCATGCCTTTTATACTACGAGCAACTAGACATTTAAGTGCGATTCTAAGTCATACTTAAATCTTTGTGAAACACCCCCCTTGACTGTTTAAAAATGTATTAGCTTGACCATTTAAGAACCATTTACAGTGCCTTTTGGTTGGTTGTGGGTGATGTGGTGGAGGAGATCGATTCGCGTCGCAATCCCGAAGATCATTTTCTTCTGTGCCACAGTCTGGCTCGCAGAGTCTGTGCGGAGAGAATACAATATTAATGACAATAATCATAATAACATTTGGAATGTGCTAATTCTGTATATCAATTGAAACACAGTCAGGCTCTACTACATCATGGTTCTCTCAGCACAGAAGAAACTGTTTACTATCAAAAAATTATTATCATAAATTCTTAAGGCCACCGCACACCTTACGACTCGACCGGTCGCGGACTGGCTTGCGACTGGGTGAGGGGAGAGGTGATTTCATAGCGCTTGTCAGCTTCACAGTCACAGACCGGTCAGAGACAAGTAGCAAGGAAAATCGGAAGGATTTGACATGTTGAATACTTATGACAAGCTCAATCCAACCTTCAGCCAATCAGACAGCAGAACGCGTATTATAATAAACAACGCGCATACGCAGTAGTAAGCGCAATTTCTCAGATGATATGCCATAAAGCAAAAAGCGCATGCTTGAGTCGGATCGCAAGGTGTGCGGTGTCAAGGCTTATGACTGCCTTGCGATTCATCTCCCCTCTACCAGTCGCAAGCCAGTCGGCTACCAGTCGGGTCGTAAGGTGTGCGATGGCCTTAAGTGCTGCGAGTCTTGCAGTGTGATTGCTATGAGTGCCAGAGAAAAGTGGTCATTATTAATATCACTAATTAGAAGTACTCTACAATTATAAACATGGGTAAAGAAATCCAAACTTACAGAGTCTTTGATCCTGTAGGATGAGAACGAAGTGATCGTGATCCAAATATCGAGACAAATTGCCCAAGGTTGTTTCCAAAGTTACCTGTAAAAAGAACAATAACAAAACACAAACCAATGATCATGTTACGATGGATGATGATGATGAAGGGAATTTCATAGAAAGGCAATACCATGTTAAAAAAAATCAAAGACCTGTGGGAGCTGATTTTATGTTGGGATATTAAATACCATTCTATATTCTATTCAACTCATTGCCTGACTAGAGTCACATACAAGACTGCCAAGTTCGACTCGAGACACATTCTACTCACAATACACACAGAGTGCATTAGGTCTATTGCTCATACACACATGCACAATATTGACGTGTGGATCGCATTATTCTCTGTACACACAAAGCTTTTCTTTACAATAAACCAATCAAAAGCTATTGTGAGCTGAATTAGCAAAGTTCATGCAAATGCACTCTACAGGTTGCATCATGAAATTAATGTGGCACAGAATTGATTCTATCTGTGGTGGGCAAAGATTGCATAAAATTACAACACTCGATATGCTAGCCAGAGTGATCTGCAAAAGAAGGGATCTATAGAATTAGAATCTTGTAGACCCCCCCCGAAAAATATGAGTAAATAAATATAAAACAAAGATGAAAACAATTACACAATAAGGCATTGAAAAAACATAAAAAATAATAATTGCAAAAAAATGTAATAAAGAAATAAAAACAAAATAATAATAAAAAAACATAGTCCCAGGATTTAATTTCAAATTTTTTCGCTAAATATTTTTTTTATATATAACTTCAGGGGAAAAACAAGTGCTACTGGTCTTTGTTCATACTCACTGTTTTAAATTGTTTATACAGGCAGTCAGCTACTGGTGTAGATGGCTTGCATTTATTAGCTAACAGCTGGGACATGAGACTACCAAGGGTGACCACTCCCTTCACATCACTGTAAATGAGAAGTAGATTACACAAAGTAGAGTATAAAATTAATACTTTAATTCAAATTAGGATATATATTTCAAATGATAGTTAAAGGAGAATGAACCACTTGAAGCAAGTTGGCTTGTATGAAAGAAGAAAAATGAAAGAATAAGATCAATGAAAGTTTGAGTGAGATTGGATAAGAAATACAAATATCATGAGCATTGGAATATCTATATCACTGATGCTACAGAGATCCTCCCCAGATCTTGTGACAGACTTGTTAAAAGAAAATATTAAAAAAAATGAAATATGGGCAAAAGTAATTGGAAAGTTGAATGTGTGAAACATCAGAAACCTTGGTCACACTGCCAAAGGGAAGATCAACAAAGCATTAGTGATCACAATATTCATATGCTCATAACTTATAACATATGTCAGTGAAAATTATGTTGTACCTCCAGTCTTCATGAACAACTTACACACAGACTTTATACCCAAAATCTTCTACCACAGGTAACTGGTCATAGCCATCACATATTTTCACTGACTATTTTGCTCTGAGCCAATCAGATGCAGGGATTTCTGTAGCTTATAACAGATGTCACAGAACAATTCGTTGCATGAAACACTCCCCATGCCTCCCTTGACCAGTCTTCATTAACAACTTTCAGACTGACTTACCCTGAATCTTCTACCACTGGTAACTGGTCATAGCCTTCTTTGTTCATGATATCAATAGCGTCCTGGCAACTGACCGTTTGGAGGACGGTCAATGGAGCTCCTAGCTTTAACATTGATATGGGCTGATTCCACCACCTAGACATGACACATTCAAAGTAATAGAAGTCAAAATTAAGTTTCTAATAATAAGCAAACATTATAGTAATACTCAAAATGAAAGATAAACAGCAAAATGTATTATCAATATGCTGAAGAGCGGGCCAAAAATTATCTTATTTTTATTTTCGTGGGCTACTTTTGACAAGTTACAGCCTAAATTGGCGACATTGGACAATTTCTAACATTGCCATCAACAGGATTTCCATTATTTCACATTACTTGCTTCCTGTTCTAGAACAAGTAGCAAGTAATATGAATGGTTGGAGTTTCATAAAGATGAAACAGTGGTTATAGTATAACTTTCTGGGAAAGTATTAAAAGTATAAGTCAGAGTAGAAGTATTATTAAAGTAAAAGTAAATTTAGTTAGTAAAATTATAGTGTAAAGAAATCATAAAATTGAATGTATAAAATTTTTGTTGCCAAAGAAGTTGTAGAAACTGTATTATCAAATCAAGACATTAGTAGAAGCTACAGTAGTTGTCAATAGAAAAATTGTTGCATAGTAAAATCCAGAAGAATTATCTGTTGTCATGTTAATACGAGTAGTAGAAGTAATCACAAGTACAATGTGGGAGTGATGTATTCTCACCAATGCTGTGGTGTGTTATCAACATGCTTGTCAATGAATTCCTTCTCAACCATCCAATCATCGGACAGAAACTTGGTCCTGACATAAACAAAGCAGATTAAACAAAATAATAAGACAACATTAACCATATGCATGCAGGCGTCATGATGGCAAGGCTCAATTTGAACATGTTTTGAATTGCGCAACTATTTTGATGTGATATAGTTTCATAATTATTTCTTGGATGTCAGCCAATAATTTATCATCCCAAATAAAGTTTTAGTGAATGATCCATAAGGATTCAAGTCTTTCAGTGTCATTCAAACAATTTTGGGTAACTTTGTAAATAAAAGGGCAATTCCACAAGATTTGAAAGTACATTTTAAATTTATATGATTTTACTTGAGTATATATTTGTAGTTGTGTATATAATTTTAAGTTTTTTTTGGGAAAATTGATATTTATATATATTTGTTTTTTTATTGTGCAGGGCCCCTTGGTATGCAGTATTGTAACTGAAAGGGCTACCCTGCTGAAATAAAATGGAAATAAATACAAAAGGGTAGATTGTTTCATGGGATTGCCAACAAGTAATACCAAAAACTCACATGTAATTCCTGACAGAATCTGGTAAAACCACAACACAGGTTTGACCTTCCCTCAGAGATTTGGCTGCTTCTAATGCACCACACATTGATCCACCACTACTACCACCTAAAAGGAAAAACAGAAAAAGAAGAAAAGGGATGATTGATATGGGTAATGAATCAGTGAATAAAAACTACAGAATTTGGAAACAAATCAAACAACTTATATGACCTCCTGAATACATAATAACCCCTTTTGAAGTCAATGTATTATTGACCTGGTTCCTAACTTTTAGAACCATGCCAATACTACATTGACTTCAATGAGGCTAATTATGTATTCAGGAGGTCATATCTACGGCCCCCATGGACCGATTCGCACCAAATTTTGGGAGTGGTGGTGTTTCATCATGCTCTTTCAAAATATGGTATTTAAAAATTCTAAAATACACACACACAAAAAAAAAATTGTGACGTCACCATTTCAGTACTCTACATAAGAGTTCCAGAGGTCTAATTCTGTGAGCAGTGTACATGATATTCCATTTTGAGATGTCCCTTACTGCATAGTGGAAGTGTATTGTAAACAAAGTACCAACTATTCTATTTTCTAAAAACAGGGTGATATCTTACCACATAGAAGTCCTTCCTCCTTTATCAATCTCCTGGATATCAGAAAGGATTCTTTATCTCCTATCTAGAAAAACATCCCTGACTATTTAGTGGACATGTCTTGAACACAATGCCCTGACTATTCCATTGTATAAAAACAAGGGTGATAGCTTACCACATAGGAGTCCTTCCCCTTTCTAGAGTAACATCCGTTGAATGGAAGTGTCTGAAACAATGCCCTGATTATTCCATTCTCCACAAAAAGGGGTAATGACTTACCACAGAGGAGTCCTTCTTCCTTGATCAATCTCCTCGACATCAAGAAGGATTCTTTGTCCCCTATCTTGAGCCACATATCAACGACTGTCCGGTCAAGGACAGTAGGAATGAAATCATAACCGGTTCCCTCCACCTCGTAGCTGGTGACGTCCGTCTCGTTTAGTTTCTCTGGTTGGGCAAGGATTGAACCTAAGGGATCAACTCCAACAACCTGCAGGGTAATCAATAGTTTACAAACCTAGGTGTCATTAAGGCCAGAATTCACAAAGATGGTTTTGAAAACCCATGGTTGAATCCATAGTTTATGCAGATTTCCTGTATAAGTTACGCTTAATTTACCGCGTATTGGGCGCGTGGGTCAAACATGTCCAATGCTAATGCTCGCTTTTGTCACAGTGTGCCAAATTGACGCCTGTTACCATGGTTAGATACGCTATTTTATTCACGAGTGCACTGTTTGAAGAGTGGACTCATGAATGAAAAAGCGTGGATAACAGCAACAAGAGTCAATTTGGTGTACTGTGACAAAAGTGCACATCAGCATTTGGCATTTTTTAATATACGCGGTAAAATAAGCATAACAGGAAATCTGAATAAACCATGGACTCAACCGTGGGTTTTCAAAACCACCTTTGTAAATTCGGGCCTATCTGTTCATCGACGAGTTCAAAGGTCATGAACTGAAGCCACTTTGGAGAGCGTTTCATGAAAGAATACGTCAGATTGTACATCCTACAAAGTCTGTTTTATCATACGATAGTAACAGCGCTTCTCAGCCAATCAAAATCAAGGAAAGTTGGAGCTGCCCAAATCCACCCATTGGATAACAGGGGGACTATACAGTGATCTCACCTCTCATTTTCATATTGCATTTTTTCCCCCCTTTCTTTCCTTTTCTCCTCTTTTTCATTTTTGTAATCTACTCCTTAAAAAATCAAAGAGGGGATGTTGCCTGATCTGCCCCCACCTGTTGTGCATTTGATTTAACCCTAAAAAGACTGGGCTATTTTGGAGGCTAGAAAAACTGGGGGGGGGGCCTTTTGGGCCCCCCCCTAAGATCTCGGCCGTTGGTCGTCCGATCGCAACCAAATTTGGCACACACATCTTTTGTCATGTCCTCTAAAAGAAAACATAGTCAAAATACTGATATTCATTGTATTTTTTAATATATGCATAATTAATTATGCGAATATGCAAATTTTTATCAAAAAATTGAATTTTTCATACTTTGGTACCTATTGCGGTCCATAAATTCCCGTTTCAAGGTTTTCAGCTGTAAGAAGAGGTTGTTTATCATGGAATTGTGTTGTTTCATGCTTGAATTATTAGATATGCTTATGCAAATTAGTAATTACTAAATATGCAAATAAGTACTCCGCATGCGTTATGTAGAGAAATACAATAATTGGCATGTTTTATTGCATTACACTCTCTTGCAATGAGACAAAGCAATCTTGGAAGATGCACAAGTGATGTGTTACATGTACACTAGCTGGTGAAAACAAAGCATAGGAGATATCACATAATTTATGCAATTTATATTCATAATTAATTATGCGAATATGCAAATTTTTATAAAAAAATTGAATTTTTCATATTTTGGTACCTATTGCGGTCCATAAATTCCTGTTTGCAAATTCTTGAGTATTCTAGATATATTTTGGGTTTGTGTAATATATAACTTATTCAATATCAATTATAGCATAATCAACTAAAGTGTGACATTACTTGTCTATTCAGTGTTTCCTGCATCCAAGAATATAGTTGTGCAAGCGATTCTGGTATTTTGCACTACTTTTCTTATGTTTTTCTTTTATTTTAATTTCTTATGTATTTCTTTATTTTGCATTTCTTATGTATTTCTTTATTTTTTTATGCAATGTTTTTCATTATTTTCATATCCTAGAACTGCTACTTGAATTCACAAGTGACATAATATAGAAAGAAACAAATAAAAATGTAGTTAGAAAACAATGTGTATAACATTCATTCAAATACCATACACATTACACACAAACGAATACAAATTTAAATTTCTTACGTGACATGTGATACGAAAATGTTACGTAACTCCGCAACCGCGGCATGGGGGTATACAAATTTGGTATCAAAAGTTGCGCAAAACTCAAGAGAAAAAAGTCATGAAATGGCGGTGCGAACGCTTCATGCGCAAAAAAGTTATCGCGATTTATGTACAGGGGGGGGGCCTAAAAGGCCCCCCCCCCCAGTCTTTTTAGGGTTAAACAGCACAGATACATGTGAGAGCACACTTTGGTCACTTTCTTGAAATCACAATTTTGTTTTTACCTTTATGAGAGTATATGTAAGAGGGCACACTTGGAAAACCATAATGAAATCACTATTTTTGTACCTTTATATGAGGATATATGTATGAGTTCATGCTTCAGGCATGTAATTTTATTTCTCCTTTTCATTGCATTCATCGATCAGGGCCCCAAACACAATCTTCAACATCAGATTCAACTTCAAGTTAAACAAAAACTTGGATGGAAAGATCCTTTGTTCATGCATATTCGATACTGTGGAATAAGCTTCCTGAAGTAATAGAAAATTGTTCCTCCGTGAAATCTTCAAAAATGTTCTTAAAACCCTATTTATTCACTTCTTAATTTCTTTATGTGCCCTGAGTGGATTTGGCACTTTATATGAAGTTGTATATATTATCATTACTAGTATCTAATGTCCTTTTTTGTACCTTAATGTGAGGGTTGAGTTCCTTGAGTTTCCTGCCAATACCGGTCACTGTACCTCCCGTTCCTGCTCCACAAACAACCATGTCTACTTTACCTGTAGTTAAAAACAATAGAGGGTAGCAAACAAGATTATGACAAGGTACATGATTTTTAATACTTTATGCATAGTATGTTCATTATTTTACCTTTTTAATTTGTATATTTGACATTGTTTTTAGAAAATGGTACAAAAGCAAAAAAAAAAAATTATAAGTATTCTTGTTTTTTCTAAATTCAGATTAGCTAACCTACACGTATGTTAGCTAATCTGAATTAAAAAAAAACATGTTCATTAATTAAACATAAATCGTTTATAAAATATAAACAATTTATGTTCATAAATCAATGTAAAAAACTTACGTTCATGAATTACTATTTTACATTTTTGAAAATATGATTTTCTGTGTAAAATGTACATGGGGAAAAATTCTTAAAGATAATATTGTAAATATTATCAATTTCCTTGTATTTTTACTTTGTTTGAATTTTTTTTGAATCTGAATAAAGGCCCCCAAAGCTTTTAAATAAGGTGATCTTGTATATTTACTCCTTGTGTTTTGGCAGAGGTTTGCTTTTCACATACAAGGTCCAAAGAAAAAAAATTGAACAAGCCAATATTGTAAAATTAACAATGCAAGAATATGTGGAAAATGGTCAAATATTGTGCAAAAATCCAAAATCTGTATACTCGAATGCTAGCTGGTACAATAAAACTATCCATACCATTGCACTGTTGCCAAATCTCTGTTGCCGTATTATCGTAGTGCGCTAACGGATTCCCAGCATTCCTGTACTGATCAAGAATCACAGAATTCGGTATCTCCCGGTTCAGACGCTGTGCGACACTGATGTGAGATTCGGGAGCATCGAACCTCGCGGATGTCGGTGTCCTTACAATCTCGGCTCCAAGCGCACGGAGGACGTCAACTTTCTCGTTGGACATCTTTTCCGGCATGACGATGATGCAGCGGTAGCCCTTGACGGCTGCTACCAAAGCAAGACCAATTCCTATACCATAAAAAAAGAACGGATAAAATACTGATGAAAGGAAAGAAAATGCAGGGTTTTGTTTTTTTGTTCTTTTCTCTCTCTCCCTATCTAAATTTGACTAAAAGTAGCCCCCAAAATGTTTTTTTCCTGGCCTGAATACAAGTCACAACATCTCAAAGCCAGTTCTCTCAGGCTCTCACAAAGTCTCAAAGTTTTGTACAATACAAACCCCAGGGGGGGGTAGTCAATTTACAACATGATACCTATGATCCCTATGTGCCACACTAAAGTCGAATAAAAGGAGGTCTGGAGCTATATAATGGTCTTGTAAATGGGGGTTTCTCAATGGCCCTTGAATCAATGATGGGTCCACACTGGAATGAGAAACCACATATTCGAGAGTCTCTGGAATGGGGATAAAAAGGGATTCCTATGGCTTTCTAAAAATTGGTGATGCTATGGAATGGAAATTTAGGCTGAAAACAAAGCCCGCATTGGCCTGAAATGGGAAGTTGTGAGGGCATGAAGTCTGGCGTCTCTATCCCCCTCACCTGTATTTCCTGATGTTGGTTCAATCAGTGTATACCCAGGTTTCAACGTTCCGTCCTTCTCAGCATCTTCCACCATCTTCAATGCGATCCTATCCTTGACACTACCACCGGCATTGAAAAACTCAGCCTTGGCCACTGGAGAAGAAAAGAAGAAATAAAGGCACATTCATGCACATGATGCAGAGCAGGGGGATCATAAAACAAAAGAATGAGTGGGGCATGAAAAACTGTTTAGAAAGGTTGGTTTGACCCCCCCCCCCCCAGAAAATCATGAATTCAATAACATGAAAAGTTGGATCACAAATCAGGCGAAATTATTTCTTTATGTCTGGAGGCTACTATTCACAACTTATGTCCCAAATTTTCAACACTGGATATGCTTATTGCTATGAAGGCTTCTTTTTTAAAAAAACATTTTAGGGGTACATTCCCCTAGCCCCTGTGTGATTTTTCCATTTTTACAGGGTAGCTGGTTCAATGTATAATAATAATAATAATATAATATATACTGATACATGTATATATACATGTAGCGCAGAAACTATGTGCATGTTCTACTGCGCTGCAATTTAGAGCTGGTGAGATGCTTGAAAAGAAAATAAGAAAAGGGGGTAAAGAAATGTATGGGAATTATTTGAACAGATAGGTTTTCAATTTAAGTTTGAACGTTTCTACTGATGGACAGGATCTAACTACATATGGCAAACCATTCCATAACTTTGGGGCTGCACAGTCAAAAGCACGATCTCCCAAAGTTATCTTTGTATTACGAGTGGGGATATGAAGAAGCACATTATCATGTGAACTACGCAGGTTGTGAGTAACATGTCAACTGATATGCAGATGCCCACTCTTGAGTGCATGCATGTTTGAAATGACTACCATCACAAATAAATTGAAAACGTAAATGCACGTCTTTTAGCTTTGCAAGTACATGTACAAAGTATTCATTAAAAAAATGCTTGTTATTCTCTTACTAAGCCTCCAATGTATCTTTCAGAGGATAATCACTTTTTGGGGTAGTATGCCTCAATTCCATCCTTGTTTTGAGCTCCCTTTCCCCTTTAATACATCAGTTCCATTGCAGATAGTTATGATTTTTTTGTATTGACAATGTTTTTATGATCTTCATGTACCATACATCCACTATATTACTTCTCCGCACATTTCTCTTTTAATATCACAATTGAAAATAAATGAGGCGAACTGCCTCCCCATTCATTACTTGTCTATAGTACTCTTCATGACCTTAGCCACAGGAACCTTCAACTACAACACAAACAAGAGGGAATGTAGAGCAATAATGTCAGCCGTGTTTGTATTCAAGAGGGCAAGTCTTCATCAATCTGGTGTACACACAAAGCATGTGGAAAAGTAGGAGTAAACATTGCATTCATTCACAAAGTCATCCACTATTGTCTGTTTACCTGCATGACTTAGCACATTGTGACACAGTACAGACCTATCTTATACCCCTTTCAAAAACCTATCCTCCAATTAGCCGCCTAAGAGTAATGTGGATAATTCAATAAAAATTGCGGTTAACTCTTGTCCTCCTCCAATTTTACGACCAAATTATGCTGCTATTAGCCGCATAATTGGGTTTATGAAAGGGGTATTACTTGCAGCAAAAGACATACATTCATGATGAAGGAAATACAGTATATGAGGACAACAGGCATATTTTCCACCCTGACAGCCCTGATTGCCCCTTAAATTCCACCAAATGCATGCTTTGAAGCAACCATTCTTTTTAGAGTTGCCCCTAGATTTGTCATGAAAGATTATTTAGAAAATCAATATTCTAACTGGCAGAATAAATTTGTTTTCAGTGCATATAATTGCTTGATGCCCCTTATCCCTTCATAAAATGAAAGAAATAGCCCCTGAACTTCTGCTATCACCCCAATGTAGAAGAAAAATACAGCCCCGCCATAAAAAAAGAAGATAATTTCCTACCCTGCTTACTTGGCGAAGCAGTCAAGTTTTCTAGGTGTTCATGTAGTGCATTACAATAGACACCTAGTCTGCAGGCACAGACTCATGTTTGACACTTTAACCAATCATACCATGTCTAGAGTGAAGACTAGCCACCAAACCCTCATGTCACCTATTTGGTATAGGCAGCCACAGTACATAGTGAATCTAGTCTTACTACTTCAGACTCTCCATCATGCACTGTGCGAACGACGCAAAACCAAAGGTCTGTACCTGCAGACTAATCAAACCCTTTGCAAAACTTGGTCTTCAGACATCCAACAGAATAGCGATAATGCTACATGGTCCAATAGTGTTCCGGTTTTGTTTTTTTCATCTTTTTAATATATGCTCGTCATTGATTGGTTTTCCACATGTTCATTTTTTTTTGCTTGGATGTTCTATTTAATTTTGTTTTAATCATATCTATCTATCTATCTATCTATATGTATCTATCTATCTATCTATCCATCCATCTACATGTAGTTGAACCTTGTCACGTGGGGTTAACAATCCAAGCACTCCCCTCCTGTGTCTTTGCACATAGGAGAGATAGTGTTTTTATACACCTGTGTACACTTGTAAAAATCCCTTGTAAGATCCTCACTGAATCCTGGATGGCAAGCTGTGTCAAGCCCCACCCCTCTCTTCCCTTTTGTTGAGGCTTGGTCACACAGCATGTGCATTGCATGTTCCCAGTTGGTCCATTCCTTGCTTTGTGTGGATGGCAAATTTGACCCCCCCCCTCTCCAGCCCCCACCTCAAATGAGTTTTAAATGACCCTGTTGGATATGTCATATGCCAGCCGATGGTGCTTCATTCTAGAGTTCAAGTCTACTTGCTCATACATGTACATTCTTCTCAGAATGCATCAAAGAAAAGCAGAGTGTAACTCTGTATTCATGTCTGGCAAGCAGAATTATTTTTGAACTCTTTTAATCATAATTACACAATCATTATTACCATAATTATTGATAATTATTTTTATATCTATCCGTCTATCTGTGATCTATTATGGGATTTGCTGGTTGCGATTAATGTTATACATGTATGTCCATGTAAGCGTGAGAGCTCTCCACATGAAGCCTCTTTCATGTGTGACTCAATATTACAATACACTGTATTTGTGTATTTGACACTTACCCTTCTATTCAGAAAATGAGAAGGCTTTTCTACACAGCAGGTCCACCTTTTGCTTTCTTCTTTTGGGGTGGGGTGATGAGCTTATTAAATTCACGAGCAAATGATAGAGTGCAAAATAGAAAACAACTAGCCCACTTCATCCCTGAGGGAACAATACTCTGGTTAACGGCTTTCTTGCACAGACTTCAGCAATTTCAGCAATTTTACAGCTTGAGGAGATTGGGGTTTAATTCAAGATTCTTTACTTCAAGGGTGTATTAAGACTTACATATTTGGCACTTGAGACCCGTCCCCTTTGTAATGCTGTTGATGCGGACAAGGGGGGTGTTTCCGATCATCTTCAAGACATTGGGTTGAGTTCTCTCACGAATCTTATTGCTCTCACTGAAAAAAATTTAGAAAATTTATCGATCCAGTTAATAATTATAACCTATTTGCAAATGATCTACAATTCCTCACATGTCTATGGAATTTTATTTAATATTCTGAATTTGTAAATCAATAATAAGAAGAGGAGCAAGAGAAAGGAGATATGCTGGGGAAGAGAGGTAAAGAGAGAAAGGAAAAGAGAATGGAGATGATGAAAAAAAGGGGAGGATGATGAGGAGATGAAGATAGAGTAGAAAGAAATATGAAGAAAGAAAAGGAAAAAAGGTGGAAAAAAGAGAGAAAACCAAAATCTAACCATAAAAGCAAAATAAATTCTATCACATAAAATAATAATACAAATACTTGGCCAGTTTATCAATGTCACATAAAAATCTGTATGTATGAATACTTTTTTTTTTGCTTATACATGTAGTTGCTATACATTATGTACTCTCCTGTGACCTAGGTGGCTCCTCAATACAAAAGCTACACATGTACATGAAGTGCATTAAAAACTTGTCATAACAAATGAGATTTATATGGCATGACACTGGTAGTATTCATGTATGGAGCTGGTAGCTCCATGGTTTATTAGAGGAGTGTGCTCTCTATGAATTTCAATTGCGAACTACTGTAATGTTTAATCATCCAAACCTCCCCCCTACCCCACATGTATTTTTCCCCCAGCCAATATCTAATCAATGGATTCAATCAATATTTCCCACACAAATGAGTGCACATTCCCCCTCCCAAGGAACTTCCATTCACGCTCTGTGTGAGGTTCTTTATCATGATCTATAGGCCTACATACATTATCTTGAAAATCAAAGTGCAAATAAGGCCTATGAACAAGGATGGGAAAGAAATATTGGGGGGGGGGGAGAGAAGGGACTTGTCAGCTTGGAAGTTTCATCTATCAAACAGAATCAATGAGAAAACTAATTTTCTTATGTGTGTGTGTGTGGGGGGCGGTAGCCCTCAGCCCTGGTCTATTATCACCTTGACTATAAAACAAAAGAACCCCCCCCAAAATGCAACGAAAAAAGGACCGAAGGGCATTTTTAATATGAAGCCCAAGAAATTTCCACCCCCCAATTATTTTTGCAATGAACACAAAAGATAATTTTCAATTCTATCCTTGAAATGCAGTGCTCATAACAGCTGCTCTGCTAAAGCCAGGTTAATCATGCTACATTTACTATAAAGTGCTATTGGAGACTTCTGATAATGTACATGTATTAGTAATTAGGCACCATTAAAACATGTTGAACAGAAACAGGATCTCCCATGCAGAAAATACTAATGACCCCCCCCCCTAGATTATTGTCAATCCCTTATTACTGTAGATCTACATATACCGTAGTATCTTGCTATGGAATGACTTGACATGAACCTAAAATATGGAATGTAGATTTACTGTCAAACACACAGATAAAGTCAGTCTTATGACAATCTTTGACACTGTAAACAGACGTCAGTTTACTCAGAGTGGGCCGGGCTCCTAAAACACACATTTTATTTTGCAATTTCATTCACTGCCATCGTTCTTCATAAATTTGTCTTACGATAGCCAGTGCAAACATTATTCAGTCTAAAGTAAAGATAATATGAACAACGATTGGTGTCACTGAATAGGCATTTGGATGGTGATAAATTACTTACAGTATAGAATCAAGTTTAACTTTTGGGGATGAAATGGCATTTATTTTTTTATTGGAAAACAAATCCTAAACAATTTACGACTCTTTATTTTAGAATTGAGTGATAATTATAAAAGCTATAAAGTTACCTTTTCCACATGCGTTATAGCATACAGTGTAGACATAGTACTCTAACTTTTTTTTTTAAAGTCCTGTGAAATCCAGTATGTCATCTGAATCCTTTTTCATTTCAATCAACTATTCTTTCCTCCTTCCCTTCCCTCCTCTTTCTTCTCCTACCTTCTCTTTCCCTCCTCTTCTTTTTTTTCCTATTCCTCCTCTGCCACCATCTCCTCCTCCTCTTTCATTATACATGTACTGTTAATATCAATTCATTATTATTCTTGATTATTGGATGATTATCATTTACACTCCTTTGAATCACTCTCTCATGATATTTTTCATTTTCCATAATCACCCTACTTGAACAATGGAAAATTCTTCAATACATGTAGGTCTCATCATCCATATTCAAATAAAATTTGGATATCATCATCAAGTAAAATATGACTGCGTTATCTATTCGCTGACTTCGGACAGCTGTTTCGTTGATAATGTCCAATAATGATAACCGACGATTGTCAATAACAGAATAATTTTGGATACGAAAGAGAAATATTGTATGGTGTTGCACGTTATCAACTGATGAAAATAGAATTGTGTCCCAATGAGCAACATACATGCATGTACAGGTATTAATTTCATGACTATGAATTGAACGAATGCCATATACAGTATGTACTTTTAAGGTATGTAGTTATTAGCTCAGCGTGTACATGTACATGTAATTAAAGAGCTTGACCTAATATTTCTAGTGGCCTGCAAGAATCTGCCTGGTTGGTCTATAATTTTCTTTTGCCTCTTAATCAAATTTACAATAACCAATTATGATAAATCAATTAAATTTCCTGGCTTGTAAAAAAACACTAAGAGAGTCTACACCAGCATGTGTACATGTACATGCAGATATTATGCTAGACATATAACAGAGTCTGCAGAACGAAAAAGAGAAAGAGAGCGGGGTGGGGGGGGGGGGGAATTGATTGTAGTGAGCGGGATTAAAGCAGTTGATATAACAGACCTCTATATCTTTAACAAGTGGAATGCCTCTGGCCGTCTCACCTGCATCACGCCATTCAACATAGCAGCATTGCTGAATTTGAAAACTACTACATGTATAACTCGCACAAGATGTTCAGTGATACTTGGTTACTCTTATTTCCACGTTTTATGAAGTCTAGACCAATACATGTAAGATGGTAATTCAACAAATACCCACAATGTGGCCAAAATTCATTGACCTCACATGACCTTTCACCTTGATCATGTGACCTGAAACTTGCACAGGATATTCAGTGATACTTGATTACTCTTATGTCCAAGTTTCAAAAGTCAGATCAATAAACTTGCAAAGTTATGATGGTAATTCAAGAGATACCCCCATTATGGCCAAAGTTCATTGACCTTTGAACTTGGTCATGTGACCTTACATGCGCACAGGATGTTCAGTGATACTTGATTACTCTTATGTCCAAGATTTATGAACTAGACCAACATACTTTCAAAGTTATGATGGTAATTCAACAAATACCCCCAATTCGGCCAAAGTTCATTGACCCTAAATGACCTTTGACCTTGATCATGTGACCTGGAACTTGCACAGGATGTTCCGTGATACTTGATTGACTTTATGTCCAACTTTAATGAACTAGGTCCATATATTTTCTAAGTTATGATGACATTTCAAAAACTTAACCTCGGGTTAAGATTTTGATGTTGATTCCCCCAACATGGTCTAAGTTCATTGACCCTAAATGACCTTTGACCTTGGTCATGTGACATGAAACTCTAATAGGGTGTTCAGTAATACTTGATTAACCTTATGGCCAAGTTTTATGAACTAGGTCCACATACAGGTACTTTCTAAGTTATGATGTCATTTCAAAAACTTAACATCAGGTTATGATTTGATGTTGACGCGCCACCACCGTCGGAAAAGCTGCGCCTATAGTCTCACTCTGCTATGCAGGTGAGACAAAAACATCATATTTTTCTTTTCCAGGGCAAATCGACCTCCGTTTTTGTCTGGATAACATTTAACTAAAAATAAGAATTAAAGTTTCAACACATGATTCTTAAACATTCTCTCGTCAGTTCATGAAGTTTGTCAAAGATATGAACAGGATATCCGTTGATGACTAATTTCATGATACATGCAATTGACAAACATTCATGTGTAATCACCACTGTTGCTCAGACGGATTTTCTTGCAAGCCATACAAAGATGACTTGCATTAAAGATTACGTGGATTTCGGTGGCCAAACCCAAACACAAGATATTGACACAGTAAATACACGTAATAGTTTATAACATCAAAGATTAAACAGAAAGACAGTACTCAGGCAGTTACATGTATAAGTTTAAAGATAAATTCCAGTTTTGGTAACTATCTCAAATTGACTTTTGACAGAATCTAATATAACGACCACGCAAGTGTCTGTTTGTATGAATATAAATATATGTGCCAAAGGATTCTGGGAGAAATTGTGTAATTGCTGAGAAATAAGCAAAATAAGCGCAGATTCGGTCACTTCCGTCGGGTCTTTATTCTAGCAATAATACACTGTCCCACGTGTACCTACATGTATCTGTGTTAGTGATCTTCAGTGTGAATGTTTTTCAGCGTAGATTTCAAGATTTCACAAAGTTCAGTTTATGTAACTGTACCAGATCTAGATCCTCGATGATATTCTGACAATTAAGCCTGGTTTTACATACTTTCTCATGAAATCAGTGTTTACTGCAACTACTGGAATTTCTCTT
This sequence comes from Lytechinus variegatus, assembly GCF_018143015.1. Lineage (NCBI taxonomy): Eukaryota > Metazoa > Echinodermata > Echinoidea > Temnopleuroida > Toxopneustidae > Lytechinus > Lytechinus variegatus. The sequence continues at coordinate 33,674,035 of NC_054747.1, read as the reverse complement.
TAACTGTACTTCAAAATGTGCAAATTGGGAGAGTCCAATAATTACAATAATTTCTGGTGAAGTCATATACTATCTCTCATTGCTTTTCTTGATAAATAATAATATATTTTTTTTGCATTTGTTGCTGCATTTGTAAGGATTCCCATCTCAGATTACTCTGAAAAAAGTGAAAAAAAAAAAAAACAGACTTGTCAACATAATCATGTTAGATTAAAAAAAATGTCAGTACGGTAATGAACTTACATGTACATGTATGAAAATCTTTTGTTTTTCATCCAACATATCAAAATAAATTTCGTTCTATCAGACTATTAGAATGTTGAATCTTGTTTGGTTGGTCCTTCTTATTTACTATTTTTGAAGGCATATAATTTTGGGAAAAGTTTAACAAAAGTTACCAGCATTCAGCACTGACAAGTAGTTCTTATGAAAACAACTACACAGGCACAGACCAGCATTTCTTTAATAGCTACATTAATGTATGAATAAAAACAAATAATCTCACTTAAAATTTTCAGTCGTCAGGGTTGAATGTTTAGTCAGTGCCGAGTGCTGAAAAAATGCCCCAACGCTTGTTTAGAGGGGGGTGGGGGTTATTCAGTACCTCATATCATGTCTGTGGGGGCTCTTCCCTTTCTCCATACCAAGATGCCAAGTGCAGCGGGAGGGTAGGTCCGGGGCAACCCAATGATTATCAACCCCTCCATTCTGCGGTGTGGTTGTCATGGTAACAAGCCTTTCTGTCCTCAAATTGACTTCTCAAGTGATTCACTGCTTTATAATGTAGGCACAGAACCTGGAGAAAAACAGTGTACATGAACATTAAAAAAAAAAAGAGAGAAAAAAATGAATAATTACTGACACTAGCAGGACTTGTATCTTCTGCAAGTTGCCTATTAAAGGTAAATGCCAGTTGTGGTAACGATATCAAAATTAGTTCGTACGGAATCCAATGAAATGACCACCAAAGTGTCTGTTTGTATAAAAAAAATATGTCCCAAAGGATTCGGGAAAAATTGTGTAATTGCTGAGAAATTAGCAAATAAGCGCAGGATTCGGGTCAAGCGTCGGGCCGACATTCAGAGCAATAATAATACACTGTCCCAAGTGCGCTTATCTGTGTTGGTGATCTTCAGCGTGAACATTTTTCAGTGTAGATTTCAAGATTTCACAAAGGTCAGTTTATGTAACTGTACCAGATCTAGATCCTCGATGATATACTGACAATTAAGCCTGGTTTTACAGACTTTCTCATGAAATCAGTGCTTACTGCAACTACTGGTACATGTATTTCTCTTTAAGTTTGTATTACTGTAAGGGGAAGTTCACTCTGAAAAATAGCAGAAAAAATGTGCAATTTTGTTTTAAATGTATTGTATTAGAAAATCATAAATGTATTAAATTGTAATGTATGGTATCCAAGGTTCAAAATGGATGCCATCAAAATTTGAGAATATCCCAAGAAAAACAAATAATACCCCTTTCACAAACCCAATTATGGGGAATAATATCCCCATAATTTGGATTATGCGGATAATATCCCCATAATTTGGTTGTAAAATCGGAGCGGGACCAGAGTTATCCGCATTATTTCGATGCTGCAATTATCCGCATAATACATGTAGCAGCAATGCAGCATTGGGACCAGATTTTGGCTTTGTGAACGCATTTCCAAAGTAATGCTGATAATTGCCATGGTGTGGTCACAAAAGGTCACTATGTTCCAACACAACCCCATCGGAGGGGGTGTGTGCAGTTGCCATGACAATTCTCCGCCTTTTTCAGGTCGGGCGCTCGTAAAAAAATAGTGCGGATTATTTTCAGAGTTTGTGAATGCAATTTTTATTGAATTATCCGCATTACTCTTAGGCAGATAATTGGAGGATGGGTTTGTGAAAGAGGTACATGTACATGTATGAGCTACATGTGATGCCAGAATTTAATGGTCAAGTCCACTCCAGGAAAATGCTGACTTGAATAAATAGAGAAAAATCAATCTAGCATAGTGCTGAAAATTTCATCGAAATCAGATGTAAAATAAGAAAGTTATGACATTTAAAAGTTTCGCTTATTTTTCACCAAATCAGTGATATGCACAACTAGGTGAGTAGGTCGATGATGTCCATCACTCAATATTTCTTTTGTTTTTTATTGTTTGAATTATACAATATTCCATTTTTTATAGATTTGACAATAAGGGCCAACTACATGTAGACTGACAGAACTATATGGTATCACACAATGCTAATTCCACATGTTCAGGGAGGAATTAATCGTTATATCACTTGACAATAAGTAAAAAATTAGAATATTTCATATAATAAAATACAAAAGAAATAGTGAGTGGATGACGTCATAGTCTCCTCATTTGCATACAGGTAGGATGTGCATATAACTTCTTTGTGAAATTAAGCGAAACTTTAAAATGTCTTCATATTTTACATCCGATTTTGATGAAATTTTCAGTGTTATGCTTGTTGGATTTTTCTCTTTTTATTCAAATCAACTTTTTGTTGGGGTGGACTTGTCCTTTAAGCACCTGCCTTTTCAGGATGAGGAATCAGAAGATGGTCTCAATGTATTATCAGCTCTAGGTGATATGATTGAAGTTGATGCAACATAGCGCTTCATGTTTCTAAGTGCTGCATACTATTACTCCAGCTTTAGCATTCAAGGAATCGTACCGGGTACCCATTTACTACACCTGGGTGGAGAGTGGCAAATGTAGAAACCAAAAATGGGCTTCTGACCTCAGTGATGAGTGAGATAAAATTTTGGGTGGAAAAAATTATGTTTTTGTTGGTGTTGTTTCTTTACTCTTTTGCAAAGCAAGAGAGTCTCCCATATTGGCCGTGCACCTAACACCTCTACTGTCCGTGTTTATATATGGGGAGGGTTTCAAGGCTCCGTGATGTAAAAGTATAATCATCACAGAGTCCTCAACAAGGCTAGGTCTTGAGTGACCAAAAGCTTCAGTCTCTGTATTTTGGTTGTTCCGCTGAACTACATGTACATTGGCTTCACTCACCATACATAGACTGAAGAGCTTGTGGGCCCGTGGCTACAGACAACGTACAGTATAGTCATAGTGAACTAGCGTTTTATAGATCGCGATTTAAAACTGTTTTTTGAGTGAAATTTACTGTTTCATGGTTTCCATTATCAGGGAAATATAAATAACTTAAGTAATTGCATACCTTGGACCGGAGTTATTGAAAAAAATCCACTGGATTATTGAGAAATCTGTCATCTAAGACATTTTCACCTGACCTGACGGTTTTTCTTGCAAGTTGCCATCTTGAATGACGTCATTATCATTATTAACTTTATAAATGTCTCGATATATAGCGATTATAACTATCATCGTTTGTCTTTGAGTAGTGTATCGTATTATTGTACTCGTACATTGCCTTGTAAGTGTGCTGGTGGTAATGCAATATCGATATCACTCACACAACATGAGAGGGTAGTAATACTAACCTCGCACAACGCATGTGGTTTCATAGTGGACTTTGACGTTTTCATTCATCACACGAATGTGAGGGAATGAAAAAAGCCAAACGTTTCAGTATTTCTCCACTATGGTATTCTTTTTTTAATGATTTAAGTTTGTTTTAAAAATGAATTGGAAATTATTTATAAAAGTGTTTTTATCGCTTACCTCCAAGTCTCAACCAGGATACTCCGTTCGATCCGTCCTTAATACTGCGGTGGAAAGTACGCAAACAACAATCGAAAAGCAATTTTTCGTATCGAACATTCTCAATTCAAGTCGTCAGCGCATAATAGGAAATTGTACCAAAAATCAACAGGTTGCATCTCATGTATATACTTATTGGTAAAGTACGCCATCTTTTGACAAGATGATGATGAAAGTGGATTGAACGAGCAAGAAAATAATGCTGATCGCCTAGAATGCAGCTAGCTTGCAACACCGTAAACAAAGGTACGGTAGGCACTTAAGAACCAAGTTTGAAAGGACACTCGTAAAATTACGTCACTCTCGCGATGAATATTCATTAGATCGTGGTCGTGCGTGTTCAATACAAACTCTCTGCATGCATGCACTCAGTGTGTATTGAACACGCACGATCTAATGAATATTCATCGGCGAGAGTGACATAATTTTACGAGTATCCTTTCAAACTTGGTTCTTAAGTGCCTACCGGCTTTGTGAATAATATCGCGCGCCCTCTTTAGGCAAAAGTTGATATCAACGCTGATCCAGAGGCATCTACGTGAAGATCACGAAAAATGCTCTTATTTTATTAAAAAAAACAGCAAAGAGAATTCAACAAACGATCCATATGGTTCGGTAAGTGTCATAGCGTAATTATAATTCTTAGCTACGATGTAAAGTCATAGTTATTTTAGTAAAAAGGGTGTGAAAGATTCGCGTGCACCAGGTGCATATGAATCCTTCACACACGAGACGATTTGAAACCATGAGTGTATGAATCCTTCACACACGAGACGATTTGAAACCATGAGTGTATCGATATCACATTCGTAAATTGTTGACGCCCTCTCCATTCGTTTGTAAATATTTCATAGTTTGGCTGCCATTTTGATAGTTTTTCCTGTGACTGTGTCTAACCCAACTAAGATAAACATCGGTAAACGTAAAGTATAATTTTCATGCCTTTTCATCTATGATCTAGCCTATATCGTTTAAAGTATTTTAAAAATGGAATATCAAGCATTGAAAGTTTGTAGTTTATAAACTCTTGTAAATTCGATGTGTAAAATTACACCCAACTGTGGACATGGTGGACAGTGGATTGACAAAAGTGAGGGTGTGACCACCTTGCCTTGTTCATTGACATTGTCATTGAATGAGTGGGTGTGACAACACATGCGAGCCCACATGAACACTTTATCGTCGGTGAATGGGGATTACAGTAAAATGTCAGACATTGTTGAATAAATCGCCAGAAACGACGGTTATTCCTGTGTAGGTCTTGAGGCTTTTAAACACTGAGTCTCAGCAGCATTCACATTCATGAGCCAGGCATAGACCCCGGCCGTGCCCCCGGCCGGCCGGCCCCGGCCCTTCCCAATCCCAAGACAAGTCAAGATTCTTCATCATGCCAACAGTCACACAAACACATGGTCATGGAAAACACACGACTAGGCCTACAATAAAACAAATTTACGAACCTTTTCGCCGTTATACCATACGGTACTCTGCTAGGTCCTATGATCAGAAAAATCCCTCAAATCTGATGAACATGAGGTATCAAAATCATTTATTTACGATGACGCAATTGTTCGTCGATTCCTGACTGACAAAACAAACGTATGTCGTAGGCGTAAATGCAGTCTATAAAATGTAAACGTACGTTAATTCGATTCGCCACTGCCACGCGCACGTACGATGCATGATCTCGTATCGTAAAGACTTGGCAACAACAAACAAAATCTTTGTTTCCCGCTGCGGATTTGTTGTTATTTTGCCAATATAATTATCTAAAGAGATCCTATTTCATAGTTGGCAGATTAATTGACCTATGTTCATATACTTTTTAAAAGTAAATTTAAATTCCAATTAAGATTTTCTTTTCTTATTAACCCGGGGAAGAGGGGGGGGGGGGGCACTCGGATGATAGACACACCCATACGCGACCCCATGGCTTCATTGGCTTATTAATGTTTCTCAATTGGATAATCTAACGGTTATTAATTTTTTTTTATATTCCAAAATAAACACGTTCAATGTGGAGAGAAGGGGAATAGAAGAAAGACGAAGAAAATATGATTTGATTTTATTCTATTTTATTTCTGCGTTCATGATAAATATGCAATATGACATACAAAGGTAATACATTCAAGTTTTACAAAGCAATATTACAATCGTCATTATAATTACAAGCAATAAAAAATAAATATTGACAAGATGCATTATTCACTTGATAGAAAATATCATAGTTAAAAAGAATGCAGGAGACGCCACCATAAAAGAAAATTAAGAAAATAAAAGTGAATGTTGTAAAATTTTAGCTGCGTGCAGAGTGGTATTTAGAGCAGGATTTATGAATGGGAGGGGCAAATAATTAAACCCGTCAATACAGGGGCGGCGGAACCGAGGGGGGGGGCACTTGCCCCAATAATTCGTTGTAAGAAAAAATGCCTTTTTTCAAAATGAAGTGTGCCCCTTTTCGAAATGTAATTAATTTTTTAGAAATGATGTATTTTTTGAACTCGCTTCGCGCTCTCATCATTGCTTAGTAAGGTACACATTCTTTCCTTGGTTAAGAAAATGCTTAGAATGTCATTTTTTACGTTAGAATATCATAAATTTTGGGTACACGTTTCCGCTCGCATCAGTTATTGTTTAATAAGGTACTAATTTTGTTCTTGGTTACAAAAAAAGTTTTTAGGATGTCCAGTTTTCAGGTTGGAATATTACAAATTTTCAGCTCGCGCTTCGCGCTGGCATTATTCGATTGGTTAACTTCATGTGTATCCTATTATTTGGTCGTTAGAAGCAGTCCTTATCAGGTCCCTTTTCTGGTCAGTATATTGAAAATTTCAGCTCGCGGTTCGCGCTCGCGTCAATTCTTTACTTAACTTCTTCATGATAACAAAAACTCCATGGAATATTTAATTTTCTTGTCTTTTTAAATGAAATGTCCAAAAGTTTGAGCTTGCGAATCGCGCTCGCAACGTCTTGCGAGGGAGCCCTTTCAATAGTATAATGAGCGTCATATTAACCAAAAAGCGAGTTTCACAACTTTAGATTACTACAAAATACACAACTAGGCCTACTTCACGCAGATGATAATCTGATGGTAAAAACATCCATTTGCACCAAAATCCGATGCCAATTTCTGGTACAGAAGTGTCCTTTGTTGGCTTTGCCCCCAAACGAAAATACGTTCCACCGCCCCTGCTTCGATATGATGCAAAAGAGAAAAGAACAGAATAAGAAAGAAAGGTCTAATCCCAAGTCACGAGGGAATTCCCCCTCTGTAGAATATACATTGTGCTTATGTGTTTACGTGTGCGAGGGTGTGTGTGTGTTGGGGGTGGTTCAGTAGCGTAATGAGCCCCCAAAATGAAGGGGTCAGATATGGGGGACTATATAAATCTGCGAAATGGCGAAACGAGCGTGGAAAATACATGTACATGAAAATCCAATTTTGTGATCGATTTTGAGAATAGGCCTTTTATGCCATATTCCACCCTATTTCTCTCACTTTTCTTGCATATATCCTTTTTTTTTTCGTCGTGAAACTTTTTGGACGCTATAGGGTGTCCGAGCTGGTTCACTCTCCGACTGTGTGATGCCACGAAGCGACATTATTTACGTACGCGAAGGGAAACAAACTTGGGAAATGCTGTGGCCTTCGGTTCTGCCTCTCTGTTTCGCGATCTCTGATTGGTTGTTATTTGGGGGTGTGTACTGGGCCGAGACTGGGCAAGCGTGGGATTCGCTGTCAGTCAGCGGAAGTTCAAAGTCTATTTGAAATAGATCAATATTAGCAATTGAACGCAGCCAGGGGTGTTCAGCAGTTCAATCGAACCGGCCTATATTTTTAAAGGAAAACAAAACGGAGTAAAAGAATTAGAAAGGGAAGAGATCGAACTGCTTAAGTGAAACCCTGGTTACGGATAGGATTCGGTAGACTTCATTTTATCGATTTATTGATTGATTTATCTATATTTAAAACTCTGTTAAGCTCAAACGGCTACAAGACTGGATTCCCTCAAAGGATCGATGCTCACCCAATTATTTTCTTTTTTCTTTTCATTCATTTGGCTACTTAATTGTATTTATTTATTTTTTCATAATTTTATTCAGTCTGTTGATATCTAGGGGGTGTGACCATTTTGCACGCCAATTTTTCGATAAAATTAGAAAAATATTTATATATACATTTTCCAGTCGCTCGTTTAGCACGATTGCAAATAATGAATATCGCCGCCCCTTTCCTATCAAAACAATAATCACTGTCTTGGAAAAACGATGCCAAATAATTACGTCACCTAGCGCTATTTTAATGAACGAGCTATCGATGTATTATGAATATTAATCCTTCTATAAAAAAATCTCATATTAGGGATTGCAGCATATTTAAATAAAGACATTACATGGTATACCCCAGGCTGAAAATGAATATTATCTAGTCAAAAATTCATGAAAATTCATGAAGCAAAATGCTGAATTGTTAAAATTAAAATGTGATAGTAACAAAGTGATATAATTTCAATCAAGCAATATGTTTTGAAAATAATTATACACACCCTCTTGAATATGCAAGAGTTGGGCTAATGATGTCATGTCCCCCAAATTTCCTCACTATATATAATTTTCAAGTGTTACAACTATGTGACTGTATTCTCTTTTGTATTGGAGTACATAGCGCCTATTTGTTAGTTTTGTATACCTAATCCGGGATTTAAAAAGAAATTTATTTTACTGTACCCTATTCACATTAATTTCAGGGGCCGCGGAACGGTTTTCAAAGTGTGTGTGTGGGGGGGGGGGGGGGGGGCGGGGCTGACTATGGAAAAAATCACAATCATAAAAGTTGTCATTCTTTTTTTTGTTTTTGTACACGGTTTTGGAAAAAAAGGTGGGGGGGGGGGGCTGAAGCCACCCAGCCCCCTCGCTTCCGCGGCCCCTGAATTTTATGCCTTCGCATTTTAATCATATTTTGCAGAAGCATGTATTACTTCTCCATTAAAACTTTTGTTTGTTTGATTACATTATTTTCTGTGTTTTTTCTAATTTAACCCATCGGTTCATATCATATTACTTTCATCTGGAGCACCCTTTGATTTGAAAGAAATGTATCTTTTTTTTTGCTTAGATATCACATTCACCAGCAAAATACAACGTCATACAAATTATGCACCGTGTGTGAATGGGAAAAGTAGCTGCTTGATAGCTAGTCTAAATGTCTCCCTCTGTTGTCGCCATTAAGTTATTACAAACATGATTTGGGCACACATTGGCATTAATCTCTGTCATTGTAATCAATTTGAATTACAGTATGATAAAAAACACTGGCGTACAGATTGGGTTGGGAGCTCGAAAGGGGGCAAGAGACCTCCCAAAAATTCCAAGATTGAAAAAAGGAAAGAAAGAAAAATGAAGGAGAAAATAAAGAAAGTAAAATGGAATATTATATTTCTTTTTTATTTCTAAAAATATCACAAAGTTCTGATTTTAGTATAAAGAACTATTCCATCATCATATCTTGCGATATTTTTTAGCCCTTTCCCTGAACTCCACGTTGAATCTCTCTTTTTTTAAACCCGATATATAAAAAATGCTTTGCTCAAGGACATACGTATATATACCCGGCCGGGAATCGAATCCGGCAATTATCGTGCAGTCAAGATCCTTAGTCGAACTTAAATAATAAAAAAAACTTTCTACAAACTCCATGTTGAATCCCTCATTTATTTGCTCTCTTATTTAGGCCTAATTTGATGGATAAGAGTCTTGGAGAAAAAAAATGCCTTGCGTAAGGGCAAAGTTCCTGGCCGTGAATCGAATCTAAGACTCTATTTGTGTAGTCAGGAGGTTAAGACCACTCGACCATCCACGCCACCTCCACCTCATGGACAATAATTACCTCTTTCCAATCCCTTCTACCACCACCTTCGTTTTCGTCTTAGGTTTGTCACCTCTTAGTAACCGAAGGGCAATTAGGCCTACTTTCAGTCCACTTTTTTAATGTAAATCGAGATTAAAGCACATCCAAAGCTCCACTAAATGGGTCATTAATGTATTTTATACTGAAAAATATCATCTAACATTCCAACACTACAAACTTTAAAGGTCAAGTCCACCTCAGCAAAATGTTGATTTGAATCAATAGAGAAAAATCAGACAAGTATATGTCACTGCAGCAGTGTGCAGTGAAGGTTTATAATTTTATATTTACATGTTTTTGATTAATTTAGTTTTTCATTCTTAAAATGATATTAATTTAGTGTTTATCCACAATGATTTTTTTATAACTTGTTTTCATATTTTCGCTCAAGTCAGTTGTGTTAAAAGCGCCAGCTCTTTTATTTATTTTGATACTTGTGAATAATTTGTTTCAAAATTTATGTAAAGTCGTTTTCGTTTAGCTTTGGATTGGTAACTGCCTATAATTAAGCAGATAAAGGAGCCATGTCACTGCAGCAGTATGCAGTGAAGTTTTATAATTTTATATTTACATGTTTTTTGATTAATTAAGTATTTCAGTCTTAAAAATATACAATGCTGAAGATTTCATCAAAATCGGATGTAAAATGAGAAAGTTATGACATTTCAAAATTTCGCTTATTTTTAACAAAATAGTTATATGAACGAGCCAGTTACATCCAAATGAGAGAGTACATGATGTCACTCACTATTTCTTTTGTTTTTATTGTTTGAATTATACAATATTTCAATTTTTATGAATTTGACGATTAGGACCTCCTTGCCTGAAACACAAATGTTAAAATAATGGAATTCCACGTGTTCAGGTTTATTTCACATGACAATGACGAGAAAATCAAAATATTTCATATAATAAAATACAAGATAAATAGTGAGTGAGTGATGTCATTAGTTCCTCATTTACATACCGACCGAGATGTGCATATAACTGTTTTGTGAAATGAAGCGAAACTGTAAAATGCCATAACTTTCTTATTTTACATCCGATTTTGAGGAAATTTTCAGTGTTATTCTTGTTGGATTTTTTTCTCTTTTTATTCAAATCAAGTTTTTGTTGGGGTGGACTTGTCCTTTAATGGTCGTTTGATTTTTTAGAGGTTAGATTTGAAATGTGGCATTTTCAGTCTTTAAAATTGAAGTTTGGCACACACAGCGGTCTCATTTTATGATTAATGATGTTTAATTGAAAAAATGAATAGTCCTTGTAGCCCTTCATCATTTAGAAATCAATGAAGTGAATTTTACCAAGCTATCATTAAATTTCAACCCATTCGTAACTTGAAAAGGGAATTTATATAAACAAGACAAAAATACGCAGATGTTTAAACATCTGCCGGAAAGAACACAGTGTCCCACAGTGTGAAATCATCTTCACACTGTTAAATTAGAGCGTTTTAACATTGTGAATCACATCTTAACATTGTGAACGAGTAAATTCACACTGTGAAATCAAACATCACTATGTGAACACTCTGTGGTAAACCACACTGTGGAGGTGTCCACAATATGAAATCATCTTCACACTGTTAAATTGGAGCGTTTAAACATTGTGAATCACATCTTCACATTGTGAACGAGTAAATTCGAACTGTGAAATCAAACATCACTATGTGAACACTAAACCACACTGTGGAGGTGTCCACAATATGAAATCATCTTCACACTGTTAAATTGGAGCGTTTTAACATTGTGAATCACATCTTCACATTGTGAACGAATAAATTCGCACTGTGAAATCAAACATCACTATGTGAACACTAAACCACACTGTGGAGGTGTCCACAATATGAAATCATCTTCACACTGTTAAATTGGAGCGTTTTAACATTGTGAATCACATCTTCACATTGTGAACGAGTAAATTCGCACTGTGAAATCAAACATCACTATGTGAACACTCTGTGGTAAACCACACTGTGGAGGTGTCCACAATATGAAATCATCTTCACACTGTTAAATTGGAGCGTTTTAACATTGTGAATCACATCTTCACATTGTGAACGAATAAATTCGCACTGTGAAATCAAACATCACTATGTGAACACTAAACCACACTGTGGAGGTGTCCACAATATGAAATCATCTTCACACTGTTAAATTGGAGCGTTTTAACATTGTGAATCACATCTTCACATTGTGAACGAGTAAATTCGCACTGTGAAATCAAACATCACTATGTGAACACTAAACCACACTGTGGAGGTGTCCACAATATGAAATCATCTTCACACTGTTAAATTGGAGCGTTTTAACATTGTGAATCACATCTTCACATTGTGAACGAATAAATTCGCACTGTGAAATCAAACATCACTATGTGAACACTAAACCACACTGTGGAGGTGTCCACAATATGAAATCATCTTCACACTGTTAAATTGGAGCGTTTTAACATTGTGAATCACATCTTCACATTGTGAACGAGTAAATTCGCACTGTGAAATCAAACATCACTATGTGAACACTCTGTGGTAAACCACACTGTGGAGGTGTCCACAATATGAAATCATCTTCACACTGTTAAATTGGAGCGTTTTAACATTGTGAATCACATCTTCACATTGTGAACGAGTAAATTCGCACTGTGAAATCAAACATCACTATGTGAACACTAAACCACACTGTGGAGGTGTCCACAATATGAAATCATCTTCACACTGTTAAATTGGAGCGTTTTAACATTGTGAATCACATCTTCACATTGTGAACGAGTAAATTCGCACTGTGAAATCAAACATCACTATGTGAACACTCTGTGGTAAACCACACTGTGGAGGTGTCCACAATATGAAATCATCTTCACACTGTTAAATTGGAGCGTTTAAACATTGTGAATCACATCTTCACATTGTGAACGAGTAAATTCGCACTGTGAAATCAAACATCACTATGTGAACACTCTGTGGTAAACCACACTGTGGAGGTGTCCACAATATGAAATCATCTTCACACTGTTAAATTGGAGCGTTTAAACATTGTGAATCACATCTTCACATTGTGAACGAGTAAATTCGCACTGTGAAATCAAACATCACTATGTGAACACTAAACCACACTGTGGAGGTGTCCACAATGTGAAATCATCTTCACACTGTTAAATTGGAGCGTTTTAACATTGTGAATCACGTCTTCACAGAGTCGACTATGAACACACTGTCGTACACTGTGTTCTTTCCAGCAGGGTTATTTTGACGGGCAACGGAATTGTTAACAAAAATAGGAAAAACATTGTGTATCCGCCATCATATACGTTTCAAGGCGCACAAAGACCTATACAGTATAGATGCACAGGGGGGGGGGGGTTACCAAAAATAAAGCTGCCTTCAAAAATTGAGAAATGCATAACCAAACTGTATGTATTTTAGAAAATATTCCTTCTGTTTCCTGTGTTTGAGTGAGTCTTCCTCATAATTACTAAATAATATTTCTTAATCAGGTTCAGAAAATGGCTGTGCCTTCGATTTCTATAATCTGTCCATGTATATTGGAACACACCAATGAACGTAATGAGAAAACGAGTAAAGCTACAATAATGCAGTCAGGACACATAAATATTGTTGATAATGTAATAAAATTGATTTATTTATCATTACAACCAAAGGAAAAAAATCAATTAAATATCATCTATACACATTTTCTACATAGAATTGTTACTCGTGGCCTATATCAAAGTCAACATTCCCGTGTACCACATTATTCCTCTTTGTAAACCAGAGGAATGTCTCTGTCAGTCTCGCCTGCATTACGCGTTTCAGTATATAGCAGTAGTGCTAACTTTGAAAACTGTAAAATAATTATCGTCAGAAACATCATTCACGATACTACGTTCATTTACCATAAATTCTATTTGACCTTGATCATGTGACCTAAGAGTTGTCAGTGATACTTGATAACCCCTATGTCCACATTTCATAAACTATATCCGTGAACTTCCAAAGTTATGATGGCAATTCATCAATAACCTCAAACATGGCTAAAGTTCATTGACCTTAAATGACCTTTCATGAACTAGATTCATACACTTTCAGAGTTATGAGGATAATTCAACAAAATACCACCTACACGACCAACGTTCATTGACCCTAATGACCCTTGACCTTGGTTATGTGATCTGAAACTCAGGCAGGCTATTTGGTAACACTTGATTAACCCTATGTACAGGTTTCATGAACTAGGTCCATATATATTTCATAACTTTCTCAGTCTATTAAAATTTGATGTTGACGACGCCGCCGCCGGTAAAAGCAGCGCCTGTACGTTTCGCTATACGGGCGAGACAAAAACCCCAAAGAAATGTAATATTTCCTAAATTCAATTTCATCTTTACTTGGGGAATTATTACACACTAGTTATTATTATTACTATCAATTTTAAAAATCGATTAAGTTTTGTGGTATTATAAGATTATGTTTATGAGAACCCAAAAGTAGCCTTGCATTGACTTCATTGGTTTAAGCATGTTCAGTTCTATTTGTATTTCTGAATCACATTTCCTTTCTTCCCCTCAATCAAAATCAATTGGATTTGGGAGCTCCCTTTTTTATAGTCAAATCGCCTCTTTACGGAAGAGCACAGAGACATTTTTTACTTTGTCGATAGATAATCTTTTGAATCCATTCCATGTCTTTGTTGGGTGTGACCCCCTTGCATGCTTGCCTAGAAAAGTTCGGAAGAGAACCCTTTTAATCACTGTTAACATTGAAAAAAAAGATGATTACAAGTCCTATCTACCACCTCCAATCCCGGAACCTCTCCTGATGCAATCCGATGAAACATAATGACCTGATGACCTGAAGAGAATTATTATCATGAACATGTAGAAAGAACCTGTAGGACGTTGTATCAGAAAAAGTCTGTTTTATCCCACAGTTACAATGGTGACAGCACTTTCTAGACAATTAAAATCAAAGGAAGTTGTAAGATCACATAAATAATCGGACAATATGTTGATGAAGGGAACTAAAGATGCAATTTTGAGCATGATTAACTTTCTCCTAGTTGGTCATTACCGTTAGTAAAAGAACATCCCTTCACCTCTAGTGTGTCAAGTTCGACGTTGCTTCCAGTTTTCTCGTCCAGATGTCTCGCAGAGATTTTTTCGGTGTATCGCGAAATGCGAGATGAAATCGTCACGAAGCCAAGCTTCTGAATGTCTCGGAAGCTGTCGATGAATGTTGACACAACAGCAAGACACACAAAGAGGTTGGCGAAGACAATGGTCTATAACAAAATAAAACACAACGCCTAGTCAGTCAAAGGGAAATAATTATTTTCATTTAAGGGAAAGGGGGGGGGGGGTGTTACACCCACAAATGTAATAATCGCCCACAAATGTAACAACGCCCACAAATGTAATAACACTTAAAGGCATGGTCACACCGCCCGAGCGTTGTTGGAGCGGAGAGAAAAAATCACCACCGCTCGCTACCGTTCACCATTTTCGATTTCCATTGTTTATTTTTTGTTTTCGATTTATGTTTTCGATTTTCCCCCTAATTTTGTGAGCGAAATTCGGCTCTCTTTCCCTATATACCGCTCCACGACCGCTCCAACAACGCTCGGGCGGTGTGACCATGCCTTTACCCACAAAATAACGGCCACAAATGGGCGTTATTACATTTGTAGGTGCAACAGGGGATGAAATGATGATGTTGGCCTATGATTCACTAATAATTGCACCTTGTGAATAACCATTATAATAAATATGATAAATTATAATAATTATGATAATCAAGTATATATCTGTTTGAGAAAATTAATTCTTTGGAGAGAGAAGTACTTATTGTTCTACATGATAACACAATGATATGAACTTATCGATTGGTGAATAGCATATTATCATTGAAATGGGCCTTTTTAACAAGATCACACTGCAAAAACTCCGGTGTTGATTTAACACCAGGCCGGAATCTGTATATGTCTACACCAGTGAAGTGTTAAACAACACCGATGTTGGTATTATTCTAACACCTGATATAACACCATTTAATATAAAATATAGCATCGGTTTGATTCCAAACTGGTGTTGTTTCAATACTGCTCTGGTGTGGATATATATATAGATTCCGGGCTGGTGTTAAATCAACACCGGAGTTTTTGCAGTGCACTTTGCTCAGAATGTTGCATTATGGGCTAGCAATCTGGAGAGTTCGGCAGTTGAGGAAATGAGGTCGTGCTATCAAAGTTTGTTAATGTGATTTCAACCTTGTTATCAAAAGTGATTGAGAGCGCACAAAAAAGCGATAAAATGGAGGAAATTGAAATAATAATTTCTCGGCGCGAAAAGAAATGAAAAACATTTTAATTGGTTAAGAAACGTGTCATTCAAATTTCAAAATGAGGGCGCTAAACAAGACAGGAGATAAACGTGGAGGGAAATGACATGTATAGTTCCATACAATTTGATAGAAATATTGTAGTTTTTTATTTAAAACGACACGAATTTCATACCTTCCTCTTTTTAAATGAGGAACCCGTTTCACTCAAATTATGTTAGTTTGGTAATGAGATGAAAAGCGGGCGAAGTGGTCTATATGGGAAATTGATATAAAGATTTTACCTTCCCAGGGCCGTTCCGACCAGAAATGCGGAAATGTTGCGTGATCAATTTGAAAAAAAAAACCCCACTTCATATAGGCCAACTTACTCTAATTCCATGCCCTAATATATATATTCATTTGCACTTAAATTGGCTAGAAACAATCTATAGCCGAGGTGAAAAACAGGAGAAGAGAACGGTGAGGGAAACAAAACAAACTCCAATAAGTCATTTTCGTGCGGAAACAAAAAAAATAAGAGCGAGAGTGAAATAGTTTCGTTTAGGAACTAATTCTTTTGAGAAAGAAAAAGGAAAAATGCCTCCCTTCTCTCCCCCCCCTTTTTTTTTTTTGGGGGGGGGGGGTGGATTTCTTGCACCGCCTCCTGGCTACGCGCCTGGTTTTAACTTTTATGTTGGGTTTAGGGTAAGGTTTGGGATATGGTATGTGGTTGAAGTTGGTCATTCCATTATTGTGTGGAAATAACAGCGGAACTATATTGTCGTCCGAGCAAATGTCATGGAACCGTTTTTGAATCCGGTCGTAGGTCGATGAGAGAAAACTTACCTTAACCTTCACAAATGAGCTTTGATCCCTATTACTTACTCTTATGATATAAAGCTTGACGATAGAAACTCCTTCAAAGACTGCCTCTAGGTCTCCGAATCCAACAGTGGTCGTAGCCTGCACTACGTAATAAAGACTATCGACAAAGTCCCAGTCTTCTTGTGTGTAGAAGTAGATGATGCCTGGTGGCACGACCATGAGGAGCACTAAAAGATAGGCCAAAGTTAAGTTAGCAAAGCCAGCTCCGACCTTCGTACAACACCTGAGGCATTTCTGCCGGCTGGCGGTGAACCTGGTGAGGCATAGATCCTGGAGCATTTGACCGACCAGGAACACGATACTTCCAGTGAGTAGGATACCCGCCAAAGCGTAGAAAACGCAGAAGATCTCACCGAGTCCTGTGCGCGGGGACGCATAGCCGAATCCTGGACAAATTAATAGTAGACCATAATAATGTGCATGAATAAACCTTTTGGGCTAGGTTCACACGATGTAAGATTGTCAAGGGTAACTATGCTTAAAGAAGTTTAAAATTGAATCTCATATATGGTGGCTTCGAATTACTCATGCTCCTGGCCATGTCTGACCAACACTCATATTGCACCCACTTGATATCTAAGTACAGCTTAACCGACACAGCTGTGGCATTTCACTTCATACATGATACTGAGTGTCCACATCCCATTTTTTCTGCAGAGGAATGTCAATTATGGAGTATATCTGGGCGATATGACATCCATTCAAATGTTGCTGAATGAAATAATGACAGAAAATCTGAAAGGTGGAAATTTCATTTATTTGTAATCAATTCGATTTACATTATACGCTTTTGCTATAAAACGACATTCTTTTACAAAAAATAAGTCAACGCCACACAGGTGCCAAAAGGGGACGCGAACTTCAAGGTCAAAGTCAAGGAGGCCATCATTTTGAAGAAAAAATACATTCTTGACGTGAAACACTGTGTTGACGAACCTCATAAAAAACGCCTAGTTCTCCACAAGTCTTCATAATGATCTATGAAGGAGTATTTAATATAATAATAATATAGGGTATTTATATTGCGCACATATCCACCTTGTTGCTCAAGGCGCTCCTATATTACCCGGCTATGCTAGGCGTTCATATAGCGCACACAGCTTTTTAAGGAATTACTTCCTACCGGTACCCATAAACCTCACCTTGGTTGAGTGCAGCACACTATGGATCAGTTTCTTGCTGAAAGAAATTACGCCATGGCTGGGATTCGAACCCACAACCCTCTGTTTCCAAGTCCGAAGACTAATCCACTGGGCCACAACGCTCCACAACACTATTTCACTGCTTTGTGTATGATTCCCCTGCTCAAAAATTTACCATAATTTCATGAACAGTTTATCATTTACCAATTCATGTTTTCTAACAAAAAGTGTTGTCCCGTATTCTTACAAAATAGTGTTGTCCCGTTCAAGCCAAGTTGGTCTGCTTTGAAAGGGAGCCCTATGACCAACGATTGATAAACTTGCTCTAACTAGTGGGGGGGGGGGGCGTTTTATGAAAGAGCTTGCTGGACGTTTAACCTGACAGGTTCTGTTTTATCCGACATTTACGATAGTAACAGCGCTTCTCAGCCAATCATAATCAAGAAAAGTTGTCAGATCTCAACATTGTCAGACAAAAATGTTCATGAACCGCTTCCCAGGTATAACCGAGGAACCATCTATAGGATATCGATTAATACCCAATCCTCTCTTCTATCTTGGCCTATACCCTCTTTCCAGTGTAGCATATCTTTCCCAACATGTTCCACTCTTATAAAAGAAAATAGTTTTTTTCACTTTGAATCGAAAGTAGCCCGGATGACACCGATCTATTCATCCATACTTCCACCAAGAACTTACCTATCGTAGTCACAACTGTGATTACAAAGAAGTAGGTTTGTGACGTGCTCCAAGGGTGTGTGTAGTAGGTGTCATTGATCGTTCCCTCGCTCAGACGAAAGGCGTAAGGCTGACCAGTCGAGTAGCCTCCTTCACCTATGGCTCGTGTTACGATCATCATCAAATCGGCAACGTCACCATCCTCCATGCATTCGTTTTCGGATGAAAGCCGTCGGAGAGCGCCATGGAAGTTCTTCGAAGCCTTCAATGCTGCGGGACGCTCGAGGGCGCGGAAGACAAGCGCTCCGGCGAACAGGTATGCCAACATGACGAGAAGGAAGAAACATATTATCATCCATTTCGTCACCATCGATACTGATACATGCGCTTCTTCAGTGTCGTCTTCTCCGCCTTTAGCTTCCCCTAAGCGTTCTGTGTTGTCATCTTCTTCAAGAATGGCGTCGCTTTTAATTTCATTTTCAAAGTTTTCTGCCATTTTACTTACGATCAATCTGACAACTTGATGATAACTATGGGCCTACTGACTGTTTAGTTGTCTCTACTGTCTATGGCCTTCAGATCAGCGTTACGCGCTTATTTGAATTCTATATCCATGCTCACAGTAGCAGTTTCTAAACATTTGGACAATGTATTGAAAATGAAATTCACCGTCACAAGAATTTATCTGATGCTACCCCTGCAGATTCACCCCTCGTTGTGCCGGCCTATATTCTTAACATATGATGAAAGCATCTGTCTGGGTTTTATATAAAGTTGGTTGTCAGTATGGTTTGCATGCTCAGTATGCAGATTGTTTCAAATACTCCTCCAATGCTGTCCAAGATTACAATGCAGCATAAATGTTAAGAATGCAGTGGGAAATCACCAAGGACACACCACGAAAACCGTTCGGAATTTCCCCCCTGTCAATAAAACTTCGAAAAGTTCTGGCATGATCGAAAATTTGTACTCGGTCCCAGGAACTTCCACGAACACTTGGAAAACTCTCAGAATATTCCGGTTGAACCTCAATTGAGTAAGTCGATCCGAAGAGTTTTCCGACAGCTCAACCTATTCAGCACACAGTTTTGACTTTATCATCATTCATATTGTAATTAATTATCCTCTATTAATCATCCATAATTGAGAAAGCACTATTATGACGTAAGACTGACTAACGCTCGACCTCATCGACACCAAGATCGAAATGTGCTGGTATGACTTCGCTGCAAGAAAATTTAATATACGCTTTAGTGACCATCGCCACGTAACACAAAGCTTAGAGATTAATCGTACGCTTGATTTTTACGATTGATTGTACATTGTAGTCAATGCAATCAATCGTAGACAAATGTTCTACGATCAATGCTAAGCTTTGTGTTACGGGCCCCATATCATACGTCGTGACAGTATTTGCAGAGCTCGGATAGCCAATGTATTTGTAATAGATCCATGGATAGCCCAACCCACCCAGCAGCAAAAGCAAGGGTTTGATGGGGTTGGGGATGAGGGGTGGGGCGGAGGTTGTTGTTTCTCTTCACAAAACTTATTTTTTTTAGTCTTTTTAATACTATGTTCACCTCCTTTATTCAACATTCGCATCAAAATATACATACAAAAAATACTTCAGTAAAATTCATTGCATCCTAGAATTTTCTTGACTTCTGATTTGATTCAAAATGTTCATTCGTTGACAACTTTTCTACAGGAGTATAGTGCTTTTTAATTGGTGATTGGGCAGGTACAACTGGCGTATGGGTGGGGGGGGGGGGGGGTTAACGTTACTCCATAAAAACTTAACGAGAAAGAGAGGAAAATATATTTTAACAAAGAAACAGACAAGGAGAAAAAAAGACAATATGCAACTCAATTATTTTCATGAATATTATGCAAAAATATATCCCAAAATTTGACTGTCAGTATGATAAGGTCACTTTCTTTTCCAGTTAAGGAATGCAGTGTGGCGCCCCTCATAATCTTTGGCTAATTCCGCCCTCGCAATTCATAAGATAGTGAACTTAATATGTTGACCTATCAATGCAATGAGCCAGTCTGAACTACAGAGATTGAGTGTATGAGTGGGTGAGGGTATGCTAAAAGAAGCTTTCACAATAATTGCTCTTTCGATCGTTTGCGATCATTTGGTCACAATGTGTTGCAAATAATCGCAGCGGTTGTAAGCAGTCGCACCACCAATTGTGAAAGGTCTTTACGCATACAGGCTATGTAGAAGTAGTACTGGTGATTTATGTATTTGTGTAGGGGATACATTGTCAGCCATTGTGTAGCGTAATGAGCCAAATCTGTTGATAATTTCGTATGAAAAACTTATTTTGCGATAGATTTTGACATACCATTCAGGAAATTATATCATATCTATATCCTTTTCTTTCTATTTCTCTTTTTTATGATTTTTTTTTTGGGGGGGGCATGAACCCAAAGACCCCCAATCCTTACGTCATTTTGACAGAACCAATAAATTACATGGGTC
The DNA here is from genome assembly GCF_018143015.1 of Lytechinus variegatus. Taxonomy (NCBI): domain Eukaryota; kingdom Metazoa; phylum Echinodermata; class Echinoidea; order Temnopleuroida; family Toxopneustidae; genus Lytechinus; species Lytechinus variegatus. Next base: position 33,652,915 of record NC_054747.1, on the reverse strand, counting down.
ACTCTCAACATCAACAGATACTGGCACACACCTGCGTCCTGAAAAAGAGTTGGAAAGATGGGGTCCCTTTTGTTTTAGGCTTTGACCTCATTAGGAATAAAAAATGTGCCGGTCGTTTGATCATTCACTGGCAATCGCGACTTAATAACCCCTTTTCACCAAGCAATCCAGGGGTCCAAATTGACATTTAATCTTAATTAGATTTCACACGCTCGCTTTTATCTTTTATATCTATAATAAAGTTTACATTTTGTAATATTATTATATCAATGTCTTAGTCACTGATACCTCTCGTCTGGGTTAAATGTCTGTCAAGGCTGTCGTACGTGTATAATCGGAGTACTACTTTCCATTCTCTTCGGATTGGTCCTTTGTACAGCATTTCCCTTCACAGAGAGAGGACCCATGCAAATTCTTGCTTGTTATGGGGTTAATTGCCAATAGGGGCTGATGAAAGTTTCGTAAAGTCGGATACAGCGGTGTAGGTAGCCAAGGGATGCAGAGGAGACGAGAGGAGTGGTGGGCTTCTAGTTGATCAGCGATCGCCCCCAAAAACAATCAAAAGAAAAACCATCCATATTATGTGGAGCGATGTGGCCCAGTGGATTAGTCTTCTGACTTTGAAACAGAGGGTCATGGTTCGAATCCCAACTATGGCGTAATTTCCATCGGCAAGAAATCTATCCACATTGTGCTGCACTCGACCCAGGTGAGGTGAATGTGTATCCGGTAGCATTTATTCTTTGAATGCTTTTATGGTCGCTCTGCTACAGCCGGGGTAATAATAATATACAAAGTATATTTTAGCACCTTGAGCACATAATCAATGTGGATTTGGCGCTTTACTCTATATTATTATTAGTATTATTATCCACTGAAGCTACCCTTTCTTAGTGGAGTTGAATTAAAATAAGATTTGAAGAGCTTTGATTTTACTAGTGATATATATTTTTTGTTGGTGGTGCCTCTCAAACAAAGATCCTTTCAATGCAACATCCTCTCATATATGTCGAGTGAAATTCTCGTTCATAATGTTTATGCATTGCAATGTCTTCTTGTATGCTATTTAGTAGGTTTAACTTAAGCTTTACTGGTGAAAATAGAAAATTTCCTTGCTAGGAAAAAATGTTATGAGATTATCCCATGGTATGATAATTTGTATGGTCAAGATCATTTGAGATGATTTAAAAATGACATCTAAATGCTTAGTTGTTGCTTTCCTGGCAACTTCTTTAGAACCATTAAAAATACTAAGGGTATGGGATTTTCAAAGATATTTTCTACTAAACATAAAAATGCTATATGAAAATGTTATAAAAAAGGTTTTTCATGGGACATTGAAGAGGAGTGGTGACAGAACCAAGCCCTGGGTTACACCGTGGCACTGTCGGCCAAATTGAAAATTGCAAGTCTTGTATATATGGTTCAGGGGATCGTAGAATCTGCTTTAGGTGACTGTCAGAAATTCCAATGTGATGCTTTAGTCCAGACTTGTCGCATTTCACTACGAAGAAACTCTCTACAAAGCACAAATATCCTTGAAAATGCAAGTCAAATCACAATTGAGAGCTGAGAGGCTTGAAAGTTGGTGTACTAGCACAGCATCGGAATCTCTTGACTCTATACGAAATATTTGCAATTGTTCATCCGGTGCAAATCTTCGGATGATCTGCTGTCCCGGTCTACCAACTTTTCGACACAAGCCTGTCAGCTCTCTATTGTGATTTGACTTGCATTTTCAAAGGATTCGATGCGTTGTAGAGTGTGCCTCCGTAGCAAATGCGATAATCTTTATCAGGAAGTTTTGACAGCATTATCGTCAGCAAATTGGGCGTTGTGGCGTGCGCCTGCAATCCAAGCTATGTGGGGAAGTTACAAATTGATGCAGAGGTTCGAGCCCTGGTCACGTCTTTCGGATGGTGACGTTAAAGGTCGGTCCCAGAGGTAAATAATCATATCTGATTGATATACGTCTGAAAAATCTCAAACACACACACACACATGCACAAAGTCAATAGGGAGTTTCCCTCAATGATGTACGGAGGATTCAAGAACAGAGTAAATGTATTGGCAATACCCGTCAAATTTCCTTTGATCCGGAGTGAATTGGTATGGGATCTTGGCGTTACAATTGACGAGAACAATGGCGGACCGTGACTCCGAGGAGACAAAACATTGTTCACAAACAATACAGTGCCCCTACAATGCTTTGTCTCCTCCGGGTCACGGTCCACAACTGGACAAGAACCTTACATTTATAAGCATGTTACGAATATTTGTAAGTCTGTCATTTTTTAACATTGGAAAAATGAGGAAGCTACTCGACTAACCCACAGCTGACATGGCTGATAACCTTACCCATGCTTTTCCTTACCTTCATTACTACACTTCTGCTCTTTCTGGTATCCACTCTCACATTTACGCCCACTCCAAAGAATTGAAAATACTGCTTCGAGGCTTGTTAATCTTTCAATAAAATCTGAACATGTTGCACAGAAATCACTTCATTGGCCTCAAATACGCCAGTGCATCATTTTCAAAGTTATCCTTCTGTCGTATAAAACAATCCATGGCCTCATCTCTCTACGCTCTTCTAGCTCATTTAGACTACTTCGTTCTTCAACAATCTTGCAGCTAAGGTAAAGGTCAATTTTTGTTTCAAAGGACAACGGGAAGAAAATTGGGATATTTCATATTTCATAACAATATAATGCAAAAGAAATAGTGAGTGTGTGACGTAATCAGTCTCCTCATTTGCATACAGACCAGGATGTGTATATAACTATTTTGTGAAATTAAGCGAAACTTTGAAATATCATAGCTTTCTTATTTTACATCCGATTTTGATGAAATTTTCATTGTTATGCTTGTTGGATTTTTCTCTTTTTATTCAAATCAACATTTTGTTGGGGTGGACTTGTCCTTTAAGGACCAGGTACAATATACCAGTTATGGTGATCGAGCCTTCTCTGCTTATGTTCTAATCCAGTGGGATAAATTACCAACTTACATCAATATTGCCCACTCCCTTGATCAATTTAAGACCTTGCTAAGGGCCCACCTTTTTAATGTCTAGATATCAGCTGTGGGTTGGTCTTTCTACACTGTAAAACATTCTCTGAATTACATTCAATGTTTTTAAGTAGAATGTATTATTTACAATTATTTCTAGATTTTTTTTCGTTAGATTTAATTTGTGTTAAATTTACTTGATATACTTAATATATTTGGGTTCAAATTCATAAATTTACGAAAATTTACGTATTGCTTGCTTCCTTCCTTCGATTAAGTAAATATAACTGCAATTAGGCAAAGATAATTATTACTTAAAGTCATATTGAATGTACTTATGTTTTCAATTAACGCCTTATTTAAAATGATACCCGAATATTCATTATGAGCAAGTAAATGTTAAAATGTTTTAATAACTGTCACAACTATTTGTGTTTGAAATAGTTTTGGATTAGGTAGTACAAAATATTTTATTCTTTTGTTTGATCAAAGAAAGAGCAACATTAAATAGTTATTATAGTCATTAAATGTTAAAATTATTCTCACTCTTTTATTTGATAGGATGAACCGTTAGCGTAACAAAACATATCAGTACGTATCATGTAAAGGTATTGTGACAATGCAAAAAGTCTTTTATTTGGATAAAAGATGAAAATGGACTTTCGAATCACGAAATTCCACTTCCCCATTTGTTTTTCCTCCAAAATTTAGTGATCGTTATACTTAATTAAATTAAGTATTTGTAAATTGATTTACTTGAGTAAAATGGATAAAAAGAAAATAAGTATGTTTTAAATAAAACTACCAAACCTATAAATACATGAAAAATTAAGGCAAATGTTTGCCTCAAGTTAATTGAGATATTTCAAATATTTTTTTTACAGTGTACGTAGGTTCACCTCTATGTTTGTTTCTTTATATTTTGTTTTGAATTCATTAAGACTACTTTTCATTTCCCTGGAAATTTAGTTGATAGGCAGAAAAATCTGTACTAAGCGCGCGCCTTACAAATGTTATAATTATTGTGATTACTATCATGTCCAATAACAATGCTGAGGTCTTTGTCGACATTAGGTGTGAACCGGATCAGCATTTTCGTCCTATTCATAGCTGACGAAAAATTGAAAATATATGAACGTCGTTTGTCCAGAATCTAAACTGCTGTTTTGATTCACAAAGACTTCTTGATTTTCCTTTGACATGACGGGCATTTGAGAATACATTTTCTATATTCTTAGATCCTCTGTAAATCGTTGAGCGAAAAAATCCCTACTGTCATCATGATCAACGAGAGTTCACCAGTATCATCATTATCATCTCCAAATACCATTATCATTGTTATGATTATCATTATTATGATGATGGTGATCATTTCGATGATGCTAATAATGTAGTGATGCTAATAAAAAATATGATGGTGGAAATGATAATGATCTTTGTGGTTATGATGATAACTGTTCATAATAAACATGATAATAATGATAATAATGGTAGGATGATGATCATCATCATTTTGGTTAGTATCATTATCGCTGTCAACTTCTTATTGATTATCATCATCATCCAGTGATGAATACTCATAAAATCAAAGATAAGCAGGTAAAAAACAAACAAACAAACAAACGTACTTTTAATGATAACGCATGAAATTTACTGAAGAACTTTATTGCCATATAAGATCACTTGTGCAAGAGCAAAATTTTCAAACGATATACAAACTTGTTCTTTTGATATTCACATGTAACACAATGCATAAGTAAAAAATATTATCAAATGAAAACAATGTTCAGACATCGAAGTGAAAACGTGGATTCATATTTTACAGATCGACAAGTTGACCGTGTTATGAAAGACTAATTAATATACAAATAGGCAAAGATGCACAGTATGAGTTTGATGGTATTTACAATATGCGACAAGCACGAGATGCCTGCATCTTCACTAATTTCATGAACTAAAACGTATGCATTATTTAATTTATAACATAGGTCAGTAGAATGTATTTGTAGTGGAAAGATTGTTGGTTGATTTGATTTATTGTTTCTTCCGCATTCATAACATTCTTATACATATTCATATATATTGGTAATTTATGTTGGTTTAATCATAAGGAAAAAAAAATCATTCTAAACAAATATGATCTACTGCCAACAAAAATTATAATATTTACAGTTTGCAGGAGGAGGATTGTCATTGTAAACAGATTGCTTGAAAAAAAACTGACAACTTGGATCCTTCCAAGTTGTCTAGGAACCCGGGGGCCACTTGCATTGACGAGTGGATACTTGACCATTCCTATACAGATCAAAATAATAAAGGGTGGACCTAAGTTTTGCTCTATAGAATTAGCTTTCTGTATCTATACTTTTAAAACATAACCTGCCTTATGGGATTACATGTAGAAAGAGATTAAGAAAATGCTAGAGTGCGAAATGAGAAACCTATTGGAATATGAATTTAAACACAGATATCAAACAATATATACAGCATTAAAATTGCAAAGAACTCGCTGCACATTTCTGCAGTGACAGTCGAATTACATTTCTTACACTGTAAAAAATGAAGTGCTAATGTAGCACTTACAGTGCTTGTTTAGTGACTGCACTACGAGTGCTGATTTTCTAGTTTAAATTTGAACTAGAATATCAGCACTCGTAGTGCAGTCAGTATCCAAGCTCTGTAAGTGCTAAATTAGCACTTCATGTTTTACAGTGTATAATTCAGTATATTTATGTTCCTGCCATAAATTACGCAAAAGAAACTCCATAGGCCTTTTCTGAATTGGATGTATTTATTCATCTGGTCATTGTATGCTTATTTACATCAGAATATTGAATTCAATAGTTAAACTTCAAACGTCAAAAAGTATTTATTGTTTCTCATGTTATTGGTAACCGTGTTATTCAAATTAATTACAAGTAAATTGGTTTGAATTTTAAAGTACGCAACAAACAAGTGACAATCAATTTCGTGTGAAATCGAACTGAAAGTATAAATATTTCGAGGAGCCAATTATCAATGGTTGTGGTTTTACTAATCAAAACTTTACCAAGTTCAAGATTTAATTTTTATTTATACAATGGTCATAAAGTAAGCCTATTGGCAAATCAATGAATGAAACTCAAAGGTTAATCAGGGTTTAACTCAATATCAGAAGTTTAATGGCTAAGATTTTACATTTACGACATAATATTTAAATCATTAGTCAAGATAAACGTGCACACAATGGTTAAGATATATCGGAAATTAGATGAGTAGGTCATTTCAGATCATTGTACCTGAATTGTACTTTATATTTCGTTAACAACCTAAAAAAAAATCACGATCAGTGGAACATGTATGCGATGGTTATTGGACCTCTGAAATGATATGAATTGAAAATCATGTTTTGAGTAGAGATCAAAGGTAAAATTTTGAAGTTAATAAACTTTGTTATCAAATAAATGGGGGTTCCTTCTTGAAATATCCTCTTTACATAACTGTAGTTGTATTTTAAGTCAGTATTGCTGCCATATCGGATGGTGTAGTGCAGCCGATAGTGACCTTTCAGATATCTTTGAAACATCCAGAACGGAAAGGTGGTCTAGTCCTACTGTCTTAAGATCTTCCGGACCACCATGACTGAGATTTTGGCCACCGTGTGTAAAATGTATCAGCGATTGATGAATTCTAAACTTTTCACAGAGTTTACCTTTTAACTCCTCGAGTTGCATATGCTGGTTCACCTTTAAACAACTTTGTTTCATGGGCCCAGAATCATGGTACTGAATCCAAAGAGTAATCATCCCCAATTCATTTCCTGAGAGTAATAGGAGAAATTGGAAAAAAAAAATAATTTTAGGTGTTACTCTGAGATAAAATTACATAAGACTATGAGAAATGTGGAATCGCCATACTGTTGTAATTATTGCCGTTAAATGAAACTGAATAGCTGTCATTGTCAATCTGCAAAACTTATAGAATAATCGCTACGTTATTTTGGTCTTAAATTAAGGAAGAACCTCCGCTCTTAACATTCTTGAATATTTTTTATATCCCAATCCCAAAAGAGGTTCCCTTTACAAATTCATAATGGTTCTCTACCCTATTGGAAAGAACAGTGTTCCACAGGGTTCATGGTATGGAACACAATGTGAAATCACCTTCACACTGTTAAACGTAAGCATTTCAACAAATTAAATTACATGAGCACTATGCCAACACAATGTGAAGATCCACAGCATAGAGGTATATAGCCACAGTGTGAAATTCCTTTTTCACTTTTTAAATTTGAGCATCTGAACAGTGTTAATTATGTTAATATAATGTACAATCCATTATGTGAACACTTTGTGATCAAACTGTGTGATTCATATAAAACACAATATTTGATGGACATTGACGTGAACAGATAATGTATTGATCATGCATGTTTCGATTGATTGATTGACAAAATCTCCATTCCTTTTTCCATTTTCAAAAACCAAAATATGAAATAAGGCTGAGAAGTATTGTATAGATGGTTCATTTCTGTTCTCTGGCAAAAAAAGAATACGAGTTCAATTAACACTCGGAAGTAATATGTACATGCCTACGTCCATTTTTTTTTTACTGGCAATTCATTTTTAAGAAATAAAGCTACCAATTAAAGACATATCTGAAATATAAAGAATGTAAAAACATGACTCTATAATTTTCCATACGTATTGATTTTGTAACCTTATTCCCAAATCAACTGCTGACAGGAGACGTGGTATAATTAAATGGGATAACTATTTACATTAAATGATTGAGGGGGTCTTTGATATTCTGATTTGAAGAAAGTGTCTCACCTTGAGTATTGAGCCCTTCCATTTCAAACGCAGCTCGATTTTTTCCTTTTTTCGTTTTCTTATGCTTCAATTTTCTGTTTGAGTTCTGTCTTGGTAAGGTCTGTATCACAAAATAAATAAGAACGAAAGTGACAATTTTGTGTGAGTATTTTTTATTTTTCATCGCTATTATTCAAGGGATAATTAATAAGTCATTTCGCTCCCTTTCCAGGATAACGAAAAGTATTATGTATTAGAAAAAAAATTGCTATTGGATCGATTGGCTATTAAACTAAATGGCTATTTAGCGATTTTGGAATAGGACGAAATGGTTATAAGACGATTTGGTTGTTAGATAAATTGGTCATTGGACATTATGGTTGCGCTTTGTGCATCAGAAGATTTCTTCTTGCAGATGTCAACTTGATATAGGTTATTAGATTGGTCCTTTTATCATTCAATGTGACTGTTTTTGTCTAATATGTTGAGGATGCAAACAAAAAATGAGTTAAAGATTTCACCTTCCTGTTTCATCGATCGTTTTGATTCGATAATGTGAAGTTGTTCTGGCTTTGGAAGTTTCCGAGCTGTAAATTCTAGAAGGAAAGAAGAGAAACATACATTAGCATACCTTGTCATCGAATCAATTTGTACAACACAGTGGTTGCGATTAGTGATTACAGACACAGTTCGAAGCAAACGGTAACTAAGCCTTAATATGAAACCTTAAGAAAAGGGGTAAATGACTCCAAAAGCACGATGTTTTACAATTATGTTTAAAAATGAATAAAATAACATGAACAAGTATTCCATTACGATATCATGAACAACGTGAATTTTCCTCGATTCTACTGGCAAACCTTAGTAGGCTGAGATCAACATTCCTTGTTCAAAATCAATATTTTGGTTACTACCATTTCGTATCAAATGAGATATTGAATATTAAAAATATACTAATAACTGATTTTGATAGGATTATGACCACTAGGTGCAACGATTATAGTGAATAGTGTAAACGAAAAAAAGACCGGAGATAAAACCTTCACTGTATCCTCAGTGGAATGGAACGCACTTTCCCTCACACTAAGAAAATCCCCTACAACTGAGTCAATTTAAAGAGGAATCCAGCCTTGGCCATAAAATGTTGTGTTGGGAAGGAGAAAAATAAATTAAACAGAATGGTGAAAGTTTGACAGAAATCGGACAAGCTATAAAAAAGTTATAACTGCTTTAAAATTGAGATCACTAATAGTATGTAGATTTCAAATTGACAACTGGGCAAGAAAATTATGACAAGGGGCAAGAACAACTTTCCCATAGACCATGTACTTTACTATCAGGGATTTGTGGCTTACTCCTAAGTACCAATTTCCCTGGGGCAGTAATCTAAATATAACCCAGGTAGTATATTGTTTTATGTCCTCATGAAAGAAAAATATAATTTGAAATAAAACATTTGGGAAAATTACATTTTAGCCAAAATATGTATTGGAGTACACGGAAGAGTAGTCATTGCCTTACATCACTATGCCATCCCATGAAGTCTCCATCAGTATAGTGATTGCCAATATATACAACTTTAAGAAATTCACAACTTTCTTATTGTTTGCCCAATATTGTTCAAACTTTCACCTATCAATTTGTCTGATTTTTCTTTTTCTTATAAAAACAAGTTTATATTTGGGTTGGATTCCCCTTTAAGAAGTCCTTCAATACTTTTTCCCTCTAGTAACTGCCTTCATTTCAAATGTACATATGATGTATTTTGTTTGCATGAATTAGGTAATCTGAAATTGTGAGCGCTTTGGGCCAAGTGCAAAAAGCGCGAAATAAATACTTAGTATTATTATTATGAAGAAATACATCGTCACGGTAGCCTAACTTCCTTTCTCATTAAGTACTAAAAATCAGATGCTTATTATTAGTAGAGACTAAAAATCAGATGCTTATTTTTAGTAGAGCCACATTAATAACAATGCTTGTTATAAGACCTCTGTTGATCCCACGATACTTGATTATTCTTACATGTCTTATGCCCCAGTTTCATTAACTAAATCCATAAACTTTCGAAGTAATGAAAGCAACTCAGGAAATACCCCTAACAAGTCCAAAGTTCGTTGGCCACAAATCACCTTTGACCTTGGACAGGATGTTCAGTAATATTAGATAACACCTTTGTCAAAGTTTCATGAGCTACGTTCATATACTTTCAAAGTAATGATGATCTTTCAATAACTAAACCTTCGGTTAAGCTTTCGATGTGGATTAACCCAACATGGTCTAAGTTCATTGACCCTATACGTTACTATACGTGCAAATTAGAGAATCGATGACGTTCCCCACTCACTATTTCTTTCTTTATTGCTTTAATACACACTGTTAAAGATTTGATAATAGAGACACACTTGACTAAACCATCACATCTCAAAACGATGGTAATTCCACATGTTCAGGGAGAAATAAAACTTTGTTTCTCTGCACAATGAGGAGAAAATTAGAATATTTCATATATTTCAACTTGTTTGGAGACTCCTCCCCAAGCATAACTTTTAAGTGGATTACCTCGAAAATATGCTTTTGACAAAAACAAATGAAGGTAATTTGTTTCCCCCGAATGACGCCCTGTATTAGTGTTCATTCACACATAGCTTAAAGGAGGAGGGGGGGGGGGGGTGCTTGCATGGGCCAGCTTCATGTCGTCCTAATAATAATAATAATAATAATAATAATAATAATAATAATAATAATAATAATAATAATAATAATAATAATAATAATAGTAATAATAATAACAATAATATGCAATTGTTTATATATCGCTAATACAAATACTTAATAGCTAAATATAAATAGTCATAGTTCCACAGCCAAGTAAAAATGAAAACATGGAGAAAAAGAATGGAAACAGGGAGGGGGGGGGGGGTGCTTGTTATGACATTATTCTCTTGCGGGTTCTATTGTTATTTCTAACATTTTAAAAAGGTTAAAATTTCTACTCAATCGTTTAGCTAATTTTGCCTCAGAACAATTAAATGCAATGTATGAGACATCAGCTGAATAGATTGCCTTTAATTATGATAACCCATTTGCATGTCTCGTGGAAATTTGCATAGGAAACTTTAGCCATCATAATTATGGTCCGAATAGTTAAAAGTAGCAATCGATTTTCCTACCATTGTGATTATATGACTTGATATCGTGAATGGCCCATCTGAGCCATTAAATATGGCCCCTAAAATTTGTTCAGACCCGATCGTGAGTCAAGAAATATCAGCTGTGGCACTTCGGTCGGGTAAGGCCTCCAGGAACCCTCGAAAATGCCCCTAAATCGTCTACAATTGAACGCAATGAGCCCATTGACTTATGATAATAATCGAGGTATGCACGGGTATGTTGTCCGAAAAGGGCAGTTGCCGCCCCTCGAAAAAATCCCTCGCCCTGGGTCGTCATAATTCATACCAAGGGCCTCATAAACAGACGTTAGTATCTATGATAGTATGGATTTGTATCACAAAGACAACTAAATCTTTTAACATTTGGATGGAAAAATAGCATATAAGCCTACCCCTTAAATAAAAGCTTCCAGTTAATAACGTAAGTAATATTGTAAAGAGTGTAAAAACACGACTCTAGAATTTTCCATACGTTTGATTTGGTAATGTTATTCCCAAATCAACTGCTGACAGGAGACGTGTGATTATTATCATGGGATAACTATTTACATTAAATGATTGAGGGGTCTTTCATATTCTGATTTGAAGAAAGTGTCTTACCTTGAGGTCTTTGATATCATATTCTTATTCAAAGAAAGTGTCTCACCTTGAGTTTTCGGCTTCTCGACCAGATGATGTAAAATCTTCTTCCAGATTGATTCGATCTCACGTTTTTCCTCTTCAAACGGAGTCCGATCTTCCTTTCTTTCGTTTTCCAATGATTCAATTTTCTGACTGAGTTTTGTCACTGTAAGCTCTGTATCACGAAACGACAAAGGGTGAAAGTGATATGTTAGCGGTTTAAAGGACAAGTCCACCCCAACAAAAGCATGATTGGAATAAAACGAGAAAAATTCAACAAGCATAACACTGAAAATTTCATCAAAATCGGATGTAAAATAAGAAAGTTATGACATTTCAAAGTTTCGATTCATTTCACAAAAACAGTTATATGAACGAGCCAGCTACATCCAAGAGAGAGAGTCGATGATGTCATTCACTCACTATTTCTTTTGTTTTTTATTGTTTGAAATATGAAATATTTTGATTTTCTCGTCATTGTCATGTGAAATGAAGTTTCATTCCTCCCTGAACACGTATAATTCCATTATTTTAACATTTTGTGCTTCAGGCAAGGAGGTTCCAATCGTAAAATTCGTAAAAATTGAAATATTGCATAATTCAAATCCGATTTTCATGAAATTTTCAGCATTGTGCTTGTCTGATTATTCTCTATTGATTCAAATCAACATTTTTCTGAGGTGGACTTGACCTTTAACAAATGTTGTTTGGGGGGGGGATAATTTCTTAATACATTGTGATGTCAATGCGCATATTGTAAATCAAGAGCAGTATAGGATGCACATGTTCAGAAGAACATCCTTTTAGACCTTTTAGATCAGCCATGGATTAAAAAATCTGGGGTGACGGATTGTGATATTACTCACTTTTTACCAGTTAGCTTTATCGCAATTTCGTTCCATGAATGGAATTTTATTGAATCCATTGATAAAGTCACCACTTCCATTGATAACGGTTCTCATACTGTCGGTATTTTCCTGGACTTCTCCAGGGCCTCCGATACTATTAATCACGAAATTATCATTATCATGTCATTATGGAGTAAGAGGAAATGACTTGGAGTGGTTCATGAGTTACCTCACTGATAGGACCAATTTGTATTAGAAAATAACAGCAATTCGTCTACCATGTCTATTCTCCCAATAAGTTGTGGTGTCTCACAGGGATGGGTAGCTTTCTTGGCCAACTTCTTTTTATTACTTATATTGCTTATTCAATGATATTAAAAATGCATCAAATTTCCTCTGTTTTATGATTTTCGATGATTACTTAAATAATTTATTTTCTTTTCCCGTGATGGGGTTAACCAACTCGTTAGGATTGTAAATTTTGAAGTAACAAATGACACAGACTCGATCAAGGACTACCAACTTTTGCTTGATCACCAGAAGACAAATTACATGTTCTTCAGTCACGAAGTCAATATCAAAACATGTTTGACGTTGTAAAGAGTGTATGAACATGACTCTCGAATTTTCCCTACGTAATGATCTGGGGAGCGTTTCATGAAAGGATTTTATCCGACAAGTCTTGTTTTATCCGACAATTGCCATAGTAACAGTACCTGTCAGCCAATCAGAATCAGGGAAAGTTGTCAGTTCTGACAACTTGTCGGACAAAAATGTTGATGAAACGCTCCCCCGGCAACGTTATTCCCAAATCAACTGCTGACAGGAGACGTGGGATAAATATCATGGGATAACTTTTTACATTACATGATTTAGGGGTTGTTTAATATTCTAATTTGAAGAAAATGTCTCGCCTTCAGTTTTCAGCTTCTCGACCTGATCATGTAAAATCTTCAGCCAATCTGCCAATAAACTTAATTGGATACCCCAAGCCAAGATCACACTTTCAAAAGCTCGAAGTAGAATGTTTTTCCTTCGAAAGCTTAGGACCGCGCATGTTCAAGAGAGGATATTGCAGGTCTTTTATAAAGCAATGGTGGAAAGTGCACTTCTTTTTAATTCAATTGTTTGGATACATGCAAGTAGGAAAGAGGACATACTCAAACTAGAAAGAGTTGAAAAGCAAGCCTCTAAAATAACAAAAGAAAAGGGGTGCTTTGTGGACGAGAATGAAGGTAGAGTCATTGAAAAAGCCAAAGAGATCCTTACCAATGAGAAACATGCCCTTCATAAATATTATAATTTGATGAGGTCAGGCAAACGTCTGAGATCCCTTCCCGGCAGAACCTCACGCTTCGTAAATTCTTTTGTTCCAGTGTCAATTCGTGCATTTAATAGCCATACTTGAAATTATGTTACCCCACTGCCTTTATCTTACTTTCTCTTATCTTTGCTTGTTAATTTGTATAATGTTTATTATATGTATCGTGTAATCTTCTGTGTGTATCATGTAATATTCTAAATTATTTTGTGCGAACAAATTGAATTTCCATTTGTACTTGATTGCAATTGGACAATAAAAATATCTGAATCTGAATCCTATTTCATGAACCTGATGGATCTCACGTTTTTCCTCTTCAAACGAAGCTCGATCTTCCTTTCTTTGGTTTTCCAATGCTTCAATTTTCTGACTGAGTTTTGTCGCGGTTTGCTCTGTAACAAGAAACAAGTAAGGGTAAAAGTTATATTTTTTTATTTTCCCTACCTTTTTTGGTGTAAAATCAAATAAGGTTGTTGTTTACCCGAGGGGCCTTAACCATGCAATTATCTAAACTCCGTAGTTGAATTAACAAAGACATGGACTTATACTTTGTTTATAGCCTTGTAGATTAGGTAACCCAAATAATTATTGTAAGGACCACACCCACCGAAAACGAAAGACTCATGTGGACATGCAGTGTTATAGCACATAATGCGTCATTTGAATGCTGAACTGTAATGCAATGATGCTAGAATTTGTATTTTATTGTATGAAATTAGATTTATTAAAAAAATTCCTCCAAGAACTAGACAAATTGAATTGACAACTGATTTAATGCATTAGTTACTTATTGTTGCAACTTATTTCATTACATGTATAAGGAGATATTTTAATTCATATGAGAATGAAATAATGAAAAATATGGTTTTATATAATAACATAAAAAAGGGGAAGTGGGGATGTGAAATCATCAGCCAACCTAATGAATATTCATGATAACTGTTTTCACAAAATATTGCTAAACTTTAAGCTTCAATAACTTTATCATTTGTTATCCGATTTTGATGAAATTCTACTCTATGTATTAAGATAAAATTATTTTCAGCTCGGGCCATCCCTTTAAAAAGATCCACTCTGCATTCGTGTATAGCACCCATTACAGGATACATTAAACATTAGATAGGCCTTGATCAATTGCCATTGTGAAAATGGTTCATGGGAAAGGGATGGAGAATAGAGACCTTTAGAATTTGACTGAATAGTGGTGGATTCAAAAGGGAGGGGGGAGGGGGGGTAGAGAGAAGCATAGTAAGTATGTCTGGCGGGGGGGGGGGGGGGGGTGTGACTGAGAATGAGTGTTACTGCTATCTTTTCTAACTTTTACTTATTTCTAGCCCACATCCCTTTAGAATAAAAGACATCGAACCCCTCTCTCTTACACCCTTGTAATAGAAAGATGTGAATGTATAGTATGCTTGTATTAATTCTCATTTCTTTTTACTGTTATCTCATTTAACTCATGTAAATCTGGTATTTATATTGTGGGCAGTTCATGCATCCAGGTCTGCACACTATGCATATTTACAATTTTGCATTATAGGACTTAGGGCCCCACATTGCTCCCATTGTTGAACTAGGATGTGTGTAAATCCATATGGCACTAGACACACAGGAGTAACATTAAAATTGGTCATTACATATAGTCTAGGAGACAGGGGGCTTTATTCAGAATTTTTGGTGGGGAAGGTTTGACAAGCTTACCCGGGGTAAAATTGTGCGCTGATTCCAAAAATGTCACTCTTGTTGACCGTACTCACGCCATTTTGGTCATTTTGGCAAAATTTTGACCAAAAATGACCATTTTGACCACTCTTTGGAAAATGGTCCCTTAACAGACTGCTTTTGTAGCCACATGCAATTAAAAGGGTCTATCTTATCATCTCGTTTAATTCATTACTTTTTTTGTTATCTTACTGTTATCCCTTTGTTCTGTACCTTTTGTTACCCTTTATTTAGCTTGTTACTACGATTTCATTAGTATGATTTTATTTTGTTTGTTTCAATAAATATTGGCCTGATGAAGGCCCTACTGGCCGAGAGCTAGCATTAAATGAGATACCTTGAAAGCTACGTCTATCGACAATGCCTGGATTATTTTACGCCTATATATATATATATATATATATATATATATATATATAGCGGAAGAAATTTTCCAAAAGCCTCGTAACACTGGCGGTCATTCATAGTGGTGAGGGTCAATATAGAGGAAAAAATGACTACGAAGTGGTCGTTGCTCCTTGCTTCTCCATTTAATCAAGCTTTCGAACAATGCATGATATTCCTCAGGACTGTGAGCGAGGGCAAGGTTGTCATGGATGTAGTGTCATGCTTGGGCGTCTGTGTAGTATATATATATATATATATTCAGCATGTTTAAACGAATTATTTTATCTAAATTCGATTAGATATGTATAACTGAAAATAATGGAAAAATATCAGCAAATTTGTTACCTTTAGCGCCAGTTGCGAAAAAAATCTGAACAACCATCAGAAAATCATCATTTTGCAAGCAAAAAACATTAAAAATGTCAGTAAAACGCTTTACTGACCTATATATTATAAAACTTTGTAGTCTATCTGATAAAAATATCTCACTATATGAGCTTGGCTTTTGGTTTAAATCTCTACAGGACTCTTGTCCGCGAAGTTAATTCATACATTTTTTTCAGAACGAGTTTCCAGCACGTGCACTCGTCCATCGGAAAATAATTTTAAGATAACGATACCGGCGAATCCCCTTGGCCTACTTGTCGTCATTATTTCGTATGTTATGACGATCTTGCCTTCTATTTGGTAGCTATTATTTGAATTGGTTCTATTTAAAATGTATTTATTTTGTAAATGATATTTTAACATGAGGAATATTTTTGAAATGTCTTCGAACTAAGCCACATTCTCAAAGCGCAAAAGTTAGCCAGTCATTTTTAGCCAAAATTTAGCCCAACTTGGAACACAATGCAGCATTGTTTTTCACCACAATGCATTTTTCCTCAGGTCACTAGTACACCATACTTACATGTAAAGTCCCAAATTATCCGATAAAAGCGGAAAGGCAGCTTAACTGCATGGATCCAAGATGGCCTCCAAAATCCAATGATTTGCACTATCGTTGATCTTAGATGATTTGTTTAAATGATTTGAGGTTCCAAAGTGGGAGCTTACTGTGCAAAACTACATGTATATTTGAAGTGGTTTTATTAATGATGGCATGAAAAATTCATCATTATGCAGGTCACACTCAACAAAGTAACCATCAAATCTAGATTTTTTGAAGGCAGAAATATCGACTGAAATTATTTCGTTTTTTGGAAGATCATTTCACTATTTTGATGAGGGAGGTTACTTATCTGATGAGTAATAATTTCCCTTTACAATAGTGAAATATTTTAAATTTGAATCTTTGGGTGCCTAAGAAAGTAAATTTGTTTTTGTTCTGAGAGTTGACTCATTTATGAGCAGGTGAGGGTGTGTGTGTGTATGCATATTTGTATCATATTGTAACATGTTCAACCATGTTTTTCTTCTACCTAATATTGGGGATTATGCCAACATAAATCTCCAATTTCATCCTCGGATTAAACCTTGATTGCTTCATCTAATGATGTATGTTTCATACTACTGTAGTTGAAATAAATTAATTTGAACATAATAAAAATTGCTATTTTAGGCTTCGCACATCGATGCCTTTCATTCATAACAGGCTTGATTTTTCTAAGCCACAAGTCAAATATCAGAAATTTGATTCCATTTTATTGGAACGAATTTGACATTCTAATTATGGAAAACCGTAAGGTTTGGAAAAGGTACTTTCTAAAAGACGATATAACATATGTATACATATATATATATATATATATATATATATATTATATATATATATATATATATATACAGTGCGTCCCAGAATAAACGAAACCGAGATTTAGTGATGATTTATCATAACTTAATCATAAATAGAATAGACAAATGACCTACCAACGTAAAGCTTAGAATCTCTTCTTTCATCTGGTATTACTTAGATTATTTCTCATTCACGCATGGATGAGCAAAAACAATTCAAAGAAAGGATGCCAAAAACTCATTTGGCGGGGTGTATCTAAATTTAAAAAAAAAAGGTACATGGCTAAAAAGTTATCTGCTTTTTTATTTGATACCTTAATCACAAAAAATGGTCAAGAAGTAAAAAAAGTTATGATCTCTCGAATCAATGCTTCTTTTCCACAATTTCATTAAATAAACGTGTTTTCACCAGTTTTCCACAGAAGCTATCACACGGTATATAAATATATAAACAAAGTACAAATACAATTTGTACTTTGTTTATATATTTATAGTCCTGAGGAAGATCATGCACTGATCGAAAGCTTGATTAAATGGAGAAGCAAGGAGCAACGACCACTTCGTAGTCATTTTTTTCCTCTCTCTCTCTCTCTCTATATATATATAAACTCCTCAAAAAAGGTTTGGAAATCTGACTTTGATCGATGATTCCTCCTCAGTTTTAGTGAATATTGATTTGTGATTGATACCAATGAATAGATCATTTGATTCCCTTTAAAATGATACCCTACATGATTTTATTATCGTTCACATGAAGGTGCAGGGGCTTGATTTGAATGGATTTTCATCTCTATTGTCACAGAAACAGAATCATGTTCTGTATTGACCCTTCATGCCTATTTCTGTTCGTTAATCCCCCACGTAATTCAAATTTGGAAACTAAAGAAAGCAAACACCAAATGTGAATTAACCTGGGGGATGGAGATGTCTAGCACTATTCTAAGAAAGAGTGGGCTCTGCAATCTCTGCCTAAAAGAAAAGTATATAATTATCACCAATAGCAAAAAGTGCCTCAACGAAAGGTCAGAAATAATCTCAAAGTGCCGCCACAGACATCGGCAAAGACCCCCAGAAAACCAATCAGGTGTGACGACCCATCGCAGCACGCAGACACAACCAGGTCGTCAAACCATCAGTCTGCCTGAAGATCACCGAGAGCGTAAAACCGACCGTAGTAGACCGAACTGACCAAGGTACAGTGATGTATAAATATATATACACAAAAAAAAAAGTCCCCCTAAATCAAATTGCTGTAACTTTTGAACGGAATTATTTTGAGATATGATATTTCGTAGGTCGTTTTCTACACTTATCAGGCAACTCCTGGAGAAATATGAGATTGATCGGTTGAGTCATGCATGAGTAATCAAAGATTGAATAAAAATGACCATTTTTGAAAGTCAAAAGAGTCGTGTTTCAGATTGTGCAATGCAATGTTGGACAGAAGTTGTTTTTTAAGTGAATTTTATGGTGTTATACTGGTTTACTATCCATCATTTAGCCACTCCACACACAATTTTAATATCGTATGTTCATGGTTGAGTGAGCACATTGTATTGCAGGGGCTGCGGAAGCGGGGGAGGGGGTTCAGCCCCCCCCCTTTTTTTCAAAAAACATGTACAAAAATGTAAATATGACCATACGATTGTGATTTTTTGCATGGTCAGCCCCCACCCTCCCACTTTTGGCTCAGCTCCCCCCCCCCCCCAACTTTGAAAACCGTTCCGCGGCCCCTGTATTATGACGTATCATCATAGGGGGTTATGGTAGTATCCTTTACAACTTGCTACATCATGTTAAAATATGAAAATGTTGGTGGCTCCCCGATTATAGGCCCCTCCCCAATACAATTCTGGGTCCACCACTAATTTGCCCATAAATTAAACTGATCATGAGAAATTGTTACGAAAAGAATACATTTATGCCGTATGAAGAGTATTCATTCCTAAGTTTTCGAATGTGCTCGCTCATCCATGAAAATATTTTAAGTTCGGAAAGTGTGTGGTGATAGAAATGATGGATGATAAAACAAAAACATTTGAAACCGAATTTGCCCTCAATATTCACTTTATTAGCCTTTAAAATGAGTCTGTGACATTGAAAAGTACAATTTTTCAACTTCGATGCGTGCTCACTCATCCATGAATAAACATATCGATTTCATTTTTTGCACAGAATTCTGCCCATAGGTTGATAAACATTACTGCCAAATGACATTGCTAAAGACAGCCCTGAAAAAAGTTCCACCATATTGAATGAGGGGTTACTTATTCTTAAACATATGCACCCATAATGTACACAAGTCTATGAGAGAAGAAGTCAAAATTTTCACAAATATGAAATGAGGGTTTGTTTCATGGACGGTTTTTGCTACTTCTGCCAACAGTTTTTTCATGAAACTTCGCACATGGCTTCAGAGTAACACTATCCAAACGGCGCGCACACCAAGATAACCATTTAACACGGCACAGAGTGGGGCCAAATGAACTATGCAAGAATGTTCTTAACAGATATCCATAGTTACGAATTGCATTTTTTTCCAATAACGTAAAAAAGAGAGCATCACATTCCACATGTTCATTCAAGCGTGAATGTTTAATTAAACGCCTTTGAATCATTGAAGCATGTTAAATGGTCGTGAACATAACGAAAAAGTTGAGAAAAGATCATTTTCAGTTACCAAAATGAAACAATACTTGCCTATGATATTTGAAAATCGTATTTTTTGTTTTTAATAAATGTTCATTGAACCGTGAAACGATGAATACTATTGAAGATACCTTTCCCAAAAATAACTGTCATCATATTCTTTCGTTCTTACTGATATAAATGTGTAAAAATCCAATTATTGCAAATTTGGACTTGTGTTTATTCAACCGTGAAATTTGGCCAAAAAAGTTGTATCGTACTTTAGAAAGTACCTTTTACAAGCCTTCTGACTATTTTTCATGATAAGAATGTGGAATTAGTTCCAGTAAAATGGAATCAAAGTCATGATATTTGGCTTGTGACTTTTGAAAAGTGACATTTTTGCCTTCTGACGGTGCTCACTGAAGCATGACGCAAAATAAGTCCACAACATTTACTCAGAGGGTAGCTTATAAAATTACCTACACGCTCATGTAAAAATATACTAAAAACTCCGATTGGTTCGGAAATTTTTGATGTTTGTTTAAGGGGGACTAACTTTTTTTGTTGTGTATATATACACAAGAAAAAAGGTAAGTCCCCCTTGAACAAAATCAATAATTTCCGAACCGATGCTAGTTTTGATATATTTTTACATGAGCGTGTAGGTAATTTTATAAGCTACCTACCCTTAAGTTATTGACGTATTTTATGTCATGCTTCAGTGAGCACCGTCAGAAGGCAAAAATGTCACTTTTCAAAAGTTACAAGCCAAAAATCATGACTTTGATTCCATTTTATTGGAACTGATTCCACATTCTCATCATGAAAATAGTCAGAAGGCTTGTAAAAGGTACTTTCTAAAAGACGATACAATATTTTGGATTAAATTTCACGGTTGAATAAACACAAGTCCAAATTTGCTATAATTCGATTTTTTACACATTTTCATCGATAAAAATGATAGAATATGATGACAGTTATTTTTGGGAAGAGTATCTTCAACAATTTTCATCGTTTCACGGTTCAATGAACATTTATTGAAAACAAAAATACGATTTTCAAATATCATAGGCAAGTATTGTTTCATTTGGTAACTGAAATTGGTCTATCAACTTTTTCGTTATGTTCATGACCAATTAACATGATTCAATGATTCAAAAGCGTTAATTAAACATTCACGCTTGAATGAACATGTGGAATGTGATTAGCTTTTTTTTACGTTATCGGCAAAATGCAATTCGTAACTATGGATATCTGTCACAAACCTCCTTGCATGGTTCATTTGATTTGATTTTTATGAAAATCCCGATGTTTAATGCATCAGTGAGCACACAATATTCGAAAATTATGCAAATGAGAAGAAAGTTCAAGGCCTTGGCCCCACTCTGTGCCGTATCGAATTGTTATTTTGGTGTGCGCGCCTTTTGGATAGTGTTACTCTGAAGCCATGTTCGAAGTTCCATTAAATAACTGTTGGCAGAACTAACAAAAACCGTCCATGAAACAAACCCCTTATTTCATATTTGTTAAAATTTTGACTCCCTCTCTCATAGACTTGTGTACATTATGGGTGCATATGTTTAAGAATAAGTAACCCCTTATTCAATATGGTGGAACTTTTTTTCAAGGCTGTCTTTAGCAATGTCATTTGGCAGTAATGTTTATCAACCTATGGGCAGAATTCTGGGCAAAATGAAATCGATTTGTTTATTTACGGATGAGTGAGCGCGCATCAAAGTGGGAAAATGGGTATTTTCAATGTCAAAGACTCATTTTAAAGGGAAATAAGGTGAATATTGGGGACAAAGTCGGTTTCAAATGTGACTTTAATTGCTGTTGTTTTTATCATCCATCATTTCTATCACCACACACTTTCCGAACTTTTAACATTTTCATGGTTGAGCGAGCACATTCGAAAACTTAGGATTGAATACTCTTGATACTGCATAAATGTATAATTTTCCTAACAATTAATTCCTTATAAATTAAACAACAGTTTAATGAAATAAATTATACAACTGTTTAATTTATGGACAAATCAGTGGTGGATCCAGAATTTAAAAATGGGGAGGGGCCTATAATCGGGGGAGCCACCAATATTTTCAAATTCTAATATGAGCTAACAAGTTGTAGAATATACTACCAAACCCCCTATGATAATACGTCACAATACAGGGGCCACGGAAGGTTTTCAAAGTGTTGGGGAGGGGCTGAGCCAAAAGTGGGGGTGGGGGCTGACCGTGCAAAAAAACACAATCGTCTGATCATTTTTACATTTTTGTACATGCTTTTGGAAAAAAGTGGCCCCCACAAGGCTTCCGAGGCTCCTGCGATATTGTGCTCACTCAACCATGAACATACGATATCAAATTTGTGTGTGGAGTGGCTAAATGATGGATAGTAAAACGCCATAACACCATAAAATTCAGCTACAAACAATTTTTGCCCAACTTTGTATTTGAACAATCTGAAAAACAAAATGACATGATATTGAAATTTACTGTTCTTTTTTCAGTGGTGATGAGTGAGTTTCTCAGCGGTTTGTTTTAATTGTTTCCATGCACCTTATCATCAGCAAATACACCTCTGCACAATCAAACACATAACAAACAAACAAACAAACAAACATGCATGGATATTTCAAACCACGACTGAAACCATGTTATCTCAGAGGACCATCGCAACAGAAGCAGGGGCTTGAATGGATTTTCATCTCTATTGACACAGACAAAAGAATCATGTTCTGTATTGACCCTTCATGGCAATTTCTGCTCGTATTGCAGCTTTTCAATTCAGTCCTCATCCAACACTTTTGAATCCTGCTCTTTTCGTGATAACATGGTCATGACAAGCATGGTATCATTTTAAAGAGAATTAAATGATATTTCGAATAATATAAAATATGCATTGTTTAAAACTGGATTTTGGAGAAATTGATGGCCAAACACATATTTCCAAACAGTTTTTGCTCGTTTTGTAGCTTTTCAATTCAGACCTCATCCAACAGTTTTGAATCCTGCTCTTTTCGTGAATGCATGATCATTACAAGCATGGTATCATTTTAAAGAGAATTAAATATATTAAAAGAATATATTAAAGGACAAGTCCACCCCATTAAAAATCAATTTGAATAAATAGAGAAAAATCCAACAAGCATAACACTGACAATTTCATCAAAATCGGATGTAAAATAAGAAAGTTATGACATTTCAAAGTTTCGCTTAATTTCACCGAAAATTTATATGCATATCCTGGTTGGTAAGCAAAAGAGGAGACTGATGACGTCATCCACTCACTATTTCTTTTGTATTTCATTATATGAAATATTCTATTTTTCTCCTCGTTGTCAAGTGAAACAGTGATTAATTCCTCCATGAACATGTGGAATTAGCATTGTTTAATACTATATGATTCAGTAATGTCGGTCCCTATGGTAAAATCTGTAAAAAATGAAATATTGCATAATTCAAACAATATAAAACAAAAGAAATAGTGAGTGATGGACATCATCGACTGACTCATTTGCATGTCACTGAGTTGTGCATATCACTTTTTGTGAAAAATAAGCGAAACTTTAAAATGTCATAACTTTCTTATTTTACATCCGATTTTGATGAAATGTTCAGTGTTATGCTTGTTGGATTTTCTCTTTTTATTCATATCAACATTTTGCTGGGGTAGAGTTGACCTTCAATGATTTCCCAGTCATCAAAAATCCTTTCATTTATATTGTTTGCAGATGACTCAAGCATATTTTTTCTAAAAAGAACCCCTGCAATTTATTGCAAACTATCAATTCAGAATTGATTTTTGTTAGCGAATGGATCATTGCTAACAGGCTTTCCTTAAATCTTGTTAAAACAAACTACATGTTAATCAGCAACACCCTAGCAACACTGCCAGATATTACAATCAGTGATGTTCAGATTACTGAAGTCTTGAATACAAAATTCCTTGGGGTACACATTGATAGTAAGCTGAACTGGAAAGTTCACATATCTTATTTATGTAAACTTCTTTCCAGAAATTCAGGAGTCATTAATTCATTGAAGAGTATGTTCCCCAAAAATATTTTATGCATGTTGTACCCAACTCTCATTTTGCCTTACATGCATCCTTGCCTGGGGTAACGCTGCTAAAGTTCACTTTATGGGTTATTAAAAGTCAAGAAAGGAGTAATTAGAGTAGTAAGTGGAGTTATTTCACGATCTCACTCTAATATTATGTTTTATGAAAACAAGTTCTTTAATTTACATGACATATTTGATATCAACATCGGTTGCATTATGTATCAATTGAATAAAAGAGAACTTCCACTAGCCCTTGATTCATTATTCTTACTATACAAGACAAGATTCTTTTCTCCACTTGCCATTGGTCAAAACTAGTTTTCGGCTAAATACATTTGCTTATACAGGGCCAAAATTATGGAACTCTCTTCATTCTTCATTGAAGCAATCAGTTAGCCTTAGTGTTTTTAGAAAAAAGGTAAAGACCGATTTACGGAAGAAATACTTAGATCAGTAAACGAATGCCTGCTTGTTATACCTCGTCTCACTTTGTAAATTGTATTCTTCCCACAATTATCTATGCAAAAAAAGAGCATTGCCTATTTTCTTTATTTTTTCCTCTTTTCTTTCGTCTTTTCGAATTTCAGATTCTTATACTTTAGGTATAATAGAATTTGTTTGCTTTCTGCATTTTACTTTCTGTTACTTTTTAGTGTATCTTTTGTAAATATGTATATCTGTACTTTGGTTATTTACCCAATTTTTTGTTTACTTGTTCTATGATGTTTTAAATGATTGCTAATTTAAGTTTTTAACTTACTGGTGGCCTATGGCCCATAAGCTAATCGTCTTAGTAGGTCAGCACGTTTGATTTCCATCTATTATCACGGGTGTTACTAATGTTCCATAAAAAGTAGAGCATGTATTATTTATATTATCTTTAATTATATTTACTTTTATCCTTTGCTATTTACTTGTATCGTAATGCTTTACTGTTGTTGTTGTTTGATATCGGAAATTAAACGAAATAAAAATTCATTCATTCATTCATTCATGTACAACAGCTTTGGCAACTCTTGAATTTTAACAAGTTGTGAAAGAAATGAAAGAAGAGAACAAAGGTAGCTTAGCTAAAAATCAAGGTCCCCAGAGCTATCTACCCTTTAGAAAAACTGAAGATGCCAAAAATGCCTTTGCCGGGAATCGAATCCGGGTCCCCAGCTTTGAAGGTTGCGACGACATCAGCGCACCTTTGCTTTAACCACAAGACCACAGAGATGGGTTAGTGGCTAGGGCGACCCAGATCCAGTTGACCGTCAGACAGCAGATTCTCGACAGAACCAATCAAATTTCCAACGTATCGTCATGTATCATACATATACATATTCATACATAAAATATATATACAAATAATACTTACCTTACATTACCTGTTTGTATCTTTTATATGTATGTATATATATATATATATATATATATATATATATTATATATATATATATATATATATATATATATATATATATATATATATATATATATATGTATTTTTATATATATTTTCTGATTGTTTTACATACAGTTCTCTGAATGCTAATGATCATACATAATTTATTGAAAATAAAATGACTATCAATTCGAAATTATCTAGGAACTTTTTCCTGTAGGATATCTTCATTTCCACAGACGTTTTATATTTTTTACAAATTTATCAATTTTGTCTGATATACTATACTTCTCCATACTAACACTCTACCATGTCTACTGCCGGGGAATGCCATTAATAATAACAACAAATAGTGTGCGTCGTAGCGCGTTGTCAGCTCGGGTCAAATATTACGTGGTTTCCCCCAAAACGATCAAGTATCTATATTTAGGCTCACAATGGTTGATGTCCCTGTCTGGATTTGGGTGCAGCTGTAGATACTCCAATGAATACATTCTGATTGTGATGTCTTTTTGGAATATCATATTATCGTATGGTATTTTAACATACACATTAGTGGAAAATTTCAAATGCTTATATATATTATCCCATAGTGTACGTTATAATTATGTACACCTTTGGCCGGTATTCTAAATTCATGTTTACATTGGCTTATGCCATATGGTATAACTCTGTGTTAAGATTGGGATTGAGCAAAAAATATTAAAACTGAATAAGCACGAAGTGTATCCTATCTTTTCTAGGCACTATCAACATGTTCTTAATAAAGTAGGGAACTATTTTCGGCAATTATTTCCAATAAGTTATGTCATATATGAGCTGACTAATTTAACTTGTACTGCTGAAGATTCCTAACACAAGTGGTTATTCATGTATGTTACCCCAATCATTTTGTATAACATTATTATGTAAAGCATTTTTTTTGAATGATGCACATCTTAATAATTAAACGAATCCCTTGAATATTCATGTTGATATGTTATTCGTTTTTGCCTTTATTAGAAATGAAAACGATTATGACTTCGCAACTGTAAAGGGGGTCTTATTTAGAAAATCTATTTCTTGGATATCTTTATTTTCATAACTGTGCTTTATTTTGAACGAGTTTTAATAACGTGTAGATATGTTACTATAATTTTCATACAACAGTACTGGCGGGAATGCAATTCATAATAGCCAAACGTTTGCGTCATAGGGCACTGTCAGCTGGGGTCAAATATTACGTTGTTTCCCCCAAACCGATCATAAATCTACTATTTTTTTATATTATTCTTTTTAAGTCAGGGACCTGGGAACGATTTTTTCATTGGGGGTGCTGAAATCTCTCCTCAAAGGTTGGGAGAGGGGACACAATTGAATTTTCCATAATTACACACACTTTTTTTTTTAAACAAGTGCACACCTAGTTACCAATAATGCATATAGCATTTCCATTTATTTGAAAGAAGGATAAAAGAGCATTGTAGATTAAATGCCCTGCTCACGGGCATATAGGTGCCGCGGCCGGGGATCGAACCCCTCACACACCTCTTAGGGCACCACGGCACACCACCAACTCCCCCCACACATTCTCTCTCTCTCTCACACACACACACGCACCCTCACCCACACACACACACACACGCACACAACACACACGCAAACACACCCCCACAAACACCCACACACACACACCCACACACACACACACATATATATATATATATGTGAGCCATCCTGGGAAAATGGGTATTATAGGTGAAATTTTGGATTTCGGTGTTTTTATGTTTTCTGGTACCTGGACACATGTACAATGTGTATACAAAATATTAGAGTCTAATTCATGTTTAAATTAGAGATATGGCCAATTGAATCAGGGGTACCCCCCCCCTGCCTGGCTGTAAGGGTAGTCATGGTAGTCTGGCATATTATTCATCTTTTCATGATAGGGAAATGTTGGTTCTCTTGTAACGCCCAACATACCTGGCCTAGGCGAGGTGATCTTTGTAGTGCAGACATAATTTCATACATACACACCGAGGCGAATACAATAAAACAAATTATTATGCATATTCAACCACACCCACACTAGAACCCACACCCACACACTCACATTATATGCAAAAAACCCTTATGGAGACCATTTGTCATACTACATTCGTCATTGCGCGTAGTTTTGATCATGGGAGATCACCAGATCCAATGACCTGGGGCAGATGGGGTTGGATTATTTATCTGAATTCTTTTTTTTTTTTTTTTTGGGGGGGGGGACAGCTTATCATTATTTTTTGGGGGGTGCCCACCCCCACATACGCCGCAGAATATTTTCGAAAATGTGAGGGGGCTGTCCATGCAAACGAATTTGGTATTTTTTTACATGTTTATACATGCGTTCTAGGTAAAAAAAAGTGGGGCCAAAGCCCCAGCCCACCTCTACCCTACTAGATTCGTCCCTGCCCATAAGCCCCCCCCCCAAAAAAAGACACTACCTTGCTGTTTGTCCATACTTTACTTTCTCGCAAAGTAAAATCTAAAAAAATCATGCTTAAGCTTTGGAAAATAAACACAAACAAAATTCAATTTTGCAAAACCAAGTTTTTTTTTATGTGGCAATAAAGCTGATGCGAGCTACATTTCATAAAGGTTTAATATGACAGCAACTCTTGACGAAATATCAACTTTCATTGAACGAGCGAATCAGGAAGCAGAAGTTTCACTGTTTTCATGGTAGTTTTCATTCGAGCAAGGGATCATAATTACCAACATTTCTTGAAATGGGCCACAGTTGGTGTCTTTTTAGAATTGGGGCAGTCATGGAAATATATTTCACAAATTAGTGCCAAATTAAATGGATCACTGAAGGATTATGATTTTTTTGGCACTTCGTTTAAAGAGAAAAAAAAATTGCATAAAAACTTGTCTCCACATATTAAAACGACAGGTATTATAACTAACAAATAATCACAAATACATAATCTTCTTTTCTATGCTACACTCTGTACACGTGTGAATGAAATGCGTTGTAAACATCTAATGCTTGAATAAAAATATAATTTCAGAGGTTAATTCTTGATATGGAAGAGACTACATACATTTACTCTTTTCTATGCAGCAGTATTAGCAAAACTCACGGATGTGCATCGCTCTCCACTGTCCAAATTTGCACTAAAAGGGTATTAAACACGACAATCTCTCCTTAGTGTGTGCCTTTAGTATTATTACACACTCCTTAATACAGTAGCAAACTTACCACATTTCAATTTTTTACAATGACATCCTTCTAATGGGTCAGCAAACGTTATAAATTAAGTTTAATGTTTTTTAATCGAAAAATTTCATAGAGTTTGTTCATTCAAAGAAAAACATGTATTTATTTTTCCATTTCCTCCCCAACCGAGGAGGCCGAGGTGCCTTGTCATCATCTAAGATCTTTCCATATATCCTATTCCTTCTATTTGGAAAATCCAGTTCATATATATGGGAGTATCTGAGAGAGTATGTCAGCAGGGTCACCAAAAGGGATAATTTTCGTCCTCTGCATTGTTTGCTTTCTTCATGTCCCGGTCTTAAAAATGCCACGTTCCGATGACTCGAATCTGCATGTTTGATGAATGCAATTGAAAAGTTCACCGATATTAATGTGTTATAAAAACAGTCACATTACACTCTTATTTCTTCATGATTCATGGACATTTATCAACAACATGATTTTTAACATTTCACTCTTTGACTGTGTGTAAATGTTATTTGTATTTCTAATAATGGTGGAAGTACTCGCTGATGTCATATTTTTCTACCAAAAATAATAAGATTAAACTATTGTGGTTCTGAGATGCCTTGTCCTCACTGCACTAATACAGTTGCTCTGTAGATCCATGATGTGCCTTTAACATGCTTCACATAACGAAATAAAGGCCAATTAGTTAACAAATTTTCAGAGTTGAAGTTTATTTTTAAAAAAGACTTAAAAAAATATTTCTTTTATTTTAAAAAATATTTCTTTTTTAAACATTGAATGATTTTGTGTAGAAAGTTGGCGAACCTCATGTAATGTAGCTCGACTAGATGGTAGAAAAAATAAGAAATAACCCCCCCCAAAAAAAAATATATATATATTGTTATTTTTGAATAAATTTCTTATAAATTGTGACAATCTGTTTTCTAGTTATAATTTCGATATCATTTGCACAGTTTTGGTAAACCTCATACAAATGAACCCCACCCCCTCTGAAAAAAATTAAAATCAGAAGTCCGACAAATAAGAATTTGTTTTGGAAGGGGATTTGAAAAATGTCCATAATTAAAAAGGATACTTCGAGCTTAAAATGATCTCATCAAACGTACTAAGATACAACAAGCAAATGCTGCAAATTTCATCAAAATCTGATAACTAGATCTAAAAGGGTTTTTCATGCAATATAAGCACGTCTTAATAAATATTCGCTAGATGGGCTGATGATGTCACATCCCTACTTTAATTTTTCTTATGTCAAAACATAAAATCATACTTATTTATTTTGTCATACGTGTGTGAATGATAAATCACCCTTTTTGCATTCATTAATATCTAGTCTTGGAGGCGGAAAATAGAACAAACATAATTTCATGTAATGATATACAAAATAACATTCAAGTTGGAACATCTTTGCATAAGTTTGTCAAGTAAATTCATAAAAAATCATGCATAGAACTGTTTCACCGAAATAATCCATATCTTTAAATTATGGCTTTTTTACTCCTTGTCCAATTTTGATTTTTTTTTAATATATATTTTTACAAACTTATTGCATGTGATAGATTTAACTTAAATGGCTATGTTACATACAAATGTGTAACATAGCCCGTCCGCACCTACTTAGATAGTCCGTCGCTACATACAAGTATGAAACGACGGACTATCTAAGTTGGTGCAGATCTAGTTGATAGCCTAGGCAGACATAAGTTAGATCTTAAAAAGGCCGTCAAAGGCCCGGACAAATACCGCGAATCGCTTCAGCAGTCGCATGTAATTTGAAGTTCCTAAAAAGCTCTCTCTCGATCGATCCACATAAATACGCAACACAAAATTCACTTTCAAGTGTTAAGTTGCCATATTCCTCGCATCACAATTATCAATGAATCTAACAAAACAACTCAATCTGCAACATAATTCAACTTACCTTCATGAGTTTGAGCCAGGGGAATTAAATCCAATCAACATATATCCGAACCCGCCACCAAATATATCGAGCAAATATCCACTGTTCTGAAAAATAAAAATGCGCCTGACATTTTTTTTATTTCCCGCGGGTTGTTTGTTTTGTTTTTCCTCGCGACGCGCGCCAGACAAAAGTTTGATGACACGCGTATTTAAATGACGTCCTAGCGCATTTATTGTCTCTCACCAATAGTCTGGTTATCGCGCGACGCCACACAGACACACACACACACACACACACACACACACACACACACATATATATATATATATATATGTATATATATGATGTATGACAGTCACTTCTTAGCTTTCTTCTTGTAAAAGAACATAGATGTATAATATATGTCGAGCGGGAATTCATGTGATTGGCCAGAAAAATTGAACATTTTGAGCAATGTTTGTGGTCCTGAACAAGATGCGTATGTAACAAATAATAACTGCGAACGTGATCAGTGCGAGCAAATATTTTTTATACGCTCTGGTCTGATTAAAAAGGAAAGTGTTATAAGGACTGTTTGCATTTACCCATTAAGTCGTTACATATATCAACAATCAAATAATGCAAGGACGAAGCGCGAGCTGAAAAAAAATGACATTCCGACCTAAATACTGGACATTCTAAGCACTTTTTGCAATCATGAACAGGATACGTATAAAACTATACAACTGATGCGAGCGGAAATAAAATTGAGATTTCAGATCAAAAACGAGACATTCCAAGCATTTTTCTAATAATGAAGAGGATAGGTATATAACTATACAATTGATGCGAGCGCGAAGCGCGAGCGGAGATAAAAATGAGATTTTAGACCTAAAAATGGAACATCTTAAGCACTTTTCTAATCATGAACAGGATAGGTATACAACTATACAACAGATATAGTATACATTAATGATACAGTAAGTTCGTCTTCCATTCTTTCTTTCATCTTATTTGCCGATGATACTAATATTTTGTTATCTCACAGGAACTTACCAGAATTAATAAATATAATGAATTTAGAATTAAATAAAGTTTCATCATGATTTAAATGTAATAAGTTATCTCTTAACATAAGTTAAACTCATATTATGCATTTTCAATCATCTCAGAGAAATGAAAATTTTACACAAGATATAAAAATTGATAATGTGCCTTTAGATAAAAAAGAATACGTAAAATTCCTTGGTATCACAATAGTTAAGCATTTATCATGGACCCCGCACATAAGCAACGTGTCTTCATCTGTAGCGAAAGGAATTGGAATACTATGTAAACTAAAAAAAATCTTACCAGAGAAATCTCTTGTTATGATATATAATACATTTATGTTACCATATATTCACTACTGTAATCTCATTTGGGGAAATAGCTGCAAGACAAGACTTGATCATATACTTTTATTGCAAAAGAAAGCGGTTAGAATTTGTTCAAAATTCACATATCTTTTCACATACCCTCTTTTTTATCGTTTGAAAATATTTAAGATAAATTATATTAAAATACTTTACAAATAGCGCTGTTTATGTATAGATATAATTATGACATGCTTCCTCCAGTATTCACGGACTTGTTTTCATATAATAACTATTTACACTCTTATCCAACAAAAACATGAAATAAATTTTGTACATAAACCATTAAGACATCATGGATCTGATATTTGGAATGTATTGCCAGATTCACTCAAGCTGAAATTTCGTTGCTAAGGACCAAGCATCTCCCTTGCCCCCCTCTCAGTCCCTCATGCACGTTTAATGACAATCGATATTCATTATTTTGGCTATTTTTCCGGGGCTGTTACGTTTTCAAGCTTTGGTTTTATTACGACCCTTGCAACTATCCTATTCACTGTGTAACAGAAAATACCCCTTAATATTTTTCATTTATGTAAGATATCCTTGATGATTTATATACAAATTATTTTTCATTATCTTGATATCAAATTTGAGATATGTATTTTCTTGTCCAGAATTTTGTTATGAAAAATGTTGCAAAAACTAATAAATGTAATGAAATGAAAAAAAAAGTTTCAACCAACACGGGGCAACATACTACCCACCTACCCCTCTCCGATGTTCAATTCAATTCGTTATTCCATTTCCATTCAAAACATAATACAAAGTAGTATAAATTAATACAAATCAAATACAATTTTACATACGAATATTTTTACTGCGTATAAGCAAGTTTCTCATCAATTATTGTGTGGACAGTGCACTCTTTGTCCTTATCTGCATTATTGTACATTTTACACGTGCCTTTGAATAATGGTTTGTCTCATCAATCAAGGATATATCACTTCTTGAATGTAAAAAAACATGATTAAAGAGAATAGATTCTACACTGTAAAACAAAGACTATCAAGGATCATTACATCTTGATTTAAAACGACGCAATGGCCCTTTGAAAGTTGGTAACGTCCATTTGTGAAGTAAAGAGAAAAGAGCTGGCCGTTGAGCGAGAACCGACGGGCCGTTTGCATTAT
Source organism: Lytechinus variegatus (assembly GCF_018143015.1). Taxonomy (NCBI): domain Eukaryota; kingdom Metazoa; phylum Echinodermata; class Echinoidea; order Temnopleuroida; family Toxopneustidae; genus Lytechinus; species Lytechinus variegatus. The sequence continues at coordinate 33,619,572 of NC_054747.1, read as the reverse complement.
ATTTTTTGGGTTTTGTGCTTCGCCCATGTGAAATTTCATTTGTACAGAATAAAAAAAAATAAATCCGAGAACATGGGTGCAATATTGCATATTCATAGGTAAATTGGCATAGATTGAACCCTTAAAAATTAAAACATTTACTCACATTGTGATACGCAACACATGACAATGAAAACGATGAAGATGACATATATTCCGTTTGGTGTGAACATGATGACTGCAAAGTAATATATTTTTGCTGATATGAAATGAATGGTACAACAATGGTAGATGGTGACTATTGAAATGACATTGATGATATTCCGTTTTGATACATTTGCTTATCACAAGGCTGCAGTCTTTACAAAATTGGTAAGCGATGGTATCGTTTTTGTTGAGGATACACTCAGAATGGCACAAACTCCGACCACAGACTCCGAAACAGAGCAAAGCAATACAAGTCAATCCAAATAATTTAAACTAATAGCAAACCTCGAACGACAGGTTGCAAGATAAATTTTAGATCCAAGTTGATTTTGTCTTGGTTTCAAGTTGGGTAGAAACTTTCAAGCAATTTCTAAATCCGTGCTCCGAGTGAGCTCTCCTACAGAAACACTGAGATCAGTTTCTATGATACTGCACAAAAGCGCAGACCAACGGAGAGGCGTCAACGGAATATTGTATACCGTAATCATGGTAATGTGGAGGTACTCAATATTGTTATCACGCATAGAAACTTCCGCATACATTCGTAATTCCCATGATTCCGAAGCTTCGTAATTCTGAAGGTTCGGTTATTCCGAAGGTTCGTAATTCCGAAGGTTCATTAATCCGAAAACAAAATGAGGTTCGTAATTCCGAAGGTTCGTCAATCCGAAAACGAAATAAGGTTCGTTAATCCGAAAACGAAATAAGGTTCGTTAATCCGAAAATTAAATAAGGTTCGTATTTCCGAAAATGAAAAATTATTCATTTTGGTAACAAAAACGGTGTTGCATTACAAGATTACACGATATTATGCAATGACGATCGATGATACAAGCATGTGTTGTGGCCAAAAGCATGTATTTCATTAAGAATAGGGGCCCTGATCAAGCATAGGCTAATTTCGATTTTATCTGAGCAATTGCTGCCTAAACAAATGGTTTAAAGATGTAGGGGATCAAGTGTGTTGGTCGCGTGCGAGTAACCTCTAGATAATAGGATTTGTATTGGAGGGGATGTCATTTTTAATAACAGCTTCTGCTGGTAATAAAAATAATACTATAATAATGATCCTTGTGAGATGTTGAAAGCGCGAATCGCAAGCTCAAACTAGTAGACATTTCATGTAACAAGACGTGAACTTAAACATTCTGAGCAGTTTTTTTAATCGTGAGAAAGATGTGTATCTTTCTAAAGAATTAACTGTAATTTGTTTATATACTGACCTGGGGCCCGTTGCATAAAACTTTTTACCAGAGAAAACTCAGGTTGTTTTTACCGGAGTTTTTGCCCTGTGCTAAAGTCAATGGCGGAAATCAGACTAACCTTAGTTTTCAGTTTTTACCAGAGTTTTCTCAGGTAAAAAGTTTTATGCAACAGGCTTCTAATTAATCTTTTAAGGACTGCATTTAGTGACTCATGAATAGAATATATATCTCACGACCTAAATAATGAGAGCGCGAACCGCAAGCTTAAAATTTGTGATATTCCACCTGAAAACTGGACATTTTATATTTTTTTGTAACCAGGAATAGAATGAGTTCCTTAATAAACAATACTTGATGCGAGCGAGAAACGTGAGCCAAAATTTTCCGATTTCCAACCTGAAAACTGGACATTCTAAGCATTCTTGTAAAAAAAATAATAGCTGGGAGAACAGTTTTCAGAACTGAAGTGGCTTCCCTGGGTAAATATCATCTATATCATTATCATCATTCCAGGCCTACACGAAATTTCCAAAAGTTTGAGCACGTGATTCGCTCGCAACATCTCACAAGGATGCCCTTTTAACAGTAATTGACCAAAAAGGCGAATTTTACATCTTCAGATTTGATTTCTTTCCCCCCAAACCGCTTTCTCGCTACGCTCGCAGAAATGAAACGTAAATATATAATTTATCAATCAGTGATCACTTAATTTTTTTTGCTCAATTCAATTACTACAAAACACACAACCTCTTTCCACAGATGATAATCTCATGGTGAAAATAAACGTTTGCACCAAATTGCCCATATTGGCCCCCTTTTATGGCTTTGTCCCCTTTAGATCAGGTCAGAGCTTATATATTTAAAACTTCTCTTTGCGATCTTGCTCGCAGTTATTATCTAAATTTAGTTACATAGGCATCTCGTTTTGAAGATCACAAAAATATTGCCCATCATATTAATAAAAAATATATATCTCGCGCTCGCATTATTTAAAAAGGGTTTATTATGTTATTAAATATTTACTTTATTTTATAAGTATAAAGCTAATTATTGATTGTTAAGACTACCCTTTCAAAGAAACAATCAAAAATCTAGTTATGCTGCAGATCGAGGAAAATGTGGCTGAAAAAAATATTGCCCACCCCTATTTGACGAAAGTTGGATCCGCCGGGAGGGAGGCAGGGGGCACTTGCACCCCAAAAATGAAATAAAAAACAGGGAAATGAATATTTTCCAAAATGGGAAAGTTCCTTTTTCAAAAATAAATAAGCCAGAAATCACTTCAAAAAGGTTTTTATCTACTTAATCACTATCAAACACACAATGACTTCAAGCAGATGATAATCTTAAGGGGAAAATATCACCAAAGTGTCCATTTTGACGTATGAGTTTCATTTTTTGGCTTGTCCCTGTTACACCCACAAATGTAATAATCGCCCACAAATGTAATAACGCCCACAAATGTAATAACACTTTACCCACAAATGTAATAACGCCCACAAATGTAATAACACTTTACCCACAAATGTAATAATTTCACCCACAAATGTAATAATGCACTTTACCCACAAATGTAATAATTTTTGATCGCCCACAAATGTAATAATGACTTTACCCACAAATGTAATAAATTTGAAGGGATTTTTGGCAAATCCGTTCTAAGCTAAAATCGTATAGTCATGCGTTCATTTAGCACAAACCTGCAAAGTCTCATTTCCCGACCCGGTTAATTAACAAATTATAATAAAAATCCAAAGTCTTTATTCCAGACCCGGTTGTTTCAAAAATAATAATATGAGCCCAAAGTCTTTATTCCAGACCCGGTTGTTTCAAAAATTATAATATAAATCCAAAGTCTTTATTCCAGACCCGGTTGTTTCGAAAATAATAATATGAGCCCAAAGTCTTTATTCCAGACCCGGTTGTTTCAAAAATAATAATATGAGCCCAAAGTCTTTATTCCAGACCCGGTTGTTTCAAAAATTGTGTGTGTGTGTGTGTGTGTATTTGAGTTTTGTCAGACGTGCATCAATCAGATATGATTATTTACGTCTGGGACCGACCTTTAACGTCATCATCCGAAAGACGTGACCAGGGCTCGAACCTCTGCATCAATTTGTAACTTCCCCACAGCTTGGATTACGGTTACACTTCGTATTTCCGAAGCTTCGTAATTCCGAAGGTTCTTTATTCCGAAGGTTCGTAATTCCGAAACACGTAAATTGCCTATACCTCGATGTTCGTTAATCCGAAAACGAAAAAGGGTTCGTTAATCCGAACATTTGTGGCGTAATTCCGACGATTCGTTATTCCGAAGGTTCGATAATCCGAAAACGAAATAAGGTTCGTTGTTCCGAAGGTTCGTTAATCCGAAAACGAAATAAGGTTCGTTGTTCCGAAGGTTCGTTAATCCGAAAACGAAAAAAGGTTCGTTATTCCGAAGGTTCGTTGATCCGAAAACGAAATAAGGTTCGTTTTTCCGAAGGTTCGTTAATCCGAAAACAAAATAAGGTTCGTTTTTCCGAAGGTTCGTTAATCCGAAAACGAAATAAGGTTCGTTAATCCGAAAACAAAATAAGGTTCGTTAATCCGAAAACAAAATAAGGTTCGTTAATCCGAAAAATGAAAACCGGGAAAGCAGAAGCAGAGGCAAGGGGAGGGGGGCGGGGGACACTGTTGCCGTTCAATTATCATATGAGGATGGGAAGGCAAGGGCCTTCTGAACGAATTTTCGTTGGGGGTAAAGCCAAAAAATGAAACTCATACGTCAAAATTGGGACTGTGGTGATATTTTCACCTTAAGATTATCATCTGCTTGAAGTCATTGCCTGTTTGATAGTGATTAAGTAGAGAATAACTTTTTTGAAGTGACTTCTTATTATGGCAAAATGTATATTTAGGCTTTATTTTTCGGGAGAGAGTATAATGAGCGAGCGGCTTGGTAAAACAAATTCAAAGGTGAAGTTGTATAACGTTTTTTGTGGTCAGTTATTCTTAAAATGGCATTATTGCGAGGTGTTGCGAGCGTGAATCACAAGCTAAACTTTAGGTTATTTCAATAAAAAATGAAAATTAGTTTTTAAAAATCCGAGCAGATTTCTGCTGTCAATAAAAAGATGTGCATCTCACTAAAGAATTAACACGAGCGCAAAACGCGAGCTTAAACATACTGACCAGAAAAGGAACCTGTTAAAGAAAGCATTTAGTGACCTCTTTAGGATGCATATTTCACCAATCGAATGATAGTGCGAAGCGCAAGCTGAAAATTTTCAATATTCCAGCCTGAAAACTTAACTTAACTTGTATACTTTAAAAAGAGTATTTTATTTCGAAAAAACATGAAAAACGGCATATTTATTTTTGAAAAAGGAACTTTCCCATTTTGGAAAATATTAATTCCCCTGTTTTTTATTCCATTTTTGATGCCTCCCTCCCGGCGGATCCAACTTTCGTCAAATAGAGGGGGGGGGGGGGTTTTTTAGCCATATCTTCCTTGATCGGCAGTTTAAAGTTTATTTTTGTTTGTTTCTTTGAAAGGGTAGTCCTAACAGTCAATAATTAGCTTTATCCTTATAAAATAAAGTAAATATGTAATAACATGATAAACCCTTTTTAAATAATGCGAGCGCGAGCTATATTTTTGTTAATATGATGGGCAATATGTTTGTGATCTTCAAAGCGAGATGCCTATGTAACTAAATTTAGATAATAACTGCTAGCAAGAAGCGCGAACAGAATTTTTAAATATATAAGCTCTGATCTGATCTAAAGGGGACATTTTAAGAACTTTTTGCAGTTAGCCATGAAGACGATGCGTGTTTTAGCCAATGGCGGCGGAACGTATTTTTTTTTTTTGGGGGGGGGCAAAGTAAAAAAGGGGGCCAATAGGGGCAATTTGGTGCAAACGGATATTTTCACCATTAGATTATCATCCAAGAATGCTATAGAATGTCCAGTTTTCAGGTTGGAAAATCGGAAAAAATTTGGCTCACGTTTCTCGCTCGCATCAAGTATTGTTTATTGAGGAACTCATTCTATTCCTGGTTACAAAAAAGAAGTATGAAATGTCCAGTTTTCAGGTTGGAATATCACAAATTTTAAGCTTGCGGTTCGCGCTCTCATTATATATTTCGTGAGATATATATTCTATTCATGAGTCACTATAAATGCAGTCCTTAAAAGATTACTTTCTGAAGCCTGTTGCATAAAACTTTTTACCTGAGAAAACTCTGGTAAAAACTGAAAACTAAGGTTAGTCTGATTTCCGCCAATTACTTTAGCACAGGGCAAAAACTCCAATAAAAACAACCTGAGTTTTCTCAGGTAAAAAGTTTCATGCAACGGGCCCCAGGTCATTATATAAACAAATTACAACTCGCCCTCGCATTAATTCTTTAGAAAGATACACATCTTTCTCATGATTACAAAAAATGCTCCGAATGCTCACTTCACGTCTTGTTACATGAAATGTCTACTAGTTTCAGCTTGCGATTCGCGCTTTCAACATCTCACATGGATCATTATTAGTATTATTTTTATTTTTATTTCCAGCAGAAGCTGTTATTAAAAATGACATCCCCTCCAATACAAATCCTATTATCTAGAGGTTGCTCGCACGCTTCCAACACACTTGATCCCCTGCATCTTTAATTAAACCATTTGCTTATAGGCATCAATTGCTCAGATAAAATCGAAATTAGCCTATGCTTGATCAGGGCGCCATTCTTAATGAAATACATGCTTTGGCCCCAACACACATCATCGATCGTTATTACTATCATTGCATAATATCGTGTAATCTTGTAATGACAACATCGTTTTTGTTACCAAAATGAATTATTTTCATTTTCGGAAATACGAACCATATTTAATTTTCGGATTAACGAACCTTATTTCGTTTTCGGATTAACGAACCTTATTTCGTTTTCGGATTAACGAACCTTATTTCGTTTTCGGATTAACGAACCTTCGGAATTACGAACCTTATTTCGTTTTCGGATTAACGAACCTTCGGAATTACGAACCTTATTTTGTTTTCGGATTAACGAACCTTCGGAATTACGAACCTTATTTCGTTTTCGGATTAACGAACCTTCGGAATTACGAACCTTATTTCGTTTTCGGATTGACGAACCTTCGGAATTACGAACCTTCGGAAATACGAACCTTCGGAAATACGAACCTTCGGAATAACCGAACCTTCGGAATTACGAAGCTTCGGAATTACGAATGTATGCGTTGGATTACAGGCGCACGCCACAACGCCTAGTCAAAAATTATAATATAAATCAAAAGTCTTTATTCCAGACCCGGTTGCTTAGAAAATAATAATATAAGTCCAAAGTCTTTATTCCAGACCCGGTTGTTTAGAAAATAATAATATAAGTCCAAAGTCTTTATTCCAGACCCGGTTGTTTAAAAAATAATAATATAAGTCCAAAGTCTTTATTCCAGACCCGGTTGTTTAAAAAAATAATCATATGAGCCAAAAGTCTTTATTCCAGACCCGATTGTTTAAAAAATGATTATATAAGTCCAAAGTCTTTTTTCCAGACCCTGTTGTTTCAAAAATCATGATATGAATCCAAAATCTTTTTTCCAGACCCGGGTGTTTAAAAAAATCATGATATAAATCCAAACTCTTTTTTCCAGACCCGGTTATTTCAAAAATTATAATTTTAGTCCCAAATGAGATACATTAATGATATTCCAGTGGAATAAAAATGAGAATCGAGCTTAGTCTTTTCTCCAGACGCTAATGGTAAATTGAAAATCAAGCATAGTCTTTGCTCCAGACCCGGTAACTAAAAGCTGAAACTTTATAGTAATGTGTTTATATGGCACATAAATGCGAAATCTTTTTTCCTGACCCGGTTAATTAAAAAATTATAATATAAGTCCAAAGTCTTTTTTCCAGACCCATTTATATCAAAAATTATAATAATTATAAAAAAACAAAGACCCACGATCCTATTTATGTTGAATAACATGGAAATGTAGTGTAGTCTTTCTGTCAGACCCAGTTATAAAAGTCATTAAAAACACAACAACAACAACAAAACAAAGACCCTGCAACCATTAAAGGTCAAGTCCACCTCAGAAAAATGTTGATTTGAATCAATAGAGGAAAATCAGACAAGCACAATGCTGAAAATTTCATCAAAATCGGATGTAAAATAAGAAAGTTATGACATTTCAAAGTTTTGTTTATTTTTAACAAAATAGTTATATGAACGAGCCAGCTACATCCAAATGAGAGAGTCGATGATGTCACTCACTCACTCTTTCTTTTGGTTTTCATTGTTTGAATTATACATTATTTCAATTTTTACGAATTTGACGATTAGGACCTCCTTGCCTAAAGCACAAAATGTTAAAATAATAAATTTCCACGTGTTGCAGGGAGGAACGGCGGCGGCGGCGTCAACATCAAATCTTAACCTAAGGTTAAGTTTTTGAAATGACATCATAACTTAGAAAGTATATAGACCTAGTTCATGAAACTTGGCCATGAGGTTAATCAAGTATTACTTAACATCCTATTAGAGTTTCACGTCACATGACCAAGGTCAAAGGTCATTTAGGGTCAATGAACTTAGACCATGTTGGGGGAATCAACATCAAAATCTTAACCTGAGGTTAAGATTTTGAAATATCATCATAACTTAAGAAATATATAGACCTAGTTCATTAAACTTGACATAAGGTTAATCATGTATTACCAAACATCCTGCATGAGTTTTACGTGACATGACCAAGGTCAAAGGTCATTTAGGGTCAATGAACTTTGGCCGATTTGGGGGTATCTGATGAATTACAATCAAAACTTAAAAGGTTTTGGATCTGATTCATGAAACTTAGACATAATAGTAATCAAGTATCACTGAACATCCTGGGCAAGTTTCAGGTCACATGGTCAAGGTCAAAGGTCATTTAGGGTCAATGAACTTTGGCCGAATTGTTTTTTTTTTGTTGAATTACCATCATAACTTTGAAAGTATGGTCTAGTTCATAAAACTTGGACATAAGAGTAATCAAGTATCACTGAACATCCTGTGTGCATTTTAGGTCACATGACCAAGGTCAAAGGTCAATGAACTTTGGCCATAATGGGGGTATCTGTTGAATTACCATCATAACTTTGCAAGTTTATTGATCTGACTTTTGAAACTTGGACATAAGAGTAATAAAGTATCACTGAATATCCTGTGCAAGTTTCAGGTCACATGATCAAGGTCAAAGGTCATGTGAGGTCAATGAATTTTGGCCACATTGGGGGTATTTGTTGAATTACCATCCTATCTCTGTAAGTGTATTGGTCTAGTTCATAAAACGTGGAAATAAGAGTAACCAAGTATCACTTGACATCTTGTGCGAGTTATAGTAGTTTTCAAAGTCAGCACTGCTGCTATGTTGAATCGCGTGATGCAGGTGAGACGGTCAGAGGCATTCCACTTGTTTATTATTATTATTTCTTGTATATTCATTCCTTTTTTTATGAAAAAAAAACACAAAACCTTTAAATACATATAAACAAAAAACTGAGGAATAAGATATCAGCACACAATATGGGGATTACTTCCCGTAAACGATAAGGTTGTTGATCGACGATCTATGAGATATTATATAAAAGAAAATCATTCTAGCAAGAGGGGATAAAGTTTTAACAAGTTCTTCGGTACTTTAAATTTTCAGTGTGCCAAGCACCATTTGTAATATATTCAGCATTTTTTTTTATTAGTTACAATTCGAATAATCTCAGTGGCCTAAGATATATTTTCTGGGGTTATATTGACCCGTTAAGTAAAGAGAGAGAGAGAGAGAGAGGATTTATGTGATCAAGAAGTGATAAGATAGGAAAAAAACTGATTTGAAATGACTGAAAGAGAGACAGGCAAAGAAAGAAGAGCCCCCTCCCACACCCGTACCAGAGTTACGGAGTTAGGCTGTCCCGTCGGTGGATTCAGGTCCATCAACATCTTGAGGTTTAATCTTTCCAGGGGGCAAACGTGTGTGGGTGTGTGTTTGAGTGTGTGTGTGTTTGAGTTTTGTCAGACGTGTCTCAATCAGATATGATTATTTACGTCTGGGACCGACCTTTAACGTCACCATCCGAAAGACGTGACAAGGGCTCGAACCTCGAACCTCTGCATCAATTTGTAACTTCCCCACATAGCTTTGATTACAGGCGCACGCCACAACGCCCAGTCTTTAAATATGGTGTAGTCTTTGCTCTAGACCCATGCAGTTATTTCAAAATAGGAAATTATTAGAAACGATAAAACAGACAAACAATATTAACAAAGACGCCACAATATCATTGATGTAGAATAACGTTGTTGTTGTTGTTATTTTGGGTTTTTAACGCGCGTACCATTCAGATCTGAATATTTACACCTTTTATTAATTTGACGTTTTTGTGGTATTCAATTCAATTCAATTTTATTCATTTCACTTCCATCAAACAAAAACAAGTTGTATACCAACTTACGGTATGCCTTATCAAAGGGTTTTATAGTTTGGGAGATGCTGGTGTCTAAGTTTTTAGATTAATCTTTTGCTTAATTTGTATTTTAAGAGAACTGGTTGTGGGGTAAAGACAACTCTCTAAACCCAAGCATTTTAACTGGGTTTAATTTTAAAGATTGGTCTTAGCTTTGATTTTTTCAATATTTGTTTATCTTATAAATAGCTGGGTCTAGACGAAGGTCTAAGCATAATAATAATGTTATTCAACAGGAATAAGAATATGGGCTGTGGTGTAGTGGTTCTGACTCTCGCCTTGTAAACAGAGGGTCGTGTGTTCGAATCCCACCGCGGTCTAGCGTCCTTTGGCAAGGCGTTAATTCACACTTTGCCACTCTCGACCCAGGTGCTAAATGGGTACCCGGTAGGATGCGAAAGATATTGTATGTTTGATTTTGCCAGCGCCATAATGAGGCTGCGATGAATGCAAGGAATGCTCCCCAGGGAGTGGAAATTGTGCACTTTTCGTGCGGGATAGAAATGAATCCAATGACCGGGGTAATAATATGCTGTAACGCGCTTTGGGCCATTCTGGGAAAAGCGCTTTATAAAAATTGGCTATTATTATTATTATTATGACAAAGTCTTATGTTTTTAAGATTGTTTGAATTAATTTGTAAATGACTGGGTCTGGAATAGAGACAACGCTCTAAACATGTGCTTTTGTACTTGGTCTTAATTTGGAGGATTGTTGGTTCTTAGATTCGTTGTTGGGGGTTGGGTTTTATTGTTTTTTTATTCTTGAAATAATTGCGTCTGGAGGAAAGTCTACAATCGATCTCCATGTTATTCCACAGTAGTTAGATTATTGGGTATTTGTTTAGACAATTTTATTTTTAAATGATAACCAAGTCTGGAAAATGGACGTTTTCTTTGCAATAGCATAACTACAATGTTTTGTAGGGGTCTTAGTATTAATATACAAAAGAATCTGGGTGTGGGGTACAGACATATTTTTTACTGGGTATAAATTTTAAAAATTGGTTTTAGATTTGGTTTTGTTTTTTAATTCATTTCTTAGATAACCTGGTCTGGAGGAAAGAGTACGTTTTACAACTCATGTTATTCCAAGAGAATATGATAGGGTCTTATGTTAGAAGATTTTTTTTGCGTAATTTTTGTAATGATTAGGTCTGGAATAAAGACAACATTCTAAACCTCTTTTTAAGAACATGTTCTTAGGTTCAAGGATTGTTTGGTATTAGATTTGGAGTTATTTATATTTTTACTCTTAGCCTTATTTTGAAAAACAAATGACTGGGTCTGGCTGAAAGACTACGCTATATGTCCATGTTATCCAGCATTAATAAGATTATGGGGTCTTTATACGGTTTTTGTTGTTGTTGTATTGTTATTTACAATTTTTGAATAACAAGGTTTGGAGAAAAGGCTAAGCTCGATTTTCTTTTTTTCCACTGGAATACCATTATGGTATCTTAGTTTGGACTTATATTATAATTTTTTAAATAACTGGGTCTGGAAAAAAGACTTTGGACTTACATTATAATTTTTGAAACTACTGCGTCTGGAAAAAGACTGGACTTTTGTGCTATATGAAGGCATTACTATATAGGGTTTTAGTTTTTAGTTTTAAATAACCGGGTCTGGATAAAAGACTATGCTTGATTCTCAATTTACTCATAGCGCGTATATTCACAATACGTTCAGTATAATTTAAAACAACAACAAAGACTTTGATTCCACCAGTTTTAATTAACTGGGTCTGGAGAGAAGACTAGGCTCGATTCTCATTTTTATTCCACCGGAACATCATTATCGTATCTTAGTTTGGACTTATATCATAATATTTGAAACAATCGGGTCTGGAATAAAGACTTTGGACTTACATTATTATTTTTTAAACAACCAGGTCTGGAATAAAGACTTTGGATTTATATTATAATTTTTGAAACAACAGGGTCTGGAAAAAGACTTTGGATTTATATTATAATTTTTGAAACAACCGGGTCTGGTGAAAAGACTTTGGACTTATATTATCATTTTTGAAACAATCCGGTCTGGAATAAAGACTTTAGGCTCATATGATTATTTTTTAAACAACCGGGTCTGGAATAAAGACTTTGTACTTATATTATAATTTTTTAAACAACCAGGTCTGGAATAAAGACTTTGGATTTATATTAAATTTTTTAAACAACCGGGTCTAAAATAAAGACTTTGGACTTATATTAATATTTTTTAAACAACCGGGTCTGGAATAAAGACTTTGGATTTATATTATAATTTTTTAAACAACAGGGTCTGGAATAAAGACTTTGGATTTATATTATAATTTTCTAAACAACCGGGTCTGGAGAAAAGACTTTGGACTTATATATTATTTTTTAAACAACCGGGTCTGGAATAAAGACTTTGGACTTATATTATAATTTTTTAAACAACAGGGTCTGGAATAAAGACTTTGGATTTATATTATAATTTTCTAAACAACCGGGTCTGGAGAAAAGACTTTGTACTTATATTATCATTTTTGAAACAATCGGGTCTGGAATAAAGACTTTAGGCTCATATGATTATTTTTAAAACAACCGGGTCTGGAATAAAGACTTTGTACTTATATTATAATTTTTTAAACAACCGGGTCTGGAATAAAGACTTAAGGCTCATATTATTTTTTTTTAAAACAACCGGGTCTGGAATAAAGACTTTGGATTTATATTATGATTTTTGAAACAACCGGGTCTGGAGAAAGACTTTGGACTTATATTATCATTTTTGAAACAATCGGGTCTGGAATAAAGACTTTGGACTTATATTGTTATTTTTTAAACAACCGGGTCTGGAATAAAGACTTTGGATTTACATTATAATTTTTGAAACAACAGGGTCTGGAAAAAGACTTTGGATTTATATTATAATTTTTTAAACAACCGGGTCTGGAGAAAAGACTTTGGACTTATATTATCATTTTTTAAACAATCGGGTCTGGAATAAAGACTTTAGGCTCATATGATTATTTTTTAAACAATCGGGTCTGGAATAAAGACTTTGTACTTATATGATTATTTTTTAAACAACCGGGTCTGGAATAAAGACTTTGGATTTATATTATAAATTTTGAAACAACCGGGTCTGGAATAAAGACTTTGGATTTATATTATAATTTGTTAATTAACCGGGTCAGGAAAAGAGACTTTGCACTTTAGTGCTATATGAACGCATTACTATACGATTTTAGTTCAGAACGGATTTGCCAAAAATCCCTTCAAATTTATTACATTTGTGGGTAAAGTCATTATTACATTTGTGGGCGATCAAAAATTATTACATTTGTGGGTAAAGTGCATTATTACATTTGTGGGTGAAATTATTACATTTGTGGGTAAAGTGTTATTACATTTGTGGGCGTTATTACATTTGTGGGTAAAGTGTTATTACATTTGTGGGCGTTATTACATTTGTGGGCGTTATTACATTTGTGGGTGCAACATACCCCCAAACGAAAATTCGTTCGGCCGCCCTTGCCTTCCCATCCTCATAAAATTGATCGGCAACAGTGACCCCGCCCCCCTCCCCTTTGCCTCTGCTTTCCCGGTTTTCATTTTTCGGATTAACGAACCTTATTTTGTTTTCGGATTAAATAATAATAATAATAATAGTACATTTCTTAAATACGCATAACACCTACAGGTCTCTATGCGCGAGTGACTAACTCAAACATTCTGAAAAAGGTGGGTTTTTAATTGAACTTTGAATTTCTCAAGCTGGGTAATATTTCTTAATGTCGATGGAAGAGAATTCCATTGTGCTGGTGCAGCTTTCTGGAAAGCTGATCCCCATATGATTTGGTCTTGACAGTAATTTCAGAGAGAAGATTTTGTGAGCCAGAACGGAGATTACGCTTAGGTTTATGAATCTGGACAAGTTCTTGAAGATAAGCAGGGGCAATACCATGAATACATTTGAATGTTAATATGAGAAGTTTATATTTGATCCTGGATCGAATGGGTAGCCAATGAAGGTCAGATAAGATAGGGGAGATGTGTTCAAATTTTCCTTTTCGAGTTATAAGTCTTGCAGCAGAATTTTGGATATGTTGCAATTTATCGAGAAGCGATTCCGGTATTCCGAATAGTAAACTATAATTATTATCTAAGTGACTTAAGATGAAGGCATGTACTAATTTTTCTGTTGTTTTCCTATCAAGATATTTTCCCATTTTCCCAATTTTGTGTAACCCAATTGCAGCAGCCCTACAAATACTGTTAACATGGGACTTCATTCCTAATTCATTCTCGACAATTACCCCTAGATCCCGTGCCTTGGAGACTGGCTGAATAATTGAACCAGCAACATTTAGAGTTGAGACATTATCTGAGTTTCTGTGACGCGATGCTATGTGCAAGATTTCAGTTTTCTCAGAATTCAACTTCAAACCATTCATAATTGACCATGTCATAATTTCATCTAAACAGGACTCTATCCTAGGGATAATTGAACTACGGTCCTTATCTGAGAATATCATATATAACTGGGTATCATCTGCATATACAATTCTGCTCATACCTTGCTCCTCAATAATGGATTCTAGAGAAGCAGTATACATTATATAACACAGCGGTCCCATTACAGAACCCTGAGGTACGCCATCTGACAACGAAACTGGTGCAGATGACACACAATAAATTACTACACTCTGAGAACGATTTCTAATATATGAGTTGAACCAGTTCAGATTAACGAACCTTATTTCGTTTTCGGATTAACAAAACCTTATTTCGTTTTCGGATTAACGAACCTTATTTCGTTTTCGGATTAACGAACCTTCGGAACAACGAACCTTATTTCGTTTTCGGATTAACGAACCTTTGGAACAACGAACCTTATTTCGTTTTTGGATTAACGAACTTTCGGAACAACGAACCTTATTTCGTTTTCGGATAATCGAACCTTCGGAACAACGAACCTTATTTCGTTTTCGGATTATCGAACCTTCGGAACAACGAACCCTTTTTCGTTTTCGGATTAACGAACATCGAGGTATAGGCAATTTACGTGTTTCGGAATTACGAACCTTCGGAATAAAGAACCTTCAGAATTACGAAGCTTCGGAATTACGAAGTGAAACCGGGATTTACGCCAGTGATATCATGGATATAGATCATGTATAATTTATTGAAAATTAAAATGACTATAAATTCTGAATTATCCAGGGAACCCTTTTCTATAGGATATCTTCATTTTCATATACGTTTTATATTTTTTACAACTTCATAAATTTTGCCTGATATACTATACCTTTCCATACTCACACTTTCCTGGCGGAGAATGCAATCTATGACAACAAAGCGTTTGCATTATAGCGTAAATTTAGGAGTTGGGAGAAATTAATGGCCAAACTCAGATTTCCAAACCTATTTTGAGGGGTTTATATATATATATATATATATAAGCATCATGGTTTTCCACGTATTGGCAATAAAAAGACATCAGGAATGCGAAACAAATTCACGAGTAATGCAGTTTTTGTAATGCCAACAATTAAGTTCTTTTATTCACTCTCCAAATTTTCGGTAGACCTCTACCTTCTTCAGGGAAGATTCGTGAATTGTGACAAGTTTGAATGACAGTTGTTTTTATTAAAGCGTGCGCGATCTCAGCGGGACTAGGGTAACTGCTGCTAGGTGCGCAAAATGCTGTTATTAATGTATATTGCGCGCTTTTTGGTAAAATATCATTAATGACGTAAGTTACGTAATATACGTAACAATAAAAGAATATGATTTAAGTTTTGTAACAATGAAAAGATTTCGTAATAATAAGAGTGTCTAGCTGAGATCGCGCACGCTGCACATTGCATAGAGAGATCATAATAAACATGAAAGCTGAATTAAGGAAATTAAGGCAAAGAGGAGAAAGATAATGGTTATCTATAGAATGTGAATGGGTTGAGCCAAGACATATCCTTGTTGAGGCCGTTTTCAAATGTGCGGCTTTTGACAATATGTCTCAGCTCAGCCCATTTCCGTTCCTCTGCCGATCTGTATCCTCCGCCGAAGATGCAGACTTTGATATCTTTGACAGAGTGATTAGGGAGGTTGAAGTGTTCGGCCACAGGAAAGTCCTTTTTGTTTTTGGTGATGGAGCTTTTGTGGTTATTGAATCTAGTGCGAAATTTGGTGCTAGTTTCACCAATGTAAGAGACCCCCGGGCATTTGGAACACATTATGCAATATAAGACATTCTGTGCGTCACATGTGTGGTTAGGGGGGTGGACAGTAAGGGACTGAGACATTTTTACTGTGCTGTCGGTAGTTAAGTGAGTGCACACTTGGCATCGTGGCTTGCCACATCTTTTGTTGCCTTTTGGGGGCGAAGGCTTGGGCAGTTCGCTGCTTACTAGTAGCTTTCTAATGTTTGGGGGCTGGCGTTGCGAGTGAAGGGGAGGATCGCCCATAGCTGTTGAGAGTTTAGGGTCAAGGTTGATATTGGCAGACCATTCCCTCTTTGTGGTATTGGCAAACCTTTTGGCCTGGGGATGGTACGTAGTGACAAGAGGGATCCTTTCATTATTCCCTTGTTTTGGTTCTGCAGATAGGAGATCCTCTCTTGATTTATTTCTAACCTGGGCAAGGGCATGGTGGACAAGTATATATATATATATATATATATATATATATATATATATACATATATACATATTACTTGGAAATAAATTTCTTGAAACTGCAATGCATTACCTTGTCTCTTATATATATATCGTGGATATAGATCACGTATAATTTATTGAAAAATTAAAATGACTCTCAATTCGTAATTATCCAGGGAACCCTTTTCTATAGGATATCTTCATTTCCTAATAGACGTTTTATATTTCTTACAACTTTATTTTGTCTGATATACTATACCTTTCCATACTTACACTCTCCTGGCGGGAATGCAATCTATGACAACAAAACGTTTGCATCATAGCGTGTTGTCAGCTGGGGTCAAATGTTACGTGTTTTTTCCAAACCAATCAGGTGTCTATATATAGGCTACTGTTCAACTTCTTTGTCATGTTTTGGGTGCAGCTGTAGATGCACCAATGAACACCGCCTTATTGTCTTGTCTTTTTGGGATATCATATTCGTGTATCCAACGTTATCGTATTGTATTTACAACATACACATTAGTGGAAAATTTCAAATGCATATACATTATCCCATAGTGTACGTTATAATTATGTAAACCTTTGGCCGGTATTCTCAAATCAGAGTTACATCGGCCTAGGCCATATGATATAAAAATATATAGGAAAGAGAAAACAAGAAAAAGAAAAGGGGTAAGATGTAATAAATTTGATCATCTTGAAATAGGGCCTATACTATAAACAAGTGAGAAAGGGGTAAAGAATTAACCCTTTTTGCGATGATGTTGCAATTTTGCACATTCATTCAATTAAATTCAACAACCGTAATAATTAGTTTTCTCCCCTATCTTCAAAATCGATAAATTATCACAAGGCAATAGGACTTGAATAATATATAAATGATAATAACAAGTATCAATGGTGCAATATGGAAATTTAGATTTTTTTAAAGAAAATAACATGGAGGCAATCTCCATTATTATCCCCCAAAATTAATTCAGCGTGCAAAGAGTTAAAAGATGGCTAAATGGAACGGGAATTGATGGCGGCAAAGGGAAAACAAAGAGGGCAAAATAAACGAGAAATAAGGAAGAATTGAATGAGCAAAAATGCTTACATAAAATCTGAATCGAAAGGGGGTGGGGGGGGGGGATTAAGAACATGACCGGACAGCCGATTGAAAAAAAAAGAATTGGAAGAAAGATGGATGGCATAAAACATTGCGTATGTCTATTTTGCTAAATTTCATGAAATGAAAACGGTTGAATCAGGACAAAAAATAATGAATTTAGAGAGGTTCCAGACGTATGGTGGCCCTAAAGGGACATCGCATATAGACCAAATCGCGAATATTCACGATGAAATTGGCGACGAAATTCACGACGTCGCCAATTTCGTCGCGAATTATTCACGACGTCGCCAATTTCGTCGCCAATTTGAATATTGACGACGAAAATAACGACGAAATTCGCAACATCGTGAATTTCGTCGCGAATTATTCACGACGTAGTGAATTTCGTCGCCAATTTGTTTTGCTTGCATGGGCGGTATGCGGTCGGGTTGAAACCAACTCGCCTGCTGCTAATTCGTCCACTCACAACAGGGTCTACATTCATTTAGTATAATGCAAGTCTGTCCATTAACTTTTCGCCTAACAACCATGGTCCAATAACCTTTTATTTCAGTCATCTCTTCGTCTTATCACCAGTTCGTCTTTGACCATTTCGTCTCATAACTAGTTGGTCTAATATCAATTTTATTTTCCTTAATTTTGCCCAATTTACACTTGACATTACTAACCTTGGCATTAGACCACTTGAAAATAAACCATTGAAACGACAGAACGATGTCCACTGCTTTCCATATGCATAGGCGGATCCAGGGAGACGAGGGGCCCGCCCACCCCCATTGGCGGAGCAAAAATGGGAAAAAAGGAAAGAAAGAAAAAAGAGGGAAAAGATAGTAGAGAAAAGGAAGAGGAGACGAGTGAATAAAATAAGATGAGGGAAGACATGGAAATAAAAAGAATCTTTCATGTCACTATATGAATTTTCCGCTCGCGCTTCGCGCTCGCATCAATTGTTTAGTTACATAGCTATCCTGTTTACGATTACAAAAATTGATTAAAAATTTCCATTCTTTATGTAGAAATGTCAAAGTTTTTAGCTCGCGCATTGCGCACACATCAATTGTTTATTATACTAGTATACCTTTCCTGTTTAAGTTACAAAAAGTCCTTAGAATTCTCAATTTTAGGTAAAAGTGTAAAATACTCCAGCTCGAGCATCGCGCTCGCATTATTTGATTTTTAAAATATATAACGTCTTCGTGACTGTAACTGCATGCAGTCTTTAACAGGTACCTTCAATTTCCACCAGTTCATTTCTGCTCGCGCTTCGCGTTCGTAATAATTATTTATTTGCATGCACATCTTTTTTAGGAAAACAAACATTGCAAAGAATATTAAAATTTTAGGAAAAAATACATTAGATTTAAAAAAAATCAGCTCGCGTATAAATAAGGATTATGATATATATTTATGTTGATTTATAAGAATAAAGCTAAGAAGGCTCCCTCTTCACAGAAACCAAAAATCATCTTCGAGCGGCCGATCGGGGAAAATATGACTGAAAAATGATGCCCCCCCTATTGGCGAAGGCTGTTTTGCGGTCATTTCTATGACACTGTATACACAAGGAACTAGTGCTTTATTCATACATTATGAACCACGCAGGGTCCATGGTATTATATAACTCTCTACGCGGTTGTGAGAGGTAACCATGGGAACAGATTAGATAGGGTAGGGGATGGAATGTGCTAACCCAGTGAAAAGTCTGCTACTGGGAAATGATGACAATATGCCAATGCATGGGAGCCTATACAAACACAACAGGCTGGATCCGCCCCTGGAACACCTATAAGTCAATGCGAGCGCGAGCGAAAATTTGATATAGTGACATGAAATATTCTTTTTATTTCCATGTCTTCCCCTCATCTTATTTTTTTCACTCTTCTTCCTCTTCTTTTTTTTAATTCGCTATTTTTTTAAATTTTTTCTTCCCTTTTCATGTTTTATTGCTCCGCCAATAGGGGGGGGGGGGGGGGGGTGGGGGGAAGCGGGCCCCTCAGCCCCCTCCCCCCGGATCTGCCTATGCATATGGATAGCAGTGGACATCGTTCTGTTGTTTCAATGGTTTACTTTCAATTGGTTTAATGTCAGCTCGTCTGCTATCATTTGGTCTACCATCAGTTCGTCCATTATCCACATGGTCTAATTGCCATTTCGTCTAATAATCAAGTTGGCCCAATTACCATTTATTCCATGTGCCATTTGGTCTAATTGAACTAAGTGTTATAATTGGGCGAAATTAAGGAAAATGAAATTGATATTAGACCAACTAGTTAGGAGACGAAATGGTCAAAGACGAACTGGTAATAAGACGAAGTGATGACTGTACCAAATGATTATTGGACCATGGTTGTTAGGCGAAAAGTTAATGGACAGACTTGCATTATACTAAATGAATGTAGACCCTGTTGTGAGTGGACGAATTAGCAGCAGGCGAGTTGGTTTCAACCCGGCCGCATACCGCCCAGGCAAGCAAAACAAATTCACGACGAAATTGGCGACGAAATCCACGACGTCGTGAATTTCGTCGTGAATAATTCGCGACGAAATTCACGATGTCGCGAATTTCGTCGTGAATTTCGTCGTCAATATTCAAATTGGCGACGAAATTAACGATGTCGTGAATTTCGTCGTGAATATTCGCGATTTGGTCTATATGCGATGTCCCTTCAGGGCCACCATACAGATGTCCCACTCAACCCAACAGATAGACATGCCCTTTCAGTTACATTATTAGAATTTCATTTTCATAAGGCCCAAAACTTTCTCGCTCGCTTTGCTCACTCGGGACATCTTGGAAATGTCCCATCTTTATTATGTTTAGTTTATATAATGCCAATAAATCAAAATGGCTGACTCTTTATACAAAGTGGCTCTTTCCCTATCCGAACTGGTTCTCTCCTTACTCAAAATCTCTCTCATTCTTATTAGCTATGTCAGTATCATAATAGACCAACTATCATTATGTGCCAAATTAAATTAAAATGGCTATGGAAATATCGACGATCACTCCCCTTCACCCCATCACCAAAACAAATCGCCACCATTGTCCTCCGTGCTAGATCAATTTGTTTCTATGTGTGGGTATGTATATTATGGAAGTAATGTAGCATTTAGTATAGTGTTAGTATGTTCGTGAAAACTTGCAAAAGATTGTTTTGGGGATGCATATTTTCATTGTTACATTTCCGTGTTCATAAAATTGTTCAATATTTTCCGGTTTGGTCGAGTCGTGATTCCTATGTAGCCAAGGTCCTGGGAAGCAGTGGTGCTGGGTGTTTTATTTTAGGCAGCCCCCTGGAATCCCGGTAGGTGTGTCATATTGGAGATATTTAAGGAAAATAGCCAACATATTGTGTTGAGACCCATACATGTATTCATATTTTGTTTGCGTGTTAAATTTTGGGGGACCAAAAAGACCTTTATTTTGTAGTGATTTTTTTTGCTTTGTCAAGTTTCTTCGGACTAAAACTACTTTCATTTTGCATTCAAACCTTTACTTTTTTTCTCTGTTGCTTGCTGATTAAATACTTTAGCACCCCCGGGCCCGGCAAAAAAAAAAAAAAATCACAGGGCATAGTACAGTGTACGTAGCCCGAGCGTGCACATTTATAATACCTTGGTCACATTTGTTCTACGACTGATTTAAAACAGCTGTTTTCGACTCGTCGTACGGCTGCCGTAGAGCAAATGTGACCGAGGTATAAGTTAAAAATACCCTTCATGAATATGCACCAGATCGCACAGTTTCAAGAAAAAAAAGAAGAGGGAACATCATACAAAACGATAGAAGGCGTACTCCGTAAACCCCGTGGAGCAGGATCAGGGCTCCGTAACACAAAGGTTTGCGATGAATTGCAAATATGAAAGAACACTTCTGATTGGCTCCTGGTCAGTATTTTGCGCCAAATTTGCTTGTAAACTTGATTTTGATAGGTCAGTTCATTTATCGGTTGATCGCTAATCTTTGTGATACGGAGCCCAGATGGGGTATAAGTTTAAAGGTCTCAAAATGGGTACAACGCTGGTGAAACGTCCGGAGGGAGGGGCTAAAAATTGCCATTGATCAGATATGCATATACTATGTCAAACCCAGAAAGTCAAATAATTAACAGTTAAATCGTTTTTTAGTTCAGTTATTTTCATTTTTTTTGAGGGGGGGGGGGGGTGGGATAAGGTCCGCCTTGTACGTAGAACGTTGTCAATTAGCGTCGTTCGGCACTCTGATCTAGAAAGAGTTTCTACTTGTCTTGTCGAATTCACCTCCAGCCTCATGCATTTGCTTTATACCGATGAAGAGTATATTTTTGTACAAATTACTTTAACTGCAAATCAGAGTTCTACAGTGCGAATCAAAAAAAAGTTTACACTTTGAAAAAACCCTGGGAATTAAAAAATATATAACATGTGGGTAATTTTTTCACATACACTCTTGGGTTTGGGTCTCATCTATCCAATGAAAGTAAAAGTTTTTACAGAATGTTACACTTGAGTGAGCACTGTCCGTTTTTGTAAAGCTCGCAGAAATCTGTTTGCGCAGAATTGCCCGTTTTCACGCTGTGTCAAGGGGAAAGGGCAAAATCAAACTTACCCTGCACAACGTTTCTCACACATTTCCTTTGCAATTTTAGTCAACTGAAATTAAACAGATACATTCAAGCATTTTGTAGCAATTTTGCCCCCAAATTAAAATTTCAACACTTAGTAAGCACAGCCTTCATTCTTTTTTGTGCCAGCTGGATCTGAGGACATAACTGATTCTGAACAAAAGTTTATATCAGACATCTCCAGCATTTTTCACTAAGTTTTTATCATTTATAGTGAGTTTACATTCAATTTTTCATTTAATACTAGTTCCTCCACACTTTTTCCAATCTTGAAAAATTGTTAACAAAATAAAAATCAAGCCTAAGCAATTTCATGTAAATGACAGCTTAGTGTAAAGCAAATATCGTCACGATGGCCTCGGTGTGTGGGGGGAGTGGGATGGGGCTCAATGCACTCTTCGAAGTGTTTCGGGTAAGGAAACAAGTTTAAAAGGGTAAAAGATATCTTCAAATCAATTTTACAATTAGATTCCATGTGTTCTCCATGATTATGGTCTACTTTTATTCGCATAACTATTTCAAAGTTCTGCGCAAATCATTTTTCACTAACTTTTCAAAAGAAAGTGGTGCTCACTCAAGCGGAAATATTTTTTGACAATTATATCGTCATTTGCTCAAACGGATCTGTACCAATGATAAAATATGGAAAAATCTTCAGAATATGACAAATGTATGATTTACAGCATTTTTTCTAAGTGTAAACTTTTTTTGGATACGCACTGTAGACGACGTTGTCTTCCTGCGAAAAAACTGCATTTTGCACTAAATCACGACCAAAGGCTACACATCGGCAAACCTCCGACTTCATGATTAGTTATTGCTGCCAAAATACTTTGTGTGAATTGGAAGTGAATTGCACAACCAAGAAAAAAAAGAGGATAATGGCGCAGTAAAAACCTCACCGATAGAAACAATACATTTGATTTGCTTGCATTTTTCAGGAAAAAAAAAACACGTCATACCCCATTGTGGAGTTACCATCCGAAGGTTCGTATTCCAAATGTTCGTAATCCTGAAACACGTAAATTGCCTATACATGTTCCTCGATATCCGTTAATCCGAAAACGAAAAGGGGTTCGTTATTCCGAAGGTTTATTACTTCGAAAAGGAAATAAGGTTCGTTCCTCCGAAAATGAAATAAGGTTCTTTATTCTAAAGTCTCGTTAATCTGAAAAAGAAATGAGGTTCGTTAATCCGAAAATGAAGTAAGGTTTGTTTCATTTTCAATTGAGGATGGGAGGCATGCGCGGGGCAGAAAGCATTTTTTGATATTTTTACCATGAGATTACACTGTTAAAAACCCGTGCATTTTACAGAAAAAAACAGAAGATTTTGCAGAAAGCAATAACAGAATCATTCTGTAAATTCATAAAAAAGGAATTTTCTGCAATTTAACATAACAGGTCTGTTAAAAAAGGGGAAAAGGGTGTTTTATTCAAGGAAATTTGTAAGATTTCATACACCAAATACCAAATTCCTGTAAGATTACGCAATTCAATAAGATTACAGATGATCTCGAGACTCTGCTGCAGGAACTTCTTTTATTTTAAGGATAAATTCTAACAGTGTATTACAGTATCTGTATGGTGTATTTGTGTTTGTTGCACTTATTTTGAGCAAAGCTTTTTTGTAGTGTCTTCTGATTATCATTAATGTTATATTTAGGTTTTTTACGCGGTTTGGAAAAAAAATCAAATCTGAACTTCTAAAACTTGCTTATTACTCAATGTTATGGGTCTAATTAGGCCATACTGTTAAAAATGCATTCCGCGCGAGATGTTGCGAGCTCCAATCGCAAGCTAAAACTTTTGGGCAATGAAAAATGGAAATTAAACATTCCGAGCGGTTCACGTAATCATGAACAAGATGTGTATCTAACTAAAGATTTAAAGCGAGCACGAAGCGCGAATTGAAAAATTATGAAATTCCTACCTGAAAACTTAACATTCTGAGGATTTTTATAACCGGAAAAAAAGGTTGAGTACCTGCTCTTCATGAATTCCTAAATTCAGTCCTTAAAATATCAATTTTTGTGTTCTCAGAATAAAAAAAATTGTTCGAGGTTCGCGCTCGCATCATTTGGTTAGTGAAATACGTACGGTCTTAATGAATTTCTGCAAACAATCCTTAGAATGTCTCTCTTCAGGTCTGAATTTCCTAAATTTTCAGCTCGAGCTTCGCGCTCGCAGTATTTGTTTGTGAGATGTGTATGACTATGACAACAACATGTGCTTCTTGGATTTAGATGTAATTCTAACAAAATCAGAAAGTGCTTGGCACTTGCATTAGATGGTTATGGTGAGATACTCTTAATGGATTCCTAAAATAGAACAGTCCTCAAATTTTCCAGGTTTGGGGTCAATGTATGAAAGAAAAATCAGCTGGCGCTTTATTTGCTCAGTGAAATACGTACGGTCTAAGTGAATTCCTACAAACAAGCCTTAGAATGCCCCTCTTCAGAAATCTGAATTTTCTAAATTTTCAGCTGGCAGTAATTGATTAGTGAGATAGTGAGATGCGTATGATTATTATGATTACAATGGCTACAAAAAGTGCTTAATGTGTTTAGATGTCATTCTAACAAAATCAGCAAAGGATGGCACTAGTATTAGGTGACTATGCTAAGATATGTATACTCTTAATGGATTCCTAAAATATATTCTTCAAAATGTCCGTTTGGGGTCAGTATATACAAAACTTTCAGCTCGCGCTTTACGCTCACATTATTCAATCAGTGAGATACATATCTATTTAATGGCCGCTGCATGTCCTTAAATGTCTCTATTATGTCAGTATACCAGGCAACTGAGCGCGCTTCGCGCGATTGAGCTCGATTTTTTTGCTGGTGCCCCCCAAATGCCGTGACCCACGGTACGCCACTGGGCATGACTGACAATTTTCCTAGATTGTCACCAATGCGAGCATCTAAAAAAAGTAGTGTTGGTCTAGCAGTGAGGTTTTATAAAATTGTATCGGACTCACGGACCCATTTTGTGTAATTACTGTCCGAATTTGAGCCATCTCTAATCGTGTAGTGCCTGCCGGACACGATAGTCCCGACTCGTAGACCGTTTTCATTCAATGTCAGATTCGCCGGCCTTTGTTTACTGTCATGTCGAACTCGTGTATTGTTAAATTATGTTTTGAAAAATTATTTCAAAACAATGAATTTGAATTTTCCTTAACCCTAATTTTACTGGGCTATTTCAGACAAGGATACTGCTGCTGATTGCTCGATCGCCTCGAAAGTTCTCAAGCGCACGGAGCAAGGTATAATCTACAAAGACTTTAGGCCTTTAATGAAATTTTCAAAAAATAATTGTTTATATTTTTCATTTTAATAATTATGCAATAAGCGTTAATGTGATATTTCGTTAATGCTTTTGCCTCTAACTGACAAAGCTAGTAGAGTGCTAATTTCTGGTAAATATATGAATTTTTACATTTCCATCAAAATATTAAAAGCATTACCATGACATAAGCAATTATTTCGTATGTATTTGCTTTAAAATAAAAATGGCAGAGGCAAAAGGGTAGAGGTAAAAATTGCGGAGTTAAAAATAATAGAGGTAGTTTTAAAGATGTGAGAAGAAGTGGCAGAGGTAAATATGGCATGCTCAGGCGCGCCGGAACACTTTCATTTTTTTTTTTGGGGGGGGGGCAAAATCCCGAAGGGGGCACAATATTTTTGACAGTGTGAGATACCGAAGCGATCAAGTGGGAGAGGCTGTGGGACCCCCCCCCCGTGAGGACTTTGTGTAAAAATGGAGTATAAAAGTTGCGTTTCTATGAGCATTCAAAAATAAATTTCTGAGAATTAAACAGTCTTGAAGTTCTTTTTGCTCCTTCTGTTTCCTCACTTCTGACCCAGACTGGTGTGTCTTCATGATCATGGTCGCAGTTCCAGCAAAATACGAGCCTTATTGCAAACGAAATTTATTTAAACCAATGTAATATCATGAACATAGGCCTTTTAAAGACTTTAAGATGGCAAACGTGACCATACGCAGCCGGGGGCCGCCGATCGAGAGGGTAAAATTCACAAAATTCACCAAAAGTGTGCACGAGATCCTTCAATTTTATTCTAGAAAATTTTTAAGCTCCACCATCACAAACCCCCTCGCTCTTAAGTTTCTTCAAAGAGTTAGGTCTTGCAGCCCCACCCACTCCCGGATTTTTTTTCATTTTTGCAAACGTCCATGAATAGCAAAAGCTGGGATGAACCAGAGAACATAGCTGCCATGTCGATGTGATTAGTAACAGGTAATGGAAATAAGTTTTGGAATCTAAAATACATAAGTGCTATATCATATGAGCTGAAATAGTATTAGATAAAACTCCTTCCAATCATGCCAATGAAAAGGAATGGAGGAAAAAACAGGGCTGTGAAAATATCTTAAGATTTTTTTTTATAGTAGAGCAGTACTGTAACGCTTATTTTTATTCATATCTCGGATAATATGAGTCCGGTCAAGCATAGGCGGCGGAAGCGGGGGGAGGGGCGTGTCCCCCTAAATTTTAGGTGGGGGGGACGGCCCCCCTAAATTTTTATTTTTTTTGCTTCTCAATTTTTTTTTCCATCGTCCCCCCAAAAAGTCACGTGGACCCCCCCTGAAACGTGTATTGTCCCCCCTAAAATTTAGGTTGATGACCTTTTTTTTTTGCTTGTCAAAAAAATTTGGTTAGCCACTCCTAAAATTTACCAATTTTTACCTGTGTCCATCCCAAAATTTCAGGCGGACACCCCTTAATTTTTTGGCTTCCGCCGCCAATGCGGTCAAGAAGACACTTTAACAGATGATGTTATTTTTTCATGTCTAAACATTATCTCAAGTTGCTTTCGAGTGGAATTCACCATTTTCACAAATAATATATTATAATCCTCTATACATGAATATTCTGCGTGTAATTTTCTGATGACATGTCTATATTGAGTTGAAATGACATTGGTATTTTCTTTAGGGCACTGACTTGTTAGCACTGTATTAACTCAATTTATATTTAGTTGAGAATGAAATCATTGAAACAAGTTTCTCGAGATGTTATGGTTTCTGGGCTTGACAGCTATGACATAGATTCCATTATGTTGCTCGAGTAACTAGCGTTCACGCACGTTAGTGATATCGGGTCCGGTCTGAGCGTTTCTGGGCGACCGCGCGTTTGTTAGACGACACAGCCAGCATCATAGAGTTATAAACCTAATCAATGGTGAACCACTATCAATTTGCCATTCGCTTTTAGTCTGAAATATATTCATTAAAAGGTTACACGTTATCACACTGTAATATAATGGAAAAGGAGCTTATTAAGGGTATGTTTCACAGAGGAACTGTTCGTCGAAAGACGCGAGGCATACTATGATAATGTATTTGCCCCTTCAGGGGCCAATTTTTTCATTTTTGACAATGGAAATGACAATTTTCAGGCAGAAAAGTGCCTTCGTTTGCTTTTGTCCTTAAATAATTTATCCTTTTTCTTCTTTCAGGGGGGCACATTGGGGGTGGGGGCAAAATCTCGTTTTGCCCCCCAAAAATTTTATTGGGGGGGGCAAGTGCCCTCCTGCCCCCCCGCTTCCGGCGCCCTTGGTCATGCTACATCAACAAGGAAAAGGGAGAGCCTCTTGCCTTTGAACCGACTCTTGTCGACGAAATGAGTAATATGAACTAATTACATACTATTTGTGTTATTTCTCATCAGATCTATAATTTGTGATTATGACTGAACTCAAACATTTTCTCGCCAATTTGTTTTTCAATTAGTGAGTGATGAAAGGATTTGTCTTGGCCCGATCGTAAGCAGAACAGCGCTTCACATGCATACCCAAAGATTTTTAATGTTAACACCAATGTGTGCTGCAATTAACCCACTAAAATAGACTGGTTCGGGATTACTAATAACATAACCGCAGTATTACCTCTGCCATTTTTACCTCTGACATTTTTACCTTTGCCATTATTACCTCTGTCTTGGCCATTTTTTCCTCTGTCATTCTGACCTCTCGCATTATTACCTCTGCCATTTTAACTTCTGCCACTTTCATCCTTGCCATTATTGCCTCTGCCATTTTTACCTTTGCCATTTTTAACTCGCCATTTTCACTTTTGCCATTATTACCTCTGCCTTCATTACCACTGCCATTATTGCCAGGGGTCGTGTACAAAAACGTAAAAATGACCATATGATTGTGATTTTCTGCATGGTCAGCCCTCCCCACTTTGGCTTAGCCCCCACCCCACCACTTTGAAAACCATTCCGCGGCCCCTGATTAAATCTGCCATATTTACCTCTGCGATTTTTAACTTTGCCATTTTAACATCTGCTATTATTACCTCTGTGATTTTACCATTTCCATTTTTTCCCTCTGTCATTTTTACACCTCAAACCCAAAGCACCACTCTCTACAGTAGTATGTATTGAAAAAAACGAGAAATTACACTTACATGCTGCTCCGACAAACATCCAACAGAAAAACAAAGGAGTCAACATGCTGGTAGTAGGCCCAGACGTGAGTAGGACTTCCAATTTATTAGTCCTTTTCCATTAAGTCTTAATTTGCAGAAAACAACCACAAACTATATCCTTATTGAGCGTTTCTAATGGGCTGGAAATAACAGCATTCGATATTTCTGCGTGATATACTAAATAAAAAGATTTATGGAGCGATATCTGCGGGAAAAAAAAAAAACACGAATAAGTTTTCGTTCGTAAAATCTTCCAAGACGCTTCCAGACCTAATCCAATTTAGAGATTAGATCGAACAGTGTTTAAATCATAGAAAGAAAATGACTGTATCGGTTGTTTGCAGCTGTAATCTAGTTATCAATTTTCCAGAATATCAAGAATTTGTCAATCATTAACCTGCACATTCGAATATGCAAATAACTTTGTAACATACAGACAGTCACGTTTAATCGCTTTAATCACAATTTGTTTACGGAGGTATCGATATGAATATGTTTATCTACTGATAAGAAATAAGTATATGACTTCTGATATATAGTTTCTCGATTCCTCCTTTTTTGATTGCAGTGAAGTACTGAAATGAGTTTATGTGTTAGCAATATTATTCTTCTTGTCATTTCCCAGTGGTAGATTTTATCGTAATTTGTTGATGTTATATGGGTATAAACTTATAATCTGGAGTTTTTATATGTTTTACACGGGGGCATGTAAATAAGTAAGTAAATACAAGTAAGCAGGTGGGGAAAAATAAAAGTTTTCATGTAATGAGGATGCAATTAAAATAGCTAATATATCACGAAATAAAATACAAAAGAAATGGTGAGTAGGTGATGTCATCAGTTCGCTCACTTGAATACCTGATAAGGGTGTGCATACAACTTTTGTGCGAAATTAAGCGAAATTGAGCTAAATGCCTTAACTTTTTATTTACATCCGATTTTGATGAGATTTTCAGTTTTATGCTTGTTAGAGCTTTCCCTTCCTTTTCAATTAACTAGAAGAAATGACCTTCAATCTCAGAGTAACTTATATACAATTAATAATTTGGTACCCCCCATTAAAGATAATTAATTTGTCAAATAGACATGTGATATGATTTTCGTGAATAATAAAATGAAAGTGAACTGAAATAATTAAAATAATTAAAATCATCATGACGAGTGGTTTGCAAATTGGTATTTGATTTTCTTGTTACTATAAAATATTAAAATAAAACGATGTATTCTAATCTAACTGTAAAACTACAAACTGCCCATCACAAAAAATTGTTCTTTTTCTAAAAACTGCTTATCAGTCATGACATTGAAATCTGTTATTGTGTTCCGTTTTTGTATATACTTTATTACACCATTTGTAGTCTAATGTAAACCTTTGGCTTATCATTATTGCTAGTAATAGAAGTAATGATTCTAAAGTCTTCGTTACCTTTACCCAGGCAAACCCTTTAGCTTGTTATTCTTGTGTGCTTTTACTTGTCAATTATTAACATGCACAATCCAAATATGTTGTTTGATAACTTCATTATTGCTAGGAATATCAAATGTAATCAGCCAATCAATAATACTAACATGGCTAAAGTCCTCAATTCCTATCACCTAATAAAGCCTTTAACGCCCTTTTCTAGCCTCCTCTTTCTTGTGATAAATTTCACCGAAATAACAAGAGTTTGGAAATTATTTACCTGCTCATTCCGACTTTGCAAAAAATCCTTTGTCATATTCAAACAGTCATATCAATGGTTTTTTAAATCATAATTTATTAAAAGAGGCAAAATATCAGTCTGTTTATTGAAGCAAAGTTTGTTGATTTACTCGATCTTCGGCACGTACCTCTCGAGCTTTGGAAACGCAATGTACAGAGTGAGTCAGAAAGAATGTCTCATTAGCTTGAGGTTGTCTTGTCTGAAGTATGAACAATTTTATTAATATGTCCTGGTAGAATTATCCTCCCTTCATAATTTGATATAATTTTCATAATGATATTTCCATGACTGACTGACTACGAAAAGGACGTAAATTTTTAGTTGCGCCAAGTGGATGGTGAAGATGAAACAGATTGTGAAAAGATTAATTGATGCAAGCGGAAAGACTCCTACCCATTATTCCACCCCATTAACACACACATCCATGCATGACACATTACCTCTCTCTCTCTCGAGCACACACACCCGCACATCAAACTATACTCCCTCCCCTACCCACACAACGCTTCATAAAAACTTGTTAAACACTTCATAAATCAGTGCTTACATTTCGTAATTTCCCTTTATTTCATTGGTTACGTTTTCATTGATCAGCAATTGCCAACTTCCTCATTGTCTAACTTTAAAATAGCATGCCTGATATGGAAGCATTTACTTAAATTCACAAGTGCACTCTAAAAAATGAAGTGCTAATTTAGCTCTTAAAGAGCGTGTATAAGTGACTGCACTTCGGAGTGCTGATTTGTCTAGTTCAAATTGAACTAGACAAATCAGCACTCCGAAGTGCAGTCACTATACACGCTCTTTAAGAGCTAAATTAGCACTTCATTTTTTAGAGTGTGTGTGTAATCTAGGAAAGCGTGTGACAGGTGGTGTCAGTGGAAGAGGTGATGTATTCTACAAGAGTGTGTGTCTACGTGTGAGAGGGTGTGTGTTAAGTGTGTGTGTGTAGGTGTGTAGGTGTATGTTTGTAAGGATTATAAGGTGCTTTTAAATTATTATAAGGTGCTTTTAAATTATTAAATTTAAAAGCACCAGTGTTTTATTTTGATATGTTAAGGGCTTGGCAAGATATGGAGGAAAATCGGAATTTTAGTGCAGGAAAAGCTAATCCAATTTTTTTCAATAATAAAGATTATATTTTGAGAGGTAAAATGATTTTTGATGAAGACTTGTTTAAGGAAAATATTTATCTAGTAGGTCACATTCTCGAGGAAGAGCAGGTGAGAACAATCGATTATTTTCATAATTTAGGTTTGAGTGCTGAAAATATCATGGAAATTTGGAAGTTAACTGATGTAATTTTGAAAAGCGGAAAATATAATGGGAATTTCCACCATTTATGCTCGAATGACGTACACAAGTACAATATCTCTTTGAAGATGTTTGGAAAGATAATTTTACTGAAAGATGTACCTTCTAGAAAGGTTTATGAAAATTTTGTAATAAATTTACAACATCTCTATACTTTACAAATAAGGGATGGCCACAATAATTTTGATGTCTCGAAAAAAGAAATCTCAGGAATATTTATAAGACCTAGAATCACAATAATCTTACCAAAAGTAAGAGAATTTCAATATAAATTACTTCATGGTGCAATATACACCAACGAACATTTGTTCAAATTTGGTTTTAAAGATACTAATATCTGTTCATTCTGTAAACATAACCCGGAATCTTATGAACATTTATTCTGGCTTTGTAATGATGTTAAAGCTTTATGGCAGAGGGTCATTGAAAAACTTAGTTTGATAAAGCTTCAAAATGCAGAGTGGAAAGATATACATGTGGGAATTAATGGATCCGATCTTGAAGTGAAATTTTGTAACACGGTAATCTTTTTAATGAAATATATCATTTTTAGATCAAGGTCAGAAGGTAGAGTTCCTACTCAAGAAGAGAGTATTCAGAGAGTCGTAGAATATCGAAATGAAGAAAAAGCAATAGCTATTAAAAGGAACAAGTTAGACAAGCATTTATTAAAATGGGAGAGAATGTACCGAAATGGCAGGACTGAGGGCGATATCCAGGTGTGATTTGGGAGAAAGTGACTGTGTAGGTGTGTGTGAGGGTGTATGTGAGGGTGTGTGTATGTGTGTTTTGGGGGGGGGGATAATGAAGTTTTCCTTTGGGATGGGTGATTCTTTGGGATGTTTTTTTTTATTTATTTATTTATTTTTTTTTACTTGTCGATTTCTTTTTTTTTTGATTTGCTTTGTCTTTGATGAGTGCAAGCCAAGTAATCTCATATAGTTTTAAATCATTGTTGAATATTTGATACATGAAAGGAAAAGTGTTAGGCATATTATATGTATTTTTTAAGGGGATCCTAGTGTCAGTATATCTATTTGTTAATTGGTTTGTTTTGGATTTGGGTCTACTTTGTTTTGTTCTTTCTTTGTATTCCATGTATAAATAGCCCTCCACAAATGTGCAAGGGAAGACTTTTTGATTGGGGCGGGGGGGGGGGGGAGGAGTGGTGTTTCAAACATTTTTATAACTGATTTCATTGTTTCTCCTTTAAGTTATATATGATTTATGCTGGTATTAAGTTAGTGAAAAATGTCCAAATATGAAATGTAAAATATTATGTGTTTTGAAATGTTAATTTGAAATGTTAGATATTTTTGTTCATGGAATCAGAATAAAACAATATGAAAAAAAAAAAATGGGTAGGTGTCTTTCTGTCTGCACGCATTTTTTTACACCTTGTTCTATTCTTCATCCAGAAACTTGGCGAGACTAAGATTTTACGTCCTCTTGAGATCATCTCGTGTAGTCAACTATGCATGCTAAAATCTTTATAAAAATGTTACCAAAATAACAGGGGTGATACTCTATCAGGACATCTCAATAAATCAATGATTAAATGTTCTTACCACAGACAAGAAAACTTTACACAAATGGGACATTCTTTTTTCTGACTCATTATGTAGGCGTATGTATGCATTGTAATAAAACTTTTTAGAATAACGATAATTTGCAGATTACTAACACGCACATTTCGAATATGCAAATAAACCTTTGTCATATTGAAAGTCACGTCAGCCATTTGATAACAATTGATTATCTAAAAAAAATATGATTAGTTTATTTACTGATGTGGCAAGGCGTGCTGATTCGTCAATATTGGCTCTTATATTCCGAACTTTCGACGCGTTCTAAGACATATTTAATAACATGAATTGTAAGACGTCGACTGTGCAATGTGCAATGCCGCACAAAGAAAATATCTGAAGGGGGATCGGGGGGGGGGGGGGTACTTCCATTGACGAGTGGATATCATGCACAACCTAAGCACCCTAAACACATATTTTCAATATTCTGAAAATGCACCCCTTAACCATAACAAATATTGGAACCGTAGCGACACTTGCCAAGTATTCCCTGAATTGACCCCTAAACAAGTACAGTGATATTTTCATGGTAATATCGGACGTTGGTCGTCGGCTTTACCTTTACCTACATCACTGGAAGCCCAATAGTCTAGGAGCCAGGGGGCTTTATTCAGAATTTTTGGTGGGGAAGGTTTGACAAGCTTATCCGGGGTAAAATTGTGCGCTGATTCCAAAAATGCCACTCTTATTGACCGTACTCACGCCATTTTGGTCATTTTGGCCAAATTTTGGCCAAAAATGACCATTTTGAGCACTCTCGGAAAATCGTCCCTTAACAGACTGCTTTTGTAGCCACATGCAATTAAAAGGGTCTATCTTTAGTAAAAATGCACACAGATTCCAGATATAGTGCTTTCATTTGCCAAATCACAATAGCAGAGGTCATTTTGGCCATAATTTGGCCAAAAATGACAATTTTCATGATTTTTTGGCCGAAATGTGTTACAAATATTGATCAGAGCTACGACTGGATGTTTTTAGAAATCCACATTTATTTTCAAAATGTGCGCTGGATCATAACCATCAACCTCATGTAATTTATTCCGTCAGTTTTGACCTATGAGGGTCATTTTGGGTACTTTAGACATAACTGACCATTCGCGCAATTTGCATTATTAACTGTTCAAATAGGCAGGAAATTGAGGTCTTCAGCATGTTTTTCTTCTTCCTTTATAAAATGAGAATGCATTTAAATGTCCTTAAAGTGTAAAATTTTATGCTGATTCCAAATACATCATTCATAAATACCCTATCTAATAGCTTGTGGTAATTTTGACCACTTATGGCCCTCAAAATGGCCAATGACATCAGTTCATTTTACCCCCAAATATTTCGAACGTTACCAGAACCATTAAGGTGTGCTGCGACACCTAACATTGGTGTGTTATTCCTTCAAATTGAACATCTCACAAAGTATTTGACCTTATGTAATTTATTCCATCAGTTTTGACCTATGAGGGTCATTTGGGGTACTTTATACATAACTGACCTTTTAGGAAATTTTGCATAATAAATTGCATATATACATGTAGGCAGGAATTTGAGGTCTCATAGCGTGATTTATCTTCTTCCCAATATAAAATGCAAATGCGTTCAAAAATCCATCTTGTGTAGAATTTTATGCAGATTCCAAATATGTCAGTCTTATTGAACCTTTTCAATAGCTTATGGTTATTTTGGCCACTTATGGCCCTTAAAATGACCAATGACATCAGATCATTTTACCCCCAAATACTTCGAACGTTACCAGAATCGTTACAAGGGTGTGTTGCGACACCTAACATTGGGGTTTGTTAATCCTTTAAATTGAACATCTCAAAATTATTTTGACCTCATTCCATCAGTTTTGATCTATGAGGGTCATTTTGGGTACTTTAGACATAACTGACCATTCGCTCATAGGCAGGAATTTGAGGTCTTCAGTGTGTTTTATTTTCTTCCCTTATAAAATGGTAATACATTTAAATGTCCATCTTGTATAGAATATTATGCTGATTCTAAATATATCAGTCTTAATGACCCTACTGAACACCTAATGGTCATTTTGGCCACTTATGGCCATAAAAATGACCAATAACATCAGTTCAATTTATCCAAAATACCTCAATGTTACCAGAATCGATGTGCTGTGACATCGAACATTGGTGTATTAATCCTTTAAAATGAACATTTCAAAAGTATTTTGACCTCATGTAATTTATATCATTAGTTTTGACTTTTGACCATATTGGGTAACTGACCATTCGTGCAATTTTGCATAATAACTGTGCAAATCGGCAGGAATTTGAGGTCTTCAGTGTGCTTTATCTTCCTCCTTGATAAAATGGGAATGATGTATATGTCGTTCTTGTGTAGAATTTCAAGCTGATTCCCAATATGTCAGTCTTAATGACCCCATTTAACAGATTATGGTCATTTTGGTCACTTTTTGGCCCCAAATGACCAATACCATCTGTTCAATACTTCAATTTATCCAAAAATACTTTGAATGTTACTATAATCGTTACAAGGGTGTGCTGTGACACTAACACTGGTGTATTAATCATTTAAATTGAGTGTCCCAAAAATATTTTTGACAACCTTGGTCATTTTGGCCAGATTGTCCCCTGCCCAATGTGTATACTAAATTAGCCTATAGTCATGATAGTGAACATAGTGAGGAGACAATTCAGGATTGTGTTAATATTAGCATCAATTATTGCTAAATTGGAAAAGTTTTAAAGCTTTGGGGTGAAAATCGATGCAATGATTCCATATAAATCAGTGTTATTGGCCGAACTATTGGACTTTGTGGTAATTTTGATCACCTTTCCTCAATAATTTCTCGTGACCACACATTATTTGATTTAAAATAGCTCAAATGTTGCTTTATATTACTACACCAATATTCAAGAGTTTAATGAATGTGATAAAAACCTTTACATCAAGTACACATAAGGTTGTTTGACCATTCACTTTGGTCATTTTCATGATTTTAGGCACATTAACCATTTTGTAATTCATGGAAACGAATTCAAGAATGATGTTAGATAAGACATATTACAAAAACTTTCTGCACCAGATTAATACAATGATTTAGAATATATCAGTCTTAATGACTACTTAGTGGTCATTTTGGTCCCTACAATTAGCAATGACAATTACATGTATCAAAAGTATTCCAATATTCTTGCTCTATATTTTTGTAAGATTTGTTGTATCAATCATTTTCAATGACAAATTATTTAATTCAATATGATATTTCTAATAGTACATAATCAAAATGTGATCACTTTGGCCACTTTGACCGTTTATCCAATGTGTGAATTTTGAAATAAACATGACTTAGCAGCAATTGTAGGTCTATGAACATGATGAAATGCGTAATCCCTTTTCATGGGAAATATTAAAGGCTCACCTTGAGTAAAAATTGTGCCAAATATCATGTGACTGTCTACTGTGGCCCCTTTGATCACTGTATGTTCATAAACAGCCAGAATTATTTTCCTTCTTTAAAGTCAAATTGTAATGAAAATCATTACAAAGCAAAATAGGTCACAGTGAAGTTCACAAAGAGTTTTGACTATCATTCATTTTTACAATCTTTGTTTTTTCTTGTACAGTGATTCACAAAGCTCACATTGGCTTGATTGGTGAGCAGCAAACTTACCCTTAATTCTTTTGAAGACGTACTGGGAAATAAAATACATTCTCTATATGAAATTATTCTCTGTGCCGAATTTTGGTCACTCTTTAACAATTTAGGGCAAGTTTTCCACTTTCAACTTTACCAATCATGTCAATGTGAGGTTTGTGAAACATTACACAAAATGGCAAAGGTCATAAAAATGCACCATGGTTAAATCTATTCGTGAAATCCACTTTGACCAATAGCTTTGTAATGACGCCCCTTTGAGTTCAGGATTAGTGCCTTCCTCTAGAATATAGTTATCTGTATAATTTAAATATAAAAGGAGGGAATGATGTTATGGCTACTCAATGACCACACAATGACCAAATGGTGAGGTATTTGGCACAATTTTTTTTTACTCAAGGTGAGCTTTTAATATTTCCAATCAAAAGGGATTGAACACATTTCCACAATTGCTCCTGTCATGTTTATTTACAAAAGTCATATATGCGATAGATAGTCAAAAGGGCCAAATTAGTTTCAAAATTTTGATAATGTGCTATTAGTCATATCATATTGAAATCAATAATTGATATAATACATCTTATTAACAATACGGAGCGACGCACAACATTTGAATCCTCTTTGATACATGCAAATGTGATTGGTCATTGTCGGGACCAAAAGCGACCAAAATGACCACTAGCTCATAAATGTTCATTAAGACTAATATATTTGGAATCATTAATCTACATTAATCTAGAAAAGTGTCTTAAAATAACATGTAAATGATGCTAAAGTGTCTCATTCCTGAATTTACTGCCCCACATATGTGAGGTTTCCATAAACATTTACTGTGTGGTCAAGGTGGCTAAAATAATGTAAATGACCACAGTGCCATGGTCAAACAACCCTATGTATGCACGATGTAAAAGATTTTATCACAATTATCGTCACTCTTCACCTATTATTGGTAGCTCATGCTGATAATGATACTGACCGGCATTTGAGCCCTTTTTGACTCATCAAAGCATGCAAGGTCTCTCTCTTAGCTGGAGATTCCTAGGGTCCATGGTCACTGGTCAATATGAAGGGAAACGTGGTCAAAATGACCACAAGGTCCATTAGTTATGGTCTGTGTGGAATAATTTCATTGATTTCTACCAAGAAGCTTTCAAACTTCCCCATTTAACAATAATTGATGCTAATATTTACGCAATCCAAAATTTCTCCTCACCATGTTCGATATCACCTAAATTGACATACACAATGAGCAGGGCTGGCCGGGGGTCAGGGTGGCCAAAATGACCAAGGTAGTCAACTTTGGGGATGCTCAATTTTAAGGATTCATTCACCAGTGTTGGGTATTACAGCACACCCTTCTTAAGATTCTGGTAACTTTCGAAGTATTTCTGGATAAATTGAACTGATGTTATTGGCCATTTTAAGGGCCATAAGTGGACAAAATAACCTAAAGCTGTTAAATAGGGTCATTAAGACTGATATATTTGGAATCAGCATCACATTTTACATAAGATGAATTTTTGAATGCATTTCCATTTTATATGGGAAGAAGATAAAACACGCTGAAGACCTGAAATTCCTCTCTATGTGCAGTTTATTATATGCAAAACTGCGTGAATGGTCAGTTGTGGCTAAAGTACGCCAAGTAACCCTCATAGGTCAAAACTGATTGAATAAATTGCATGAGGTCAAAATAATTTTGAGATGTTCAATTTCATGGATTAATACACCAATGTTAGGTGTCACAATATGCCCTTGTAACGATTCTGGTAACATTCAAAGTATTTTTGGATAAATTGAACTGATGTCATTGGTCATTTTAAGGGTCATAAGTGGCCAAAATGACCTTAAACTGTTAAATAGGGTCATTAAGACAGATATATTTGGAATCAGCATAAAATTTTACACATGAAGAACATTTAAATGCATTCTCATTTTATAAGGGAAGAAGAAAAAGCACGGTGAAGACCTCAATTTCCTGCCTATTTGAACAGTTAATAATGCAAATTGCGCGAATGGTCAGTTATGTCTAAAGTACCCCAAATGACCCTCATAGGTCAAAACTGACGGAATAAATTACATGAGGTTGATGGTTATGATCCAGCGCACATTTTGAAAATAAACGTGGATTTCTAAAAACATCCAGTCGAAGCTCTGATCAATATTTGTAACACATTTCGGCCAAAAAATCATGAAAATTGTCATTTTTGGCCAAATTATGGCCAAAATGACCACTGCTATTGTGATTTGGCAAATGAAAGCACTTTATCTGGAATCTGTGTGCATTTTTACTTAAGATAGACCCTTTTAATTGCATGTGGCAACAAAAGCAGTCTGTTAAGGGACCATTTTCCAAAGAGTGGTCAAAATGGTCATTTTTGGCCAAAATTTGGCCAAAATGACCAAAATGGCGTGAGTACGGTCAATAAGAGTGGCATTTTTGGAATCAGCGCACAATTTTACCCCGGATAAGCTTGTCAAACCTTCCCCACCAAAAATTCTGAATAAAGCCCCCTGGCTCCTAGACTACTACCTCCCACATTTCGCGCAAATCGTACTCTTAACACGTAGCTTTCCTAGCGAAAACAGATACAATTTTTCATTATTTGAGTGTTTTTGACACCCTTATTACGATACGTAAGTAACGTGCCCCATCCTGAAAAAGACACCCCTTTTACGTGTTTTGGGGGTCGCACATGGTATCCACTCGTCAATGTAAGTGTGTGTGTGTGGGGGGGGGGGGAGATCGCACATCAGAGGTTAGATGGTGGTTCACAGCGGTTGGGCTATTCGCCGAGCTCCGCTAAAGAACACGTTGACGCTGTTCATAAAACCTGGACATCCGTCACTCATCCGCTATAAATCTTAAGAATCCTCGGGAACTGCCAACGTAATTAAACGTGTTTTTTCGTGTTGATCTTGGCTTTTTGAAACTGAACTTGTTCTAATCCGCCAGTCAGATTTACTTTCTCTAATCTTCACGATGTAAATACGGTATGAGCGCGAATATAGTAGTTGCTATGGTCACACCGTGATTTGAGAACTGCCATAAACATGATAAACCACTATCTTACATGTCTAAAGGGGAAGCTCACCACGACAAAAAATTGGTTAGTGAAGATTTGATGAAAATCCATCACAAAATAAGAAAGTGATTAATTTCTGTTACCCATTATATCATGTAACATAAATTCCATGAATAAATTATATTTCATGGCACAAGAAGTATATTATTCATATATTTGTTGTAATGAAATGGGGGAAAACACAAAGTGTCAGCTTATACATCCGGCGCATTAACGAAGTCACTTTTGATTTTCTCTTTATTTGTTGAGGAGAGTGCATTTTGGGGAATTGATATCGCACGACATATTACAGAGAAGCTGCTCACCTGTGACGTCACAAAATAAGAAAAAATCATTCATAACTCCGTTATTCTAAGGCAGATTTTTATCGAACCTTCACCAATATTTTACATTATATCTACTATTTTATTAAACCCAGTTGTCTGACCGCCCCTTAAGACGCCCTTTCAGATGAGATATCGCGTGTGAAAACGATATTTGTGTGCAGGAAAAACCGATAGCTTCCTTGGTATGGGTCTGGGTATAGGGTTGGTGAAGATCCATTGGATCTTGAACTCCTTTGCTGCCCCCACCCCTTTCCATTCTTTCTCTTCAGAAGTATCCTATGAGTATGTATACATTACCTCATTGAAAATTTGTTCAGATACAGCAGTGTCATTTTGTGAAATGACAACCCGACCCTAGATTCTAAATTCGAGTAAGGGAATTCTGAAATTTTCCCCGCCCCACCCTCGGATCCAATTTACGAGTTCGGTTTTTATTTATGCGCCCTCTGGTGTGACTTCTTATCGCATTACCATGATTTACCATGATTTTCAGAGCGTTTGGTAAAGAGAGTAAATTACTCTTTCAGAACATAATCTTTTCTACAAATTTCGAAAATATAATTAGTATTTTATAACGGAACTTATTTACTTTTGAATTATTAAATTATGATAAGTGCACGTTGAAAAAAGAATTTGGTTAAGACGCAACTCATGCATTCAATCGAAAGTCCCGAAATGCACTTTTTATTGGTTTGAAATAAAGTTGCGTTTGATTTTTCAGTTAAGTTTGATCGCATCTCTATCTTATCTTTCCATAATAACGATAATTATGTCTCATTATATTATTTCCGAAACTAAGACACAGACATAGGTCATACATCTCTTTGCACTATTGATCACTGAAAAAAAAATCGTATTTTCAAGAATAAACTGAAGATATTAACAACAAGTGTATTTTAGCTTTACGTTAAGCCACATCTTACGGTGAAAATACGAACTAAGCAATTTACGGTAAACCGTGAAAAGATTGGATTGAAAGTTTCGCATCAATTTGCCGGATATTTACGATTAAAACTTGATAATTAACCATACAGGGCTCTGGGAACGATTTTTAACAGGGGGTGCTAGTGTAAATTCGACAATCATGAAAAAAAGGTTTTCACTACAAAATGGGGGTTATGTTTGTCCCGAGAATTGTTACCCCCCCCCAAAAAAAATGTCACTTTGCATACATTTCCTCTTTGTTTAACACCTACCAGCATTCATAGAGGTACTGAATATGGAAAATAATACACACAGCACCCCATCTTCCCAGGGCCATGTAACTGTACTTTCCGTTCAGTAATATTTTATTCAAAGAGATGTCTACCTCTCACACACTGACTAGCCCTTCCAATTTCATTTTTAAGGGACTAGATACGAGACATGTAGGTCAACAGTTAATTTAGGAAACACATTAAAAAATGCAAAAGACATGGAGAGTACATTAAAAAATTGCATAGTGATTTGGGTAATTATGATGGCATTATTAGAATTTTAGGATTCAAGGGGTATAGTTCTGAACTTAAAAAAAAACAATTATAAGTGATTTCATACGACAGATCAATATTCCATCTTCATGTTTTTTTCCAAGTTGTAAAAATATAAATATTGTTTTATTCATAGCCAAAATTGTCAGGGGTGTTAAAATCAAAGTTACTTTGAAAGGGCCGTGTGATCGTTAACATGCTTAACAATCTTTAATATTCCATAGTTCTGAAAAATAGAAAATAAGTTTATTTGCAAAATCAATATTTTGTGATTTTTCATAATCCTGATCCACTCGCTACAATGTCATGAAT
The DNA here is from genome assembly GCF_018143015.1 of Lytechinus variegatus. NCBI lineage: Eukaryota > Metazoa > Echinodermata > Echinoidea > Temnopleuroida > Toxopneustidae > Lytechinus > Lytechinus variegatus. The sequence goes on along the minus strand of NC_054747.1, from coordinate 33,577,436 downwards.
TCGATGGCTACCATTATACAGATTTTCAGAGCGTTTGGTAAAGAGAGTAAATTACTCGTTCAGAACATAATCTTTTCTACAAATTTCGAAAATACAATTAGTATTTTATAATGGAACTCGTTTGACTTTTATCAGAATAGGTGTTTGGGAGTTGGCCCAAATATCACATAAACTACAAATCCACTCGAAAAAAATACAAAATTTATTTTCTTTAAAACGTACATGCACTCTAAAAACAGTGAGTAAAATTTTACCCAATATTGGATGGGAAGGGAGCATGTATGTTTTCTGGGTATGATTTTACCCCGTATTGGGATATTTCAAAGAAACATTGTGTAAATTTACAAAATCTTTTTACCCAACCAACATGCATGTTTCCATTTTACCCTATATTGTGTCAATCTTTTTTTAGAGTTGTTGATTTATTGCAAAATACAAGGTCCAATGAGATAAAATAATCTTAAAATTTAAATGCATAACATTGGTTTTCCTTAAGTACCATTTATAGAAAAAAATCTTTAATCATGATTCGATTTCATTTCCTTTATTTCAACAATACAAAAATTCACTTGTATGTTGCAAATTCAGAATACAGCATTTCAACTATACATTGAAATAACACGGTCGCATACATTTACTGCATTTAACGAATTCAACAAGTATAATGACGTTATTGATGGATAGTTCTGGAAAACTTTAAAAGTCACTGTTTGGTAATCAGGTTGGCAAACTTAATGGTATTCAAATAACCAATTTGGGTACGGGTAGTGCCGTTGCACAGCAGTGGTCTCAGCGAGCGCGCAGTACACAAAATCATATGGATCTAAAATTCCACGTAATATTGACTGAGTGATCGATATCAAACAACTCATCAAATGACAAGGATCTATCTCAGTGCCATATAATGTCACTACTATTCAAATAAGAATATACGAAGATCAAACAATACGAATTAGAATACCAAATACAATATTGGAAGGTGGCACGATGAAAAATATAATTGTCTATTTGTGCTGTTGGGTACTATAATACAGTTTTCCCCATAAACATGCTCTGCACGACTACCAATGTGTGTGTGTTTGAGTTTGTCAGACGTGTATCAATCAGAAATGATTATTTACGTCTGGGATCGACCTTTAACGTCACCATCCGAAAGGCGTGACCAGGGCTCGAACCTCTGCATCAATTTGTAACTTCCCCACAGCTTGGATTACAGGCACACGCCGCAACGCCCAGTTATAAGCTTTTAATTTCAGTAGTTGGTCCATGCATACGACCACCAGTGTTGCAGGGGCGACATATTTATCGCAAATGACATCACAGTTATCATTTGAGGATAATGATAACGTTTTTGAATACACATCGAACTCATTGATCCATTACTAAACAATCGGATAATTATGATATAAGCTTTTAATTTCAGTAGCTGATCCATGTATAAATCATTCATTCTGAAAAATGTTAAGATTCACATTTCACATCTAGCTAATTTATACATAAATCTACAAGACTATAATGTTGTAAGTTATTCATTTTCAATAGACAATGAAGAGTTGGTGTGTCTAAGCTACCTCCGTGGTCTTAGCCAAGTCTCTGTGACTAACGATTTCTATCATTCCTTTTTAAGCGGTCTTCTGTATAAAGTACCAAAAAACACACACGTTACGTGCAGTTCCATTATAAGTTTTCTTAATTCTGTAGAGATAACACACACGAGGAATTTAAATATCACATCCATGAATCATTGCTAGAAAATTAAAAGGACATTCTAGTTCATATACACAAAGGCCTACATTTATTATACAGTAGTACAAATGCATGTCATGTCAATCATGTCAATACACAGAATGTGTTTTTAAAAATGTGATTAAATACGGAGCGATATTCTCACCATGGTATCACAATATAACATACATCTGTATCATTATTTCAATAATTACCCTGTGTAAATACAGTATAATATGAACAACCTGTGCCCTGTATAGTAACACAAAGGTTGCGATGAATTGGAAATATAAAAGAACCGAACTGATTGGTTCCCAGTCAGTATGTTAAACAGACTACGCTTGCAACGATGATCATGATTGGTTTATGTGTTTTTGAAGAAAAAATCCGTGGTTCAATAAAGGTGGCTATCTTGAATTTTCCAAGGTTTTGGGGGTCTGCCCCATACCCCACATACATGGCACTGATGTACAAATTGAAGGCATTTGGGGGCGTGGCCCCGGAAAGCTCTACAGCCAAGAAAAAAAGAAACAAAAAGAACCACAATGAAAAGAAGGAAGAATAGAAAAAGGACCGGAAAAGTGTAAGATATGACATTTTCTGAATGTAATGTCTAAATATTTTTCTAAGTAAAAGTTCAAACAAAAATTCTTGCATGCTTCGCATGCTCGGGACTTTAAGAACCTTTTGCCACAAGCTCCTGCCATACCCCCTCATTAAAAAATAATCAGCTTCACACCACCGGTCACGAAAAATCATGTTCACCAGAGGCATACACATGAGGGGGGGGGGGCTCAAATCAATTACAACCAAGCCCCCCCAAAAAAAATAATAAGAAGAAAATAAAAAAGAAGAAAGAAAAGGAAAGATAGAAAATTGAATATCGTATAATTTTCTGAATGTTATATTATTTTCATAATTAAAATATCAACATTTTTACTAGGTCGCAATTCCTCCATAAAATACACAATAATTGCCCCCTCGAGATTTTGGGCTCATAATGCCACTGCTTTTCACATCATGATATGATTTTTTGGGTCTTGCCCCCCCCCCATTCTACGCCTCTGGTTCAAAATGCGGGCCTTTGTGTTAAAGATATAAGGGTGGGCTCAGCATGCTCGACACGTAATCTATGCTGCCAAAATATTGTGATAGAAATGTTGATTCTGATAATTATTATTATTTTTACATTGAAATTATGTGTTTGTTGAATTATAAGAATTAAATTGTTGCTGAAAAACATCCAAATAAAATATAACACTTCAAGTCAATAAAAATTTACTAGTACACAACAAATCAATTACCACACCGAAAAGGGAGCATATCTAAAAAATAAATTATTTTGACGTAAAGAGTGCTACATGAGATAATCAATCAGTGAATATTTTTTGGACTTAAATAATCAATTGTTGAATTCTCAGGGAAAAATTCTTAAAAATAATAAATACAGGACAGATTATAAATTTTCGTCAGGTCTTCCAGACATGCGTATATAAGCAAATATTTCTTGCCGTTGTATGTGCATTTTGTACAATTTCGATGTTATACATTGTATCTAGGGTCAGGAAAATGTTGACGTATGAGGCGTGCCGTCATGCAGTTCGCTCACTGGTTTTAAGCAGTCTGGATAATGCAAATTCTCTTTTGATTAATATTAATGTTTCCGACTTAGATAGACTACAACGAATTCAGAATCGTGCAGCTCGTATTATTTCAATGGCTAGAAAATATGATCATGTGTCTCCTTTGTTAAAAGAACTTCATTGGTTACCGGTAAGAAAGAGAATTACATATAAGATTGCATTGCTTGTTTACATGTCCATGAATAACCTAACACCACAATACATATCATGTCTGTTTTCTCCAGTTCAACAAAGTCAATATTCATTACGTTCTAGAACAGACCCTTTTCTTTTACAAGTCCCAAGAATGAACTCCAAGAAAGGTCAACAATGCATAGGTTTCACAGGTCCCAGTATTTGGAATAATCTCCCTATCAACATCCGCTCATGTCCTTCACTGCAATTATTCAAAAACAAAATAAAGACCTATTTATTTTCTTTGTAATATCCATTTGATTTATATTGTTAGCACTTGGAAGGCAGAATATTCAACATAATTATCATATGATACTGTAAAGCGCTTTGAGCATGTTTACATGGAAAATGTGCACAGTTGAACAGGGAGGAAAGGAACAAAGCGATGGAGAAACACAAAAACACAGTCGGCTAAATTCGGTTATGCTGTTTTCTACAATAGCAAGGACCAACGTAGAGGTAGACGTAACAATACAACAGTGAGTTTAGTCATCCGTATCATCATGATCGTGGCAGAATAATAATGTTATCACATATCGTGGTTGATATGTACTCAATGATGTTGATAAAATAATTCATCTATCAACTCCCTGATTACATGTAGTGCTAAGTGTGTGTAAAATATCCGAAAGAACGTATAGTCATAGTTTAAACTTTATGGATTGTTTTAATGACTTTATTATTGCATGGACATTTATTGCTTAAATTTCATTCATGAAATATTTTTCAAGAAAAAATTATAAAAAGGGCGGTGAATAAGAAATATATTTATTGGTTTATTCAGAAAAGAGCAAAATCATTAAGTGGGTGGTAAATGTTTCAAATTAAAACAGATGAATGTGCAACTATCCTATGTCAAAAAAAAAGAGAAGAAGAAATGAAGCCTATATACATACACCTTATCGATCAGAAATCACATGAAAAGGGCTTTGTTCAACTTCATTAGAACAAAACATACAACTTCTTCACGCAGATGATAATCCCATGATGAAAATCATCCGTTTGCACCTAAATGCCCATTTCGACATAATTATGTCGATGCCTTTTTTGGCTTTGCCCCCATACGAAAATACGTTCCACTGCGTGTGGCGTCTAGTCCGGTCAAATGTCGTCTAGTTTTCCCCATTTAGGCTTTCCATGTTTTCTTTGTAGTGCAGCACCACTGCATACCGGTTTGACTATCGTCGTTTTCCACATACATGAACAAGGAAGTCATGATTCCAAGTATATTCATGTTCTCATTCTGCTTATTAAGTTTATGATATGATTTTGATTTGCTTTCGATATTCATAATTACATGTACTGTAATATTTTACTATGATACCTAAATTTTAAGTCATAACCAAAAGTGAAGTCAGAGTTGTTTTTAGGAAAACAATGGAATTTTGAATTTCCAATAATTTTACTGATTAAATAAAACATTGCCTGAAACTATTATTGATATGCACAGTTGAACAGGGAGGAAAGGAACAAAGCGATGGAGAAACACAGAAACACAGTCGGCTAAATTCGGTTATACTGTTTTCTACAATAGCAATAACCAAAATAGAGGTAGACGTAAAAATACGGTTACACTTCGTAATTCCGAAGGTTCTTAATTCTGAAACACGTAAATTGCCTATACCTCGATGTTCGTTAATCCGAAAACGAAAAAGGTTCGTTGTTGCGAAGGTTCGATAATCTGAAAACGAAATAAGGTTCGTTGTTCCGAAGGTTCGTTAATCCGAAAACGAAATAAGGTTCGTTGTTCCGAAGGTTCGATAATCTGAAAACGAAATAAGGTTCGTTGTTCCGAAGGTTCGTTAATCCGAAAACGAAATAAGGTTCGTTGTTCCGAAGGTTCGATAATCTGAAAACGAAATAAGGTTCGTTGTTCCGAAGGTTCGTTAACCCGAAAACGAAATAAGGTTCGTTGTTCCGAAGGTTCGTTAATCCGAAAACGAAATAAGGTTCGTTGTTCCGAAGGTTCGTTAATCCGAAAGCGAAATAAGGTTCGTTTTTCCGAAGGTTCGTTAATCCGAAAACGAAATAAGGCTCGTTAATCCGAAAACGAAATAAGGTTCGTTAATCCGAAAAAATAAGGTTCGTTAATCCGAAAACGAAATAAGGTTCGTTAATCCGAAAAAAATAAGGTTCGTTAATCCGAAAAATAAAAACCGGGAAAGCAGAGGCAGAGGCAAGGGGGACACTGTTGCCGTTTAATTGTTATGAGGATCGGAATGCAAGGGCGGCCGAACGAATTTTCGTTTGGGGGGTAAAGCCAAAAAATGAATCTCATACGTCAAAGTGGACACTTTGGTGATATTTTCGCCCTAAGATTATCATCTGATTGAAGTAATTGCGTGTTTGATAGTGATTAAGTAGAGACACACTTTTTGAAGTGATTTTTTATTATGGCAAAACGTATATTTAGGCTTTATTTTTCGGGAGAGTATAATGAGCTAGCGGCTTGGTAAAACAAATTCAAAGGTGAAATTGTAAAACGTTTTTGGGGTCAATTATTCTTAAAATGGCATTATTGCGAGGTGTTGCGAGCGTGAATCACAAGCTAAAACTTTAGGGTATTTCAATAAAAATGAAAATAAGTTGTTAAAAATCCGAGCAAAATTTGTGCTGTCATTAAAAACATGTGCATAACTAAAGAATTAACACGAGCGCAAAATACAAGCTTAAACATACTGACCAAAAAAGGAACCTGTTAAAGAAAGCATTTAGTGACCTCTTTAGGATGCATATTTCACCAATCGAATGAGTGTGCGAAGCGTAAGCTGAAAATTTGCAATATTCTAGCCTGAAAACGTAACTTGTATACTTTAAAAAGACTATTTTATTTCGAAAAAACACGAAAAACAGCAATTTATTTTTGAAAAAGGAACTTTCCCATTTTGGAAAATATTCATTTCCCTGTTTTTTATTTCATTTTGGGGGTGCAAGTGCCCCCTGCCTCCCTCCCGGCGGATACGAATTTCATCAATTAGGGGGGGGGGGGGGGAAATTTTTTCAGCCATATTTTCCTCGATCGGCAGCTTAAAGTTGATTTTTGTTTGTTTCTTTGAAAGGGTAGTCCTAACAGTCAATAATTAGCTTTATACTTATAAAATAAAGTTAATATGTAATAACATGATAAACCCTTTTTAAATAATGCGAGCGCGAGCTATATCTTTTGTTTTATATGATGGGCAATATGTACGTGATCTTCAAAACGAGATGCCTGTGTAACTAAATCAAGATAATAACGGCGAGCAAGAAACGCAAACAGAAATTTTAAATAAATAAGCTCTGACCTGATCTAAAGGGGACATTTTAAGAACTTTTTGCAGTTAGCCATGAAGACGATGCGCGTTTCGACCAGTGGCGGCGGAAAGTATTTTCCTTGGGGGGAGGCAAAGCCCCAGAAAAGGGGCCAATAGGGGCAATTTGGTGCAAAGGTATATTTTCACCATTAGATTATCATCTGTGTAAAGAGGTTGTGTGTTTTGTAGTAATTGAATTGAGCAAAAATTTTTGATGCAAGTGATCACTGATTGATAAATCATTTATTTACGTTTCATTTCTGTGAGCGGTTTGGGGGAAAAATCAAATCTGAAGATGTAAAATTTGCCATTTTCGTCAATTACTGTTAAAAGGGCATCCTTGTGAGATGTTGCGAGCGTATCACGTGCTCAAAATTTTGGAAATTTCATGTAGGCCTAGAATGATAATAATAATCATAATGATATAGATATTATTTACCCAGGGAAGCCACTTCAGTTCTGAAAATTGTTCTAGCTATTATTATTTTTTTTTACAAGAATGCTAAGAATGTCCAGTTCTTATGTTGGAAAATCGGAAAATTTTGGCTCACGTTTCTCGCTCGCATCATGTATTGTTTACTGAGGAACTCATTCTGTTCCTGGATACAAAAAAAGTCCAAAATGTCAAGTTTTCAGATGGAATATCAGAAGTTTTAAGCTTGCGGTTCGCGCTCTCATTATTTAGTTCGTGAGATATATATTCTATTCATGAGTCACTAAATGCAGTCCTTAAAAAATTACTTAGAAGCCTGTTGCATAAACCTTTTTACCTGAGAAAACTGGTAAAAACTGAAAACTAAGGTTTGTCTGATTTCCGCCTTTGACTTTAGCACAGGCCAAAAACTCCGGTAAAAACAATCTGAGTTTTCTCAGGTAAAAAGTTTTATGCAACGGGCCCCAGGTTAGTATATAAACAAATTACAGCTCGCCCTCGAGTTAATTCTTTAGAAAGATACACATCTTTCTCACGATTACAAAAAATGCTCAGAATGTTTAAGTTCACGTCTTGTTACATGAAATGTCTACTAGTTTGAGCTTGCGATTCGCGATTTCAACATCTCACAAGGATCATTATTAGTATTAATTTTATTTTTATTACCAGCAGAAGCTGTTATTAAAAATGACATCCCATCCAATACAAATCCTATTATCTAGAGGTTACTCGCAAGCGACCAACACACTTGATCCCCTGCATCTTTAAACCATTTGCTTAGGCAGCAATTGCTTAGATAAAATCGAAATTAGCCTATATATGCTTGATCGGGGCGCCTATTCTTAATGAAATATATGCTTTTGGCCACAACAAACGCATGTATCATCGATCGTTATTACTATCATTGCATAATATCGTGTAATCTTGTAATGACAACACCGTTTCTGTTACCAAAATGAATAATTCTCATTTTCGGAAATACGAACCTTATTTAATTTTCAGATTAACGAACTCCTTTCGTTTTCGGATTAACGAACCTTCGGAATTACGAACCTTATTTCGTTTTCGGATTAACGAACCTTATTTCGTTTTCGGATTAACGAACCTTATTACGTTTTCGGATTTACGACACAGTGTGTGGCGTACGGGACATGTCCCGCACGACACACAATATGTACTTTATTTTAAAAAACGATCAAATGCATATTAGAAAGATAATGAGTATAACATGTCTTTAAAAGATTTCTAAACGTTTTTTTTTTCATTTCTCACCTACATTTTTTAAAAACATTTTTTCATTGTTTTTGAATGGAAATTGTTGGCACAAAAAAGTATAAATCATGAAACGGTACAAACTTCGGCCAGAATTCCCGATTGGCTTGATACGTGAAAATCACGTTTTTGAGCAATTCGGGGCCTGACATGCACTTGTTGTGTGTACGACATATCGTACGGGACAAATCTTAATAGGACAATCATTGAAAAATGAAGGGCAATAATGAGACCCGTATAATAATAATAATAATAATAATATATATGATTTGTATGGCGCCAAATCCATAAGAATATCAAATGCTCTAGGCGCACTAGTGTAAAGTAGAGGTGAAAAAGAAGGAAAAGCATTTAGATTAAAAGTGCTGAAGACAAATAGAAGGGATAAATATCAATTGTAGGCCATATAAAAATATAATTTAAGATTAGATTTAAACATTTCAACAGAGCTACTATATTTAATGGTCCGAGGAAGAGAATTCCATGCGGATGGCCCAGCATGGGCAAATGTACGTTCCCCCCACTTTGTTTTGATTTTAGGGATAACCATCAAACCAGAGTCTTGAGAACGAAGAGATCTAGAAGGGTCATATTGGTGTATCAAGGAGATGTTATAGAGAGGAGCGGATCCATGTGTACAGTGAAAGAGAAATAAAAGAATCTTGAAAATAACGCGTTGTTCAACAGGTAGCCAGTGTAGCGATTTCAGAACGGGTGTGATGTGGCTGTGCTTATTGGTGAGGGTCACTATACGCGCAGCAGCATTCTGTAATTTTTGAAGTTTTGCAAGAGCATTTTGAGGTAAACCAAACATTAGGGCATTTCCGAAATCTAGTCGAGATGATATTAGAGCATGGGTGATTTTTTCTGTGGCGTTGCGGGTAAGGTATTTACGGATGAAGCCTAGGTTGCGAAACTGATAGCGAACTGATTGAGAGGTACGTTGAATCTGTGTGGACATTGTCATTTGGGAATCAAGAAAAATACCTAGATTACGGCAGGCAGAAGATAAGGACACTACATGCCCGGCGAGCGTGACTGAGTTGATCGAAATCTTTTCTAATTGAGGTTTGGATCCATACATGATAAATTCACATTTTGCAAGGTTTAATTTAAGTGAATGTGAGTTCAACCAGATATGGACATCGTCAACGCATCGCTCAAGATTTTGGATAGCGCTAGCTGCATCGCTCTGATTGGGTTTGAATGACGTATATGATAAATCAATCGTCCATGGGTCAGAGATAGAGAAACTGCCATCGTAAGATAGCATCATCAAAAACAAAAGTATGGAGACAATTTTTGCATTTCCATGTGTTGTACGGGACATTGCCAGAAATAAGTTCGGAAAAATCAGAGCTGCCCCTATTAAGGATCATGACAACTTTGTAGATATTGTTTGGAACCATCAAATAATGATAATAATGATAACCTTTATTATTTTGACCTGCAATATGTTCAATCTTCTTGTGCTTTACCAATAATAGTTTCAGGCAATGATTTTATCAATTTATTAGTATTTTTTGGAAATTCAAAATTCCATTGTTTTCCTAAACAAAACAAGAATTCTGACTTCACTTTTGGTTATGATTCTTAGTTTTCATAAAATTTAGGTATCATAGTAAAATATTCACTACATGAAATTATGAAAATTGAAAGCAAGTTAAAATTCATATTTTAAGGTTTTAGTATAGAATTGCCAATGAGAATACTTTGAACCAAAGATATTTTGGAAAATAAACATCACTACCTTTTGAACCCAGAAACACTTCCTATATTGGCATTAGTCTCTTCACTTTTCATTTCAACTCTCACAATTCTTTGCTTATAACCATATATTGCACGGAAATTATCTGAATTGTCAAGATTAAGTACACAATACCACAATACCTATGCATGCATCCCCCAAATAATATTGAATGATTATGGTGTGGCATGTCATTTACATGTATTTATCACATACATTTTTGTGGGGGTCATCAAAGTACCTAGCTCATTATCTTATTCTGTTTAAAATTTCACCTGTTTTGGGGTGCACCATAAGAGTACATTGCCAGTTTTACAGTCTACATGGTATTTGTTTGTGTATACTTCAGCAACACTTCCATTTCATTCAAGTATTACTATTACATGTATTCGAGCTTATTTCAAATAGTGTTTCTTTCCATAAAACCCCCACAACAACATTACTCATAAGCATTTGTTAAAATAAAAAATATTCTTAATATGGATCGATGTGCACATTCGAACAAGGAGGAAAGGAACAAAGCGATTGAGAAACACATAAACACAGTCGGCTGAAATCTGTTTATATTTTTTCCACAACCGCAACAACCAACGTAGAGGTAGAAGTAAAATTACGGCAATGAGTTTAGTCATCCGTATCATCATGATCGTGGCGGAATAATGTTATGACATTCCGTGGTTGATATGTACTCAATGATGTTGATATTATAATCCATACGTCTACTCCCTGATAACATGTAGTGCTTAGTGTTGGTAAAATATCCCCCAAAACGTATAGTCATAGTTTAAACTTTATGAATTGTTTTAATGACTTTATTATTGCATGGACATTTATTGCTTACCTTGAAGTGACCTTGAAGTTACCTTGATGGCCACATCTCACTGTCTTCACGACGAGGGTGTACAGATGAGTGTGGCAGGGTTAAAGAGGCTCTTAGAGCCCATTTAAAAAACCAATTTTGATAATTGTGTCTTAAATTGCAGGAGTGTTGGTGCCTCAATTGTGGACTTATTTTTCAAGAAAAAAATTATAAGATTGGCAGTGGGCGGTGGTCGTAGCCTGCACTACGTAATAAAGACTATCGACAAAGTCCCAGTCTTCTTGTGTGTAGAAGTAGATGATGCTGGGTGGCACCAACATGAGGAGGACTAAAAGATAGGCCAAAGTTAAGTTAGCAAAGCCAGCTCCGACCTTCGTACAACACCTGAGGCATTTCTGCCGGCTGGTTGTGAACCTTGTGAGGCATAGATCCTGGAGCATTTGACCGACAAGGAGCAGGATGCTTCCAGTGAGTAGAATGCCTGCCAAGGCGTAGAACACGCAGAAGATATCACCGATTCCTGTGCGCTGGGACGCATAGCCAAATCCTGGACAAATGAATAGTAGACCATAATAATGTGGATGAATAAACCTTTGGGGCTAGGTTCACACGATGTTAGATTGTCAAGGATAGCTATGCTTTAAGAAGTAATGCGCATGATAACGGTTTTAAAATTGAATCTCATATATGGTGGCTTCGAATTACTCATGCTCCTGGCCATGTCTGACCAACACTGATATTGCACCCACTTGATATTTAAGTAAAGCTTAACCGACACAACTGTGGCATTTCACTTCATACATGGTACTGAGTGCCCACATCCCATTTTTTTCTGCAGAGGAATGTCAATTATGGAGTATATCTGGGCGATATGACATCCATTCAAATATTGCTGAATGAAATGACAGAAAATCTGAAAGGTGGAAATTTCATTTATTTTAATCAATTCGATTTACATTCTACGCTCTCTTTTGCTATAAAACGACATTTTGTTACAAAAAATAAGCCAACGCCACACAGGTGCCAAAAGAGGACGCGAACTTCAAGGTCAAAGTCAAGGAGGCCATCATTTTGAAGAAAAAAATACATTCTTGACGTGAAACGCTGTGTTGACGAACCTCATGACAACGCCTAGTTCTCCACAAGTCTTATTTTTTTCTAGTGGCCCTTTTTATAAGCCTTGCTTCTCCAGGGTCACCTTACCATCATTGTAATTTCCGATTCATTGTTGTTAATTTGTTTGTATTGTTTTTGTATTTGATGGTTAAACAATAAATTGAATTGAATGAAAGAGTATTTCACTGCTTTGTGTATGATTCCCCTGCTCACAAATTTACCATAATTTCATGATCAGTTTATCATTTACTAATTCATGTTTTCTTACAAATAGTGTTGTCCCGTTTTCTTACAAAATAATGTTGTCCCGTTCAAGCCAAGTTGGTCTGCTTTGCAAGGGAGCCCTATGACCAACGATTGATAAATTCGCTCTAACTAGTGGGGGGGGGGGCGTTTTATGAAAGAGCTTGCCGGACGTTTAGCATGACAGGTTCTGTTTTATCCGACATTTACCATAGTAACAGCGCTTCTCAGCCAATCAAAATCAAGAAAAGTTGTCAGATCTGACAACAATGTCAGACAAAAATGTTCATGAAACGCTTCCCAGGTATAACTGAGGAACCATCTAGGGATATCGCTTAATACCCAACCCTCTCTTCTATCTTGGCCTACCCTCTTTCCAGTTTAGTATATCTTTCCCAAAATGATGTTCCACTCTTATAATAGAAAATACGTTTTTTACTTATACCCTTTTTACACAGGATTTTCTTAGCCCCGAACTATCGCTAACCCAGTACTATCCTTAACCCCGTACTATTTTTTTTCCTTTTCACACATGCCAAATTGTTATTGCTAACCCCGGATGCGCTTTTCCGTTTTACACCCTGGCGAAGGCAATCTTCGCAAAAATAGCTACAAAGCGACTAGTGAAGAGTCTATACACATCACCAAATATAAAAATAATATTAATGAATAAAATTGTTACCCCACTTTTTATACAGTGAGTGTCAAAAATAGTCAATCATGACTTATTGCCAAATAAAAACAAGGAATGGAATGGAAATGGAATGGCATGCAACAGTCAGCGAACTCCAGCACAGAGTTCAGTGCCTACTACACGGCCATGGCACTTCATGCACAGAGAGCAGTCATGAATTAAATTCGAACATGCTTTTCTTTCAAATAGTGTTGTCCCGTTTTCTTACAAAATAATGTTGTCCCGTTCAAGCCAAGTTGGTCTGCTTTGCAAGGGAGCCCTATGACCAACGATTGATAAATTCGCTCTAACTAGTGGGGGGGGGGGGGGCGTTTTATGAAAGAGCTTGCCGGACGTTTAGCATGACAGGTTCTGTTTTATCCGACATTTACCATAGTAACAGCGCTTCTCAGCCAATCAAAATCAAGAAAAGTTGTCAGATCTGACAACAATGTCAGACAAAAATGTTCATGAAACGCTTCCCAGGTATAACTGAGGAACCATCTAGGGATATCGCTTAATACCCAACCCTCTCTTCTATCTTGGCCTACCCTCTTTCCAGTTTAGTATATCTTTCCCAAAATGATGTTCCACTCTTATAATAGAAAATACGTTTTTTACTTATACCCTTTTTACACAGGATTTTCTTAGCCCCGAACTATCGCTAACCCAGTACTATCCTTAACCCCGTACTATTTTTTTTCCTTTTCACACATGCCAAATTGTTATTGCTAACCCCGGATGCGCTTTTCCGTTTTACACCCTGGCGAAGGCAATCTTCGCAAAAATAGCTACAAAGCGACTAGTGAAGAGTCTATACACATCACCAAATATAAAAATAATATTAATGAATAAAATTGTTACCCCACTTTTTATACAGTGAGTGTCAAAAATAGTCAATCATGACTTATTGCCAAATAAAAACAAGGAATGGAATGGAAATGGAATGGCATGCAACAGTCAGCGAACTCCAGCACAGAGTTCAGTGCCTACTACACGGCCATGGCACTTCATGCACAGAGAGCAGTCATGAATTAAATTCGAACATGCTTTTGCAGTGGCGTTTGTATATACAAGATGAAAAACCTAGAATTCGGCAATAGCAAAAGTTAATTTAGTAAGCAGTAATTATGATAAGACAAGAACAATAACAAAAGTACAAAACGAAGGAGAATCTACTTTCCACCTTAATTGTTTCATAATGATTTTAAACGATGGATTAAAATATACTAGTTCTACTACTCCTACTACCACCGATACTACTATTCATTGTTTTAGATTCATTATGAAATAAGTGGACAACTTCTACATGCTGTAGATTCTTCCTTGATTCTCCTTCGTTTCGTATTGTTATTACTATTATTGTCTTATCATTATATGATAAACAAGCAGTAATGATAATGATAAGACAATAATAACACTAAATTAATTTTGGCTATTGCCCGAATTGTAGGTTTTCACCTTCGTGTATATGCAAACGCCACTGCACAGTGCCGTGGCCGTGTGCGAGTTTCCGTTTTACACCCTGGCGAAGGCATTTTCCGCAAAAATAGCTAAAAAGCGACTAGTGAAGAGTCTACGTTTGTTTACATTATCAGCTGGGCGCGCGATGCAAGAGTCCGCACCGAAGATAACAACAGAACACGTTCTTGTTCAGCTGTATTCAGGTTCAACACCTTGTTGATCATTTGCCTTTGCCGAATTGCAGGTAATTTGCACCATGGACCTATTACAACGTAGTAGTACAGTTAAGTGGTAATTTGCCCCCTCACTATCATGGAAGAAGATGATATTCAACGTTGTATGACACTGCATTCTATGAGTATAAAAATAGACCTATTAAAGTTTATTTTTTGATGAAAGAAAAACAATCATCATAGCCTATAGGGTATACGTAAGACAATGTTTGTTGATCACTGCATTTTTAATGTAAGATTAAGATTCATACAAGCTTGATGAATACAGTATGTGTTCAAACAATTTATTCGTATTTTATCTATTCACTTGTTGGCAAGAGATTTTTATGTTATTTTTTAAAACTTTGATGTAAAGTACTGTATACTTTGTACCTTAATTTGACGATTGTATTTGGGGCCGTGTATTAGCGATAAAAGACATATAAAAACTCAATAAATAAGGTAAAATTCGAAAAGCAAAATGCTGGAAAAGTGATCAAGATCGGATAACAAATAACGAAGTTATTGAATTTTAAAGATTTTCATCATTCCAGTGAAACAATTCTTCATGAATATTCAATAGATGGGCTGATGATGTCATATTTTGTATTTCATTTCATGAAATTTGGTTTATTCAATTGTTTTTTTCTACCAAGAACTAAAACAATTGGATTGACAACTAATTTAGCGCATTATTTATTTATTGCCGCAACTTATTTCATCATAATAGACAAATCATTTACAGATTTGCGAAAAAATATATAATTTCATGTATAATAACATAAGAAAAAGGAAAGTTGGGATGTGACATCATTAGCCCATGTGCACCTTGATGATGTGCATATAATTGTTTTCACAAAATATTAATAAACTTTTAAAACTTGTACGATTCTGATAAAATTGTCAGCATTTTGCTCTGATGTGAATTTTACTCTATTTATTAAGATTTATTAAGAAATATTTTCAGCCTGGACGATCCCTTAAAGGGGAAACTAACTGGACAAATTATACTTTGTTGATTATAAATTGCTACAAGTAGTTTTTACTTTGTTTTCAAATTGTAACTATAATTAGTTGTAGTAGTAATATTAGTAGTCGCCGCATCGTCGTCGTAGTAGTAATAATAGTGGTATACATTTAGAAGTTAGTTATACATTTATTGTTATATTATAAATTATTATTATTAGCATATTTTTATCATGGTTAGTAGTAGTAGTAGTAGAAGTATAGTATACTTTATTTTCATTAGCATCATTTTGAAACTGTTATTATAAATTGCATAGTTTGTTGTCAATATTATCATCACTATTATCACTATTATTATTATCATTATTATTGTTATTATTGTTTGCGTCATTGTTATGAACAGTACTAGTAGTTATACTGTTATTAATTATTTAAGTATTACCGTTCGTCTTGTTCTTGCTCTAGCTTCTTCTCCTCCGGCCTTCTTCTCAGTCTCCATCTTCTTCTTCACATTCTTTTTCTTCTTCTTCTCATTCTTTTTTTCTTCTTCTTCTCATTCTTTTTTTCATTCTTCGTCACATTCTCCTTCTCATTTTTCCTTTTCTTCTCATTTTTCTTCTTCTTCTTGTTTTCCTTTTTTTCTTCTGCTTTTTTTCTTATCATCGATCATCACTATCATTATTAAGCCTATGTATTATTATTATTATGTATGTATTATTATTATGATTATTATTATCATTAATAGTAGTAGTAGTATAGTATCATTGTTAGAATTAGTCGTAGTAGTAGTAGCAGCAGTAGTAGTAGTATCGGTGGTAACTAGTACATTTTGAAACAATTTGAATCGAAACAACTGGACTTCTTTCTACATGCTGTAGATTCCCTTTCGTTTGGTACTATTTCTGCTATTCTTGTCTTATTATTCTGCTAACTAAATTAATTTTGGCTATTGCCCGAATTCTAAGGTTCTCACCTCCCTGAGTACACAAACGGCACTACAACTTTAGTACAAGACATGTTCGGATGTAATTCATATGAAAGCTGTGTACATACGAAGTTATGTGGCCGTGTAGCCACTGAACTCTGTGCTATCATTGGCTGTGTAGATTGCTGTTGTGTGTGGGGAAACTCGCCAGTGTCGGACCCTCAGGTCTCACGGGCCTAATCACTAGTGGCAGGCCCTAGATATTCATTCGAGCCAACCCATTGCTTTTTTTTAATTTGATATGGCTGATTGACAAAGTGTATGCATATGATTGTCCATCTAACACTGATTCTATTTTTGGTAATTACTGAACTTCCTTTTCCCTAATTGGGAAGAAATATCACCAATTTTTGACTATATTTTGACTGGCGGAAGGATTACGGCTATTTTGCTGTTTGAGTTGATGAATCTGCTCCCCCCGATGGTGTCTTCAAACACGCCAATTTATTTTTAAAATGAGCCGGTCGAGGGACCCTTTTCTGGTCAGATATGGATTGCCAGATATAAATCCTATCCACTGGTAGTAAACATTCGACCCCCGAATTTCATCCTTATTTTTTATGAATTTTTTAAAGTGCCAATTTAACACATGAGTCTATGGGGAATGAATTAGGCCTGTGAGACCCTCAATAACCAGCGACGTGTGTAGACTCTTCACTAGTCGCTTTTTAGCTATTTTTGCAGAGAATGCTTTCGCCAGGGTGTAAAACGGAAACGCGCTGGCCGTGTAGCCACACGGCCAGAGTTGTAGTGTGGGGAGAAACCAGTGACGTGTGTAGACTCTTCACTAGTCGCTTTGTAGCTATTTTTGCGGAAATTGCCTTCGCCAGGGTGTAAAACGGAAACGCGCACCCCGGATAAGGAATGCTTGCTTTTCACACACGAAAATCGCTAACCCCGGACTAGTGGTAGCTCATGCTTGAAATACATTTGTCGATCATTCGTAGTTTAAGTACTTCACTCATACACTTTTTACACACGCTAAAATTTCCTTAACCCCGTACTATAGGTGGGGCTAAATTGCCATTTAGCCCCACCTATAGTACGGGGTTAGGGTTAGCCCACTTTCGTTTTACACTATCGATCTTAACCCCATACTATCGCTCTTAGCACCGCAATTGCTGGGATAACCCTGCTTTTTTGTAGGGCCAAATAATCCCGTACTAAAGGTGGGGTTAGCCCAATGTGCAAAAATGCTGTGTAAACAGAAAGTGGGCTAAGCTTAACCCCGTACTATAGGTGGGGCTAAATAACAATTTAGCCCCCCCCCCCCCTTCGTACGGGGTTAAGGAAATTGTATACCCTTTTTACACACGCTAAAATTTCCTTAACCCCGTACTCTAGGTGGGGCTAAATGGCCATTTAGCCCCACCTATAGTACGGGGTTAAGGAAATTTTAGCATGTGTAAAAGTGTACGAGTGAAGTACTTGTACTATGAATGATCGACAAAAACCACTAGTCCGGTGTTTTAAGGAAAAAAAACATAATACGGGGTTAATGATAGTACCGGGTTAGCGATAGTCCGGGGCCTTAAGAAAATCCTGTGTAAAAAGGGTATAAGAATATAAGGGGATCGAAAGTACTCCGGATGGCACCGATCTATTCATCCATACTTCCACCAAGAACTTACCTATCGTAGTCACAACTGTGATTACAAAGAAGGTTTGTGACATTCTCCACGGATGTGTGTAGTAGGTGTCATTGATCGTTCCCTCGCTCAGACGAAAGGCGTAAGGTTGACCAGTCGAGTAGCCTCCTTCACCTATGGCTCGTGTTACGATCATCATCAAATCGGCAACGTCCCCATCCTCGATGCAATCGCTTTCGGATGAAAGCCGTCGGAGAGCTCCATGGAAGTTCTTCGAAGCCTTCAATGCTGCGGGACGCTCGAGGGCGCGGAAGACCAGCGCTCCGGCGAACAGGTATGCCAACATGACGAGAAGGAAGAAACATATTATCATCCATTTCGTCCCCATCGATACTGATATATCCCCTTCTTCATTATCTTCTTCTCCACCTTCACCCCGTTCTAAGTGTTCTATGCTCTCATTTTCTTCTTCAAAAATGGCGTCACTTTTAATTTCATTCACACCATTTTCTGCCATTTTACCTAACTTTTAAAAGATCAATCTGGCAAATGGCCCTACTGTCTGTTTATTTGTCTCTACTGTCTACCACCTTCAGGTCACCGTTTTGCTTATTGGGATTCTATATCCATACTCACAGAAACAGTTTCTCAACATCTGGATATTATGCTGAGAATAACATTCATGTTGACCCTGTAGATTTACCCTCGTTGTTCTGACCGATATCTCACCAAGACAACAGGCATCTGTCTGTGTTCTGAAGTTGGTTGCCGTTGTGGTTCAGCCTCGAATGCAACCAGAAGAGTTTTCCGACAGCTCAACCTATTCAGCACACATCATTCATATTTTAATTAATTATTTACTATCAATCATCCATAATTGAGAAAGCACTATTATGACGTGAGATTGACTAACGCTTGACCTCATCGACACCAAGATCGAAATATGCTGGTATGACTAAGGTTCGCTGCAAGAAAAGTTAATATACGCTTAAGTGACCATCGCCACGTAACACAAAGCTTAGAGATTAATCGTACGCTTGATTTTTACGATTGATTGTACATTGTAGTCAATGCAATCAATCGTAGACAAATGTTCTACGATCAATGCTAAGCTTTGTGTTACGGGCCCCATATCATACGTCGTGACAGTATTTGCAGAGCTCGGATAGCCAATGTATTTGTAATAGATCCATGGATAGCCCAACCCACCCAGCAGCAAAAGCAAGGGTTTGATGGGGTTGGGGATGAGGGGTGGGGCGGAGGTTGTTGTTTCTCTTCACAAAACTTATTTTTTTTTAGTCTTTTTAATACTATGTTCACCTCCTTTATTCAACATTCGCATCAAAATATACATACAAAAAATACTTCAGTAAAATTCATTGCATCCTAGAATTTTCTTGACTTCTGATTTGATTCAAAATGTTCATTCGTTGACAACTTTTCTACAGGAGTATAGTGCCTTTTAATTGGTGAATGGGCTGGTACAACTGGCGTTTGGAAGGGGGGTTTAACGTTATTCCATAAAAACTTAACGAGAAAGAGAAGAAAATATTAGTAAACAAACAAACGGACAAGGAGAGAAAAAAAGACAATATGCAACTCAATTATTTTCATGAATATTATGCAAAAATATATCCCAAAATTTGACTGTCAATATGATAAGGTTACTTTCTTTTCCAGTTAAGGAATGCAATATAGCGTCCCTCATAATCTTTGGCTCATTCCGCCCCTCGTTCTTCCAAAAAAGTGAACTTAATATGTTGACCTATCAATGCAATGAGACAGTATGAACTACAGAGTTTGAGTGGTTAGGGTATGCCTTAAGTATACAGGCTATGTAGAAGTGGCAATGGGGATTTATTTTTTTATGTATTTGGCTAGGGGATATATTGTCAGCCATTGTGTAGCGTAATGAGCCAAAACTCCTTGATTTTTTTTTTCGTCTGAAAAACTTCTTTTGCGATAGATTTTGATATACCATTCAGGAAATTATATCATATCTGTATCCTTTTCTTTCTAGTTCTCTTTGTTTCATGATGATTTATTATAATTATTTATTATATTATTATTATTTTTTTTTTGGGGGGTGGGGGAGCCGGGGCATGCCTCCAAATACCCCAATCTGTACGCCATCTGACAGAATAAGAAATTACAGGCATCACTCTCAACATCATCAGATACTGGCAAACACCTACGTCCTAAAAAGTGTTGGAAAGGTACGGTCCCTTTTAGGCGTTGACATAGGTTGATTGCAAACGCGACTTAATGGGATGGTCCGTGCTGAAAATATTGATATCTTAATATATAGAGTAGAATTCACTGAGTAAAATGCCGAAAATTTCATCATAATCGGATAACAAATATTAAAGTTATTGAACTCTCAAGTTTAGCAATATTTTGTGAAAACATTCATCATGAATATTCATTAGATGGGCTGATGATGTCACATATCAACTTGTTCTATTATATATTATTGTATGAAATTAGGTTCATTCAATTTTTTTCCTCCAAGAACTAGAAAAATTGGATTGACAACTGATTTAGTGCATTAGATATTTATTGCTGCAACTTATTTCATTATGATAAGGGAGACTTATTATTCACACAAGTATGAAATTATGAAAAAAAAATTATGCAATAGCATAAGAAAACGGAAAGTGGAGATGTGACATCATCAGCCCACCTAATGAATATTCATGACGACTGTTTTCACAAAATATTGCTAAATTCTAACTTCAATAACTTTATCATTTGTTATCAGATTTTGATGAAAATTTTGGCATTTTGCTTAGTGAATTATACTATACGTATAAGATATAAATATTTTCAGCCGGGATCATCCCTTTAAGCTCACCCTTTTTCATCAAGCGATTCAGAAGTCCAATTTGAAATTTGTTCCAAATGAAATTTCACACGCTCTCTTTTATCTTTTATAATTATAATATCTTTTATATTCTGTTATATTAAATCATTTTTTTAGTCACTAATAACTCTCGTCTAGTCTGTCAATGCGGAGTACTGCTGTCCATTCTCTTCTGATTGGTCCTTTGTACAGCATTTCCCCTTCACAGGGAGAGGAACCAAGCTATTGCTTGTTGTCGGGTTAATTGCCAATAGGGGCTGATGAAAATTTCTTGAAGTCGGATACACTGGTGTAGGTATAGCCAAGGGAAGCAGAGGAGGCGGCGAGAGGAGTGGTGGACCTTTATTGATCAGCGATCGCAACCCAAACGATCAAAAGAAAGATCATCCACTGAAGCTACCCTTTCTTTGTGAGTTGAATTAAAATAAGATTTGAAGAGCTACATGTATGATTTTACTAGTGATTTATTTTTTTTGTTGTTGCTGCCTCTGAAACAAAGACCCTTCCAATTCAACATTCTATCATATACCAATTTGTTGTTTAGTTACAGTGGTGAAATTCTTGTTCATAATGCTTCTTCGTTGGATTTGAAGAGATTTGATTTTACTAGTGATATATACATTGTACAAGCATTGCTTTTTAGTGGGTCCCTCCATTTCCATGTTAATTTAATTTCTATTGAAAAATAGTATGCATATTTAAAACCTACAATGTGTTGCCCAAATTGTCTAAGTGTTTTTTCACATCATAAGTATCATTAATTTTTTTTTGCAACGGATACAAATATTTATGTTTATATATGGTATACACAAACATAGGGTCGTGGGTTCGAATCCCAGCCATGGCGTAATTTCCTTCAGCAAGAAATTTATCCACATTGTGCTGCACTCGACCCAGGTGAGGTGAATGGGTACCCGGTAGGATTAATTCCTTGAATGCATGAGCGCTGAGAGGCAGCTCGAGCTAAAGCCGGGGTAATAATAATAATAACAACGCGCCTCGGAATAGATTATTTCTAGATAGATGGCGCTATATAAATGCCTATTATTATTATTATTATTATTATACAATTTGTTTTTGTGTGATGGAAGTGAAATAAATTAATTTGAATTTTAATTATATTTTCTTCTTGTTGTTGCTGCCTCTCAAACAAAGACCCTTTCAATGGAACACCTTTTTGTATACCCCTTTGTTCCTGTTTGTGGTTCAGTTACACCAGTGAAATTCTCGTTAATAATGCTTCTTCGATGCTTCTTGTATGTCTTCTTGTATGCTATTTAGTAGATTTAAAATGATTTATACCTCAGTCACATTTGCTCTACGGCGAGTCTAAAACAGCAATTTTAACATTTTTTTTGTACCAGCTACATATAGATGGTTTGAAATAAAATTAATAAAACGGCTGTTTTTTTTAACTTGCCGTATACGGCCGCCGTAGACTAAATGTGACCGAGGTATTACTGGTGCATGAAAATAGTAAATTTATTTGCTAGGATGAAATATACTAAGATTAATAGCTGATAAAATCAGGAGGTAGTAGGAAAGTATTCCAACAATTTTAGCGAATATTATGAGAATGTCAAATGGTATTTTTAAAAAATCAAGATTAATTATCAATGATAAAAAATGATATCTAAATGCTTTTTGTTGCTTTCCTTGCTACTTCTTTAGCACCATAAAAAATACAAGGGGTTGGGGATTTTCAAAGATATTTTACACTAAATATAAAAATGTTATATGAGATATATGACATTTTCTAAAACGTTTAGAAAAAACATATGTCATTTTTTTACAATTTTTTGAAAATGTATAGAACTAAGCCCTGGGTTACACCGTGACACTGTCGGTCAAATTGAGAATTGCGAGTCTTGTATTATATTGTTCAGGGGATCGTCGGAAGAATCTGCCTTAGGTGACTGTCAGAAATTCCAATGTGATGCTTTAGTCCTGACTTGTCGCATTTCACTACGAAGAAACTCTCTACAAAGCACCAATTCTTTTGAAAATGCAAGTTAAATCACAATGGTAACCCCAAGTTCCTTACCAATTCACTACAGCTCAAAGGACATTTGACGGGCATTGTCATTGGATTGAATTTGTTCTTGAATCCTCCGTACATCATTGAGGGAAACTCTTTCTGGTATACCACTCCCACATTTACGCCCACTCCAAACAATTCAAAATACTGCTGCAAGGCTTGTTACTCTTTCAAGAAAATCTGAACATGTTACACATATTCTGAAATAACTTCATTTACCTCAAATACGCTAGCAAATCATTTTCAAAGTTCTCCTAATGACGTATATACACTGTAAAAATTCTGGTGTTGATTTAACACCAGCTCGGAATCTATACATGTCCACACCAGAGAAGTGTTAAACAACATCAGTTTCGTTTTGGTCTAACACCAGAAATGTGTTAATATACAACACCAATTAGTATCAAAACAGCATCGGTTTGATTCCAAACTGGTGTTGTTTCAATACTTCTCCGGTGTGGACATGAGTCTGGGCTGGTGTTAAATCAACACCGGAGTTTTTGCAGTGTATAAAACATTCAATGGCCTCGCTCCTGAATATCTCTCTACATCTCTCTACGCTCTTGTAGCTCATGAGACCACTTCGTTCTTCAACAATCTTGCAGCTAACCTTAGGACCACGTACAATACCAGTTATGGTGATCGAGCCTTTAGTTATCAACTTACATCAACATTGCCCACTCCCACTATTTGTTATATTTCTGATTTTTCTGATTCATTTTGTACAACTTTGGTTAGAACTGGTATGGGGGTTCAATGAATAAAAAAGTCAAAATAAAATAACGAACCAATTTTTTATATATGATTAGGAATCACCACTAAAATTTTAATTGTATTTTCATAATAATTTCATTAAAAAACAAATATTTACAGCTAATTGTAATACTAATAATAATGATACAAATAATAAATAATAATAGTGAGGTCTTACAGAGCACACACACCGCCCAATGACGCTCATGGCGCTAGCGCAGCAACATTTCTTTTTTATACATAAATACATTACTTAAATACATTACTACAAATATCAATGTAAATGAAGTAGCAAATCTTAAGTTACAAAAGTAGTTTTGCATCACCCACTGGAATTCATATGTACATCTTAGTGGGGACTGGTGTCCTCATGCTTGCTGCTCCACTTTTTAAACATAAATACATTACTACAAAATATCAATGTAAATGAAGTAGCAAATCTTAAGTTACAAAAGTAGTTTTGCATCACCCACTGGAATTCATATGTACATCTTAGTGGGGACTGGTGTCCTCATGCTTGCTGCTCCACTTTTTAAACATAAATACATTACTACAAAATATCAATGTAAATGAAGTAGCAAATCTCAAGTTACAAAAGTAGTTTTGCATCACCCACTGGAATATATATACGTACATCTTAGTGGGGACTGGTGTCCTCATGCTTGCTGCTCCACTTTTTAAACATAAATACATTACTACAAAATATCAATGTAAATGAAGTAGCAAATCTTAAGTTACAAAAGTAGTTTTGCATCACCCACTGGAATTCATATGTACATCTTAGTGGGGACTGGTGTCCTCATGCTTGCTGCTCCACTTTTTAAACATAAATACATTACTACAAAATATCAATGTAAATGAAGTAGCAAATCTCAAGTTACAAAAGTAGTTTTGCATCACCCACTGGAATATATATACGTACATCTTAGTGGGGACTGGTGTCCTCATGCTTGCTGCTCCACTTTTTAAACATAAATACATTACTACAAAATATCAATGTAAATGAAGTAGCAAATCTCAAGTTACAAAAGTAGTTTTGCATCACCCACTGGAATTCATATGTACATCTTAGTGGGGACTGGTGTCCTCATGCTTGCTGCTCCACTTTTTAAACATAAATACATTACTACAAAATATCAATGTAAATGAAGTAGCAAATCTCAAGTTACAAAAGTAGTTTTGCATCACCCACTGGAATTCATATGTACATCTTAGTGGGGACTGGTGTCCTCATGCTTGCTGCTCCACTTTTTAAACATAAATACATTACTACAAATATCAATGTAAATGAAGTAACAAACAGATCTTAAGTTACAAAAGTAGTTTTGCATCACCCACTGGAATTCATAGCTACATCTTAGTGGGGACTGGTGTCCTCATGCTTGCTGCTCCGCTTACCGACATTAAAAATTTGAGCTCAGTACTCAAATGAGCTCTAGCATAAAGGGCACCATCCCCAATAGAAAGCTAGTCGATCAGTGAGTGATGATATATAGAATGCACTTTACATGTCTACAAAACAAATTTTATGTTTTCTACGTTCAATATAAAAGAACTCTCGAAGTAAAAACAGTCTCGAAGTGTAAACAGCCTAAAAACAGTCTAAGACCATTACACACACGCACACACACAAATCACTAAAATTTAGAACAAGTGTTAATATTCAGACAGAGATATAAGAAATTTATGACTAAATCTAAGTGCAAAAACTTCACATACGTAGTACCATGACACCTATTAAAAAGAATTATATTCACACAATATTCTCTTTTTGAAATCACTAAAAATATACAAGCATTTTTTTTAGATATTCAGCCAATGATACAAGATAATCACCAATACTATGACGGGGGCTCAGGTTATATGTATAAATTATGATTGCTAATGCACAATTTAAAAAAATCAGGCCTAAGAAGTAAAAACCATTATATTCGTATATTCATCTGACCCTCGTGTCTAACGTTAGGTAAATGTGATTATATCCTTGCACAATAGAAGAGAAATCACGCCTACGAAGTAAAACAAGATTATTCATACAAGATTTTCTTTTTTGAGTTACTGAAATGTAATTCTCTGAATACTAGTATTCAGTCAATGATATACAACATTAACCAGTACTATAGTGTCTAACGTTTAGTTAAAGTGATCATTTTCATTTACAAAAGAGGAATTCAGTCTACTAAGTGAAAACGATGATATCCACACAAGAGTTTTTAAATTAATAAATCTACAAGTAGTTTCTCTGGATATTCAGCCACTGTAATAAACCTTCATCAGAACTTGAGATTAAGGATAAGAGATAATTTTCATATTTCTACAAGAATTTTTTTTATCGAATTCCTTTTCAGTTTTTGCATCCAGATTATTCATTTTCTTATTGCACATCTTCTTTTGGTCTTGGTATTGTCAGAATTAAAACATTTAATCGTGAAATCGATATCATTATATGTTCTCTGTCTGTATTTTAGTGAATTCATTTTCAATTTCTAAATCCAGACAGTTCATTATCTTTTTGAGATTTACGTATCTTTCACTGGTCGATAATCTTTCATTAATCGATAATTGATATCGTTCTATGTAACTTAATTTTGCGTCAGTACACATTTTTTTTTTTCAAAATTTTGGGACACTATGACAACTTAGTTACAATTACATTTGCACCTTACAATTTTTATCAGTCAGTATGAGCATCGTACTGCAGTGGCGTAACTACGGGGAGGGGGGGGGGGCATGTGCCCCCCCAATCGACTGGCAAAAAAAAGAAAACAGGGGAAAAGGAGAAAAGGAGGGAGAAAGGGAAAGAAACGTAGTTGGGGGGAGAAGAAATTGTTGCTAATTATGATTTATATTATATTATGATTATGTTATCTTACATTAAACAATCATAACTTTATGAATCATAATTTGCGCAGGGCCAAGGCTATTTCTTCATTGTACCTGGTGCTCGCAATGTCTGTTTAACAAGATATTTAATCCTGTTGTATTAAACCTCCCGGCTTCAAGTCAACATACACAAATTATTATTGTTTTATGTAGTGACATATGCTTTTTTTACATGACTACTTAAAGTGACTGCCCCATTTTAGGGTCTAAATATAAACCATTTCCTGTCCATGCTTATACGTTTGCATTCGTGGATTGGTGAGATAAATCTTTTCTTTATGAATTCCTAAAATCAGACCTTAAAATGTCCCCTTTTCGTATCTGAATATCAAAAAATTTCAGCTTGCGCTTCGCGCTCGCATCATTTCGTTAGTGAAATACCCATGGTCTTCGTGAATTCTTACGAGCAGGCCTTAGAATGCCTCTCTTCAGGTCTGAATTTCGTATATTTTTGCGCTCGCAATATTTGACTAGTGAGATGTGTATGAATGTTTACAATTACTACAAAAAGTGCTTCATGTGTTAAGATGTGATTCTAATGAAATCAGCATGCGCTTGGCACTCGCATTGGATGACTATGATGAGAAATGTATACTCTTAACGAATTCTTTAAAAAAGATATATGCCTTATAATGTCCCTGTTTGGGGGTTAATATATACAAAACTTTCAGCTCGCGCTTTGCGCTCGCCTCGAATGTTTTGCGAGACAGGTATGTATTGTGATTACAAAAATTTGTTTACAATGTCCCTTTTTACGTCTGAATTTCAAAAAAAAAAAAAAATTCAGCTCGCGCTTCGCGCTCGCATTATGTGATCAGTGAGATACATATCCGTTTAATGACACTGTCCTTAAAATATCTCGATTATGTCAGTATACCTGGCAACTGAGCCCGAAGGCGCTCTCTTAATGCTGTGATCTACGGTACGCCACTGTCGTACTGTATCCTTCACCAAAAAGGCAAGGTACTAATTCTCAAGCACTGTAGCGCTCTCTACTAATAACCCGAAACAAACTCCCGTCGTTACTTCTTTATAAAAGAGGTACTCTTTTTGCTATAGGTCATCTTCAATGATCTAAAATTATTTTATCAATGATATTGTTTTTAAAGGAGGAATTATTTGTCCCTTTCTCGGTGAGATCCTTTGCAGTTTCATTTTCAACATTTGGATTTAATAAGAGTGGAGGGATGATTCTTCTTTGGTTAATCAATGTTGCGTGTTATTTTATTAGTTACGCAATTACCAAGCTCGTTCTTGGAGGCAAGTTCATTAAAATGGATTTACTGAATTCGTTTTCAGTTTCTGAGTCCAGATGATTCAAATTCTTACTCAGGTTTGTATATTTTTTTGTTTAGTCGTGGTACTGTCAGAATTAAAACACTGTTAAATCGATTTCATTGAACTGCATTTCAGTTTCTGAATCCACATAATTCAAATCCTTACTGAGATTTGGGTATCATTGTGCAGTTTTTGGTATTGTCAGAATTAAAACGATATCTTTCTACGTTATCTGTCTGCATTTCATTGAATTCATGTTCAGTGTTTGAATCAGCTCCGCAGTTATCTGCAAACTTTGAATTGTAACTATTATCCATGATTGTTCTTAGAGGTATAGAGAAGTGGTTTCCCGTTGCCTTCTTCATCGGAATATTATGACCATCAATGGGATCACCATAGCGCCCATCAGTAAAATCGAGATCTATTATTGTCTTAGGATTAGATCTTCCGCCAATACCCTCGTACTGCACCACTGATGCCTTTTTTCGGGTCACTACACAAGTCATATCCTGAAGAGGGTACAAGATATGGCTTTGATGTCAGAAGACTCCAGATCTATGGCAGTGCACGGCTCTGGTAAGAGAGGGCAGACCAAAAGGTGTTGCATCGTCTAATCCTCCCCACACCAGCAGGCAGTGTCTCCATCTATGCTGTAGCCCCATTTCTGCATAGAAACTTTGCACCGTCCAGTTTCAGGCGATTGAGAAATAGCAGCGTTGGCAATTCCTCACTTGATCCTCGAGGAAGTGATTCACTAGGTCCATAGGAAAACTTCTGTGTCACAGCCTGGAGGTGGTCGGACCATAATGTTGACCCTTTGATTGTGAGCAGAGCCATCGAGGGTTCAGGCGAGTGAAGGAAGCTACGTTTTGACTTGAGTTTCTTTTGGCTGGTTCAGAGGGTGGATGAAAAGGGTTATCTTCTTGCTTGATTTTTTCCTCCTGTGCTGACACCTCACTTCTGATGTGTGGAGGAGCAATGCCACACAGTAGGTAAAGATCATCTACTCTTGTTGGTCGCAGGCAGCCAGTAATTGCTCTGTAGGTAGCATTCATGGCTGGATCAATCTTTGCAGCATGGGATGACGTACACCAGGCAGGGGCTGCATACTCAGCAGTTGAGTGGTATAGAGCAAGCGCTGTTGTACGGATGGTTTTGGCATCTGTTCCCCATTTCGTATTGGCAAGCTTCTTCAGAATGTTGTTCCTTACTCCAACTTTAGCTTTGTCTTGGCAACATGTTCTTTGTTTGTAAGGGAACTATCGAGGGTGACGCCGAGGAAGATGATTTTTCTGGTGTGTACCAACCATTTTCCAAACCATCTGACCCTCAGTTTCCCGTCTGCAGGGGAATGAAAACTTCGGAACAGGTGGGTTTGTGAGGAAACAGAAAAATCAAAGAAAGTTTGAGGAAAATAGGACAAATAATGAGAAAGTTATGAGCATTTGAATATTGCGATCACTAATCGTATGGAGATCCCCCCATTGTCAATGCGAGAAATATGTGTGATGTTACATGAATAACTTTCCCGTTCATGGATTATAAAATACCCCCGAAATGTCTGTATTTGATCTTTCTAATGGTGATACAACTCTTCATCCATAATATATTCTTTGAAAATCTGTATTACATGCCCTATAGAAAGAATAAATGATCTACTTATATATAACAGAGGTAGTTTAAGTAAAATATATACAAATGTAATAGCAAAGTTGTTCATACGTGACATCATACATCTTTGTCACATTGCCATTGGGATGATGTACATAACCAATATGATCTAGACTTCAAATGCTCATAACTTTCTTATTATTTATTCAATATCCTTCAAACTTTCGTTGATCTGTTTCTTTTGTTTATCGGTTTTCGTACAAGCTATCTTGTTCCAAAGGTTTCATTTTCCTTTAAGGTTGAAAACAGTGAGTTGGGTTTTCTCTGGATTTCCCCGAAGATGATTTGCAGCACATCTAAGCGTCAGGCCTGCCAGAGGATCGCTGATTGCTTTTTCCACTTCTTCAAAGGACTGCTTCTGCCAAGCAAGGCGAAGGTCATCAGCGTACAGGTAGCTTTTAGTACTTGAGTGGATTGGTTGTCATTCATATAGATGTTAAAGAGGAGTGAGGCGAGGACGCTTCCTTGTAAGAGATCGCTTATCTGTCTCTGCCATCTGCTTCTGAAACCAACATTTTTGCAAGATTCACAAGAAAATCGCCGATTTGAAAGCATGTTCTGGATCAACTGTGTCAGCTTAAGGTCCTTCGTCACCTCAAAGACTTTCCTCGTGACTATCCGATGATTTATCGTGTCATAAGCTGCAGAGAGTTCAACAAAGCTGCTCAAGTTATCAGCCCTTTCTGAAACCCATCCTTGATGTACTGTGTCAGATTTAGCTTTGCTATGTGTGACATAGCAGAGAGATGGGTTTTTAGCTCTCTGGGCTGCTGAGTCTTTGGCTTTTTTATTAGTAAAGCGACTACCCTTGATTTCCTCACTATTTTTGGCATTGTGTTTTCACTCAGACAGTAGTTTAACATGTCAAACAGCCATTTGAGGGCAACAAGTCCAAAAATGTTATAACTGCTCATAGAGGACAGCATCTAACTCAGCAGCCCTGTTTTTCATTGCTGTGATGGTATCACTGCGCCTACTGCAGGTGCGTGGCCAGAACTTGCCTTTACCACAAGTCATTGGGGGATGTGCCGTTTTGAATTACACTGTCAGTGCAACCTGCTAGCGTTTGCCCCCCCTGTAAAAAAAAAGTTTACAGAAGAAAAGAAAGAAGATTTTGCAAAAAGCATTAACAGAATCACTCTGTAAATTAATAAAACAGGAATTTTTCTGCAATTTAACAGAACATGCCTTATTAAAAAAAGGGAAAAAGGGTGTTTAGGAAATTTGTAAAGTTCCATACTACACGAAATACCAATTTCCTATAAGATTACGTACGTAATCTGGTAAGATTGCAGGTGCTCTCGAGACTCTGCTGCAGGAACTTCTTTTATTTTAAGGATATTTTTTTATCAGTGCATGGTCCTCCTTAAGTCGCCTTAATACGACACGCGGAGTTTAGGAGGGGTATTCTTTTAGGCCCACATCCCCAGGCATAATATCTCTTAGTACTAGAATAGAAAATCACTGAAATATCTATATAAGCATGTTCTCTGAAAATTCAGTTAGCATGGTTAGAGATAAGTATGTGAGAGCAATAATATTTAAATAATGACAAAATAATCATTACAATAACAACACTATTACATGTGACTTATAAAGCGGCAAATACACTCTATAGAGTACTCAAATATATGAGAATGTGAATAAAAATGTTTTAAGAACATCTTTGAAGGACTCAGAGTCCCAAAATCTTGTGTATCTATACAATCCCAAAACAAAATTTTCGGTCGTTTCGTTTTCTAGTTTATAGAGAAAACATAACAACCTCTGGTTTATACAACTTACAGTTCTGGGTCCCGTAACACAAAGGTTAGCGATTGATCGCTAATTTCAAAGGACAATTCTGATTGGTTCATAGTCAGTCTACTTAGCAAAATGCGCATGCAACGAGGATCTTGATTGGTCATTTCATTTAGCGATTAATCGCTAACCTCTGTGTTACGGCGCCCAGGTCTAAAATATCGTTCAATATGAATTGGAATTATTTGCAGTACATCGATTAGGACAGAAAAACTAAATGAACAAGCCATTGTCCATTCTTTATCTGAATCATATCTACTAAAAATACAATTGGAAATTGTATTTCCAACATATGTCGTTATAAACATGGTTTAAACATACTTACTGGAAGTTAGTATTTTTCTGGTACCATAGGATCATAAAACTTGCTTTTTTTAATTTGTTCATCTGTAATAATTCAACGGGGGAAATGCTATCTGATGTGATATTTAAAAGTCGACTGCTTAATGTTTCTTCATTACGCAATTGCTCTATAAAAATTAAGGCTCATTTGGAGGCCTCGACGGGGGCGTACACCAAAGCTGTACTACAATACCAATGTGCAATTTTGTCAATCAGGCCAAGGTTATCACATGAAGCTAAAACAGTATAGGTCTTTTAATGAACACTATGATTTTTCCTAAGTCACCATGCCATTATTCTAGAATTATTTCATATACATTTACTACCAAATTCTAACCCCTTTACCATAAAAACCAGTGACAATGGAACACCCTCCCAAAGTTCTCGGCAACAGGGCCGAAGTCGTCAGAGAAAATGAAATAGTTTTCACAGTTTTACCCCAAAAGAATCATCAGAATAGAGATCAGTACCCAATTCACCCTCCCCTTAGTCGTGCATTCACATTAATAACAGACAGATTATTTATTCCAGCCGTCTTAAGAATGCATGGTCCTCTGAGCTCGCGGTTATCGCATGTAATATACATTTGAGAAGGAGCAAAATGTATTCTTGCAGAGATTTTACTTATTAGGTGGTCCACCGTCATCTTCGGGTTCACCAGTAAAGGAAACATGCTTCCGTTGAAACTTCGAATGAGAATCTCCCAGGTACGACGGTCGATTGTTCCAACTCCTGGGAGGAGTAAAGGAAGCCGGAAAATAACGCATTTTGGATACACAGTAAATATCAGTTTTAGTAACGGTAAAATTAGTTCGTTAAATCCGATAAAATGACCCCCTAAGTGCCTGTTTGCATAAATAGAAATACATGCCGAAAACAACTGGAAGAAAGTGCGTCATTATTGAGAAATTAGCAATATAAGTATTGGAATCAAGACAAACGTCTGTTATTTTTCCATGCCAGCTAAAGTTCAAATGCATACATTAGGGCATGGAATTAGAGTAAGGTTAGGCCGAAGTATATAAAGTCACATTTTTTTTCATATTGATCGCGCAACATTTCCGCACTTCTGGTCAGGTTGGCTTCTATCCGGGCGGGTAAAATCTTTATATCAATAACTGCCGTCACCCTTTTAAAATTCGTGTCGTATTAAATAAAAAAGTACAATATCGTTAATTCTATGAAACTTCATGTCATTTCCCTGCACATTCATCTCTCGTCTTGTCTTGTAGACGATCGAGGGGCATTTTCGAGGGTGCCTGGAGGCTTAACGTGCCCCCCTGAGCCATTAAATGTGGCCCCTGAAATTTGTTTAGACCCGATTGTGAGTCAAGAAATATCAGCTGTGGCACTTTGGTCGGGTAAGGTCTCCAGGAACCCTCGAAAATGCCCCTCGATCGTCTACAATTTGACGCAGCGAGCCTAGTGACTGAAGTAAATGATGATAATAATCTAGGTATAGGTAGGTTTTCCGAAATTTGGCACATCCAGTAGCATTTTTGTACATGAAATCGTCGCGATTAAAGATCAAGTCCATCCCAGAAAATGTTGATTTGAAAAAAAAGAGAAAAATCAAACTAGCATAACGCTGAAAATTTCATTAAAATCGGATGTAAAATAAGAAATAAGAAATGTGGCATTTTAAAGTTTCGGTTATTTTTCACAAAGTAGTTATATGCACAACTCAGTGATATGTAAATGAGACAGTCGATGATGTCCATCACTCACTATTTCTTTTGTTTCTTAATGTTTGAATTATACAATATTTCAATTTTTACAGTTTGGTAACAAGGACCAACTTGACTGCAAAATATAGTATTAAATAATGTTAATTCCACATGTTCTGGGAGGAATAATCGTTGTTTCACTTGACAATGAGGAGAAAATTTGAAGATCTCATATTTCATGCAATAAAATACAAATGAAATAGTGAGTGAATGACGTCATCAGTCTCCTCATTTGCATACCGACCATTCCTTCTTTATTTTACATCCGATTTTGATGAAATGTTTAGTGTCATGCTTGTTAATTTTTTCTCTCTTTATTCAAATAAACTTTTTGTTGGGGTGGACTTGTCCTTCAAGTATTGTTTGAATGATTTACAAAGTCTATTCCATTTCAGACTTTTAACAGCAAATTGAGGCAAAATATAGAATAACATAAAAATATTGTATTGGATAGGGAGCCAGCTGGGAAGCACTAAATAGTTTTAAAATTTTACTTCAATTCCATTGAAGAAAAAATGATTCAATTGTCTTCCAGAACTAATAATAAATAAATATATTTATGCCTTCGTCTTTTATTGGCAACTTGATCTTTATGATAACTATCTTCAATTAATGATTGAGGGGTCTTTCATTTTTTGATTTGAAGAAAGTGTCTCACCTTGAGTTTTCAGCTTCTCGACGATACTATGTGTATTCTGCCACTTTGATTCGATCTCACGTTTTTCCTCTTCAAACGAAGCCCGATCTTCCTTTCTTTCGTTTTCCAATACTTCAATTTTCTGACTGAGTTTTGTCACGGTAAGCTCTGTATTACGAAACGACAAAGGATTTAAGTGATATATTTGCTTTTTTTTTGGGGGGGGAGGGGAGGGGAATAATTTCTTCATTCATTGTGATGTCAATGCACATACTGTAAATCATGAGTAGTATAGGATGCACATACTCAGAAGAACATCTTTTTAGACCTTTGAGATCAGCCATGGATTCAGAAATCTGGGGTGACGGATTGTGATATTTCTTACTTTATACGAGTTAGACAAGTCACACGCTGTTCTGCAACCAAATCAATTGAAAAAAATGTTTGACGTTGTAAAGAGTGTATAAACATGACTCTCAATTTTTCATACATAATGATTTGGTAACGTTATTCCCAAATCAACTGCTGAGAGGAGACGTGGGATTATTATCATGGGATAACTATTTACATTACATGATTAATGGGTCTTTAATATCATATTCTTATTTGAAGAAAGGGTCTCACCTTGAGTTTTCAGCATCTGAACCTGATCATTTACAATCTTCTTCCATTTTGATTCGATCTCACGTTTTTCCTCTTCAAACGAAGCCCGATCTTTTCTTTCGATTTTCTGACTGAGTTTTGTCACGGCAAGCTCTGTATCACGAGACGACAAAGGATGAAAGTGATATTAGCGTTTTCACAATTTTATTTTTCGGAGGGGGGGGGGATAATTTCTTCATACATTGTGATGTCAATGCGCATAATGTAAATCATGAGCAGTATAGGATGCACATGTTCGGAAGAACATCCTTTAAGACCTTATACATGAGCCATGGATTCAGAAATCTGGGGTGACGGATGATAATCTTACTTACTTTATACGAGTTAGCTTTATCGCAATTTTGTTTCATGAATTTAATTTTATTGAATTTATTAATAAAGTCACCACTTCCATTGAAAACGGTTCTCATACTGTCGGTATTTTCCCGGACTTCTCCAGGGCCTTCGACACTATTAATCATGAAATTATCTTACACCAAACTGTTTAATGATGGACTTAGAGTGAATGTCTTGGAGTGGTTCAGGAGTTACCTCACTGATAGGACCCAATTTGTATTAATAAATAATAGCAATTCGTCTACCAGGTCTACTCTCCCAATAAGTTGTGGTGTGTCACAGGGTTGGGTAGCCTTCTTGGCCAACTTATTTTTATTACTTATAGTACTGATTCAATGATATTCAAAATACATCAAATTCCCTCTGTTTTACGATTTTCGATGATTACTTAAATAATTTATTTTCTTTTCCCATAATGGGGTTAACCAACTCATTAGGATTGTAAATTCTGAAGTAAACAAATGACACATACTCGATCAAGGCCAACAAACTTTTGCTTGATCACCACAAGACAAATTACATGCTCTTCAGTAACAAAATCAGTATCACAACATGTTTGACATTGTAAAGAGTGTAAAAACATGACTCTAGAATTGTCCATAAGTATTGATTTGGTAACATTATTCCTAAATCAACTGCTGACAGGAGACGTGGGATAATTCTCATGATCCCATGATTATAATTTATATTTTATGTACATTACATGATTGAGGGGTCTTTGATATTCTGTTTTGAGGAAAGCGTCTCACCTTGAGTTTTCAGCTTCTCGAACTGATCATTTACAGTCTTCTGCGAGTTTGATTCTATCACACGTTTTTCCTCTTTAAACGAAGCCCGATCTTCCTTTCTTTCGCTTTCCAATGATTCAATTTTCTTACTGAGTTTTGTCACTGTAAGCTCTGTATCACAAAACGACAAAGGATGAAAGTGATATGTTAGCGGTTAATTTTCTGTGGGGGGGGGGGGGGGTAATTTCTTCATACACTGTGATGTCAATGCGCATATTGTAAATCATGAGCAGTATAGGATGCACATGTTCAGAAAAAACATCCCTTAAGACCTTTTACGTCAGTCATGGATTCAGAAATCTGGGGTGACGGATGATAATCTTACTTACCTTATACAAGTTAGCTTTATTGCAATTTTGCTTCATAACCGTTTTTTGATTGAAATAATTAAGGGACAAGTCCACTCTAACAAAAACATGATTTGAATAAAAAGAAAAAAAATTGCAACAAGCATGATACTGAAAATTTCATCAAATTCGGATGGAAAATAAGAAAGTTATGACATTTTAAAGTTTCGCTTCATTTCACAAAACAGTTATATGCACATCTCGGTCGGTATGCAATTGAGGAACTGATGACATCATCCACTCACTATTTCTCTTGTATTTTATTACATGAACTGTCAAGAGAAACAACGATCAATTCCTCCCTGATCATGCGAAATCAGCATTGTTTAATACTATTTAATTCAGTTAAGTCGGTCCTTATTGCCAAATCTGTAAAAATAAAATATTGTATGATTCAAACAATAAAAAACAAAAGAAATAGTGAGTGTGCGACATCATCGACTCTCTCATTTGGATGTAACTGGCTCGTTCATATACCTTTTTTTGTTAAAAATAAGCGAAGCTTTGAAATGTCATAACTTTCTTTTTTTACATTCGATTTTGATGAAATTTTCAGCATTATGCTTGTCTGAATTTCCTCTACTGATTCAAATCATCTTTTATCAGGGGCGGACTTGACCTTTAATCATGAAATTATCTTACATCAAACTGTTTCATGATGGACTTAGAGTGAATGACTTGGAGTGGTTCAGGAGTTACCTCACTGATAGGATCCAATTTGTATTAATAAATAATAGCAATTCGTCTACCAGGTCTATACTCTCCCAATAAGTTGTGGTGTGTCACAGGGTTAAGTAGCCTTCTTGGTCAACTTATTTTTATTACTTATAGTACCTATTCAATGATATTCAAAATACATCAAATTTCCTATGTTTTATGATTTTCGACGACTACTTAAATAATTTGTTTTCTTTTCCCTGTAAATTTTGAAGTAAACAAATGACACAGACTCGATCAAGGCCAACAAACTTTTGCTTGATCACCAGAAGACAAATTACATGCTCTTCAGTAACAAAATCAGTATCAAAACATGTCTAGAATTGTCCATAGGTATTGACAAATCAACTGCTGACAGGAGACGTGGGATAATTATCATGATCCCATGATAATAAGTATGTACATTATATGATTGAGGGGGTCTTTCATATTCTGATTTGAAGAAAGCTTCTCACCTTGAGTTTTCAGCTTCTCGAACTGATCATTTACAGTCTTCTGCCAGTTTGATTCTATCACACGTTTTTCCTCTTCAAAAGAAGCCCGATCTTCCTTTCTTTCGTTTTCCAATAATTCAATTTTCTGACTGAGTTTTGTCGCGGTTAGCTCTGTAAAAAGAAACAAATAAGGGCAAAAGTTATAATTTAGGAGTTTTCCCACTTTTTTTTGGTGTACAACACAAATAATGGTGTCGTTTACCCGAGGGCCCTTAACCAGCAGTTATCTAAACTCCGTAGTTGAATTAACATGGATTTAAACCTTGCTGATACCCTTGTATAGGTGAGCAAAATAATCATTGTGGTTAAGTAAAGGACCACCCACCGAGTTGCAAAACCAAGACTCATGTGGACAAGCAATGTTATAGAGGGTTTAAGATGAGCAAATAATGCGTCATTTGAATGCTCAATGCAATGATGCTAGAATTATCTTCTGTTCACACGACTGAGGTGGCTTCGCAGTTTTACGTTTCACATCGACCATGTTGTCGACAAGAAGAGTGGCTTCTTTTTGGTACCCAATCAATCACTCGTGCATAGCCAAAATTGGGCAACCGAACAAAAAATAAC
Organism: Lytechinus variegatus; assembly: GCF_018143015.1. Taxonomy (NCBI): domain Eukaryota; kingdom Metazoa; phylum Echinodermata; class Echinoidea; order Temnopleuroida; family Toxopneustidae; genus Lytechinus; species Lytechinus variegatus. The sequence continues at coordinate 33,539,174 of NC_054747.1, read as the reverse complement.
ACGTTTATCTGCGGAAGTGGTTGAAAGATCACCGTAAGATCCGCACCAGAATGACGTTTGGAAGGTCAAAGCATTCTACGGCTGTTCACTACGTCATTCTCGAATTCCGTTACTAGAAAACACCTTGATACATCATTTGAATTGCACATTTCAAATTGCGCGGTTTTGCCATAGAGATGTTATATTATTGACACTAGAGCAAAGACCTTATAATATATTACTAGACCGAAAGCTGCGCGCGCGTTCAGCACAAAACAAATGAGATTACACTCCGCCTACCGCGATCATTTGAAGACAAAAATAAGCCCCCATTGACATTCATGAGCGTAAATATATTCATATTCCGGCCTTGTCATTGGCTAAGAGCGTCATTAATACGCGATTTCCCCGATTCTTTGTCATCGATACTAGTGGTATCGTGTTACAGAAGTAATTATTCATTTGACCTCATTACGTCAACTAATTTATTCATTCTGAAACTTTTCTTTCCACACAAAAATGGACCTACGAACACTCCGGTGAGTACGTATAAATTGATCTAACCACATGAATTCAGTGGACTATTTACAAATTTCACACTGTATTTTGTGATCTTAGGTTATTTCTCTACCAAATTAGAGAGTTTACTATCATTCTTCTGTTAAAGGAAAGCAGAATTTGGTCTTTGAAATTGAAGTTAGATTGTCATCGTCGCCCAGTGCAGCCTGTATGTTGCTTGCAGTGTTGCGGTTATGCCGCTGTGTTAACCACATGTATTTTGTACGGGCTCCTAGCCGATTGGGCATCGAGAGAATTTCGGGCCGGTTTGGTTCACCTCCAATTAACAAGGACCAACCCACGATTGATTAAAGCAAGAATGAAGCTTCTTTTTGTACACTGTAACGTTAGATCTAGAGGGAGATCTGCATCTATCTTCAGTAGATCGAAACCCAGTCAGGAATAAACTGTGAAGTGGAGTGTGGATGAAGATATATTGCCTGTCATTGTGTCAATCCTCACTTTCAGTTTCAGATATAGGCCTATATCAAATTTATTTTGCATAACTTCAGGCTTCTTCATTTAGCCCCCACCCATTTTAACTTATTGTTATTTATAAATAGGGTCTATAGTTGGACTCCTAGACCAAAAGCTTCAGTCTCTCTATTTTGGTTGTTCCGCTGAACTGTGTTGGCTCACTCACGAATAGTAAAAAAATGTCAGAAATTGTTGAATAAATCCCCAGAAACGACGGTTATTCCTGTATACGAAATAATATGCTGCTCTGCATGCATGTTTGTCTTATTATCAATAGGCTAGATCTAGATAGGCCTAACGTTAGATCTAATTTCTAACTTGGTTAACAGAGGATCTAGGCCTAGTGTTACTGTTGCTTCTTATTAATATTATTTTAGACTTAGATCTAGGCCTACGGTACTTCACTTTTATTCATCGATGCTTTCTAATTCTAGGCCAACCTAATTCAAATCGAGTCATCTAAATTATACTTTCCCAACCCGCGACACTTACCCCAGGCCCAGGGCTTATGATCTAGGTCTGTAATTTAGGCCTAGATCTAGGTCTGGGCCTAAACGACTCCATTTACATGTACGAGTATGCCTGTCAGTGTCAGTGGACCAAGGACTAGATCTAATCTTGGTCAATAATGGCAATGAAGTTTAAACTTTTAGCCAGGAATAAAAGACATCAAATCCATATAGGCCTAGATCTCAGTTTAGAACCAAAGCTTTACTTTCTAGGTCTAGATAGATCAAGAGTCCATCGTTACTATCTAGATCTAGACCTACGAATGCTGTTGCACAGCTCTGAGTCTTGGACTAGATCTATACTTTCTTACAAATAGATCTAGACCTAGTGCATTAGATGAAATTATGTTAAAGTCAAATGAAATAAGATTCGGAAATAAAAAGATGCAGATGTTTCTTTTTGGGGGGAGGGCAGTCATTTGAAAATATTTAGAGAAACCTAAAATTCAGAAAGCAAGGGCCAGAAGTAACCAATATTACCTATGGCCGTTTTGTGCATTTTCTAAAATAAAATTGAAGGATGTCATGCAATTCTTTTTTTGATGAAGGTTTTCACATTTCATCTCTTACCCAAATCCCTCCCCTATACATACGGCCATGAAAAATATCGCTTCTTATTATTGTACTCTCTTTTCTTTCACAAACAGGTTGAGTTTGAAGAAAAAGAAACAAAGGTTGAGTTTGAAGAAAAAGAAAAACATGTTGAGTTTGAAGGACAAGAAAACCGGTATAGAGGTCTACCTATATGGTTCAAGATGATGATCATAATTGCATGCATCATTTTGCAGATTCTCATCCAGGTATAAAAGTTAAACTCACCCATTCAAAATTACAGATACATTACATGTATTGAATGTTAACCATGTTTACATTAAATAAAAATAACCTTAGCCACAAAGAGGTAGGATCTGTACGGAACATACACTTCTTAAATATACAGGCTGTCGAGTCTAAAGTAGAACCAATGTCAAAAGATGTACTTTGGGCAAATTTATAAAATTAGGACATGTCCTTGATCTACTAGTAATTAAATTGCCTTTTTATTTCCTATTTGTTTATAAACAAAGCAATATTCATTTTTCATGAGTTATATTTTATAAAATTCATTTTATTCATGCTTTAGTGTGATATTCATATTTCATATTTGTAGATTTACTATTTTTTTTGTTTTACATTTTGTCTAATAGGATGATGCAATTTGACAATTTCCATGGAGGTGATTGATGATGATAAATAATTGGTGAAGTAGGCCTAATAGAACAGTGCCTGGACCACAGAGAGAAATACAAACTACAGCAGTTATATGAGTGAGTTAGTTAGTGATTATTTTTGATAATAAAGGTTGTTCACATTTTTTTGGCAAAAATAGACCTGCCTTTGAAAAACCCATTTCAATTTTGTTTCTAGATTATAGTTAGTGTCGTTTTTAATTACAGATCAAAATATTCTGTGCAACAAAACATATCAACTTTAATTCTGACTATTCATATAATTTACATATGTTAATTTATATATTCATATTTACAAAAAATTTCTGTCATTTTTTCGAAGAGTACATGTAGTTAGAATGGAGAGTGGTATGTAAACTGCAGAGAACATGTTTAAGTGATATGCTTTATAGAAGTACAACTTTATAATTAGAAGTAAGATTTCCTATGGTATGTGTTGAAGAAACATATATACCTATGCATAGTCTCACTTAAAACATTTTTTTTATAAATCATGACAATTTAATTGATTTTCTTTCTCTATTTTTTTTCAATCTGCAGGACTGGTGTAACAGATGTTTTCATTCAAGAAATCCAACTATTCAACATTGAAGACTTAGGAACCACGTGATGAAGATGGAAAAGGTTTTTTTTTCCAAGTCCAATTTAAAAAAAAAATTATCACACCCAAATTCATGACGTATGAAATTTCTCATTGATTTTCATTAAAATTGGTTGCAAAAAGAGAAGCTATAAACATACAAATAGGAGCAGCGGATTGAAGTTGCTTGAAAGTGGGGGGGGGGGCAGGGAAAATGCTGTTTTATGTGACATTTTTAAAAAGTTGCGAGCAAGCAAAATTTTGACATTTTAAAAAGAAATATCCAATTTTGTGATAGATTTCGACAAAATATTCAAAATGATATATTTCACCCTTTGCTTTCCTTTTTCTTTTTTTCCCCTTGGTCGTGATTTTTTTTTTTGGGGGGGGCAAGAGCATTGGCGGCGGAAGGCAAAAAATTTAGGGGGGTCCACCTGAATTTATCCACCTAAATCTTAGAAGGGACCACAAAAATTTCCAGCAAAAAAAAGGTTGTCAACCACAATTTTAGGGGGGGGGGCACAACGATTTTAAGGGGGGGGCCAACCTGAATTTAGGGGGGACGCAGGAAAAAAACTTGACGAGCAAAAAAAAAAAAGATTCTCAACAAAAAATTTAGGAGGGGGGACTGTCCCCCACCTCAAATTTAGGGGGGACAGGTCCCCCTATCCCACCGCTTCCACCGCCTATGGGCAAGAGTCCTTCAAGCCCCACCTCCATCTGTACGAACCTGCTTATATACCCCACTCACATGAATTATTAAACTTATTGCACACAGGATTTCCTTCAGAAGTATATTATAGAAATGAAAATATTGTTTTCTTGTTTCAAAGGGCACTCGTCATGGTGACCATAAAACAGATCCTTCTCAAGTGAAAGGGGCACAGAACAAATTCTTTAGAAGCGCTCTTCTTGTGTAAAAGGGGGCAGTGATTCAAGAAAGGGCACTTTCAAGAAGGCGAGGGGGCACTTTGTATTACATGAAACGGGCTCTCAGATGGAAGGGCACAGAACACGTGGGGGAATTTTTGGGTGAAAAATTGCATATAAGGAAGAGCACTAATTGGTATTACCTAAAACAGGTTCTCATCAGGTGAAAGGGACACAGTACACGTTCGTGAGGGGGCATTTTCTTGCATAAAAAGGCACTTTTCAGTGCTTCAAAAAGTAGGGGGAATTGTCCCCCCCAGCATACAAAAACATATTTATTTTGGTTCAAACTATTAACATACGCTGAAGAAAAAGGTAAAGCTTAATCCTCTGATAATGTGATTTTTTTTTCTGGATAATTAATAAAATTCACCACTAACCAGAAAATTCCTTCATGTCTTTCATTTGTGTTCATATAGTATTTGTACCGAGCTAAAATGAAAGGGATTTGGAATTAGCAAAATTCAAAGTGAGACGGAGATCGAGAGAGGGAAAGAGTGATGAGAAGTGGGTTGAAAAGAGATGAGAAAGAAATGGAGGGGCACATAATTATGAAGAGATAATTTAGAGGAGGTGGTGAGAGAGCTGGTGTTGGAAGTAGGAACAAAAGGGGTGGAAGAGAAATAAGACGAGATTTTGGAAACCAGGAGACAGATAACAAGTGGGAAAATAAGAAGGAAATATATGAAAAGTTAAGTTGCAAAAGGGGCTAGGGCCACTCCAAGAAAATTATTTTTTTTATTCTCCCATATTGCAATATTCTTATGCGAAAATGAATTTTCATGATACCCTACCATTAGAAATTCAAAATTGGGTATAAGAGAAATCTACTTATCTTCATATTTTTTTAAGATATTTTTTTCCAGAAAAATTATGAATGGACCTAACCCCTTTTGAAAAAAGTGAATTTTCTTTTTTTAGTTCACTTTTTTATGGGAATTTCAAGTTTTCTATGGTATCATCTTATAGAGCTACTAAAAATCAATTAAGACATAAAAATCAAATTTGATTAAAAATGGACCTAACCCCTTTTAAAAGTGAGCTCTTCATATGTAGGAGAAGGGCGGCACAAAAGAACATGAGTGGGAAAATGATTAAATGGAAAAAACAGAGTAAGAAATGCTGGAGAATAAAGGGGACAGGAAACATATTGAGCATGATAAACTGGGGCCCGTTTCATCATGAGTTACAAGTATGGTAACTACGAATACCAATCATAATCAAGGTTCCCACGGTTATCACAATAATAGCGATGTTTAAATAGCTGTGTAATTCATTATGAAACGGACGCCAGAAGAAAGCCGGCACGGGGATCCATGAAGATTTTTTTTTTTACTTCTCCAAATTAACAAGAAATGACTCTGTTAGTGGTGAAAGTTATTTTTTTCAGTATTCATACTCAACCAGTGAAAATGAATACCATCATTGTAATAACCATGATTCCCCCCACCTCCACCTTTTTACCTAATCGCGACTTTATCTACTCTTTTCATCTTCCCTTTTAGAATTAGCATAGGCCTATAAGACGCAATACAAACATTGTTTTGTTTTTAAGTGATATCGCTTGTGATATCGATACTTTATAAAGCGCAACGTATCGTCTCAGATTTGCGCTTGCTTGATTCGCTGAATCATTCGCGTCACGAGCGCGTAACAAAATGAATACATTAATAAATTTGCCAAGTTGACCTTTGTCATTGCGCTGGTGTGCGTATTGTCTAATACACGTACAAAACCACAGTTGACGAGGGAGCATCGTACGAAATTAATATTAATGGGGGCTTATTTTAGCTTCTAATGGATTAAACAAAATGGCGGTAGCTTCGGGGGCCTGCACTAGAGTAATCGCTCGCATTGACGTGCGCTTAATGCGGCTGTTATTCCATGTATTGCGCAGCCGCCATCTTAAAGAGGGCAAGAGCGCGGATGTATAACACACGGCTCTATGGGAGAATATCACATATTTTATAAAGGAGATGGACTAAACATCCAGAAAACGGGGGGAAAACGACGCCGGAACGACAAGGTCGACTGAGCTCAGTCGACCTTGTCGTTTCGGCGTCGCTTTTTCCCCGTTTTCTGGATGTTCAGTCCATCTCCTTTATAAAATATGCATGGTTATAAAACATAAAATGTTTTGCCTTATGATTTTAATGTTGCATTCAGCATTTAGTAGTAGTTATTCAATATAATTATAAGCCATCATAATAGCATATACCTTGACAAGGGTGTCAGATAAGGTCAACTTAACACTTAAGAGTGTTCATATGTTCTCATTATTTGGTGCTCATTTGACACTCAGTGTTCAAGCAATATACTGTGTTGAAACAACACTTAGAGTGTAAAATAAACACCAAATACTCAGAAGTGTTGAAACAACACCGTGACAGGTGTTGGATAGAAATATTTTAACAAAAATTATTGTTGAAGTTACACTTCACTGGAGTAACCTAATACTGTCTGTTGTTGGGGTATATATTAAAAAAAACAGTGTTAAGTTACACCGTCAGGCTGCAGGTGTTGCCCAAGAACTTGAAATCGGACACCAAATGGTGTGAATCCGAACCGTGAAACAACACCAAAGCTGGTGTTGGTATTTTTTTTCCAATGGGTGATTTAAACTTTCGTTTAAATTTTCGTTCCTGCAGGTGTTCGAGGGTGTCAAATGAACACCAAATGGTGTCAACTTCATAACATTCTCCGACTCGTGTTCAAATCGAACACCAAGACTGGTGTTGATATATTTTAACATCCTAAATGTTGGTAATCTTAACACCAGTGGCAGTGTAACTCCAACACCAGATGGTGTGGTCCTTTATTGATTGTGCTGATGTTAGATTTAACACCAGTGGTGTGGCTGAGAATGGGGCTACTGTTATCTTTTTTCTAACTTCTACTTATTTCTAGCCCCATCCCTTTAGAATACAAGACCTTTCCCCCCCGTCTCTCTTCCACCCCTTGTCATATAAAGATGTGAATGTATAGTACGCTTGTATGTTGATTCCCTTTTCTTTTTACTGTTATCTCATTTAATTCACGTAAATCTGGTATTTATATTGTGGGTAGTTCTTGCATCAAGATATGCACACTATGCATATTTACACTTTTGCATTACAGGATTTTGGGTCCTAAATTGCATCCATTGTTAAACTCCATATAGGCAGGTAGGATGTGTGTAAATCCATACGGTACTAGACATTTAGGAGTAACGTTAAAGTTGGTCATTACATTACACCATTTCCTTTTGGATATCTAAAGAGCAACATATTGTAAGCACTGTGCCTTCTTAGGTTTCAGCTAAAATTTAGGTTACAATGGCCCTCTAATTTATCAATTATGAGAACGCATAAAGAAGTATCAAAATGACTAAAGGTTAATGGCCATTATTGAAAATTTTACCTTCCTGATCCGTCAAGGGTTGTGATTCGATATCACCAAGTTGTTCTGGCTTTTGAAGTTTCACAACTGTAAATTTGAAAAGTAAAGAAAAGTATCAAACTTTAGAGGTAGTCTTTCCTGCATTATATTTCATCGAATGAAATTGTACGCTACAAATATGCACATTGTATGCAATTAATGATTACTAATAGAGTTAGAAGCAAACAGTAACATAGTTCTAAGGCTTCATATCGAAGTCTCTAAAAAGGGTAATCGAATCTAAAGTCACATTAATTTACAATTTATTTGTGAAATAAATTACATTACATGAATAAGTATTCCATGACGATATCATGAACAACATGATTTTCTTTCGATCCTTCTGACAAACTGCACAAGTAGGTTGAGATCAAAATACCTTTATAAGTGAATATGGTTACCATCATTTTGTATCTTATGACACATTTAATACATATATTTTATCTTTAAATATTAATAACATTAATAACTGATTATAATAGGATTATGACTACTAGGTCTACCGATGATAGTCAATAATGTGTAGATCATTATAATGAAATACATCATCATCCATAGACGATTTTCTTCTCTGAAAACTAGGTATTTATTAGATAAAGAACTAGAAAAACAGATATGTACCTCCTAATGGACCGGGGGATCCATATTTCTTGTAATAGATCAGGCATGACACAAATAGGATTAGTAGAATGAAATTAATAACGATGCTGGTGATAAGACTTTTGTTGATCCCACGATCATGAGAATCTGTAGGAACATGGATATAAATATAAAGCTAAAGTGATATTTTTTTTTAAACAAGTGCACACCTAGTTACCAATAATGCATATAGCATTTCCATTCATTTGAAAGCAAGATAAAAGAGCATCGTAGATTAAATGCCTTGCTCACGGGCATAGGTGCCGCAGCCGGGGATCGATCCCCGGACTTTCCATGTATAGCCAGGCGCCTTAGACCACTCGGCCACGGCACCTCCAATATAAATGGAAGGAGAGATCTATAACATATACATTTTTCTTGTTATTTAATAACTCGGGTTTATAGGTAGCCTTTATTTCAGGAGATATGTATCAATTAAATTGATTAGTTAATCCAGCGTCTGAATGTTTTCGACGAAAATATGGCGCGATATAAATGATCTGGATCATCATTATGCTACTTGCCTTTCGCAAACGACAAAAAGTGGGGTATAAATTGGGGAGAGGGCGCTTGCCCCGATCTTTTCAGGAGAAAAGGAGAACAAGGAAACATAGAGTAACAGAAAAGGGAAAGAAAAAAGGAGATGGAGAAGGGTGAAATATATAATTTTCTGAATATCATGTCAAAATCTATCACAAGATATTCGTAATGAAAATGTCGAAAGTTTTGCTCACTCGCAACTACTTTTATTATATGAATTAATAAATTTTTGCCATTTTTACTGTCTTTTTATTATTTCATTTTTTTTTGGGGGGGGGAATACTGTAAAAAAACGATAAAATAATGATTTATTGAAATAGATATTATCCACGAGAATTATAATAAGAAAGATCCATCTCGAAGCTCACAGAACAAAATATTAAACTGCAAATGTATGCATAATAATGCGATTAGAAATTGTACGCAAATTGTTGTATTCTAATTTTTACGCCCGAAGCGCGCCATTATTTTTCGTAAGTTTTCCATTCCCCCAATCCAAAATATGGATCGACGCCCATGAGCCTACCTGTTGCAACATCACCCTCAATTATAGTAATTTTCATTGACGAGGTTCCATTTACGGCATCTCCATTGGCTTCACAGGTATATTGTTTATCAAAATCAGCCTTCGTTACCTGTCAGTAAGAATGCAACCATTGTACGTGAAAATATTACAATGAAAAAAGTAAAGCGGCCCAACACAGAGTAATGTAACTTTAACTTAATACAAAAGTTTTTTAGTTTCATATACCTGACGAGATGACGATAATTGCCAATTGCCAAGTTGAATTAATAGACTTATGACGTTGAATTATTAACTTGTAGGTTAGTAACTGGTTAGGTTAGCAATGTATCTTGCAGAGTAAATTTCTAAAGCATTGCATATTGGAATAAGCTTATTAAGAAATTTGTCAACATGCAAACATGCGACTTTTACAAGTCGACTTAAAAAAGTAACATGTTTGCATGTTGACAAACTTCTTATTAATTAAGTCGAGTTACATTAATGTAATAAGAAGAGGACTGAATAAGCTTCATACATGTACCACGAAGAAAAAAAACACATTTTAGGTTTTAACTGTAAATTTTACAGCTAAATATTTCATTTCATATTGCATAGTTGTGGGAAAATTTCTTTTTATGGTAACTTTTATTTTTCCGTCAATTCAAACAATAAAAATATGTAATGTTTACAAAATATAATCCAATCAAATCGACACCATCATAAACGTAATTTGAATAAATAGAGAAAATCAAATAAAAATAACCGTAAGAATCAGATTAAAATAAGAAAGTTTATTGGGTGGAAATTTCCATAACATTTTTTTTAACAGTAAAGCACAATATGGATAACACAAATGAGACGCAACATATTTTTTTTTTCAATAATGTATATATTTCATGTATTGTAATTACAAAGGTTTGATATGGAATAAATCTTTCTTTTATATTCCTAAAGGAATTCATCTGATTGGTAGAAATCAATTCAAACAAGTTTTATCATTTCATAATCGATTTTAGTTTCTCATGAGTTTGCAGAGAAAATCAGCAATTTCACTTTAAACAATGATGAACTATTGGTTTCCTTAGATGTTGTGAGTCAGTTTACTAACACTTCTACTTCGTTTTCATTGCATGTTGTAAGAGACCGCCTCTTTAATGACATCACACTGACAGAAAAGATTAAATTGACTGTTGACAATATTGCCAGGCTCCTGCTTCAAATTTGATGGAGGCATATATCGTCAGAAGTTTGGAATAGCTATGGACAGCAGTGGCGTAGCTAACGGGGGGGGGGGGCACGTGCCCCCTGAGATTTGGTGTGCCCCCCAGGTGCCCCCCCCAGGTGCCCCCAGGTGCCCTCAAGAAAAAAATTGGCAGAGCAAAAAAAAGGGAGAAAGAAGAAAAGAAAAAAGGAAAAGAAGAAGAAAGACAGAAGAAAAAAAGAAGAGAAAGATAAGAGAAGGAAGACGAGTGAATGAAATAATGTGAGGGGAAGACTTGAAAAAAAAATCTTTCATGTTACTATATAAAATTTTTGCTTGCACTTTGCTCCAGAATTGCCTGTTCAATGAGATTCATATCTTGCTCAAAAGGCTGATATGGAGCAAGTTTTGAAGTCAATATACAAAACATATTTTAGCTCGGATATCGAGCTTTCATTATTTTTTTTCCTGTGCTCTGTAAAATGTCCGTTTTATGGTCTACATAGCAGCATTTAATCTCACTCTGCGTTGTCACATTGTTTTATTTGCCAAGGTATATTGTCTACGTGTATTCCATAATGTTCCATTAAAGAAATGTATTCAGAATGCCCAGATCTAAAACATGCGCGATAGCCTGCATGTTGTTTATTCAAAATGTACTTAAATTATCAAGTTTCACATCAGAATATCAATAATTGTCTGCTCTCGCTTCACGATCGCATTATTAATGATACCCAATTAACTATATCCTATTAATGATTTACAAAATATGAATAGAGTGTCCTGCTTTTAGGTCTAAAATCTCAATTTTCTTCCTCTCGCGCTTCGCGCTCGCATAAATTTTTTAGTTACATTCCTATCCGATTTATTAATAAAAAAACTGCTTAGAATGACCATTTTTTAAGTCGGAATGTCAAAAAAATATGTTCGCGCATCGCGCTCGCATTATTGAAATATATACCATTTTCGTGGTTAACTGTAATCCTTAACAGGTCCCTTTTAGATAATGCTAGAACAGTTAATACAAATTTCTGCTCGTGCTTGGCGTTCGCAGTAACCATCTAGTTACATACGAATCTTGTTCAGGATCACACATAACATTGCCCAGAATATTAAATTTTCTGGACAAAGTACATGAAAGTAAAAAAAAAAAAATCGATCGCGCTTCGTGTTCTCACTTTTTTATAAGGCTTATTGGATTATTTCATGTTCATGTTGTTTTATAAGAATGAAACTAAGAAGTTACTGATCGGGAAAAATATAGATGAAGATAATTTCGGGCCCCGTCCCCTATTGGCGAAACTCGGATCCGCCCTTGTGACACATACACACACATCGGAAAAAATGGCCGGTACCCCCCCCCCCCCTGAGAAAGCAAGGACCCCCCCCAGTTCCCCCAGGAAAAAAATCCTAGCTACGCCACTGATGGACAGTCCAGCATCTCCCACCGTGGACAACCTGTTTACGGAGAACTGTGAGAGTAGCATTCTTTCTACTAAGATCGAGAGAGAAGGACGCTATATCTGTCGATCTTTTTGAAGTCAGTGATTAGTGACCATGTAGCCCCAAGGAACCACACAATAAACTGGAATAAGAGCCAGATCCCAGCTATAGATGACAATAAATACACAAGATTGATTAGGGAGGCGATTCACATCCAGAAGAACCAGGCACATTACATGAACATAGACGCTGGATGATATACGCAACGAATATTCTCACAGAATACTATCCCATCTATGGCAATTCAGCGCTAGTCTGAATGGCTCGTCAAACATTTCCCATATACTCGTGTGTTAAGGTGGCACTGTTAAAAATTCAACAACAAAGGAAGATGAAATTTGAAGATCGATTGTTAGCTACCAGTAGATAGGATCAGATATTCCATATCTGATCAGAAAAGGGTACCTTAAACATCTCAATATAAAAAATAAATAGGAATTAATGAAGACATCTCCTGACGGGATCAAATTCATCACCTTAAACCGTAAATAGCCTTAGTAATAATGACAAAGCCTTAGTAATAATGACAAAGTCTTAGGCAATAGTAGCTCCATGGGCAAAGGAAATTCAGCGTTGCCCTTCCTGTAATCAGTGTAAGGCGGCAAAACACTTTCACACACTTTTGTCAATCAGCACATATCAAATAAAAAAAAATGGTATGGGTTGGGTCGAATGAATATCTTTTGCCTTCCCGCTGTAATTAGGCCCGTGGCATCTGAAGAATCCTGCAGAAACGAGTAGGCGAAAACTCACAAGGTAGAAACCAAATGTTAAACATGTTAAAAGATGAAAATTTGTTAGACTTGGTTTTACAATCTTTAATATCAAACATTGATATGTGATATAATATAATGCAAAAATATAAGTGAGCATGGTGAGTGAAAAAAAAAACAATAAAAAAGAATCGTTGTTCGATAAAATGATATGGCTATAATAAAGCAAGGCTCATCAAGAAAGGTATTTGTCGATGTGCCCATGACGTAATGCACCAAAATCTAATATTATTATTGATCGGGATATACCTGAATTTTGGAAGAAATATTGAAAAGCCCATCTTTCTCCTGCATCTGTTGAGTTGCATTTTCCGGTACTCTTCCATCACTTCTAACCCATGTCAGACCTAGTGGAGGTCGAACGTTATAGACCATACAGACCAGTGTTACATCCTCTGGCGAGTTCTCATCAACGGTATAGATGCATCTCCCTTGCGCTGTGACGTTACAAGACTCAACGATCGGTTCGAGAGGCTCTGCTAAAGCTAATTACATACATGTAAATAGTTAACATTTTGTGATAAAATTTGTTCATCCAGGAGTAAATAAAAATAACTTGGAGAATAGTTTGCGGAACACAAGGAGGTAACCCTCGCCAAATATGACCTTATTATTTCTATTACTTAAATAGTTTTCGTCATTAATAATGATAATAATGATATTATCATCATTATTATTATATTTATTACTACTTTTATTGGAAACAACATCAGCTCCATCTTAAAGCCTGTGTGTAGCTTTGGTAAAGGGTCAATAATGTGATTGATAATCGAATATCATCTAATATGACAGTCTTACTGAAGCGTAGAGACCGTTAGATATTTTTCCAACCGCACTTCTCTGAGAAAATTTCAAATATTCAAATCTTGGATATATAGCGCCCTCTCTCGGCGATGCTTGTTTTAAATTAAAAAAATAGGCATTCAAGCACTTATCTTATAAATTTAGTGATTAGATATCCAAAAGTTACAGACAAAGAACATATCTTAAAAGTTTCAGCCCATTCCATGATTTGGAATAGGATTTAATTGAAAGACAAAAACACACAGATATTTTAATTTGATCGGGTGACCCGATCAAGATAAATTTCCATGTAAAATCGCAAAATTTATCCTGTAAAACACATTTTCATTTCATATCCTCCACATCATAACTGTTATAGGGCATATCCATTCATATTAGCTAGCAATGAATTGGAATAGTGATAGGTGCATTTTGGTGGATTTACCAAAACTATACACAAGCTTTAAGTCTGAATGGCTGTCCAAATGATCTGTAGATATTTCTTCTTTATCAGTATAGTAGTGGTTTAGTACTGATTTTGTGGGATGAAAAGGGTTTACATGTATAAAACAAGCAGTCACATATATTCCCCAACTTGTGTCGCCCTTACCTATAACTCTTAAGTCCGTATAGCCTCTTTCCCAATCAATCTCCTCAACTAGGCATGAGTAGGTCGTCTCGTCGTGAACAGTGATGTTTCTAATGAACAAACTGTAGTCCTTGGTGATGCTGAACCTCTCAAAGCCCTGTAAGGGATCTGTAAACCCGAAAAAATCTCGAGCTACGAGTGATGCTCCGGCATATGGTGCTCCAGTGAAGTTGTGTTTGTACCAGTAGACTGCATGTGCTGGAACGGAGACCTTACAGGGTACGGAGATTATTCCGCCTCGCACCGCTGTTAAACTCTCCTCTGTTTGAAGCCTGAATGCTGTTAATGAATGCAAAAGTACAATTATTGATATTTATATCCTCAACATGTTTGAATGAATGATATCTTCCAAATTCGATTAGATAAGTATAACTGAAAGTAATGAACAAATATCAGCAAATCTGTTACCTTAAGCGCCAGTTGCGAAAAAAATCCGAACTTCTTAACAACCATCAGAAAATCATTTTGCAAGCAAGAACCATCAAAAAGATGTTTGTAAAACGTAGTATATTAACCAATTTTATAACATTCTGCAGTCTACCTGATATTGATAAGCCGATAAGCATATCTCACTCATTATCTCAGCTTGGCTTTTTGTAAAAATCTCCACAGAACTTTTGTCAGCGAAGTTAGATCATACATGTTTTCAGAATCGATTTCCAGCACATGCACTCGTCGATGGGAAAATAATAATAAGACGATGCCGATCTTGGCCTACCTGTCGTCAATATTCCGTAATGTTGCCGTCAATTTGGGAGCTATTATTTGAATTGATTATATATAGAATGCAAATATTTTGTGAATGAATTTTAGCATGCTGAATATTTTTGAAATGTCTGCGAAGTATGTCACCTAGTCAAGGAGCGAATATTAGCCCAGTCATTTTAGCCAAAATTTGGCCCAACTTGGAACACATTGCAGCATTTGTTTTCATCACAATGCATTTTTCTATGATCACTAGTATACTTAAAGTCCCAAACATTCCGGAAAGCGCAAAGGCAGCTTAATTGAATGGATCCAAGATGGCCTCCAGAATTCAATGATTTGCATTATCGCTGATAGATGATTTGTTGAAATGATTTAAAGTTCCAAAGTGGGAGCTTACTGTTCAAAACTACATGTATATTTGGAGTGGTTTTATTAAAAGGAAATGAAACCGTTGGAATAAGTGGGCTTGTATGTAAAAATAAAAATCAAAGAATAAGATCAAAGAAAGTTTGGAAAAAAATTGGACAAATAATGAGAAATTAATGAGCATTTGAATATTGCGATCAATAGTTTTATAGAGATCTTTCCATAGGCAATGCGACAAAGATGTGTGATGTCACATGTGAACAACTTTCCCTGTGAGGGACAATAAGATACATGTACCTAATATGTAATTTTTGCTCTTTCCTATAGTGATACAAACTCTTTATCTATAATGTATTCTTTAAAAAACATATCACATGTCCTCTTATAAAAAGAATACATGATCTAGTGATAGATGTGATAAAAGAGTCAGTTTAAGTGAAACATATAGAGAAGTAATGGGAAAGTTGTTCACAAGTGAAATCACACATCTTTTTCGCATTGCCAACTAAAGGATCACGGTACATTATAATAATGATCCACACTTCAAATGCTCATAAATCATAACTTTCTTATTTATTCATTCTTATTTATTCAAATTTTCTCAAAATTTTGTTGATCTGTTTCTTTGAATTTTTTGTTTTAACACAGGCTATCTTGTTTCAAAGGTTTAATTTCCCTTTAATGATAGCATTAAAAAGTAATTTCAATTTCATATTAGCTTTGAAACTTATTTTACTGAATATTGGACAATTATATAAAGATATATCAATATTTTCAAAGATCCATCGTATAACTTATTTTAATGACAGTGATGTAAGCACCAGCCCGAGTCTGTCAGATCATCACACATAAGTGAACATGTATAATACTTTCTTCAATGCTTCTGGCATACACCCTTACTTGCACTCACATGAACCACGCACCTCGGATACTTCTTCAACGATTGCAAACATAATCTTATCTATTCTCTTTCAATAGAGCAGGGGCCTGTTGCATGACGAGATGAGCGATACGTAGGAACGTCCTAGGACCATTCTTCCGAGATAGGAAGATTGGCGACAAATCAGCGCTTTCCGTTTCACGAAGGCAATTTTGTCTTCCAAGTCCGCGACATCGTTTGATATCGATAGTATCGGAAAAATATTTAGTCTTCATCGTCACCTGAACCTTTTATTTCAGAATGACGACTTTTCATAAAATCATTTATTTCAATAAAAGGAGATCAAATGATGTTTTATTTATTACTGATTGTAGAATTTAAGTATGGAGCTTAGTTTATGAGGTAAAAAGAGAAAAAACTTTAAAGATTCACAAACATAACTGAATAAAATCGAATTTTTCATTATTTCACTTATTTAGAACACGGTGTCCTTTTAGAGACACCTTTCATTGATATATCAACGAAAGAGACCCTTGTCAAAACAAAAATCAACAGTGTCTGATTGTATGAGACTAAGGGGAAATATGAGAGGCTGCGTGTGAAAAATCTAATTTATTTATTTTATTTGTCAGATATAACGCAAGAAATACAAATGTGAGTGATTAGAGTATAAACATACCTCAGTTGCATGATGAGTAACCGAAGAGAAGGAAAATATGAACATTGCTGCAAACATTTCCAAGTGAATAAAGTAGTGCTTTGCAATAATAATTAAAACACAGAAAAAATTGTGCAATCCGCTATGGAGAAAATACTATTAACCGAAAAAATGCTTAAAAATTACAACGATCATAAACGTTGGTCATATTTAAAGTTGATCACTTGATCTATGGAAGTTTATATAAGAATATAAGGTTTGAGAATATACAATATATATATATATGTTCAACATTTCAAAGTTAAGGAGTAGAGAGACTACCGTGATTCTTTTAACATGACATAGGAGCCGAAAGTGGGCCCACCCTACGATTTAAAATGCGCCTCTTTGTATGGACTTTTCATAATATTTTATTTAATGAACTTATCTTCATGTGATGGATTCGTATATAGGCCTAATCTGTATCTCGAATTTTTATTAGCTATTTTGATACTGCAGATTTTTTTTTTGTTTTACTGTTTCACATCTCAAGTTATCCCAAATCCAAGAATTAATTTTCATTGATTAAATTTAATCTCATCAAAAAATAATAATCCTAATGAAAATTAAATAAAAATAAATAAATGATTTAGATGTTTAACATTTTAGTTTTGTATCGTTTTTTTTTTTGCTTAACGTTATAAACATGTATTTTTTCCTTACAAAATTTATTTTAAAGAAGTCTTTCATGTTGTTCAATTATCTATAATGAGAAAGCATGAGGGGTCAGAGAGATAGTGCCGCCCATTTCGATAGTTCAAGTTTATTTTTTTAATGGAAAAGGGGTGGGGATAGGACGGAGGAAGAATAAACGAAGACATATTTTAAAAAAATATTTGGGCCTACATTACCCCCCTGCATTACCCCCGGAGAAGTTAAAATGACATCCGTTTTTGGTCGTCTTGTCGACGTGAAATTGATGACAACTAGCCCCCATATAAAAAATAACTTGGCGCCATCCCAGATAAAATGCATCATCAACCCCCTAAAAAATATGTTTAAAGGTGATATGTCAGTGTGGCTTGCCGTAAACGCATTTTCTCTCAATGCCGACGGTGGCGGGCGGTGTGCAAAGAAGATCATGCCTACGTAGGACATGTCTGGAGGTGTCTTTCCAAGGACCATTCTTCGTATCGCCCAAATCGGCTTTGTGAAACAGTTGAGCGATATCTCGTTCTTACGTAGAATGGTTCTACGAAAGACCATGACATGCAACAGGCCCCTGATGTATTAAACGGGGAAACCTTATCACCCCAGTGCAAATATTATACAGCCAATGAATTTAATAAGGCTTTTCATAAATTAGCTCAAAGTGATATTCCCGACTTCTTTAGTTTAATGCATTAAATATAAGAAGCTTACAATTTTTTTTATACTTTCTGCGAATTTTTATCCACATTAAACACATTTCCATGTTCTATTATTGGTCTCACGGAGACATGGTTGCATCCAATGTCTCCTCCAATTTACAAGATTGATAATTACAACTTCCTCCATATAGATCGAAAAGTTGGTAAGGGAGGAGGTGTCGCTCTCTATGTACATAAAGATCTTAATTACAAAGTAAGACATGATATTGAACTTCAAAATATGGAATCCTTATTCATTGAAATTCATAACGCTAAAAATAAGAATAAAATATTCGGTGTAATCTATAGACCCCAACCAATAATGCTGATATATTTTTAAATGAATTGGAATTTAGTCTCGAATCAGTTTCTCGAGAAAACAAAAAAATCTATATCATGGGCGACTTTAACATTAATTTGTCATTTCCCTATACTACAATAGGTCAACATTTTACTAATTTACTATCATCATCTGGAATACGACATCTCGTTAATAAACCAACTAGAATTTCTAACATATCAAATACAATTCTTGATAATATTTTTTCTAATGCACTTGATAAAAGTGATAATGGAATAACATACTATGATATTTCAGACCATCTGCCTATTTTTTGCAATGTATCCAAATGACAAACGCCCTCACCAACCTAGGAACAAAGAAAACATAACCAGACGGAATGAAACCCAACGTAATATAGAATCACTTAAGGTAGATTTGGCCGAAGAAGATTGGAATGATATTTACCTAGAGCAAAATGCAAATGACTCTTATGTAATATTCTTAAATCAACTTCTTTATTATTATGATAAAAAAGTGCCATTACTAAGAGTTAAATCGAGTAAAAAGAAGATCAAACAACCGTGGGTTACACGAGGTATAATTAAATCCATTTTTACTCGGAAGAGACTTTATAAAATACCCATTAAATCGCCTACAATTCAAAACATAAATAAATACAAAAAAATCCCCAACAAATTAACTTCAGTTATTCGCCTAGCTCGCAAATCTTACTTTTCTGATCAAATTGAAAAAGAACAAATAGATTAAAAAAATTCATTATGTAATTCTGTAAATGAGGTATAAGGTAAGAAAAAAAGAAAACTATGATGACATCAATTTTCGTAGAAAATGGTCAACACTTGCGAAACCCAAGTGATGTTGCTAATGCCTTTAATAACTTCTTCAATAATATCGGTCAAAATTTAGCTTAAAAAATAGTATCTAATGATAATGACTTTTCTGAATACTTAAACGACTTTCCAGAACATTCTTTATTTTTTAATCCGACTAATACTCATGACATCTTAGAAATTGTTAGGTCTTTGAAACCAACTTCAGGGCATGATGGAATAAGTGTCTGTTTATTAAAACAATTCATTTTATAGCTTCACCGCTCATGCATATTTTTAACCTCTCTCTGTTTCATGGCATTGTTCCCGATCCACTTAAGATTGCAAAAATAATACCAATATATAAGAAAGATGACCCATGTCTCACTTCCAACTACCGACCAATATCTTTATTACCGAGTATCTCTAAAATTCTTGAAAAAGTAGTTTACATGGTTTACAAGCGATTGTATTCATTTTTGAACAATAATTATATATTATTTCCAAATCAATATGGTTTCAGAGAGAATCATTAAACCAATTATGCAATTTTACAATTATTCGACAAAATATCTGATTCTCTCTCTAAAAAAAGAACACAATGTTGGGGTTTTTATGGACTTATCAAAAACATTCGATACAATGGATCACCGCATTTTACTTTGTAAATTAAAGAGATATGGAATCAGGGGTTTGTTTTCACTTGGTTCAAAGATTACGTAAGTAATCGACGCCATTATGTTTCTTTCAAATAAAAAACATCCAATATTTGTATCATGAAATGTGGAGTACCACAAGGATCGATTTTAGGTCCCTTGCTATTTTTGATTTATATGAATGATATTGTAAATGCATCTCGAGAATTAACATATGTTTTATTTGCAGACGATACAAATGTCTTCTATTCCCACAAAGACTTTAATATACTCGTACCGACACTTAATTTAGAATTAAAGAAATTATCAAAATGGTTTAAAATTGAGAAACTCTCCCTAAATATAAGCAAAACAAATTTTAAGTATTTTAAACACATTCAAACTAAACATAATGTTCCTTAATATATACATAGATGACATCCCTATCACTGAACAAGTGGAACGCCTCTGGCCGTATTACTTGCATCACGCGGTTCAATATAGCAGCAGTGCTGACTTTGAAAACTACTCTAACTCGAACAAGATGTTCAGTGATACATGGTTACTCTTATGTCCACTTTTTATGAACTAGACCAATAAACTTACAGAGATATGATGGTAATTCAACAGATACACCCCATTCGGCCAAAGTTCATTGACCTTTGACCTTGGTCATGTGACCTGAAATGCGCACAGGATGTTCAGTGATACTTGATTACTCTAATGTCCAAGTTTAACGAACTAGACCAATAAACTTTCAAAGTTATGATGGTAATTCAACAGATACCCCCAATTCGGCCAAAGTTCATTGACCCTAAATGACCTTTGACCTTAGTCATGTGACGTGAAACTCATGCAGGATGTTCAGTGATACTTGATTAACCTTATGTCCAAGTTTCATGAACTAGGTCCATATATTTTCTAAGTTATGATGACATTTCAAAAACTTAACCTCAGGTTAAGATTTCGATGTTGATTCCTCCAACATGGTCTAAGTTCATTGACCCTAAATGACCTTTGACCTTGGTCATGTGACATAAAACCCATGCAGGATGTTTAGTGATACTTGATTAACATTATGGCCAAGTTTCATGAACTAGGTCCATATACTTTCTAAGTTATGATGTCATTTCAAAAACTTAACCTCAGGTTAAGATTTGATGTTGACGCCGCCGCCGTCGTCGGAAAAGCGGCGCCTGTAGTCTCACTCTGCTATGCAGGTGAGAAAAAAACAAGAAACCAAATTTCTAGGTGTATGGATTGACTCAAATTTAACCTAGAACAGTAACATTCACAATATTTGCATGATGGCATCCAGAGGAATAGGAATTTTGTTTAGATTATAATATTATCTCTTAAAAAAAAATCGTTATTTATGCTTTATAATTTGTTCGTTTTATCCCACTTATCTTACTGCAACTTAGTATGGGGGTATAGTAGTAAGGTAAAAATAGAAACGATTTTCCGTCTCCAAAAGAAAGCACTCCGCATATGTACTCATTCATATTTCATTACACATACTGATGCAATATTTCACAACTTAGAAACATTGAAAATTGAAGATATTAACATTTATCAAACGGCCATATTTATGTTTAAATTTTCATCCAATATTATCCCGATTCCATTTCGCAATTTTTTGTTCACAACAAAGACATTCACAATATCCAACACAGCATTCGACAGATCTTCACTTAACCAAACCAAGAATATTACTCGCTCATAAGACGCTACGTCACCATGGCCCAGATATTTGGAATGCATTGCCACATGATATTAAACAATGTACATCTCTCTATTCGTTTAAAGCTTCGTTGAAAAATTTCTTATTTCTAAGTATACCTAATTTGATTCACCTGCACTCACCCACATGCACACACTTGCACTTCTTTTTACCAATTTTTTTCGACCAATGTATATATATTTTTAGATCTTATATTTCGTGACGATCAGTTTATCAAATATAATTTATGATGGTTTTCATCTCCTGGCTGCTATTGCTTCAAGCACCTCTGTGCTTATAATAGCTAGCCCCTGTATTTTACCGAACTATATCACATGCTTAGGTATGATTTAATTATCAGTTTTCTCTGTATTATTTACAATGTGTCTTTTTAATCGTCACATTTAAATTGTATTCATTCAATTATTTGAACAAGTAAATTTATCATTGATTTCTGAATAAATGCAGAAACTCCTGCAAAAAAAAAATATTACGTAGGTCATATTCAACAAAGTAACCATCAAATCTAGATTTTTTGAATGCAGAAATATGGACTGAAATTTCCTGCCAGCCTTGTTCACTATTTTGATAAGGGAGGTTACTTATCTGATGAGTAATAAATATGTACTGAAATTATGTCTTTTTTGAAAGATAATTTCTGCCAGCCTTATTCACTATTTTGATAGGGGAGGTTACTTATCTGATGAGTAATAATTCCCCTTTACAATAGTGAAATACTTTGGATTTGATTTTTTTGGTGCATAAGAAAGTAAATTTGCTTTTGTGTCGATCTACAAGAGGAGTTGATACATTTATGAGCAGGTGAGGGTGTGTGTGTGTGTGTATGCACATTTGTATCATATTGTAACATGTTCAACCTTGTTTTTCTTTTAACCAATTCGGGGGATTATGCCCATCAATATTTCTAACTTTCATCTAAGTCTCCAATTTCATCATCGGATTAAATCTTGATTGTTTCATACTACCAGTTTATGTGAAGAAATGTGGATAATTTAAGCCTCGCACATCGATGTCATTCATTCATAACAGGTTTGTTTTTAAAAGTCACAAGCCAAATATCCATTTTATTGTAACGAATTCCACATTCTCATGGAAAAATCTTCAGAAGGTTTGTAAAAGGTACTTTCTAAAATACGATACACCTTTTTGTGCTAAATTTCACGGTTGAATAAATACAAGTTAAATGTGCAATTATTTGATTTTTTTACACATTTCTATCGATAAAAGTGATCGAATATGATGACAGATATTTTTTGAAGACTCTCTTCAACAATATTCATCATTTAACGGTAAAAAAAATACGATTTTCAAATATCATAGGTATTACTGTTTCATTTTGTGAACTAAAATTATCTTATCAACATTTTTTTTGTTATGTTCATGCCAAATTAACATGGTTCGATGATTCAAAGGCGTTTAGTTAAACATTCACGCTTGAATAAACATGTGGAATGTGAATATCTCTTTTTTACGTTTTTGGAAGAAATGAAATTGCTAACTATGGATATCTGTCTATAATCTTCTTGCATAATATTTGATTTTTATAAAAATCCCGATGTTTAATGCTTCAGTAAGCACACGATATTCGAGAATTATGCAATTGAGAAGAGAGTTCAAGGCATTACAATTGGCCCCACTCTGTGCCTTATCAAGTGCGCGCCTTTTGGATAGTGTCCCTCCGAAGTTATGTGCGAAGTTTCATGACAAAAAATGTTGGCAGAAGTACCAAAATTCGTCCATGAAACAATACATCATGTCACTTTTGTTAAAATTTCCCTTTTCTCTCTCATAGACATGGGGGGGGGGGGGGGGGGGGTTTGGGAGCCGTTCCGTGCCCCCCTTTGAGAGGCACAATTAAAATTTGTAATGTAAAAAAATGTCGTTAAAAAGACACTTTTGAAAGTAAAGACTTTGTTTCGCTTGTCAATTTTTTTTTTGCCCACCCTTTTGGAAAATCATTGATTCGTCCCTGATATATTATAAACTCCTAAAAAAGTTTTGAAATCTGACTTTGATCGATAATCCTTTCTCGGTTTTAGTAAATATCAATGTGTAATTAATATCAACGAATAGATTGTTTAAATTTCTTTAAAATGACACCCTACATGATATGATCGTTCACATGGAGGTGCAGTGCTTTGAAATGTGTGGCAAGGTGAAAATTCAAAAGTTGCAAAATGACACAATGTTGAAAGTCACTGTTCTTTCTTTTAGTGGTGATGAGTGAGTTTCTCAGCGGTTTCCTTTAATCACTTTCATGCACCTTAACATCAACATGGAATCAAACACACCCCTGCACAAGCAAACAAATAACAAACAAACAAACATGCATGGGTATTTCAAACCATGTTATCTCACAGAACATCACTACATAAACCTCAAGAAAACATTAAAAAATGATGAAGCAGGGGCTTGATTTGAATGGATTTTCATCTCTATTGACACAGACAAAAGGATCATGTTCTGTATAATTGACGCTTCATGACTATTTCTTATCGTTTTGCAGTTTTTCAATTCAGTCCTCATCCAACACTTTTGAATCCTGCTGTTTTCATGATGGCATGATCATAAAAAGCATGGTATCATTTTAAAGAGAATCAAATAATCATTTGAATGAAGATAATGATGGCATGATCATAAAAAGCAGGTATCATTTTAAAGAAAATTAAATAATCTTTCGAATGATGATCTTTTCAAATATGCATTGTGTAAAACTGGCAGTTGGAAGAAATTAATAGCCAAACTCAGATTTCCAAACTTTTTTTGCTCGTTTTGCTGCTTTTCAATTCAGACCTCATCCAACACTATTGAATCTTTTCGTGATGGCATGATCATAACAAGCATGGTATCATTTTAAAGAAAATTAAGTGATCTTTTGAATGATGTCAAATATGCATTGTGTAAAATTAGGAATTGGGAGAAAGTAATGGCCAAACTCATATTTCCAAACTTATTTTGAGGGGTTTATATAATATGTTCAACAGCTTTGGCAACTTTTGAATTTAAACAAGATGTGAAAGAAATGAATTAAGAGAACAAAGGTACATGTACGCAGAGCTTAGCTAAAAATCAAGGTCCCCAGGGCTATCTACCCTTGGAAAAAACTGATGATACCGGAAAAAGCCTCTCCCGGGAATCCATTCCGGGCCCCCAGCTTTGAACGCCTTGGTGACACCGGCGCGCCGGTGTCTTAACCACTAGTCCACAGAGAAGGGTTAGTGGCTAGGGCGATCCCGATCTAATTGACCGTCAGACAACCGATTCTCGACACAACCATGACAACCAATCAAATTTCCATTGTCGGGTTTAGGCGAGTCTTAAACAATGCCAAGCTGCCAGATATTTATACATATGATACATATATCCATAAATTCTTTTCTTTCATTACATATGATATATATACATACACACACACATATATATATATATATATAAATATATATATATATATATATATATATATATATATATATATATATATATATATATATATATATATATATATATATATATATATATATGTGTGTGTGTGTGTGTGTGTGTAAAGTTATACATGTACAACAGCTTTTGGCAACTCTTTTTTTATTTAAATATTGTAAAGAAATGGATGAAGAGAACAATGGTAGGCGTAGCTTAAATCAAGGTTCCCCAGAGCTATCTACCCTTTGGAAAAATTGGTGATGCCGAAAAAATGTCTCTGCCGGAATCGAACCCGGGCCCCCAGCTTTGAACGCCGGTGCCTTAACCACTAGACCACAGAGACGGGTTAATGGCTAGGGCGAACCCAATCCGATTGACCGTCAGATAGACAGATTTTCGACACTATACCAATTATAATTTCCTTTGTCAGGTGAAGGTGGGTTTAGAACAATGACAAGCCGCCATGCCTCAGCTGGATCAAAGCTATTGCTTCGATACAGTACATGTATGGGGGAAGAAATACAAATGTGTAAAGTTATACATGTACAACAGCTTTTGGCAACTCTTTTTATTTAAATATTGTAAAGAAATGGATGAAGAGAACAATGGTAGGCGTAGCTTAAATCAAGGTTCCCCAGAGCTATCTATCCTTTGGAAAAATTGGTGATGCCGAAAAAATGTCTCCGCCGGGAATGGAACCCGGGCCCCGGGTATATATATATATATATATATATATATGCATATATATATTTTACTTGGAAATAAACTTTGTTGGAACTGCAATGCATTACATTTTTTTTATTTTTTATTTAATATATATATATATAATTATATTATATTCTGAATGCTTTACATATAATTCCATGAATATTAATGATCATGTTTTAATTCATTGAAAATTAAAATGACTATCAATTCGGAATAATCCAGGGAACCCTTTTCTATATGATATCTTCATTTCCATATACGTTTTATATTTTGTACAGCTTCATAAATTTTGCCTGATATACTATACCTTTCCATACCTCCACTCTCCTGGCGGGGATGCAATCTATGACAACCAAACGTTTGCATCATAGCGTGTTGTCAGCTGGGGTCAAATGTTACGTGGTTTTCCCCAAACCGATCAGGGGCCCGTTGCATAAAACTTTTTACCTGAGAAAACTCAGGTTGTTTTTACCAGAGTTTTGCCCTGTGTTAAAGTCAATGGCAAAAATCAGACTAACCTAAGTTTTCAGTTTTTACCAGAGTTTTCTGAGGTAAAAAGTTTTATGCAACAGGCCCCAGGTGTCTATATATATAGGCGATCGTTGTTCGATGTCTTTGTCATGTTTGAGTACAGCTTTAGATGTACCAATGAACACAGTCTGATTGTGAAACCTATTGGGGATATCATATTCGTGCATACAACATCATCGTATTGTATTTATAACATACACATTATTGGAAAATTTCAAATACTTGTATGTTATCCCATAGTGTACGTTATAATTATGTACACCGTTGGCCGGTATTCTAAATTCATGTTTACATTGGCTTATGCCATATGGTATAACCATGGACTTATTACGGAATAGGTCCATGGTATAACTCCGTGTTAAGATTGGGATAAAGCAATACATATTAAAACTGAATAAGCATGATGTGCTTCCTATTTTTACTTGTCACTTTTATAATGTTCTTCATAAAGACGGCAACTATTTTGGCATTTATGTTTAATCAGGTAAGTCATATGAGCTGACTAATTTAACTTTTACTGCTAAAGATTCCTAACACAAGTGGATATCCATTTATGCAACTCCATCATTTTGTATAAAATAAAACAAAACGGAAAAACTTATTCAGATTTTATTTTGTATTGAGATGTGCACTATTAAAAAAAAAATTATTTACATATTATGTGAAAAATTCATCTTATATAGTGCACAACTAAATAACTAAAAATACCCCCTGAATATATTTTTCGTTTTGCCTTGATTAGAAACGTCTGATTAACTTATACGTGTAGTTATATTATTATAATTTTCATATTTACACTGTACTGGCGGGAATTCTATTCACAACAACAAAACGTTGATGTCGTAGAGCATTGTCAGCTGAGGTCAAATGTTACGTGGTTTTGCCCAAAGCGATCAGTAATGTGTATTCTGGTTCTCGATGTCTGATGTCTTTGTGGTGCAGGTGTACAGGCGTGTATGCAAAATACAATGTTATGATGATATCTTTTGGCATATCATAATATGTGTGCCCAACATTATTGGATTGTATTGTTACAAATTTCAAGTTGTAAAATAAACTTGTTTATCATATTTTGCACTATAAATTTGGCTGTATTCTGCAGGCAGGTTAACCTTAGGACACGGTATAACCCCTCGAACTACAAATGATACATATGAGCCCCACCAAGAACGAGAATAGAGGGCTTTGGACCTTAGCTTTGGTCTTAAAATGGAGGCTTCCGTAACTGCTCTAAGATTGACGATTGCTCAGAATGCAATGCTCTCCGTTAAAATAATGGGAAGTCAATGCCAAAAATAAAAAAAGAATTCATGTTTGCTATCTTTACCCGGCTCTTTTCTTATGTTTTAATGACGAATAATGGAATTTTCAGCATTAATTCCAAATACAGCTATTTCGTATGAGTACTGTAAAATATTCCTTGCACAATCGACTACCCATAGTTAACCCACAACTGTAGACCAGAGTTTAAATAAAACCAGAGTTCAAAACAGTGGCATAACAGGCAGGGGGCAGTCTGCCCCCCCCCCCTCCCTGGCGAAGCTGAGGGGGGGAACGGAAATAGAGGAAAAGGAAGAAATAAACGGAAAGGGAAAGAAAAGGGAGAAAAAGAGGAAGGAGGGAAAAAAGATATAGGAAAGAGAAAACAAGAAAAAGAAAAGGGATAAGATGTTATAAATTTGATCATCTTGAAATAGGGCCTATACTATAAACAAGTGAGAAAGGGTTAAAGAATTAAAAGATGGCTAAATGGAACGGGAATTTATGGCGGCAAAGGGAAAACAAAGAGGGCAAAATAAACGAGAAATAAGGAATGAGCAATAATGCTAACATAAAATCTGAATAAAAAAAAGGGGGGGGGGGATTAAGAGCATGACCGGGCAGCCGATTGAAAAAAAAAGAATTGGAAGAAAGATGGATGGCATATAACATTGCGTATGTCTATTTTGCTAAATTTCATGAAATGAAAACGGTCGAATCAGGACAAAAATAATGAATTTAGAGAGGTTCCAGATGTCCCACTCAACCCAACAGATAGACATGCCCTTTTAGTTACATAATTAAAATTTCATTTTCATAAGGCCCAAAACCTTCGCGCTCGCTTTGCTCGCTCGGGACATTTTGGAAATGTCCCATCTTTATTATGTTTAGTTGATATAATGCCAATACATTGAAGTAATGTTTTTTTGAAAAAAAAAATCCGTGGTTCAATAAAAGTGGCTATCTTGAATTTTCCAAGGTTTTGGGGCTCCGCCCCATACCCCACATACATGGCACTGATGTACAAATTGAAGGCATTTGGGGGCGTGGCCCCGAAAAGTTCTACAACCAAGAACCACAAAAAAAAAGAAGAAAGAAAAGAAAAAGGACCGGAAAAGTGCAAGATATAAAGATATTTTCTGAATGTAATGTCTAAATCTTTTTCTAAGTAAGAGTTCAAACAAAAATTCTTGCATGCTTCGCACGCTCGGGACTTTTAAGAACCTTTTGCCACACGCTCCTGCTGTACCCCCTCATTAAACCACGCTTATCTTGAATAGAGCTTCGCACCAACGCTTACGAAAAATCATGTTCACCAGGGGCATGCACATGAGGGGGGGGGGGGCTCAAAACAATTACGACCAAGCCCCCCAAAAAAAAATATATAAAAAATTAAAAAAAAGAAGGAAAAGTTAGAAAATCAAATATCGTATAATTTTCTGAATGTTATATTATTTTCATAATTAAAATATCAACATTTTTGTTCGGTCGCAGTTCTTCCCCAAATTACATAATACAATACACAATAATCCCCCTCGAGATTTTTGGCTCATAATGCCACTGCTTTTCCCATCATGATATGATCGGGACATTCTTTGGGTCTTGCCCCCTCCCCTTTCCAGGCATGGCTACCGACCCCAGTTACGCCTCTGGTTCAAAATGCGGGCCTTTGTGTTTAAGATATGATGGTGGGTTCAGCATGCTAGACACATAATCTTAGCTGGCAAAATTTAGTTATAGAAATGTTAATTCTGATAATTATTATTATTTTTACATTGAGATAATGTGTTTGTTAAATTAAAAGAACTACATTGTTGCTGAAAAACATCCAAATAAAATATAAAACTCCAAGTCAATAGAAAATTACTAGTACACAACAAATCAATTACCACACCGAAAAGGGAGCATATCTAAAAAAAAATCAATTATTTCGCCGTGAAGAGTGTTATATGAGATTATCAGTTAATAATTTTTGGACTTAAACAATCAATTGTTGAAATCTCGGGGAAAAAATTCTTAAAAATTCTTAAAAATTAAAAATACAGGACAGATTATGAATTTTCGTCAGGTCTTCCAGACATGCGTATATACAACGGCAAGAAATATTTGCTTATAAGCAAATATTTCTTGCCGTTGTATGTGCACTTTGTACAATTTCGATGTTCTAAAAAAGTAGAATGCTTTCAAATAAATGTATATGGGAAGTTATTGATATAATATTTTATATTGAAACACATTATTATAGAAACACTGCTTGGAATTTGATGATGGATCCAAACAAGATAATACCATGTATTGCTTACTGGTGTTATTTTCCAGCCTGTTACCGATCCCAAGTATAATTAAACAGTTTTTTTTATGAGCAAACCAGTAAAATTATAATAAACAGAAAGAGCAATTAAACCGAACTTCGGAATCAAGGTAGATATATTCCATTAAATTTTCCGTTCATATATTTCTCAATAAATTTAGACGCCAGTTCGTCGGATTATTCATAAATATATTACCGTGTTACTATGCTAAATTGATCAAGTGGCAAAAATTACCCAAACGGTAAACATTCTTTTTGGTATGATTATGTGAGAATGATATGTGTACAAGTTTAAAGGAGAATGAAACCTTTGAAACAAGATAGCTTGCGTGAAAACAGAAAAATCAAAGAATCAGATGGAGGAAAGTTTGAGAAAATCGGACAAATAATGAGAAAGTTATGAGCATTTGAATATTGCAATCACTAATGCTATGGAGATCCTCAAATTGACAGTGCGACAAAGATGTGTGATGTCACTTGTGAACAACTCTCCCCATTACTTTAGTATATATTTCTCTTAAATTGCCTCTTTTATTCAATCTATCAGTAGATCATGTGTTCTTTCTAGTTGAGGGCATGTATTACAGATTTTTAAAGGATACATCATGGATAAAGAATTGTATCACTATAAGTAAGAACAAAAAGAGACATTTTGAGGGTATTTTATAGTCCATCAAAGGGAAAGTTGTTCATATGTGACATCATGCATCCTTGTCGCATTGCCAATGGGAGGATCTCCATAGCATTTGTGATTGCAATATTCAAATGCTCATAATTTTCTCATTATTTGTCCGATTTTTTTCCAACTTTCTTTGTTCTTATTCTTTGATTTTTCTGTTTCGACACATGCCTACTTGTTCCAAAGGTTCCATTCCCCATTTAGTTCAAGTTTATTTTATTTTCTTTAAACTTTTCATCGAATACATAAAAAAATACAAATACAAATCAAATGTTATCAAAGTTCACAAATTGCACCATAATGATAGCAAAAGCTTGTATTGAAATGAAGGGATCCACTAAGAAAAACTTATTGTAGAGCCTGGATCCCCTATCATAACATATTGAACAATTAAAAATGGAGGACTCATTCGCATGTATCGATACGACGTCTTAAGAATTTGAAAATAAAATATGTTGATATGGAAGTATAGGAATAAACAAATAAAGTAGATGAGTAATGCTGAGGAATAAAAGTAAGCTGACGGAAATACAGGACGACACTTTACACCAAAGAGAACAAAGCCATGATGAAGAATAAACTGGAGAGAGAAGGCAAAGACATGTAGGGAAAGACAGACATACATGCACGCTGACTCATAAGGACGGATCTATAGAGAAAAAGGGTGTATGAAAGGGAGAGAGATAGGAAGAGAGAGAGAGAGCAGTGGCGTAACTACGGGGGGAGGGGCACGTGCCCCCCTGAGATTTGGTGTGCCCCCAGGTGCCCCCCTTAAAAAATTGGCAGAGCAAAAAAAGGAGAAAGAAGAAAAGAAAAAAGGAAAAGAAGAAGAAAGAGAGAAGAAAATAAAAAAAAGGAAAATAAGAGGAGGAAAACGAGTGAATGAAATAATGTGAGGAAAAGACTTGCAAAAAATATCTTTCATGTTACTAATTTTTTTTTTGCTGGCGCTTCGCACCACAATTGCCTGTTCGATGAGATTTATATCTTGCTCAATTGGCTGATATGGAGCAAGTTTTAAAGTCAATATACGAAACATATTTTAGCTGGAACATCGACCTTTCACTATTTTTTCATTTACAAATGTAAGTGCTCTGTAAAATGTCCGGTTTATTGTCTACATATCAGCATTTTAATGCTGAAATCTCTCCTCAAGGGTAGCGGGGGGGGGGGACACAATTGAATTTTCCATAATTACACACACACACTCCCCCACACACCCACACACTATATTTATATATGTATGTATGTATGACAGTCACTTCTTAGCTTTCTTCTTATAATTAGATATGTCAAGCGCGAAGTGCGAGCTATTTTTATTGGGGGGGGGGGGGAATTCATGTAATTTGTCCTGAAAAATTGAACATTTTGAGCAATGTTTCTGATCCTGAACAAGATGCGTATGTAACAAATAATAACTGCGAACGTGATCAGTGCGAGCAGATATTTTTTCATGCGCTCTGGTCTGATCGAAAGGGAAGTATTATGAGGACTGTTTGAATTTACCCATTAAGACGATACATACATCTATATGAACAATCAAATAATGCAAGCACGAAGCGCGAGCAGAAAAAATGACATTCCGACCTAAATACTGGACATTTTAAGCACTTTTTGCATGAACAGGATAAGTATATAACTATACAATTGATGCGAGCGCGAAAACAAAATTGAGATTTCAGACCAAAAACGAGACATTTTAAGCATTTTTCTAATAATGAAGAGGATATGTATATATTGATGAGAGCGCGAAGCGCGAGCAGAAATAAAAATGAAATTTCAGACCTAAAAACGGAACATCTTAAGCACTTTTCTAATCATGAACAGGATAGGTATATAAATTGGCCCGAAAAATATAAAGAAAAACATTCATTAAAAATGAATAAAACAAACTTCTGAAATATTCTGAAGCCACTACCACTATTCTTTGTACATCTTGTATGTAAATCGTGCTTGCTGTTATTTTACTTTGCTTATTTTGTGGTAATACAGTATATAAATTGTTCTATCATTGCAATGATTGAAAGAGAATAAAAGGATTGTATTGTTCCCAGGTTGTGTAAACTTATCTCCGTATAGACACACACTCATAATGGCAAAGTAAATAAATAGTGCATATAGCAAACTCCGATAGATTTACAAAACAATGATTTTTCCTTTCTTCATTTTTGAACCTAAAACCTAGATTATGCAGGCCCCAATTCCAGTTTATTTTCTTTTCCACAGAAAAATCACAGAAAAATATGCTGCAAAATTATAACAATGTATAAAAGGGGGAAATAAAAAAATAATTTTGAAAATGGTATATTGAAAAAAATTATATAAGTGAAATAAAAAATGAAGGAAAAACAAACAGGAAAAAAATAGAGAAAAACAAAAGAAAATGGAAGTAAAATGAATAAGAGAAAATTATTAAAAAATGGGGAAAATTATTGATATTCAGTAGAAACATATTTTATTTTTTAATCAGGCATATTCAATGGGAAGGGGTATAAAAAACGAAAGAAAAAAATAAGAAAATGGCAAAAGTTATATCTGGAAAAAACAGTGAGAAAATTCCTTCCTGATATTTGACAAAATGATGGAAAATTCACATTTCATATCAATGAAATGCCTTCCCAAAGTATTTACTTCCTTAAGAGTGGTTTAAGAAGTCATTTATAAACTAGAAAGAAATAAGCTGTCTATTTATTTTTGGCTAGAAGAGACACAGCTTCGAAAGAAACCAAATATCAACATACATACAAATGCACACGTGGGACTGTGATGTACTCACCTATGTGTTTTATGTGTATTAAGGCATTTGGAAATCGGTCTTTTTGAGTCGAAAGAGAGGTCATAATTCCTCCTTTTACTGCTTGCAAATTATCAGGTTTCAGTAATATGGACTGTAGAAGGGCAATTCATTGGTGTAAAATGTGACTTTGACGTAGAATTTCAAAGTTCTGGGAAGATTTCTTAGCAGTGACATTTTATATCGCGGGTCCATGAGTCTGAATAGTCTGCTAACGCACAGCTAGTTGCAGTGGCTTCATGCATGCAAAGCTCAGCCAGACAGCCGGCGCGGCTAATAGTTACTGTGTGCTATAGCGGTAGGCCTACATACTGTCATGACTATGCAATCTTTGTGTGTGTGTATTTGTGTATATATTAACCAAAAAGGCGCATGACGAATTGGCTTGCATTTTGAATTGTAGAAAGTTGATAAATGCATGCAAAATCGGGAGAAAAATTGCGCTACTTTGAAAATCATTGGTTGCCCGATTCGGGCCACCAAAACTTAACATTTTTTTCAATAATGGTTGCCCGAGATGAATTTCTGGTGGCCCCGGGCCACCGCTAATGTCGAGCCTTACTATACAATAAGTATAGTATACATTAATGATAGTAAATTTATCTTCCATTCTTTCTTTCATCTTATTCGCCGATGATACTATTTTTTTGTTATCTCACAAGAACTTACCAGAATTAATAAATATAAAGAATTTAGAATTAAATAAAGTTTCATCATGGTTTAAATGTAATAAGTTTTCTCTTAACAAAAATAAAACTCATATTATGCATTTTCAATCATCTCATAAAAATTTAAATTTTACACAAGATATAAAAATTGATAATGTGCTTTTAGATAAAAAAGAATAAGTAAAATTCCTTGGTATCACAATAGCCAAGTATTTATCATGGACCCCGCACATAATCAACGTGTCTTCCTCTGTAGCGAAAGGAATATGTAAACTAAAAAAATCTTACCAGAGAAATCTCTTTTTATGATATATAATACATTGATGTTACCATATATTCACTACTGTAATCTCATTTGGGGAAAAAGCTGCAAGACAAGACTTGATCATATATTTTTATTGCAAAAGAAAGCGGTTAGAATTTGTTCAAAATCCACATATCTTTTCACATACCCTCTTTTATATCGTTTGAAAATATTTAAGATAAATGATATTAAAATACTTTACAAATAGCGCTGTTTATGTATAGATATAATTATGACATGCTTCCTCCAGTATTCACGGACTTGTTTTCATATAATAACAATTTACACTCTTATCCAACAAAAACATGCAATAAATATTTACTTAAAGAATCCCAGGACACTATTTGCACATAAACCATTAGGACATCATTGACCTCATATTTGGAATGTATTGCCAAATTCACTCAAGCTGAAATTTCGTTGCTAAGGACCAAGCATCTCCCTTGACCCCCCCCCCCCTCTCAGTCCCTCATGCACTTGCACGTTTAATGACAACAGATATTCATTATTTTTCAGGGCTGTTACGTTTTCAAGCTTTGCTTTTGTGACGACCCTTGCAACTATCCTATTCACTGTGTAACAGAAAATACCACTTAATATTTTTCATTTATGTAAGATATACTTGATGATTTATATACAAATTATTGTTCATTATCTTGATGTCAAATTTGAGATATGTATTTTCTTGTCCAGAAATTTGTTATGAAAAATGTTGCAAAAACTAATAAATGAAATGAAAAAAAAATCAACCAACACGGGGCAACATACTGCCCACCTACCCGTATCCATTCTTCAATTAAATTTAATTCGTTATTTCATTTCCATTCAAAACATAATACAAAGTAATATGAATTAATACAAATCAAATACAATTTTACAGACGAATATTCTTACTTCGTATAAGCAAGTTTCTAATCAATTATTGTTTCGACAGTGCACTCTTTGTCCTTATCTGCATTATTGTACATTTTACACGTGCCTTTGAATAATGGTTTGTCTCATCAATCAAGGATATATCACTTCTTGAATGTAATACAAAAAATGAAAAAAAAAAACATGATTAAAGAGAATGGTTTCTACACTGTAATACGAAGACTATCAAGGATCATTCCATCTGGATTTTAAACGACGCAATGGCCCTTTGAAAGTTGGTAACGTCCATTTTTGTCAAAGTAAAGAGAAAAGAGCGGGCCGTTGAGCGAGAACCGCCGGGCCGTTTGCATTATATATTTTTTGGGTTTTTTGCTTGGCCCTTGTGAAATTTCATGTGTACAGAATAAAAAAAATAAATCCGAGAACATGGGTGCAATATTGCATATTCATAGGTAAATTGGCATAGATTGAACCCTTAAAAATTAGAACATTTACTCACATTGTGATACGCAACACATGACCATGAAAACGATGAAGATGACATATATTCTGTTTGGTGTGAGCATGATGACTGCAAAGTAATATACTTTTGCTGATATGAAATGAATGGTACAACAATGGTAGATGGTGACTATTGAAATAACATTGATGATATTCCGTTTGCTGTAGCCGTTTCTTATCACAAGGCTGCAGTCTTTACAAAATTGGTAAGTGATGGTATCGTTTTTGATGAGGATACACTCAGAATGGCAAAAACTCAGACCACAGACTCGGACAAAGAGCAAAAAATCAATCCAAATAAAAATTAATGGCAATCCGAGCCGAGCTCAAAGTGTTAGAACCTCGAACGACAGGTTGCAAGATGAATTTTAGATCCGAGTTGATTTTGTCTTGATTTCTCGTTGGGTAGAAACTTTCAAGCAATTTCTAAATCCATGCTCCGAGTGAGCTCTCCTACAGAAACACAGTCGGCTGAGAGATACTGCACAAAAGCGCAGACCAATGGAGAGGCGTCAACGGAATACTGAATACCGTAATGTGGAGGTACTCAATATTGTTCTCACGCATAGACACTCCTGGTTTTCACGACGTTTGTGTCTGTATAGTGTGGATAAAAAAAAATCCCAAAAGAACATTGAGCCACGGTTTATTTTATTTTGCTATAGCTTATAAAAAATCAGTCTCACTGTTTCTACTCATTTATTTATAAGAATTCATTCATCTTAAAAAAGGATGAAGGCGGATGGTTAAAAAAAAAAGAAAAAAGTGAATCTTCTGCAGGAATGTGTAAAAGATAATCACTATTATACAACCCCTACTTAGCTTGTTGTACGCGAGCAAATGGGAGACTGAATGTCAAACATTCGTACCGGTGCACACACAACGTACCATTGATCCAAAATGTATTATGCAACTCCCAAGAATGTTCTGTAATCTGATTGGTCCAAATCGGATCACAGGATATTCAACTCTCACTTCAGAGTGCAGGATAGTGCAAGGTCGGGAATTATCTAGAATTATCTAGAATTTATATATATTTCTCTATACATTCATTATTTTTTTAATTAGATATCTGCAGTAATTCCCTTTTCACTACATAGGGGTGGATCAGAATCTGTGGCCGGTACAGGCAATAGTTCATAAAGCTTATTCAATTTATTGGATAGTTGAATGGTTGCCATTCCCTAAACATAACTTCCTTTTTTTAATCACACTGTAGTAATGGTGGTAAACATTTATCCACACAAACATGACAAAAGGCTTACGTCATGACTATGGCGTTGTCACATGTCTGGTTTTCCCGATTCAGTCTCTCTGTGATCTTTATGTAGTGCAGCACAATGGCATAGAGCAGGGGTTCTCTACGGCTCGCGGGCCGGATCCGGCCCGTGGAGCTTCTCTATCCGGCCCGCGAGACTCACTAAAGTCACAATATGAAACATAGCTCAATAATTATGATTACATTGTGTATCCATGAAACCGTAATAAAAGTGACAGCAGTCAAATCAATTTGACTTTAAACAAAGTTTAGTGGAGATTTTTCTGTCTGTTCTCGGGTCTGAGGCCCGTTGCAGAAAGAGTTTCGTTTAATCGCTAGCCAAAAACCAATCCCAAGTCCCAAATACACGCTGTTGATTGGTTGCAAATTAAGCTATGCATGATTTTAGAGTTGCGATTGATTGCAACTCTTTCTGCAACGGGCCCCTTAGATGAGCGCGGCGCATTGAAAAAAATAGTTTCA
Source organism: Lytechinus variegatus (assembly GCF_018143015.1). Taxonomy (NCBI): domain Eukaryota; kingdom Metazoa; phylum Echinodermata; class Echinoidea; order Temnopleuroida; family Toxopneustidae; genus Lytechinus; species Lytechinus variegatus. Next base: position 33,501,620 of record NC_054747.1, on the reverse strand, counting down.
CGTCAAACGTCGGACATCACGTTGGATATGAAAGCACATGCGCACACATTCTAACACGCGATCAATTTGGTTAAAACATAAACTTAATTGCCGGTTCAGTTTTACAAATCTTCTCAGGGGTACATTAGTCATAATTTAGCCAGGTCAAGATGGCATCAACTTCTGCAAAGAAAAGAAAGGTGGATGCTGAAAATCGTGTTTTCCATGAAGAATGGACAGACAAGTATGCATTTTACCGCAATCGAGCACAAGGCCAATGTGTTGGCCAATCTAATTTGACTACAAACAATTAATAGGCCTACTCCAACATGTCCAAAACATCTGTTTCAGTTCTAGGTATGTCTTAAAATTGACATAGGTACAATATACATTCCTTTTAACAAAGAACTACAATTGCACCAGACAGCATCTAGGACCCCGGCCGCAAGGGTCTTCGCGCACATTTTCTTTTTCTAAGTATCCATACACACTGGCCCTTTCAAGTTTATTTTGAGTCTCATTTGGCCCTTCAAAGAAAAAGTTTGAGAACCCCTTGCATAGAGGTTTCAGGTTTGACTCGATTTCGAAATGCATGAGCAAGGAAGCGATAAATCCAACTCCGAAAAATACATATTTTCACTCTGCACATTAATCTGTATGTTTAGAATATGTATAATATTTAATGCTTTATTCAATCTCATGTTCAATCAAATATTCAGACCTGGAAATAATAGACCCTTGTTGTAGACTTACCTGTAAAGGCTGTGTTAGTTGGTCTTTACAACTCAGATAATTTCCGTGCGATATATGATTATAAGCATACGACTTATGAGATCTTAAATGGAATGTTAAGTGACTAATGTAAACAGTACTAAGAAATGTTTTTAGGGATATTTATTTCCTACAGAATATTTAATCTTTGATGCAGATCATTTCTCATTGCATGCGTTTGCATGGACGAATCAGGTAGGCCTGTGTATTGAAATTTTAATAAAGAACAAACTGAAATAAACACAACTAGTCCAGGATAGAAGAGGCATAACCTTGTTTTTTTCATAATTTTTTTATATACAATATTTCTTAAAGGTTTCTTTTCAATTCGATGGTGCTAATTACGAATCTGAGTGATGCCACTTGTGTAACCTTAAACATTTTCCTCAAATTGGCAAAATCCAATATGGCCGCTAAATATGCAAATTACCCAATTAAATCATAAAATTGCCAGCAGATTGGCTATAAAATGTATAGGCCTACTGTATAATTGTGTTGCAGGAGGAAATACTCTCTGAAATAAAATATTTTCTTATCTGTTCTGGTATTCTGATCTGAAGAAGGATCAATTTAAGCAATATTTCAAGCACTGTGTAGGGATCTTGTGAGATGGATATGGCTCGCACTTACTAAATAAATATCAAATATTAATAATCAGGGGTGGATCCAGCTTCCGCCAAAGGGGGAGGGCTGATTTTTTTTGCACCCATATTTTCCCCGATCGGCCGCTCAAACTTGATTTTTGTTTGTTTCTTTGAAGGGGTTGTCCAAGTGGCCTATTGAGCCGGCAATATTGAGCGGGCTCGATGTGGCGTATCGTGTAAAATTAATGAGAAGTGCGAGCAAGTGATTTTTTTACATTTTTATTACAAAAATCTAAGTTTGTGATAGAATTGGACATAATATTTGAAAAATAATATTATATTTTACCCTTTTCCCTTTCCCTTTCTCTATTTTTTTTCTTTGTCGTGATTTTTTTATTTATTTATTTTTTCTTGGGGGGGGGAGCAAAACGCCCATGTCTTAGCAATCGTTTCTTAGCTTTATTCTTGTAAACAACGTAATGTGTAATAACCTCATAAGCCCTATTTAGATAGTGTGAGCGCAAAGCACAAGCTATCTGTTTTAATTGGTGTGTATTTTGTCCTGAAAATTGAACATTTTGGGCAATGTCTTTTGTATTGTTTTCTTCGAATTTCATTCAATTCAACAGTATCCAATAATGCAATTCATTTCAACAGTATCCAATAATAATTTACCGTAAACAAAGATGCAGAATCGAGTGGAGGGGGGGGGGGTCATGCTTCTCCAGTGTCTCAAAAAGGCGTTGTGTCTTCAATAATCAATTTACCTCCTCAATTTACTCATTTTAGTAGAACGTAAAGTTAGTAAACCTTCTTTTTGGGTTGTTTTAAGCTTGTAAGGTGAGGAATTTAATGCATTTACATACATTCCTTTGTATTTACCACGGGCGTGTTTTTATCTACCCCTACTTTTATTTCATTCTTATTTCAAAATTTATTTTGAGCTCTTCTTGCATGATCTCTTTGTATGATCTCTCTGCCTTGATTTTGGTGTTCATATTATTCAGCAAGTCATGTTTTTTTCATTATTTTATAAGCAACTAAAATGTTATTCGTAACCAATTTAAATGGTTGTACAAGAATTTATTTTACTCCAATCATTTTGCATCATATATTAATTGTACAATAATATGTTTTAAAGGATGCAAATGTTCATTTCAGTTCAGTTAAATTTATTAATTTTGTCATCATAAAAATGATATTTACAATGTATATATATGCCATATGTACAGGAATGACTAATAAAGTCAGAGAAAATGGAAACTACAACTTGTAAGTTGACTTCCCTGTACATTAAATTCAATAAAACATTGAATGAACAATGCACACACAGCATCAACAAAAACCAGCAAACTCACAGGGAAGGTGAGGCGGAAAAATAATCATTTTGCATATACATGTATATACATATATATATATATATATATATATATATATATATATATATATATATATATATATATATATATATAGATATATATATATATATATATATATATATATATATAGATATATATATATATATATATACATGTATATATATCTATATATATATATATACATATATATAAAAATATATATATATGTATATATGATATATATATATATATATTTTTAAAAGAAATTGATGAAGAGAACAATGGTAAGCCTAGCTTAAATCAAGGTTCCCCAGAGCTATCTACCCTTTGGAAAAATTGGTGATGCCGAAAAAATGTCTCTGCCGGGAATCGAACCCGGGCCCCCATCTTTGAACGCCGGTGCCTTAACCACTACACCACAAAGACGGGTTAATGGCTAGGGCGAACCCAATCCGATTGACCGTCAGATAGACAGATTTTCGACACTATACAATTATAATTTTCTTTGTCGCGTGAAGGTGGGTTTAGAACAATGACAAGCGGCCATGCCTCAGCTAAATCAAAGCTATTGCTTCGATACAGTACATGTATGGGAGATACAAATGTGTAAAGTTATACATGAACAACAGCTTCTAGCAACTCTTTTTTATTTAAATATTGTTAAGAAATGGTTGAAGAGAACAATAAATATATATATATATGTATATATGATATATATATATATTTTTAAAAGAAATGGTTGAAGAGAACAATGGTAGGCCTTAAATCAAGGTTCCCCAGAGCTATCTACCCTTTTGAAAAATTGGTGATGCCGAAAAATGTCTCTGCCGGGAATCGAACCAGGGCCCCAGCTTTGACGCCGGTGCCTTAACCACTACACCACAGAGACGGGTTAATGGCTAGGGCGAACCCAATCCGATTGACCGTCAGATAGACAGATTTTCGACACCGGCATTCAAACCTGGGGGCTCGGGTTCGATTCCCGATTAACTTTACACACACACACACACACACACACACACACACACATATATATATATATAGAGAGAGAGAGAGAGAGAGAGATTTTTTTTTTTTTTTTTGGGGGGGAGGGTCACACATGAATAAGAGAGTACAAGTCTGCATGATTCGCAGGGGCACGCCAAACGACGTTGTTTTTATTTTTTTGAGGGGGTGTTATCATTCTATATCATTCTATTTCCTCCGCTTCCACTACGAGAAAACTTTTAGTCCGTTTGAATAAAATATTCATGGCAGAAATTTTCACCTGGGAGAGAAATCGAGAAAACAAATATTCTAAAACCCTACCTATGTTCAATTCATTTTTTTAACACGACAAACATTACAAATGCAAATGAGGGAACTAGTTGTCTATTTGTAAATCTTTAGAAGTAAATATCCATAATCGCACTTATGGTTTAGCATAGTACATTAAGGTCTCTTCTCCTTTTCTCCTATCACAATTTGAATTTTCTATTATTTCTCTCAATCTTATGCATCTTCTTTCATCCCTGCATGTATCATCACCAACGAGTATTTGATGTAAAATCTACGATATTTAATTTAGTTATGATCTATTATACGTGGCAGTTACGGGCCATTTTTCAAGATTTTATGATTGCCTTATCAGGCCCAAAGAACAACCTCAAAAAAAAAATTCTGAACAAATTGCCATGATCAACTATCAGAGCCTACATACATGTACATGTACATTACTATACAAGGCTGTATTATTTCCATGTTTGAATGTCTGATTGGACACGAGATTGCGTACAATAATAGAATCGTCATATATCTGCACATCTCAAACAGACGAGAGCTAAATGTGCAGTGCGAGACTTTTGTTCCTAATTGGAGTCATCACTGAATGCAGTGGTGCTGCACTACAGGGAAATCATGGAAAGTATGAGCGGGGAAACCAGACGACATTCAACCTAACTATATAGGTGACAACGCGAACGTTAATATTCCCACCATGACTATAGTGTGAGTAAAAAAAAAACACTCGGGGTAAACCACACCCATTCAAATATGAAAAAAAAACTGTAGGATCCCTTGATTTTTCCCGCCCACTGTTTCTAATCGACACGTATTGTAAACGTGTAGAAGAAAAGAAAGTATTGAAAAACTGTTATAAGAAAATTAAAGTGTAGAAAAAAAAACTGTAGAAATAAGTTCAGTGACGTTGGAATAAATCACGCGCATGTCTCATGTTTATTTCGTCTTAATATATACGGAAAAGGTTTTGACAGGATTATATTTCATTTATCTGTTCTCATTGGAAACATTACCACCAATTGTTTCTCATTGTAATTATTACGCATTGTAATTATTACGCGTAGTCAACATCTGAGCGGGTAATTGGCAATACAGTATTGGTTTGGATTTTCTGAATATCGAAAAGGGATAGGTTTATTATTTGTATTTTTGTTTGGTCTCTATGCGCGTACTCACTTTGCATGCAGAAACGACGCAAATTATACCTATGTATACTCCCTGAGGGCGTTTCATCAACATTTTTATCAGGGAAGTTGACAGATCTGAAAAGTTTCCTTGATTCCGATTGGCTGAAAAGACAAACATCCTTTATTGGAACGCTCTCTCACATCTGCGCATTTGATGATGCGCTCCGTCACAACAAAGACAACGCTTGATCTGGGGACTGGAGATATGCGCCTCTAGGGATGCGATAATTACATGTACATCAACATAGTAAAGAGCAGATCCTTGCGCCTGATATAAGCTTGACACAATATAACCATATTCTTAAAAAGATAAGATATCTTAGCTTATCTTAAAAAGAAGATATCTACATCTTAATGATTTTTGCTCTGGATTTACGATTTAGATAAAGGCAATAAATATTGACTGACTGTTCATTCGCGGAACAGGAAATAATTGCCCTCGAAACAACCATACTGCCCTCGTCTAAGAACTAAGGCCAATATTGCCCTATTGCGGGCAGTTTATTTTGATGTTCTCCTCAAGCATTCAAAATTATATAATTATCTTGTGCAAATTCATTTACGAAAATCATTTTTTTAATTTACCACCCGCCCATCCTTTTTTTTTTGTGTGTGTGTGTGTGTGTGGGGGGGGGGGGTAATGCATGAATTAATTTTAATCGATGAATGATTGAAAACAAATGGCAGCGTAATGTAATGCATCATATTAGATAAAAGTAAAGTCGAAACAAAAATACATGAAGTTAAAACTGTGTCTCTAAGTTATTTGGAATTTTTATACACACTGTACCCGCTTTCAATAGCCATAACAACAGGGGATTGCTATTTATGATAATATCAACAGCATTGAGTTCATGCGCACATTCTTATGCAAATGAAATGAACCCACTACGATTACCTCTACGTTGGTCTTTGCTATTGTGCAATGTCATAGAACCTGATTTCAGCCGTGTTTGTGCAGGAGAACGCACTTGGAGCATGAACCCCAGTTGAAGAGTAGTTTTAGTCTACCTGGAGCCTAAACCAAAGAAATCTGGGTCTACCAAAAGCTACATATGCCGCATTTATTAATTTGAACACGTCTTAATCCCCGTACGAATCGCGATAGCCGGATTTTAATAGCCTCGTGATGCTGTGTATCAAAATTTGTTGTTTCAAGCTTGCTATTTGTCTTAATGTATCGAGAGCGAGAAACAGCTTAATGAGGAAAAATACTGCAGTTTTCAGTTTATAAGAAACAATCGAAGACGGTTGACAGCAAATAGATAACTGAATAATAATCATCGATATTTTTAATCATTCATATTGATTGCATATCACAGTTGTGCATTTCATCCCAAATGAATCATGCTCAGTTGTTCTACAGCCACCATGCTCTCATCAAACACAAAATGCTTCATCTTTATCGTTTTCATGGTCATGTGTAGCATTTCAGAATGTAAGTAGGCCTATATTTTTTTATCGTGCAGTGTATAATCTACCCTTAGACAAGACCCATATGGGAAAAATAGATTTTCGAGATCCATTTGGGGGTAAACGTTGAGAACCAGTTTACATGTATATCAATTTTAATGTGCTCAATCTGGCAAGACCAGTTCCCAGCCGACATCTCATGTTTTGACCAAATAATTTGTATAAACAAAATGGCTGCCAAATTGGCTATGGATAATCTTATTTCTACAATATTATTTTTGAAATATTCGCTTTCACAGACATAGATAATGTGAAATCTTGCATACATAATATGTATGCCTTCAGAAAAAAATCTATTTGAGGTTAGCCATGTCAGTTAATTATGCAGATTTCCCTTATAGGCCTATATATTTGCAATATAGGGTAATTCTGTGTCATATCACCCCGCCCTCCGCAAGGAAATCTAAATTGTACCGACTCCAAATTTTCTCAATTTTTTTCATATGAGGTAATTGACGATGTAAAAGCCAAAATAATTTTAAGCGCGCTGCGCCTTACAGTTCTCGCGCAGCGGCTATGACGCGCCATTTTTTGGTATTTTAAGTCAAAATGGGTGCTGCTGCCACTTTTCTAATGGCCTCGCTTGCGCGGCACTTGCAAAACTTGAAAGTCAAAAGGTCATGGCAGTTTCAACTGCTCGTTTATCGACAAAAAAATCAGGAATAGATTTATTTTCTCCCCCTATATATAGCGGAAGAAAAAAAAATATATTTCTGATTTTTTGTCGATAAACGAGCAGTTGAATATGCCATGACCTTTGACCTTCAAGTTTTGCAAGTGTGTCATATTATTTGGAGTTACCTCGGTAAACATGATATTCATTACCTCCTCTGCAAAATATTGAAAAAAATAGATGTATTATTTCTTGTTTGGCTTTAAGCTCCTGTAATATCTGGCATTTATGATGCTTTCAGAAATTAGTACAGTCCCACACATGGGACATACTGTTGGATATAGCTACAAAATACTGTAATATTATCTACACATATATACAAATCCTTGTTACTGTGACCTTATTTACAATTTCAGAAAATAAATTCTTACCTTGTAATTTTTCTGGTGCAAGATGCCTGATGAATGAAGCTCACCTAGATGAAATTGTTTTCATTTGTTTTATATGCAATTATTACAATATAAGTATAATTACATCCATAGTTCTTCAAATATTTTTTTTAAAAAAGTTTTATTTCAAATTGAACATTGAATTGTGAAGAGGTTTTTTCTACTAAGTATTGCATACTTGCATACAAGTATCCATTATATCAAACATTTGGAAAAATATGACTCATAATCACCGGGATCTTTGCTTCTAAGATTCTAGGCATTAAGTTGACAAATGTTATAGAATCACGACAATAATGAAATTATGTAAGCCTACTAGAAAACAAGTGGTAGAAATAGAAATGAATAAATAAGAAATTCATAGAAAAATAGGCCTATATCACATAATTTTTCAAAATGATTTTAGGGCTCGAACAACTATTCATAAAGCTGTAAATCATATCTGTATGAAAAATAAAAAAGTATTAGAGTTGAATTTATCAGGTTATAGCACGATTCTGCAAAATATGCATAAATTTGGATAATCAAGTAATTTTAAATGAGAAGAGCAACCTTTCACAAATGGTACACTTTATGAATGTAGGACTTTGCATTATCAACATGTAAAATGTAATCAAATATTATAAATCTGCTAGAAAGAAGATTATAAATATTAAATTTGCTAGTAATTTGTTTATGCAAATTGGGTGTTAAAAAACCCCCTGAGAAGTCAGACTGGAAACCGATCTAATCGAATTGAGCATATTGGGATCATGTGAAATATTCTGGTTCCTAACTTTTACCCCAAAATGCCTTCAAAAGTTTATATAGGCCTCTTTTTAAAGAATGGTTGTAGTCCATTTGACATGGTGTAGAAATAATATCTTAAAAGGTGTTATATATGGTAGACTGGAATTCTAGGACGGTAATGAGAAAGGGGTCTATTAACCACGTTCTCATTATCATCCTAAAACTAGAGAAAATGAAACTTGTTTCGTAGAAATTAGTTAACGTGTGATGAAAACGCTCGAAGCGGTCTTTGAAGCGATCTTCCAAACATGTTCGGAAAACAACAATCATGACAATGGTGATGTATTTTCCATGATCGCTATACGCGAAGTGATTACGAAAACCACTTTCTGGTGGGAACACTATAGCAAAGTGATCTTCAAAACTGGTTTCTTGAACCAGTTTCCAAAGATATAGTTTTAGAAAGTATAATGAGAAAGGGCTCAGGATCATATTAGCGACAAACTAACCCCATCCAAAAGTTTATTTGAATAAACTTGGAAAATAAATTTGGAAAAATTCATGTAAATCCAAACAGCATAGCGACCAACATTTCATTAAAATGGGATGAAACAGCTTATGACATAAATTTAACTTATTTTTATCAAACAATTATATGCACATCCTGGTCTGTATGCAAATTAGGGGACTGTGGACATAGCTCTCTAATACTTCTGTCGTTCAGTTTATTAAATAATTTTCTAAACCTGACTTTAAAAGATCAGCCAAATGTTTGAAAATAAATGTACAATATTTAAGCATGTGAAATTCGTAGATAATGTGTGTGCTAAAACACAATAGTGTCGAGCGTGGAAAATGAAATGAACGAGATATAGCATAATCAGACTGTATTCATGGATGCATGTACAGCTGCACCACAATCTTGGCAAGGATATCCACCATTGAGAGCCTAAATATAGATTACTGATCGGTTTGGGGAAACCCACGTAACGTTTGACCCCAGTTGACAACGCACTATGACGCACACGTGTTGCTGTTATGAATGTCGTATTTTCTTGAGTTCTCATCACAACTCAGGTTAATGTACACGTGGAGATTATTGATACAGCGTTCTAAGGCTTTGTAATGATAATTGACTTCATTAATTTTATTTAAGTAAACAGAAATTATATATAACAGAGAAAGAAGAACTGGTTAAAAACATGAAGAATGATGAATCATAGTAATAAGGGTGCCAGGTAAAAATGGCAGAGGTAATAATGGCAAAGGTAAAAATGGCAGAGGTAAAAAATGGCAGAGGTAAAAATGGCAGAGGTAAAAATGGCAGAGGTTAAAATGGCAGAGGTAATAATGGCAGAGGCAAATATGGCAGAGGTAAAAATGGCAGAGGTAATAATGGCAGAGGTAAAAATGACAGAGGTAAAGATCAGACATCCTATAGATCAGCAAAGGAAAAGATAGAGCCTTTCCAGTTTATATTAGTCATAATTATTGACCTCGAATGACTCCTATCGACAAAAAGTGTATTAGGAACTGATGAGATATTATTTGGATTAAAATAAATCATTTTAGGTCTATACTTTATCCTTTATATGATTAAACATTTTCATGCCAAAATTATTTCAATTACTAAGTGCTGAAATGTTTTATCTTGGCCAGTTTGTATAGTAGAACAGCACTTTATGACATACATGTATATCAACGAATTGTAATGTAAACACCAATATGAGCTACCATTGACATACTGAAATAGACGAGTTCGGGATTTCTTTGAACCACTTGCATAACTTGGAAAACAGAAAAAATAACGAAACGTTCTGTAATAAAAGTAACTTTTTCATATTTCAACATCATAATGGATAGAAAAGATATTGATATGATACATTTATAATTTAATGTAAATGATATAATAACAGCAACTAGTGTTATTTTTTCAGAGTAATACCTCATTGCAGCTAGTCCCAGTGGATATCAGGTTCCTTAACTAGTTTCTATGGTAACGGTTACCGCATGAATTTTGAAATGTGTAGCGAATCAGGGATTTAAATTTGTAGGTGTTTCTATAGGTACCATCCTATCAACCTGTTTTGAAGGGGAAATTCACCCTGAAAATGGTTTACTGTGAAAATAGCAGAAAAGATAGATTGGTGAAGGTTTGCTGAAAACCCATCAAAGATTAAGAAATGTATTAGAAGTTTGAGTTTTTTGATCTGTGACGTCATATACTCGTAAATACCCCGTATTTTATGCACCAAAATGTCTACTTCAAACTTTTTTAATCAGTGGTTCATGATTGCTAATAAAAATACCTTTCAGGAGCAGATGTGGAATTATTTGTATGTCAATAAACTTAAGGTCCAATTAAAACCATTGCGAATTGAAAGTTTAGGTCTAAGTCTTTCAAATCTAGGTACCCCCCAAATATGTCTCGACCTGAACATTCAAGAGATGTATATCTGCATCATTTAAAAAATTCTTTACCGTTATTATAGAAAATGATCGGAGTAGAGTCTAATTACTGTGAAGCCAAGCACTAGTTATGAATGCCAGGTTAATTGCTCATACAATGTTCTTAAAAGCGAATATTGTGACAGAAATCTAAAACGAATCCAGAGACAAGCCCGTTGTAAATAAAAGCTGCAAATATTGCAAATAACTTTTGAAAAATATATTCTCCACTCTTGTGCTAGATCGGCCTTATCAGCCTCAGGCTGTTCTTCCGAAGGGTCCAGTGAAAACGTTTATTTGGTTATTCTTTTTTTTATTTGTTGTTTTATTTATAAAGGGTGGCATTGACAGTTTTAAAACTGCTTTCCACAACGGCCCTGTCATAAAATACAAACATACAATAGTAAGAACAAAAGAAAATATAGATCAACAACAAAAATACATGCACGTAATTCTGGACTCGATTCTTCTTGTGAGTTTGAAACAAACAAAAAACTTCACTTTTAAACTTAACTTTCCTCTTAAACGAGTTTCTGAAAATGATCACATCCAAATAAATAGAATAAAATTTACAAAGAAAAATGATGAAAGCACCATAAAAATCGGATTACAAATATTTAAGTTATTGAATCTTCAACTTCAACATAAACGTCTTAACCCTTCATTAGGTGGGCTGTTGATGTCACATCTGCACAAATCTTTTTTTTACGTTATTAAATGAATTCATAATTGTTTCACATTTCCTTACATCGTGCACGATCAATTTCTCTTTTATTTAAACAAGTTATTTAAACAAGTTGCAGCAATGAATATCTGAATGCATTTATCAGTTGTCAATTCATTCCTTTTGAGTTCTTCGTGGAGAAAATGTGAATAAACATAATTCATGTCATGAAACACAAAAGAACAAGTGATGATATGACATCATCAGCTTGCTCATTGACGACTGGCGAAAGAATTATTTTAGAGGTATAATGCAAATCTTTAAAATGTTAAAACTTCGTGATAAATAGTTCGATTGTGCTAATTTTTCATTTTTTTTTCTGATTTTCCTTTATCTGTGCAAGTCATATAATTTTATGTCAAGCCTGGAGTACTCTTTTTTATGGGGGAGGCGATTTGAATATTGAAGGCATAACGCCACTCTGAGAAAATAAGGAAGGATTAATTAATAAAATAATGCCCCTAAAATGATTTTTTTTCTTTCACATGCTCTCGATAGGCATCTTATCAAATCTATTTTTCAAAAGTTTCAACATCACATTTATTTTCTTATGTTTTTTATTCTTTTATAAATTTCTTATGTATTTCTTTGTGTTTTAACTTTTTGTTTTTATTTTTTTTTTCATGGAAATCGTCAGGGACTTTATTTTGACCATAAAAAAGATAAAATTAATTGATTTTAAGCGTTAAAGGAAAAATAATGATACATTAATGAATTTTGGCTAAAAACACCATTTACATTGGATTTATACACAAATCCACGTTTTTAAGTAATTTTGGGTCCGTATGCACTTACGAAATGTTGTGTAATTTTGAAATCGCGTACCTGGTGGACACAATTTTGGTCTCAAAAGTTGCGCGAGACTTGGAAGTAAAAAGTCAGAGAGTGACGCGGTCAAAAGAATTTGCGCGGCGGATTAATCGCGGAAAAAGTCGTGTGGGGGGGGGGTCTTCTTAGGGTTAAGCCGTGACTCTAAGACCTTTCGGATTTATTCACGCACACCTGCGTCACATGATCAATGGGTTGCTTTATATCAACAATATTGAGTCCATACCCATCCAAGGAATATGAATACCCATCATGCCGATGATATGGAGGTCTAAACCTTTTGTCGTAATTGTTTACATCTACCTCGACGTTGGTCTTTTCTCTTTTGAATAACTTAGAATGAAAAGGCATGGAAAGAAGGGGATGTTTCATTCCATACCGAGTTACGAACATACCGTGTAACACGTTTTTATACCGGTAGTTGAATGTATTTGGGTGTGTGCTTGTGTGTAGCTGATTGGATTCATTCACGCCACATGATATTCAGATGAATCAGTTGTAGCACGCCGACACATGACAGCCATGCAACAGACGCCTGCTGCACGCTCGAGAAGTGCAACAGACCCAAAACTGAATAAAGGTGCACAGTCTGCGCACCATGGCCTGCGCCTACGAGGGGTTTAACAGGCCATTAATGTAACAGCTATGAAACCATACATGCATTCCAGATTTGTCCAATACATAGTTTTAACCAAGCAGAATGCAGGAAACTAAATATCTATCCCACTGACCCAAGCCAAGTTCATTTAGCGGCATGGATAATATTAAGCAGGCCAAACTGCCATTATTCCGCGCAATCACACATCGATACATCCACACCAGTCCCGCTAATATTTGTAGCCAATCAGATCACGAGAAACTTTTCATATATGCCTCTATTCCACTCCACTATAATTTATGCATCATGCCAGTCTAGCCAATATATGTATAGTTTTAGCCAATCACATCACGAGAAACTACCTATGCAACTATTCCGCTCAACTATACAGTCATGCATTCATCATGTTCATGCAAATCCAGTCAATACATGTATAGTTTCAACCAATCAGATTGCGAGAAACTATGCATCTATGGCATCATTCCGCTCAACATCTAGGCAATCATTCCAGTTTAGCCAAAGACAACATAATTATTAAATCAATCCATCACTTTTCCTCAGTAGGACAATGACCCGGGGGGGGGGGGTGGGTGCAGCCAAATATATTGCTGTACACTCGCGTGACCAAGGAATTTCCAAAGACCCCCTAAACGAGTTTTTCTCTGTGTGCTATTAATAACCCCCTAAAAAGGTTTTTCGCGGGCATTATTTACACATTTTGGCCCCTAAATAAGTTGTCGCCAAAATATGACCTCAGGGGAAAAAGCTTGGGGGTAAAAAACTACCCTAAACACTTTTGGCTAGTCTTAAATTTTTTTTTGGGGGGGAAATACCCTTAATACGTTTGACCTCGCGATTGACCATTGACTACTCTTTCAAAACCACCCTTTTTCTTGAAAATCAGTGTTTTTGATACCCTTAAAGAGTCCACGCGCGGACCTCGTCCAATTTACTGAAAAAAACACCCCTTTAAACGCGTTTTATTGGTCATGAGTGTGTACGGCAATATAGTTGACTGCCCTTTTTTCTTAAAAATCAATGTTTTTGATACCCTTAACGAGTCCACGCGCGGACCGCGTCCAAAACTGAAAAAACACCCCTTTAAACGCGTGTTTTTGTCACGAATGTGTACGGTAAAATAGTTGACTGCCCCCCACCCCCGGGATGACTTCATTGCCTGCGAGTGGCATAGGTCTGGAGGTCGAGTATTGACCTTTTTTCCAACGAGCACACACACTGAACTCGGTGACTAGGTTTACCAAAAGAACTTTATTATACCGACAATCATCGTCAGCATAGATGTATAGTTTTTCGTTTTCTGATTTGTTAAAACGATACATGTATTGGTTGGACTGCCATGGAATGGATGCATATTTGAGCGGAATAGTGGTATAGATGTATAGTTTCTCGTGATCTTATTGGTTAAAAGTAAACTATACATGTATTGGCTAGATTGGTATGAATTCATGGAATAATGGCAGCTTGGTCCGCTTACTCCATGCAACTAAATGAGCTTGGCTTGGGCCCGGGCTTGGGTCAATGGGGGCAGATGTTTAGATGAATAGTTTCCTGTGTTCTGATTGGTTGAAAGTATGCATGTATTAGACAAATCTCGAATAGATATATGGTTCCATAGTTGGCATATTAATGGCCTGCTTAGTGCCTCATACGGACTTTCACAATAAATGGATAAGCATATACCCCATCACTGCGCTACGTACACACGCCATGCGCAGGTAAGATAATGTTTTCAAAAGAAAAAAAAGCTTAAGTTAGACCAGAGTAGATCTAAACTCCTACTAGTCTCCTATTCAGCGACGGGAAGCCTCATCGTTGAAAAGATTCTTTTATTTTGCACGCTGATGTAGTATTCGGAACTATTGCACTCATGAATAATAATCATTAAACAATCGTAATGAAAATGTTTTAAAATGGATTTTAAATGCAACCCTTGTGGTATTGTAACATTATCAACACCTGGGGCCGATTGCACGAAAGGGTCTTTGCAAGAACCGTCTTTCGTGTCGCCCATTTATTATGATGCTCCATGTGAAACGCATTTTAAATAAACTACCAGCAAATATATTTTCTTCATTCGTTGAAGTTAACAAAATATTTGTATGTAAAATGATGTGATATATCATGAAATCGTATCAAAATTGATTTGAATGCTAGCTATTGAATTTTATTTGTTTATCATACATTTCAGAAATACCCCGCATACAGCTTATCATAAACGATGGGCGACACGAAAGACGGTCCTTGCAAAGACCCTTTCGTGTAATCGGCCCCTGAGTTCTTCCATTGTTGTCATACCTTACTTCGGCACAAATCAAAATTTACATCACTAAAATAATACTTTCTGATCATCCAAGCGTTAACACTAACCATATAAAAATGGCTTCAAATCATTTTGGACAACCATAGTCTTTCAGGCCAGTATAATAACTATTTGTTCATGACATATGTTTTCCTTACATTGGGGATCTGTGATTTGAGGATGTGTGTGTATGTGAGGGTGTGCGTTTGAGTGCGAGGGTGAAAATAAAGGGTGTGGATGAGGGTGGGTTTGGGTGTGTGTGTGGGACTATATGTATATATGCGTCTGGTGTGAGTTTGTTGGCGTATACTGGTATATGATTGCCCTTTTGTCCTCATTTACATGCAGCATTCAGGCTTCAAACAGAGGAGAGTTTAACAGCGGTGCGAGGCAGAAATATCTCCCTACCCTGTAATTTCTCCGTTCCTGCACTTGCAGTCTACTGGTACAAACACACCTTTACCATGTTTACAGGAGCACCAGACGACGGAGCATCGCTCGTAGCCCGATATTATAGGGGCATTACAGATCCTGTAACGGGCTTTGAGAGGTTCAGCATCACCAAGGACTACAGTTTGATCATCAGAAATGTAACTGTTCAGGACGAGACAACCTACTCATGCCAAGTTGTGGGGATTGATACCATGGATGTTGATACGGAAAGAGGCTATACGGACTTGAGAGTTATAGGTAAGTGATTAATGTGGGGAGATATTACTCATGCCTACGAATATCATAGAACCTCAAAAAAAATAAAGTTTAAACTAAAATTGGACACAGAAAGATAACCTTAGTGTAAACAGATCATTCTTACAACCCTTGAACAGGTGAAATATTGACAATAAGGCAATAAACCAGTCTTCGTGGTCACAGAGCTTCCAACGGAAGACAAACATCACTATATAACAACAATGCGGGAATCTAGTGACACGATTTTAACAAGATGATAAACAAGCCCCTTTCACAATTAACGTACGACCATTTGCGACCTTTTGGTCGTGCAACAGGCATCAATCGCCAGTCATCTCATAAGATCGCACAGAGGCTTTCACAGTTGCAACAGCTGCCGCACAACAAAAACAACCAGTAAATCCCATTGCACGAGTAAGTCGCATATGCTTTTATTGTGCTCGTGCGATCACATGCGAGTGATGCACGAGGGATTTCTAGTAGAACGGTCGCATATAATGAAAAGGTAGTGCAATGTTGGAAGCCGTTGCGACCGGTCTTGCTACAATTTTATGGCCCATATTATTGCCTCCAGTCAAGTAAATGCGATTACTTAGTTGTGCCACCTCTCGCACCAAATCGTACAACGTTGAACAACACTTGCACGATGATCGCCCGACCGATGGTACGACCCCGGGTACGGCCTGATGCGAGTGAAACGATCGTATTTGATCGCGTTTGGATTTTGAACATGTTCAAAGTTCAGATGCGACCAGTCACGACCACCTCCGACCACCTCGAGTTCGTGCGATTGTCTACAACGACTGCGAGTGCTCGCAAGACACCAAGGGATCGATCGTGCAACAACAAGAAAAAAATTGTTGCAGGCGGTCGTAAACAGGTCGTACATCAATTGTGAAAAGGGCTTAAAAGCATTGCTCACAAGATGACCGTTCATACAGGAAGCATTATTTTTATTTATTTATTTATTTCACATCTTTATACAGGGTGGCCAATTCAGCTATACACGATAAAAAAACATTAACAAAGATAAAAAGCTGGTTTGCAATTGGGCCCTGTTAATCAAATTACATACAAATTATAAAATACATAATATGCAAAATATACAAGAAATAAACCTTTAAAAGTCCCAAACCTCATCAGAAACACACAAACACACAGAAGCACCCAAACCCACACACACACACCCCATTACACTCTGCAGACTTACTTGTAACATAAATTCAACATTATGATTACATTTGACATAAGCGAAAACAAATTTTACAAATAAGATACAATTAAGATATAAATGGTGTGGGATTATTTTCAAGAATTCAGAAGATGGCTAACTCTCTTTTACAACCACAACTACCATGACTACATGCATACTACTTTATTAAGCATGGCCGTCGTAGCGTGAGGTGTCCGTTTAGTGAGCTCCCGCAGAAAACCACACTTTTTAATGGATTGGTAGCTGTTTCATCCGGAATTATCATTCTTTTTCACCTTGGCAATCTACTATAGACATTGACTTTCATCTTTGGGTAATCTTTTCTGGCATTTTCTCGTTTTTCATGTCCAATATATACAATTTGAGAAGTAAAGGCTTGTCTGCCGAAAGCATGGATTCAACGAACCAACGCCCATGTTCTTCGCACGACCGGAGTACAATGCAACAGACCGTGCCCAGCGGTGAGAAACCGCCCGGTGAGGTTTCGAACCTCACTCTCGTTGACCTACACAAAACTCTCACCGAGTTCTCAACAAAAGTGTGTCAGAAATTGGACAATATTCAGACTAATATTGCTTCAATTACGAAAAAAGTAAACGACTTAGAAAAAGCAGCAGAAGACAGCAACGCTCACATACTGAATCTAGAGAAGAAAACAATTCCCGAACTCGAACAGAAGATGCAGAAAGAAATGAAGGAAATTAAGGACAAAATGATGCTGGCAGAGATTTACCAACGAAAGAGTAATCTGCTTTTCTACGGAGTCAAACAGAAAAGAGAAGAAAACGTGTACGAAGTCTTAAAGGAAACGCTTGTCTACATTGGATTAACGAGAGAAGAGGCGGATTCGGTAGCTTTCGTAAATGCCCACCGCTTGCCCCAGAGGAGACAGACGGAGGGCATTCCCCAACCAATAATTGCCAAGATGGTATACATGCACCAACGCAACAGAATTCTGTCAACCTTCGAATCCAGACGCCCCCCTAGAGTAGAGGGACAAGAAGCTAGAAGGATCTCTGTACGTACAGATTTGCCCCCAGTCCTGAAAGATCGTCGTAACATCCTCGCGAAAACTGCGTACAACTTGAGGAAACACAAGAAATTGTCAACAAAGATCGTCGTAGAGGGGATTAACGTCGTACTTTACTGCAAGGAAAAGGAGTCCAGGGTGTGGCAAGTATACACTGATTGATATGTCTGAGAGCAGTGAGGAAATTGAGAGGTCTTAACAACTTTATATTTTGTCGACATGTATCAAAATCATTAATCTTTTATAAGCAAGCAACTTAGAGGTCCATCGGAAAAAAAAAATATATACTATATGTTAGCCTACATACTCTTATTATGCTTCTTCTTATAAGCAATGCCGTTGATGCTGAAGAGGAATAATGATTCGAAAAAAATATAAACCCAAATGTTCTCATCTATATCTTCGTTGACACACGTGTGCAAGAATTACCTCGATGGCCAAAGGAGAGAGAGAATATTTTTTTGCTGCAATTTATAGGAAGTATAAGCATTGTAAAATATCTATAACTTGTCTAACTCCTGGCGGTGTTTTAGTATTCATATAACATTCTCAGTTTCCTTTAAATTTAAGAAAAATAATCATTAGAAAGTGGTAAATGATTTTGTAAGATCTACATGTAACTTAGAATTTTAACGTAAGCCATAGAGGAAACAGCATTTCTTCATCTTACTCTTTATGAAAGCAATGGGAGAGAAAGTATAGTTCTATGACTGTGATTTCTTTTTTTTTCAAAGATAGTAAAAGAACACTTTTATCTAGATCTTTTATTATAAACTCCTCTGGATTAGTTTTAAAACTTCAACTGAGTAGGAAGTGGACATGCTTAGTGCAGGTTGAAACTTGGTGCTTTTACTTTAGACCAATTGAGGAAAGAACATGATCATTTAAGATGATTTTATTTTTTTCATTTCTTTCCTCTAGGGCCTATTAATTTACAAAAAAAATTATGTCAGAACATATGTGCATTTAAAAAAAGTGACTTTTTGCTAAAATTTACAGGAAGTTAAGTATTGAATATCTTTAACTTGTCTAACTCCTGGCAGTGCTACATGCATAGTATTCATATAACATTCTCATTTTCCTTTAAATTTATGTAAAAATAATCATTGGAAAGTGGTAAATGATTTTGTAAGTTGTAACTTAGAATTTTAACATAAGCCGTAGAGAAAACAACATTTTCTTATTTACTGTTTATGAAAGCAATGGGAGAGAAAGTATAGTTCTATGCCTGTATGAGTTTTTTTTTAAAGATAGTAGAAGAACATTTTCATCTAGATCTTTTATTATAAACTCCTCTGAATTAAGATTCAAAACTTCAACTGAGTAGGAAGTTGACATGCTTAGTGCAAGTTGAAACTTGGAATTGTTTTTTCACCTTCGTGGCCTTAATTTCTCATAATAATGCTCTGTGAGCATGATGGGTTCACAATCCAATAAACGGTCGGTCATGAGCATTCTAGACATGTCTTTGAATTTGAATCTTGATTCATTTATATCATCATGTGCATAGAAATGTTCGACCTCTTGTATTACAATTGATTACAGTTTGTATTGACATAGTCATTCACATGATTAACACAAGCTCTTTTGATAAAAATATAGATTTTAATCATGTTAATCATGGTACTTTTACTTCAAACCAATGGAGGAAAGAACATGATCATTTATGATGATTTTTTCTTTTCATTTTTGTTGTAAATAGTATTGGAAAGAAGATGTAAGCTAGTTCAATGATGAATTGAATTAGATTTATTTTTTTCATTCTACATTATGAACATGACCTGTAGCCAGCAGAACATTCTTTTTGTCCAAATAATTTATCCGGTAATTGAAACATGATAACGATGTGTTTTATAGGTGTCGGTCAAATTTTAGAATTGGTTCCTAACTTTGTGGTATATTTATAAATGTACATTTTTTTTAAGAGTTCAAACAGAAACATTGATTGTAACTCTGAATTTCAAAAAAGAGAAGATTTTCAGAAATCTTTGAGGAGTATTAATTGATCCAGTGATCTATTGGTGCTTGAATACTCTAGACTTATTTTTGATTACTTAAGTGTGAACATGACCTAGATCTCAGTAAAATATTCCTTTTATTCATTTCTCCGGAAATGTATACACATAAACAAGATTAACATTTTGCCGGTGGACTTAAAATAAAATCTCTCGGTTCGTTTCGGAGTAAAAAAAAAGGAATATATCATACTAAGTCTTATATTAAAAAAAACCCTGTGATTTTGATGAATCCTAAATTATCCAGTAAACTGCTCATATTGGATTTATTTTGAAATTTTGGATTCAATGACTATCTTGTTTTAACCTTTGCGTACACGCCATGCTTGTCCATTATTTATAAAGACTTTTTTTGTTTTGGAGAATAAGAAAAAAGAAGGAAAACAAATAATTATTAATCATAATCATAAGTGTACATTGCTCTGTAAGGTCAAAAGAGGAAAGAACTTTGTAATTGTCATGTAGGTTTATTCTGTTCACTGAGGACGTATAGAAGACATATTTTTTGTAAAAGCAGCAACCATTCTACCTAAAAAAACAGATAGCTTTAGTAAAATTAATGTTTTTGACAAATCAGTGTGAACATAGTCTGGATCTCAGATGATTATTCTTTTTATTCATTAATTCAACGGTATTTCGAACAAGGCAAACAAATTGTTATACCAGGTGTAAGAGTTCAAGTTATATTTAAATGTACGAACACCATAACTACATTCGAATGCCTTTCCACCTTCATTCAGTTTTCGGGGAAGCATGCCCTGAATAATTTGAATTTGTGTTATCCCTTATCCTATTCTATACAGGGGAGGCTTCCCAGCTTGTTTTATTCACGGGAGCTCACCCAACCCTTTTATGCTTATTTAGTACAAAATATTTACAATGCAATTGACATCGTATAATACAATTGCCAATGATTATCTGATGACTTCTCATGTGTTTGTGTTCCTTTTCTTCATAGGAATGTGTATAACCAGTTTTTCTTTATCTAATTATTATTCTCTCCAGGTCTTTGCCTTGCTGACACGAGCACGCGGTCTCGTCGATCTCTACAGGAAGCGAATTTTTTGCATTTCGTGTTTTTCTCTTTCAATTCCCAGTGATTGAAAATTTCCCCTTTTCAGCGTTGAATGATGATGAGTTTTTCAATTTGTTTAGGCCGAACAACGAAACCCAAGATACTAACTGCAATTCTTCGTTTGAAAATCTCGTATCAATGGAGATGAATTTAGCTACTGATTTAAATGAAATTAACGACAATAATTATCCAAGTTCAAATTACTTTACAATAAATCAATTTAATTCACTTGATAAATCTACACATACACTTTCAATAATGCACATGAATATAAGGAGTTTGAGCTCTAATTTCGACAATTTACGCCTTTTATCCGATTCATCTTCACATAATAAAATGTCCATAATCGCGCTAACTGAGACATGGTTATCTCAGGAATCTGATGGTTTATATTCACTTTCTGGTTATACGTTTGTAGAAAACCATAGGGGTAATAGACGGGGAGGAGGGGTAGGTATCTATATCAATGAACAGCTAGAATATTTTACTCACAATGATCTTAGTTGTATGAATGAAATTGTAGAGTCTCTTATCATTGAAATTCGGGTACCAAACTCTAAAAACATACTGATCGCAGTATTTTATAGACCTCCTAACTCCAACACAAATTATTTTTTTGAATACTTGCAAGATTTTCTACAAAATCCGTTTTTTTATAATAAAGACTGTTATGTGGTAGGTGACTTTAATATAGACATATCTAAATCTAACCACAATAGATCGCATGAATTTTTGGATATCATGCTTACATCATCATTTTTACCATTGATAACAAAACCCACTCGGGTTACTAACCAATCTGCAACCCTTATTGATAATATTTTTAGTAATGTCTCTCCTTTACCCGAGTCTGGAATAATTTTATCTGATATCTCTGACCATTTCCCGATATTTTCAAGAACTCCCTTTAGGTTAGCAAAAAAAGATACCCAGCAACATAAATTCCGACGACTAACACCAAATAATTTACAGAGCTTGAAAGATGGTCTTGAAGACGCGGATTGGTCTGAGGTGTTCAGTTCTCAAGATACTAATGCAGCATATAATATATTTATGAAAATTTTACTTCACATTTAGATAGACATGTACCATTGGTTAGTAAATGTAATAATTATAAAAAGAGTCCAAGACTTCCATGGATATCGAAATCAATACTACGATCAATAAATCGCAAAAATAACTTGTACTATGCTGATAAAATCAGTCGCTCAGAAAAGTCACATCGTAAATATACTACATATAAAAATACCCTCACTAAACTATTGCGGAGTGAAAAACGAAAATATTTCACAAATCAATTAATTCGTTTCAAACACGACATCAATAAAACATGGAAAACAATAAACACTGCCATAAATAAACAAAGCACAAAAGAACGCATAAAAACAATAAAGCACAATAATGTTGAAATACACGATTCTTTTCGTATAGCTGATATATTCAATCAATACTTCACACAAATTGGAAAAAGTCTTGCAGATAATATACCTTTAACCCAAAAGAAATATACGGATTTCATTCACCAACCAAATCCAAATTCTTTATTTTTAGTACCTGTACATAGAAATGAAATAATAGATATGGTGAACAACTTAAAAAACAAAAAAAGCTGTGGTCACGATGGTATTGACAATATTTTATTAAAAAATGTTATAGAATACATTGTTGACCCATTAGTATACATATTCAACCTTTCTTTAAGTAATGGCGTAGTGCCTGACAGTATGAAAATATCAAATATAATACCAGTGCACAAAAAAGGAGAAAAGATTAACGTATGTAACTATAGACCAATAGCCTTATTACCTACTTTGTCTAAAGTTATGGAAAAGGTAATCTACACAAGATTATTAAAATTTTTGAATAAATATGATATAATTTCCGATTTTCAATTTGGATTTCGCCAAAAACATAGTACATCTCATGCCACTCTCTCATTTATTGACAAAATCACAAAAGCTATTGACAACTTTGAACATACAATAGGTGTTTTTCTGGACCTCTCCAAGGCCTTCGACACCATAAATCATGAGATACTGCTCTACAAACTTGAAAATTATGGAGTTCGTGGGAAGGCCTTGGAGTGGTTCAGAAACTACCTTGTAAATCGCAAACAATTCGTAAGCATAAATGAACAAAATTCTTCTCTACAAAATGTTAACTGGGGTGTTCCCCAAGGTAGCCTCCTGGGCCCTCTTTTATTTATTATCTATATAAATGACATCCAGAACTCCTCTGAAATATTATCTTATGTCCTTTTTGCAGATGATTCAAATGTACTCTACTCTCATCCTAACCCCAATATTTTAATTAATGTACTGAACACTGAACTGGATAAATTGGTACAATGGATTAAGGCTAACAAATTGTCAATAAATATTCAAAAAACGAAATGCATGCTTTTTAGCAATTCTTTAGAACAATTGCCATTTAATATCAAATTAGACAATGTAGACATTGAAGTTGTTACTACAACTAAATTTTTAGGCCTCATAATAGACAACAAATTATCTTGGAAATCGCATATTGACTCTATATGTCGCACAATTTCACGCAATATTGGTGTTATCAACAAAGTTAAGTTTTTTCTTCCAACTTCCTCCCTAAAAATGCTTTATTCAACATTAATTTTACCATATCTAAATTATGGAGCAATTGTTTGGGGAAACACACACTCAACCTACCTAGATAGAATATTGCTTTTACAAAAGAAGGCATTGCGTGTTATTTTCAACTTGTCCTGGAGATCTCACACAGATGAGTTGTTTTTAAACAATAACATTCTAAAAATAAAAACACTGTACCAATATAATTTAGGTCAATTCATGTATCAGTTAAACAATAATATGTTACCACCCATATTTAATTTTTCATTTAACAAAAACAAAACCCTTCACAAATATCCCACACGTCAATCGATGAATTTCATTTACCACTACCCCGGACCATCCTTTCAAAATCAATTTTTACTTTTGAAGGCCCTAGACTCTGGGGAACTATCAATAGTAACATCAAAGAATCTCCAAGCCTTAATTCTTTCAAATATAAGTTCAAAAAATTTCTTCAAGATAACCATTGAATTTAACTCTTCATCACTCAAGCTCTTGTATTTTTTTAATCAAACATGTTTATCATGTCACGTACACTTATACATCTCTTTCGTTTTCCTGTTGATCGGCGAGGTCCGTCTGTGAGTGCTGGGGCTGGATTCTGGAGACCTTTAATCTCTCTTTTTCTTATTTCCTTTTCTATTTTTATTTCCAATTTTTCTTTTTAATTCAACTGGTCATGCTCAAGTTGGTACCTTATTTTTTTTTATATGCTAAACAACTGCAAGAATATTTATTAGGAGGCTGCACTCTACAAGCTCCGCTTTTTAGCAGCCTCCTCCATTTTCAACCTGATTTGTAATAATCTTGAATATAATTTTCTGTACAGGAATAATTGAAATATGTTTTGTTATGTATATATGTCAACATGTACAGAAGAAACTGTAATTGTTGAAAATGGAAATAAACGAATGAAATGACATTTTATTGCGCCGTTCCACATCTTTTTCACATGCTCAAGGGCGTTTCATCAGAGTTCTTGTATTAAGGCAATGGAGAGGCTTTTAGTCAGCTAATGGTGATTGAAAACCATCAACGTGCCAATTAAATATGTCACCATAAACATCGTTATTTACTTACATCAACCAAAATTGTCTATAAATATAACAATTTATTGGCATCGAAATATAACTGACGTGTAAGTATACTGATATTTAGGGATCCTTTTGTCAGCTTCCTGGAGGGGGGGGGGGGGCATTTCATGCCAATCAATTACTACCTCATTTTTATGACAATTTAGACAGAATGTTAATTAAACTAATTTCATTTCACCTTGACGTAATTTTTACGCATGTCAATTTTTATTATGTCCTTAGCTTTAGCAGAGCCTCTTGAACCAATCATCGAGATTATAGAGCCCTGTACTTTCACAGCGCAAGGGGGATGCGTCTACCATGTTAACAGGTCTACCATTGGCAAGGACACGTCGGATGATGTAATACTTGTTTCTAAACTTTTCAATGTTCGACCTCTACCAAATCTTACTTGGATTCAAAGCGATGGAGGATTAAATAAAAATGCAACTTACCAGACGCAGGAGAAAGATGGGCTGTTCAGCATTTCATCACAAGTTCAGGTCTCTACATGTATATCTTTCCAGACGTTGAGTCTAAAGGGGGTATCTCACTGGGCTTGAAACTAGTTCGCGACTACAAATTTTGCTAGTTGCAGAGACGTCTCCGCGACATCTCTGAGACGTCTCATGAAAATTACAGAGTCTCCGAGGAGTCGCAAGAAGATTAAACATGTTTAATATTTTTGGAGACTGTTTCTAGTCTCCGCGACGTCTCCGAGAAGTCTCCATCAGTTGCTGCGACGTCTCGGAGACTAATGATATCCGCGACTGCTGAGACGTCGCCGCGATGTCTCCGCGATGTCTCAGAGACGTCTCAGAGACATCGCGAAGACCTGCTGGAGACCCCCCAAAAAATTATAATACATTGCGGAGACGTCTCCGCGACACTTCTTCACACTGTTTGACCCACTTCAGAAACCACGTGACTGAACGCGTGCTGATATCCCTCCTCCTGCTCCAAGTCAGGTGTATGATCTTTCAAACGTTCCATCGAGACGTCTCCTTGGTGAGAGCGCAAGCCATTTTTGTCTCCGAGACGTCTCCGCGACTGCAGCGACTGATAAGTTGGAGACTGTCGCGGCGACGTCTCCGTTGGTGAGATAGGGCCTTAAGGGCACAAATTTGGGGTGTATACTTTTGAAAATGTATATTTCTTAGAAAACTTTGGAAAATATGAATCCGCCTTTTATACATACTTATTACGCTAAGAATAATGAGGAAATCAATGAAATAAAACATCATTCACAACAGAATACATTTTCCTTTGATACATCTCAATGACAGGAATGAGGATGTAATGTATATGAGTATCCGTTTTATAATTGCGCATATTGATCGGCTGTCGTATTAGATGCATCTTCTTTCATGCGGATAGCGACCCTTTCATAGTTTTACAAATTTGTAAGGAATTTACATGAGACGAAATTACAGTAAGCTGTGCCCATGGCCTTAAAAACGCAGATCAACATGCAGTCTGCATCGTGTATCGGTAAAAGTAAATACATGTATTATTCTTGTACGTACTTTGGATCTAATTCATAGAAAAAAAGAGAGTAATAATATTAAAAAAGGAATAATGTTAAATATGCTAACATCTGTCGCCAGATCGACTTACATTGTTAATAAAGTTGACATTCATAATTGCCATACCGTCAAGTAGATGGCAAAGTACGCTTCCGCATTGCTATATATTTCATTGCTATGTTTTCAAGGAACAATTGTTACATTCTTATTGACAGGTACCCAAGTCTCATCTTGATCACAACTATACTTGTCAAGCTAAAGGGGAAGCCGTGAATGGAACCTCATTAGTGGTCATTTCTTTTGAGGATTCTGCTACACATGGTATGATTTTTTTATCTATAGGAATAAATAAATTCGTATCGTCATTACGTTCGACCTTTTCCAGAAGTTCCAGAACCACTCACCAGTGTTTTTTCTCTCATCCACTGGTGAATAGTCGTACATTCACCCAAGGTCCCGGGTGGATGTACATCCACTTCAGCGAGGGAGGTGTCCAAAACGATTCTCGCTCTTTGATACGATAAAATTGCACAATCCTTCACTTTCCGAGTGAGTGATGGTAAAGTATTTACAAAATTTGTACCTATAAATCTTTCACTCACTCGACTGAGTGATGATAAATGACTACAAATCATTCACTCACTCGATTTTGTGAATGAATTACAGGCCGCTTTTGGCACGAACGATCCTTCATTACAAAAAGCAAATTGAGTAGGAATTGCCCCATGGAGGATTTATTTCCCAAGAACGATTCACCGCCCTATTTCTAAAACACAGACACCATATAAGTAATATAAAGCTATCTACACCTTTCAGTGTTTCATTTCTTAATGAAAAGTTAGTGAGTTTGCCACTCGACTTTTTTTTTCATATCTAGCTCAGCCTGACTTTTCAACCTTTTGCTTTTACTTTTGAAAGTAATGTCCAGAAGTCCTAATCATTGTTGGAAGTAAAGTTGTGTCACCTTTCTTGCCTATATTTGTTGTCTCAAGTCGAGCTTCTCTAATGAAAGCTCGCCATTAAATTGAAGAGGGGCGGGGATAAAAAGCACCCCTGTCTATCGCCTCTCTTTGTGACAGAGAAACTTATGGGCTCAAGCACAAGCGTGATAGAGCCTCCATTGTCCCCAGACAATCTGGCCCATGAAATTTTTTGTAGGATCTGATGCTGGATACGCGCCTAAACTGTCAGCCCAAATTGTGACAGAGCCCCTTCCCGCCAAAAAGGTGTGCTATACCCCCTCCCTTTATCAGTCATTGTGTTTTGTTCTAGTGCGTATGCTTACTAAGTGAAGCTATAGGTCTTAGTTGCATGCAATGATAAAGGGCGGAAGTGAAGGTAGGGGACCAGATGCTGGAAAATTTGACAAGCAAAAAAAGTTATCACCCCAAAAATCAAGGTCATCTCGTCCAAACGAACTTTTTATCCGATTTCGAATCTTCATCATTAAAAGACTAAAGATAATAGGGGAAATTTGATCTTGTGTCTCCTCTACTATTTTGGGTAGGGGGCGCGACCCCTGTCACTCTGGGATTTCCGCCCATCGTAGTGGTAACTCTTCATAAGATTTAAAGGGATTGTCAGGGATGACAATATTTATAACTAAATAAATAGAGTAAAATTCACAAAATAAAATGCTAAAATTTTCATCAAAATCATGAAAATCGGATAATGAATAACAAAGTTATTGAATTTCAAAGTTGATCAACATTTTGTGAAAACAGTTATATGCACATCGTCATGGATATTAATTCGGTGGGCTGATGATGTCATGCTTATGTTATTAGAATAAATCATAAATATTTCATTTTTCCATACATGTGTAAATGATGTGTCTCTATTATGATGAAATAAGTTGCTGCAGTAAAAAACAATGCACTTAATCAGTTGTTAATCCTATTGTTTTAGTACTTGGTAGATTATTTTTTGAGTAAACCTCAGTTCATATGACAAATATACAAAAGTAGAAGTCGAGATATAACATCATCAGCCCACCTAATGAATATTCATTACAACATGCCTAGAACTGTATAACCGGAATAATGCAAATCTTTAAAATTCAATAACTTCGTAATTTTGTGAATTTTACTCTATTTAATGAGATATGGCCCAGCCTGGACCATTCCCTTAACGATTCATCTCAACTGGTGTAAGACAATATAAGTCGCATTTCCTAACCTGAAAGTATGCGCTATGCTTTCGGGTTATCGAATGACACTAAACTGTATTTACATCTAATATGATAAGATCACGTAAAGATGATATTAACAATTTATTTTATTAATACAATTTATCGATGTATTTCATCACTATCTCCTACAGTTTCTAATGATCGTGTGACCACTATGATTATAAGCGTGATAATCACGATAATTTTACTAGTGGTTATCATGGTTATTGTAGTCCTGTCGGTAGGCCTGAGTTTTTACCGAAGACATGGCAGGTGGCCCTGGTTTACAAAAGGTAACGTTTGCGTTGCTTTGATCATCACATATTTTCTATATTCTTATCTTTTCTAACCAAGAAAAATTTACTGTTTATTATGATACATACAGTATGGTTATTTACGATCAACCATCGGACATCTTTAACATCAACATGTAACTTGATAATTTCTTCCAAGAGTTCCATCCAACGATATATTGTTTTAATGAAATTAATCACTGGTTTACTCTGAAAGAGATCAAGATCTATAATTATTTTCATGCAAGTCCATGCCACTGGTCGTTGGAAATGGGTATCTATTTCTAACTCTCTCTCGCTCTTTTTTTTTTTTTTTTTACAAAAGTTAACACTGGATTTACAACACAAGACTAACCAATAATTTGAGTCGATTGTTATCTGAAATGCTCGGTTTAATATTCCCTATCGAATATCCATGAAAAAATACTGTGTCGAGATATCACTGGACGATGGTCTGTAGCCTATATTATCATTGTCGTCGACGTGCAATCGTGTAATGCAAGGGGGTACGGGTTAATCAGTAATTAAAATTCCTTCCGTCCTATACTTTTCAATATTAGATTTAGAAAAAAAATGGGTAGTGTACCATAATGGTCTTTCAGCCAACTAAAAACACTCCAAAATACTCCAAAAGGTCAACATGGCCAAGCGCACACAAAGTTCCACATAGTTTGTTTTTTCTCTTGTGTGCGAGTGATGTTTCTTACGTGTTGATATCGCCCCATACAGGCCTCCTGTTAATTGAGCCATGGAACACTTTCCCTGTTGCTCCAAGGTCGTGTGCGACATCATAAGACGAGCTCTATCTATTTTTCATATTTTTTATATCGATGTTTTTTTTTCAGAATACAAAGATACCGAAAGAAGCAAGACGAATGGGATATCCATGGCAGTCGAAAATTATGATAATGATGATGAACCTGACCAAGATACCAAGAGTCATGAAAGTAGGGAGGCGGATGGGATGTTAACGACAGTCAGGTATAATGGTGACGATGAACCTGTCCAGTATAGGAGGGAGAACAATCGTTGGTGTTCGTGTGGGAACTGTCCTGTGATGCAGACTGATGTAGAAAGCCTCTGTTGCCGCGAACTCACGAGATGTCGGGAATCCAGACCAATGGATGTATCATTGATTCTAAAGAATTCAAAGTCCTTTGTCTTGACACACCTTCTCTGCATGTCTTTCTCTCTTTGAGGAGCAAAGACCATCAAATTCCCGGATATATGGAGAACAAGTAAGAGCTTATCATTAATGTAAAGGAAGGAAGAATTTAAGCTACAATTTTCAAGCAATAGAGGGATGGAAATATCATAAAACAAAATTATGAACAAAAGACAACAAACAACAAAATATTACAGATAAGTATAGTAATGATTATAAGATAAAAAAGGAGATTATCATGATAAGGTGATTATTAAAATGCTAACGGATTATGCTTTTGGACGTTTCTGAACGCAACATTTATTTATGTTATTCTTTAGGAGCTCCGGTGTTGATGTAACACCAGCCCAGAATCTTTATATGTCCACACCAGAGAAATATTGAAAGGGCACCAGTTTGGAATCAAACCAATGCTGTTTTAAAACTACCTAGTGTTGTATAACTCTTCTCTGGTGTGGATATACATGTATATAGATTTCGGGCAGTGTTATATCAACACCGGAGTTTTTGCAGAGGGGAATCCCTAGTCCACCTCCTGAACTGTTGCATGGTTTTTCTTATCATTTTTCATTTTGTACATACATGTACTGTACGTAAACATAGAATCATCACACGACTCACAGACAGACATGCACCCTCACACATAATACAGAGAACAGTCATGCGAAAGTGAATGAGTACGAGATGCACGGGACGTAGGTGCACCATTATGTGTTGGTCATATGTACCGGTCTAGATGCAAAGGGTTTTCCCATCGATTCCCATAAGCTAGATTGAGCTCGACGTGCGCTGCCGCAAGCACGACCCATGGGCAAAGGAAAAGTACTATAGCACACCTAAAGGCCTGGTCACACCGCCCAAGCGTTGTTGGAGCGGTCGTGGAGCGGAGAGAAAAAAAAATCATTGCCGCTCGCTACCGTTCACCATTTTCGATTTCGATTGTTTTTAATTTGTTTTCGAGTTTTTCCCCAATTTATGAGCGAAATTCGACCCTCTCTCCCTACCGCTCCACGAGCGCTCCAACAACGCTCAGGCGGTGTGACCAGGCCTTTAGTGGCCATAACAACTCATTATAGTACTCCACACGCGATGTTTGCACACGCATGCGCAATAAAAAAAGGGTGTGTGACTTTGTTCCTGCTTTGACCTGTTGGAGTACTTTTGTGGACCAAAAAGAGAGTTGTAGCTCTATCTACCTTTTGATATCGATGGATTTTCCCAATCATTAAAAATCGTCCAGGACTTGGATTAATCTATCTGAGCTTTGCCCTCCCCGTTAACTGTCACATTTCTCATTGCTTCATTTGGGTGTGCCCAGTGCAATCTCTATATTTGTGTTCTTATTGTCTTTTTTTTCTGATGTTCCATGGCATTTCAGATCATATCGGTTTGCTGCTTTCAGGATTTGGTCAGATTACTTGCACGGATACATGGGTAAAGGAGTTCGATGGCCTCTTCCAGCGTGCGTGGTGACACGAGTTCGGCAAGAGTTCCCCAATAAGACAGGTGTCTACGATGGCTTCAAATTTGGGAAACAAGGGACAGTTGGAAAGGTAATCTAAACGTCTCAACTGTTATAATGCTCATTGTTTTTTTCCCGGCAGATGAGGCACCCAGCAATAATGTTGTACAATGAGCTACCACATCTGCCATGGCTATTAAAACTTGAGCACATTGTACCTATTATACATAGGTCAAATATAAATTGATTAAAATTTTGCTGGTCGATTGGAAGGATAGATAAATGCCTCATAGTTTGTTCCGTTGTCTTGTGGCAATAAAGTTGAATATTATTATTTTAAATTGCCAATTCGTCTACTACCAACTTGTCCACTCACCGCAAAAAATGTGATTTCTAACCTAAAATGGATTATGTTTTATTTCAAAAAGGGTATTTCATTTAAAAAACATTTTCTTCTACGATAATTTTCTGAGGGGAGGGGGGGGGGGGGTTAATGCCCCCTACCCCCGGTTACGCCCCCCAGAATACAAGTAGTAACATGTATGCAGTTAACTTAATTATTAAACTTCAAAGGTATAGTCTTTTCGTCCCCAAAACATAAACAAAAACCGAACAAGACACATTGTACCATGTGGGCAAATGAAATACAGAGGCACATGTATACCCTTTCAGGTGATCCATTTCTTGGTCATAATTACCCCGATTCTCATCACGATCCTATCAAATAAACATTCCCAGGCAACGTACTATTATTTTAATGGTGAAACGATGGTGTGAACATGTATTTATTATATCAGGTGATACTTTTATATTTTTTATCTACTCATAGAAATTCGTTTCCTTCGTCCCCAACAATCCAACAATGATGAATATTTGAGAGACAGCAGTCATATAGTATGCAGAGACTAACACGGATTGGAACTTTGTTCAACATGTGGACCTACAGGAGAGAGAACTAGCACAAGTACATATTGCTGTTGTATTACTGCACTCCTTTATGGCCATAGGAAGAGGGTGTTCTTGCGTTTACTAGTCAGCACTAATCAATCTATTGTTATTGTTTTAAAGAAAAGGTTTTGTGTCTGAAATGTCTTTTTTTTCTCAATTTCCCTCTCAACCCAACCATATTGAAATACGTAATAAATGCGCGACCATTTAATCAAAGCAACGGGGCTTTGGGGGCTTTTCTTGGGGCGCTTTTTCATTTTTAAAATAAAATTGATTTCAAGAATATTTTGGATGATGTTCGTGATGACGTTCAGTAAAAAAAAATGTAAGTTTTCAAAATTTCGGGAGGGGGAGGCCCCCGCAGCGTTCGGCCACGATAATTAATATTGTACATAATTACAAATGACTATGTATAGTCGTGTATGTATATATGATTATGAGCGTGCAGCGAATTGTTTTTCTAGGGCTCCATGGAATATACTCTGGCGACAATTGCTCCGGAGTAAATTCGGCAAACTAATGGAATAACCAAACACAACCCTTGATTCAACATTATACCCTAGCCTATCAAAGCCCAATGGTAATGAGGATGATGATGATACTACTAATAAATACATAGGATTTATTTGAATTTGATTAAATGCTCAAGGCTCCAAAAAAAGGGCGAAAACAAAGAAGTAAAGGTATAAGAAGAACAAGAAGAGGCACATTACAAATGAGGAGAAAAATGTCTGTCTCCTAATCTAGTACCTGCAGGTGAACAAGTCCAAATATTAGGTTTCCCATAAAGAATGTTGCAGAGTTAGAGGTCTTAAGCTCCTGTAGTGGTGAATTCCACAGGGCTGGTGAGGCATAACGAGCAAAGGCTCGATCGCCCCGGGATTTTTTGTAGATAGTGTAATATGTAAAATATTTGATGATTTGCAGTGTGCGTACATTTTGATACTGAAAAATAAGAGACTTAAAATCAAAATATAAAACCCCCTTGCAATCCTAACCCCAACCCTATATCTCTGAAGAAATTAAGCCCGGAACAATTGTATAAGGTTAACTGTGTATACAAGCTTAGGTGCCAAAATGTGTGTACATAGCAGCTAGAATTACAAGACAGCTACTGGTCTGACTTCTAACTCATCCCTCCTTACCTCCAGTGGCTTCCAATTGACAAGCGGATCCGCTTCTAGATCCTCCTCATCAACCATACGTCTCTTTCTGGTTCAAGCCATTTATATCTTTCTGAACTCATCAACACCTACACTCCTTCCCGTGCTCTCAGGTCACAGAATAAGAATCTTCTTCAGGTTCCTCGTTTTAAGACACAGTACTACGACCGTAGCTCCTTCACCTTCAATGCCACAATCCTCTGAAACTCTCTCCCGCTTGCCATCGAGACTGCACCCACCATCCAAACGTTTAAGACTGGACTTAAAACGTACCTGTTTAACAATTGATTAATTGTATTTCTTAATTGTATAACTTGAGATATTTAATTCTTGTATAAAATTATGTGAAGCGCATAGAGACCTTATGTACATGTATTATGCGCCATAAAAATGTAATGTATTATTTATGTTATTACATTTATTTATATGTATATATATATATATATATATATATATATATATATATATATATATATATATATATATACATATATATATGTATATATATATATATATATATATATATATATATATGTGTATATATAAGTATAAATATATATATACATATATATATATATATATATATATATATATATATATACATATATACACACTCTAAAAAATGAAGTGCTAATTCAGCTCTTAAAGAGCGTGTATAGTGACTGCACTTCGGAGTGCTGATTTTCCTCTTTCAAATTTGAACTAGACAAAACAGCACTCCGAAATGCAGTCACTATACACGCTCTTTAAGAGCTGAATTAGCAGTTCATTTTTTAGAGTGTATATATATATATATATATATATATATATATATATATATATATGTATATTAAAAAAACTAAGTGGGCCCTTTTGCACAAAGTGTGTTGCAGCGCGTCATATTTTATGTAGGCGTGATATAATCCATGCAATTTCATATTTGTTTGGATTAATGATGGAGAGCACATTAAAGTTTATTAAAAAATGATTGTGTATTTGATTATGCTCGTTTATAAAAAATCTCGTAGACTTAACTGAAGGAATTTTATAATTTTGAATATAAGTATCGAAGTAATGAGACAAAATATGTTAACGTTTAAGGTAAATTATCATGAAACGTGTTTTTTCATCATTCAGAATTGGTTCATTGGTAAGGAATCACCTATATAGTTTTTCAGTTCCAGATTTATTGAAGTTATATATCAAAATCAGATCATTTAAATTATTACGTTACAAACACAAATAAGTAACATGTGCCCACAAGTATAGTTTTAGATATTACGAACATATGGTAAATTATTTATAAATATCAATAAAGAATTCGGTCGAACACAGAATTTTGCGGCACAAAGACATTTCAATTCAATTCATTTGGCAAAAAATGTAGAAACTTCAATAATTTCATCGACACTTTCGAAAGTAAATATTTTGAAAATATATCTTACTTTAAATAGGCTAGGACGATTGATAAATCTCGATGGTCTAGGCTTTATTGACACATCCACAATCTGAACAAAAATTAGCGCGCTGCGCTGGAGAGAGCGGTTGAAAAGAGCTTACTTATCTACTTTTCATTCAGTAGTGCGATCAAAGGTATCTGAAAAGCGTCTGTGCCGTCGCTTTACGGGACTTGCCTGGTAGAGACAGATCGCTTTCCGGTACGTCCGAGAGATGATCTGTGACGTCATTGATGGAATATACCACTATGCGCTGTGACGTCAGCATCTCAATTGCACGTATTCGACTCAAATTATTTGTCCTGCCTCATCTTCTTTACAAATGCCACTCTAACCCTCTCCTATCTATTCCTTTATATCTCCATCCTTAACAAAATTAATATCTTCTTGATCAGTAAAATATATCATGTAAATGAAAAATAACATGCGAAGTTGATTCAGCAAGAACAAATCAATTTTCATGATATTCAAAACAATTCTTATTTCTGGTTATAGAATATTTAATTGATGACGGATTTTACATTCGAAAAAACAGCTCCTAAAAACTGTTCTTAGTTAAAATAATTTAATCCGATAATGATTTATCTCCAGAAGAGTGGAGGGATCAACTAAGAGAGAGAGAGAGAGATGCCATATTGAAACGCACATCAAATGTTATCACACTACAAAAAAATGAATGCATGATAATCAATAGTAATATTAATAATAATAATAATGATAATAACAATAATAATAGCCAATTTCTATAAAACACTTTTCCCAGAACGGCTCAAAGCGCTTTATAGCAAATTATTACTAGTACCCTGGTCATTGTATATACATCTGTAAAATATATCATACTTTAGATAATTTAGGACGATGGATAAGCCTCGCTGATCTAGGCCTCATTGACACATCCACAATCTGAACCACAATTGGATAATTGAATGATAAGGTTTATATTGTTGGCTTGTATGTCAATAGAACAATTGTAATAAACGGGTAGCCGGAATATAGGTCTAACTGTGTTATAGATTAACGTTTTAAAATTAATTTCATAAACTGGTATTATGAATTATCGACACTTGATGGGAATGGTAATCAATAATACCTTTTTGATGAAATAATGTATAAATAATTAAAATCACAACTCTTCTTCAGTTTGTTAGAAAGTATGAATCACAATTGGCTTCGGTTTGCATATATTGGTAAGACAAATTGACAATGGACACATTGTCAGTTCTATTGGAGATCTGCTGAATTTTGTTATGAATATTTCATTGTATTTAATCGTCCATTGAATCATATTCCTTTATTGGTGGAAAATTCATCAGAACACATTTGCATTCTGCAAAAGATCTGTCAGGTGAAGTTGCCATGTGTGGAGCGTTGAGGCCCAGTGGATTAGTCTTCGGACTTTGAAACAGAGGGTCGGGGTTCAAATACCAGCCATGGCGTAATTTCCTTCAGCAAGATACTGATCCACAGTGTGCTGAACGCCTATGAACGCCTATAGCTTAGCCGGGTAATATAGGAGCGCCTTGAGCACCTAACAAGGTGGATATGTGCACAATATAAATACCCTATATTATTATTATATCAAATCGTCAATTACCCGCACACCACTTTCACCTTCACTTACCACTTATTATACATGTACATTTATCAGCCTTTGTTTAACATCAGACCTTTTCTTCCCGATGTGCAAGAAGTAAAGGAAATTCTCCCTGTAATGAACATTAGCGTATGCATACAATATGGGGTTGATGGCGGAGTTCGCCCATAGAATGAAAGTCATCGCCTCCGTCGCCACGTTGTTCGTTTCACCACCATGTATGAGGACATAGCATTCGTTGATGTAGTAGGGGAGCCAACATAAGATGAAGACTAGGAGGAGGATTGTGAGGAGTTTAGCGGCTTTTTGATGACCCCCACCCGGTGTTGGCGTACGATGGACGCGCATTATGGGTAATCCAGAGGTTTTTTCTCGATCATTCTTGCTATCCCGTCCGGAGACGACTTTAGAATTTGGATCCTCACCTCTGCGCCCTTTTAATTGTATTCCGGTTTCCTTCCGCTTCTGTATTCTAATAAAAACTTTCAAATTTAATAGAAACAGAGTCAGGACGGGCAGTACAAACTCAATGATGAACATCGAAATAACCAGAGTCTTTTCACGACGGTATTCCAAATTACACGTTTGATATTCAAGGTACTTGTGCTCCGTCCACGCGGAATAAATGAAGGCAAGGCTGTTATGTACGAGACTGCAGAAGAACCAGACAACGATGAAGATGAGGATGATACGTCTCCGAGACTGATGAATCTGGTATTTCATTGCATTCCTCACCATGAGGTACCGGTCCACGCTGATGGCGATGACGGTGATAACGGACATGTCGGTTGAGATGTAACTGATGGCCCATACGATGATACAGAACTTCCTTCCAAATAACCACTTATCCGTGATGAACTGGGGGATGTATATAATCATAGTGATGCCAACAAGGAGATCAGCGATGGCTAGATTAAGAATGAACGTGTTAGTCCTCCTCTTTCGTATTCTCTCATCACGTTTGTAAGCAGCCAAAACATACGCATTTCCAAGAATAATTAGAACTGTTGAAGGAATAAACAAGCACACCAAAACGACCCGAAGAGCAGTCAACTCTGTCCCATATGCTTCAGGTCCAGGTAACGATCCAGCGAAAGTAGACGTACCAGTATCCATCGCTGTATATATTTCACCACACGGTGACTTAAACAATACAGACTACTGATTAATTGACAAGGTGCTAGCAACATGTATATATCCTTTCGGAATATTCTGATTGGAGAAGGGAATTAACTCCCTAATGCCGCAGGATCGAATCACTCAGTAAACATGGTAAAGGTACGGCCTGAAATGGAAAAAGAGAATATCTTTATTGGCGCAATCTCGCCATACTGCTCGGATTGTAAAGATGTAGTCTCACTATTCATGAACTGCATCAATTACCCATTAGTAAACGCTTATAATGAATTGAGGCGCGCTTCGTTCATGTAGCTCTGCGTGTTAAAATCATCAAATAGGCAAAGAGATCCCACTCATTAAGATGTCAATCAAAGGTGCACTTAGTCTGCAGGCCCCTTTGCTTAATGATCAAATGAGCAACATTTATTCAAGTCCTCTCATGGCCGAATTCATATTCCCGCAAAGTCTCGTGAATTGTGAGACTTACTTTCTCTAAGAATTTAGCCATTTTCTTCTCAAGTATATTGATTTATTTGTAGAATAGGAAAGAGTAAATATTGCTCTATTATATAGGTAATTAATGACCTGAGAAGATGCCTCAAACGAAATGTCTTTTCATGTTTTTTTCTTGCAAATTATGCAAAACCTTTTTTGTTTTGGGCACGAATGCCAGTTATATGATCCGAAAGCTCAATTTTTTTCAGTATTCATCGCTTCACGGTTCAATGAACATTTATTGAAAACAAATAATACTGATTTTCAAATACTTTCTTAAAGTGTCACTCGTTATATGATACTTTTTTGATGTGTCAGCAGCCAGCTTTTCCCATAATAATACAAGACGAAATTTTTGAAAATTCTGAGTAGCAAGAAATCCAGAGTTCTGAATGGCTGAAAAGATTTCAGAACATTAGAGGGTAATTTGAAGAAATTACTACATGATGAGTGCGACCTTGGACAGGCCCTAGCAATGAAATATTGGAATTTGAGTGGATGTGTGGTCTATATGACCAACCATAACGAAGCAGTCTTGTTTTAAGCTGCTAGATGTACTTTGCCTATGAAAAGCTGGCTGCTGACCCATCTTGAATACATCTTCCTTTAATCATATTAAAGCATCATAATCTAAAAATCATTGGGGCCCAAACAAATATTAAGTGTAAAAAGAACAACCTTTGTTGCATTAAAAAAAATATTTTATATCATATTTCAGATAAAAGTTTCACCTATATCTAAATTCACAAAATCTTCTTTAAAATACTGACGCATGACCTGAAAGAATAAAATTTCTTGTTTATAAAGATAGCACAAACGTGATATTCGGTCGATATTTA
This sequence comes from Lytechinus variegatus, assembly GCF_018143015.1. NCBI lineage: Eukaryota > Metazoa > Echinodermata > Echinoidea > Temnopleuroida > Toxopneustidae > Lytechinus > Lytechinus variegatus. The sequence goes on along the minus strand of NC_054747.1, from coordinate 33,462,366 downwards.
GAGCAGCAATATTCTAGGTGAGTGGTGAAAAAAATGTTCATAAAAAGGTACAAGCATGCAAATTGGCACAAAGGTAGAGCAAGTTATTCTAAACATTTTTCGTTTTCAGGAATATTTTCTATAGTTGCTATGAAAAAAAATGTGTTGCTTAGCAACTGTTGCTACAACGTATACATGGTGGGAATGTTGCATCACACATGTAGGTAATTGTAAAATGGGCGCTTAGAAGTCAAAATATAGCTTTTAAACTGCAGATAACATTCCCAGAATGGTGGTTGTTAAACAAGGGGTAAATATGTTACCTAGTAACTGTTGCTAAACAAGGAGGGATCAGGTTGGCATCCCCTGCTGAAAATGTTCAGCACTATCTACTCTACATGTTGGCCAAATTTCATGCTTGTACCATATACTGAACAAATCCTGCTATCTTTTGCACCGATCATCTAGACTACAATGGCCAAATGAAAAGAGGTGTGTTCGTCCGGACCAAGCTCATCAGCGATGCAAAGACACTCTAGCAATGAATATTACTTGAATAAAAAAGCTTTTTTGTGGACATGCCGACTGACTGTATGATGATGATCTGATCACCAAATTTCAAACGGATCTAAAATGTTCCACATAAAAGTTCTCACATCGATTCATTACTGCATCGATCTGGCCATTCTTTGTTTAACACTTCGAAAGCTTAATAGTGTCATTTATTTGACGAGATGGTGAATCCTCCTAACACTCCCAATCGACTTCTAAAATGTTATATGTCATCGTAGTGAGCAATAATCGTTATCTTCAATCGCTTGATTGTTTTATTTCAATTATTCTCACAGTCTCCTTGTCTTTCAACGACTCACACTCTCTTTCGGTTTTCAAAATGGGGGGGGGGGGCTGAAGCCACCCCAGCCCCCCCCCCCCCCCCCGCTTCAGCGGCCCCAGCTCTCTTCCTGTTCTCTTTCCAATCTCTTTCTCAACTGTCCTTTCATTCTAAATAAAATTATACACCTTGTTGTTTTTTAACCAGGGGCAGTTTCATTACGCTGTCCGTAAGTTAAGAGTGACTTAAAAAAACGACTGGTGATTCTGGTTTGCAATTAATGATATTCATTCTTAAATGTTCGTTGGTGGATATTTAGCGCGTAAGATAGTTACACTGGTCGTTCTTAAGCCCCTCCTAACTAACGAACAGCTTTATGAGACATATTCATGATATGTACAGTATGTTGCAATAGCATGCGAAGGTGACAGAGCAAAACAAATCGATATTCAGAACTCAATATTATTTGTTCATATATCATTTATTTGTTTAACTAACATTCAGTAGTTAATTCCACCATTTCTTTCAATGGCAGACACCAGCGCTGGCTTCACTGGATGGAAACTGTTTTTAAATCAACTTTCCTACAATAATTATGTGATTTCGATATCAATCGATCGATTGGAAGACGGAGTCATTGGGCAGGGTCAAATTCTGGAATTTACATGTTTTCACCACCAGCAGCACCTATGAACAAAAAAATATCAAGAGTCAGTGAGGATGGGTGGGGCATGAATGGAATTCGTGAATAAATTATTTATCCACATTGCAAAATTCATCACCCAAGGATCACTTTCTCCCTTGCTCCCACTTTCCCACCATTAAAATATTGATTGATTTTGGACCATTACGGTTTTCTTTATCTAAATCACGATATAACTATATTTGAAATACAAGATAACAAAGGGAACAAGAGAAGCAACGGGTAAAATAAAACGGCCAATATCGTTTAAAATAATACTCAGCATTTGGTACCATAAACTATCACATTGGTTTTAAACATTACATTAACAATTAAGCCATCGATCAAAACGACAATAGAAATGCATAAACAAATGAGATATAAAATGACTTAGTTAAAAAAGAGAGGGATGTTTTTGAAATTTTCTTAAGATTTCTACCAATGCCTATCTCCATAATAAAATACACATTAGTATACATATAAGACAAACGGGTGAAAAAAAAATAGTGAATGACTGACAGATTGGAGTGCATTCTTATTTCAATAGAGAAATTATTGATCATCGATCGCAAATTTTCTTACCACTGCAGAAAGCAAAGGCTCCGTTGCGGCGATTGCAATAGCAGGTTTGTTCTGCGCTGAACTGCCTATCACAAGCTGAAAACAAAATCAAAACGAAATTAAAATACAATGAATAACTAGGTCTATGGGCACATGAAAAGAATGAATATCTCATCACAATAGTATACTCTAGAGTTATCAATAATAGATCATATAGAACTATATTAGTTTGTGTTTCACGAAAAATCACGGTCAAGAATTTGAGATTCTTTTCGTTAATGTATAACAAATCATGACAAACCAAGTATATGAGCATTGGAGACGTCTACGGCTAATTAATCATTACAAAAGTAAAAAAAAAAACATTTGTCTTTACCTTATTTGTAAGAACATTTTCCAACATTATAGATAACTGATTTAAACATTTTCCCCTCCGTTCAATTCCGCTTGTATGACAGTATGAGGCTAGTGATATAGACGACCCTCTGACATGTCTGACTCGACCATTGACTTATTGTTCAAATTTAGATAAAAAAAAATTACCAAAGTAATAAATAAAGCCCCCTCCCTAAAAAAAGAATCATATCGGAAATGATACATTAATTTATATCATATGTATCTTTTAATTGGAAACAGCACGATCTACATCATTTTCGAAATTTCATGGATTTTTAAATAGTTACTTTGATAAATAAGGGCACATGACGCATGTAAGTTTTTCTTTTCGCTACAGGAAAAGAATTCTTAAGAAAAATATATACTTTTTGAAATATATTTCAAACTCAATGTTTAATAATACTTTCATATCTTTCATCTTTACATTCTGTCCAACTGATTATCATGTATACTCAAAGTGAAACCATGCCGATGAACAACTGGACGACAAAATAAAATTTACCTTTGTATTTCCTCATGGCCTTTCCCCTCTTCTCAGCCATGAAGTAATCTTGGAGTACTGGATCTCTCTTGATGAAAGCAACATCAGCATCCATCTCCTCTTCTTCGAAAGCTGAGGCAAGGACAACTAGGGCCATGAGTGCGATAAGGACCTTCATAATTGGTTCTTGGTTTTAGAATATGAACACAAAACAAAAACAGTCAGTGGAAAATTTGCTTAATCCAAACTCCCTCAAGAAGAAGAAGAAGAAGAAATAATCAACATCGGAACGCATTAAGGAAAGGCCAGGTGTGTCGACTTAAACGACATTCTGTATAGTAATTTTCACTTCCTAGATTATTTGAAACATTTTTTTAGATAAGATAAAATAAATACTATTTACACACACATGCATAACGCATACATTCGAACCAATCTAAAGAATATTTTTCGTGACCCCATTCTCAAGGTAAGTGCGTATATAGCAGAGTCGTGTAAAACACCACCCCCCCCCCCCCCCTTTAACCCAACACACGCAATGCGATCCGATGGGACGCCATTTTCTAATAAATTGCATTTTTTCATTTAATGTGAAAGACCCAATAATAAAGATAATTTCATTCAGTTTGGCATAATGTTGGGAAAATAAAATCATAATTTTATTTTGCGGGTAAACCCTGTGGTCCAAATCGGCTTAAGGTAGCATCTTATGACGTCATTACGATTTTAGATTTGAATTTTCTTTTATTTTTTACAAGGAGAGTCAAACTAGACTGAATTTCAGTAGTCCTTCCCTTATTATGAACTCTCATGGTTATATACCATGGTTAAGATTTATGTTGGTTGAAATGTCCATACAAATGTTTTCTACGATTATTTTGACGTTTGGATCGCAACGAAATGCTTAGACTTCTCGCACTTTTTTGGACGAGCGTGATGTTCACTATTAGAGGGGAAGAGGACACATGCTCTCCATTATGCCATCAAAAGCATAGTCTCCAATGGATATGCTTATAAAATGCTGTTTGAAAGAACATGTATTTTAGATGGCGTCCCAGATTTACAGCGTCGCATCCCCGGCTGAAAGATTGAGTAAAATTTGAAAATGAACACGTGACGTAATGTGCACGTACGTGTAGCTAAATCCTTAATCAATAAAAAATTGATTTGACTCATTCAATGTATGGACGGACATGCTTTTGAGATGAGAATGATCATTAGCCCAATAACAATAATTCACATTACTATCTTATAAAACAAATAATACACATAATTTTGCTTGGGCATAAGAATAGTTACACACATTTGTTAAACTAATTCGGACAAAACCTTGGCCATTTGAGAACCGTGTGCATCCCATCAATACCAATGCACTCGATGATTGTCTAATATTCAACCTCCAGACAAGAAATATATGGAAAACAAAAACTGCCTATATACTTTCAGATAATGAAAGAAGAAGTCAGGTTTACTTACTCTTGAGTTGGTGGTTGAGCCGAAAAAAGGAGACAATCTAGCTGATGATGTTCTTCTGTTCTGGATGGATCTGACCAATGCATGAAACAGCTCCCTTATATACCTTTTCAGGTTAACTTCGCCGCCCATCATCATCAGCAGCATTACTGCATCGCTGCCCGTCCAAATATGACAGAGTAGTAAGTAATAATTAAATAATGACTGTCCAGCTTCAAAGTGATGACAGGAATTTACATAAAACCCTTCAAGAATGATCTCTGTGCAGTGTTAATTGACCATTACTTTTTGTAATAAAAACCCCCTCATGATAAGGTTGACTCGAAAATCCGGTGTTTCAAGGATATGATGATTTTATAATGCTTTAAACACTTCACAGGTTTTAAAAGACAGTTTCAACATGGTTCTTGTGCAGTGATCATTGACCCTTCATTTTGTAATAAAAACGCCATGATAAGCTTGATTGTGCTTTATATCTTAAACGATGGAAGTAAAAAAAAAACCAATTGGTTCATTTATCATGTTTGATGATGAACTTGGGTCCAACTGACCTTTATGTTCCGGTCAAGAGTAAACGATGATTTACACAGGAAGACTCGGCTGATAATGTGCTTATAACATTTTGCTTCTGTATTAGAGAGTTTAACTTTGTTTTGAAATATTGTTTGTTATTTCCTGTCATTAAAAAAATCTATCCATAATACACAGTGGCAGGTAATCAAACTATTATTTACATCAATACAATAACCGCTCAGTGAATAACTTCCATGAGCACAAAGAGCTTAAAATGTAATTCTGATTTTAAATCAGTGGGAGCATCCTTATGAACTTGCTTTTTATTCATTCTTCAAAAATGAGGTGTAAGAAAATTCTTTGTTCCTTTCAACCTTTAAGAGTTATGAAGGATTTTATATCAATGAAACAAAAAGTATAAAGTGCGGTTTCAAAAGTTAACATTATCTTTGTTTTGTCCATTGACCTATTCTGCTAAGCACATTTTTATTGAAAATGTATTCATGTTATATTTCCGATGTCCCATTTGTTTTATGATTACCCAAATCCGTGTATTATTTTAAAATAAATGTACGCACCATTTTACGGTGTTCTGACAGTTTTTTTTCTCCTGTGTTTTTTTTTTTACTTTTTCGAAAAAAAGGATTTCAAAATATTTTTAACAGAAATATATGTTTTATTATTGTGCAAATTGTTTTAACATATTTTTTTTTACATCTGCTGATTTGATTGTTTCTTGCAGTGGTGAACTGTTGGTCAATGTATGGGAAATGGGTTGGTTCATTTATAGACCGCGTCTCTTTAAAGACTATTATATCAGTAAATAAAGCGATATTCCCGAAAGTGAATGACCTCTAGGATATAGAAAAGGGTTTTCGAACAACTTTCGAAACAGCAATAAAAGTCAAATACAGAAGAAAAACATAGATAAGTAAGATATAATGAGCAAAGTCATTATCAGTAGATCATTAACTACACTTGACTAGATCATGAAGATCATTCCTATTCCGGCCCCTTTATCGAATATGTTAAATGAGCCAAAGTTACTTCAAATATCAGAACTAATTAAGTTGATTATGAAGTCTTGATTTTAACATTTAACGGTGAATGATCATTATATCCTTGAAATACCAGGAGTCCATTGCAAAAAGATTTGCGTTTAAACGCAAGTCAAAAAAGTCCCAAATGCGCGCTGTTGATTGTTTGAAAATCAAGTTGAGCATGATTTTTAGAGTTGCAATTGATTGCAACTCTTTCTGCAGCGGGCCCCTGATCCAATCAAGCTTATCATGTAGCTATAAGAAAAATGAATTAAGGTCAATGAACACTGCACATGGAACTTTAGTAAAAGTATCTGTAAATGCCTTTCACTACTTTATTGATGATGGACAGTCATTATGCGGCGTCATTATTTGATCATGTGTTACGCTATGATGGTAATGACGCCATTGTAATTATGATGATGGTAATAATTATGGTACCAGGAACCTGAAAAGGTATATAAGGGAGTTGAACACGCTATGGTCAGCATCAGTCAGTAGGAAGGCTCCCAAAAAGTGGCTTCTTTCATCCAAGTGATAAATGTGACTAGAGAGGTTTTGCGTATTTATTGAGCTTGATGCGGACCAGAGCACCTCTTTTAATTCGGCCATTGCTGCTTTAAATATGCATCAAATTTCATGATTGTGGTATCATTGTAAAGAAAAAGAATCATTCTTCATTGAATCATGCGTTAGGATTTATTTTATGATTTTGCAATGTAGGTAAACCTGTTGATCTAAAATATGGTACAAAATAATGATTTTCACGCGACAAAAGTTGTTATTTTACACTTTTTGTATGAGTCCAAATTATTTGAAAATCGTAAAGCAGAATGTCAATGCTTTCAAGTGATAAAGGTTTCAAAACCAACAATGATTTAATCGGGTCAAGATCACACTTTTCATTGGCCAAGTACTTTAAGCAGCTTGGAAACAAGAATACTGCTCTCTGATTGGTCAAACAGACCGCACACCTAACAATGGCTTTGTAGAAATTTGGTGAACCGGAGAAAGAATTCCGTCATAAGTTTCGGCATTGACGATTTAAATCATCACTTTTCGACAGAGACTTCTTCATGTTCTTGGATGTTCATTGTCATGGAGGGCATCTGACAATACACTTTTTTATGTTCTTGAATCTGTCATGCTTCGTCCTGCGAAATCTCCTTAACCTGGGGGCCGTTCATAAAGCTGTTCGTAAGTTAAGAGCAATTTTAAGAACGACTGGTGATCTCTTCTTACGCGCTAAACCGTCGAAAACGAATATACCGTTTACCACAAGAAAGGATCACCAGTCGATCTTAACTTACGAACAGCTTTGTGAAACACCCACCTGCAAGGTAAATGTAATAAAAATGGATATCTCATTTCATAATAGATAAGAGAGTATAACTCGTTTTAGACGATAATCATAATCCTTAGAGGGATTTCGGCTCCACGTAGCACGGAGGAATCAAGAACATAGTCAAGTTGTGCATGATTTTTAGAGTTGCAATTGATTGCAACTCTTTCTGCAACAGGCCCCTGATCCAATCAAGCTTATCATGTAGTTCTAAAAGAAAAATGAATTTAAGGTCAATGAACACTGCACATGGAACTTTAGTAAAAGTATCTGTAAATGCCTTTCACTACTTTTTGATGATGGACAGTCATTATGCGGCGTCATTATTTGATCATGTGTTACGCTATGATGGTAATGATGCGGTTGTAATTATGATGATGGTGATGATTATTGTACCAGAAACCTGAAAAAGGTATATAAGGCAGTTGTTCACGCTATGGTCAGCATCAGTCAGTAGGAATGCTCCCAAAAAGTGGCTTCTTTCATCCAAGTGATATTTGTGACTAGAGGGGTTTTGCGTATTTATTGAGCTTGATGCGGACCAGGACACCTTTTTTTAATTGGTCATTGCTGCTCTAAATATACATCAAATTTCATGATTGTGGTACCATTGTAAAGAAGAAGAATCATTCTTCATTGAATCATGTGTTAGGATTTATTTTATGATTTTGTAATGTAAGTGAACCTTATGATCTAAAATATGCTACAAAATAATGATTTTCACGCGACAAAAGTTGTTATTTTACACTTTTTGTATGAGTCCAAATTATTTGAAAATCGTAAAGCAGAGTGTCAATGCTTTAAAGTGATAAAGGTTTCAAAACCAACAATGATTTAATCGGGTCAAGATCACACTTTTCATTGGCCAAGTACTTAAAGCAGCTTGGAAACAAGAATACTGCTCTCTGATTGGTCAAACAGACCGCACACCTAACGGTTCCAGTGCTGGGTTCACGGCAAGGTCACACTTCCCATGTTGCAGTCTCATCAAATTACCAGTGCCTGTTGTTCTGAAGCCTTATCCAGTCAATCAGAACTTTGGATTTATTGCTACTCCAAGTTTTTAGAAATCTCGTCTTGTACCTTTGTGGGAAAAGTGTGATCTTGACCCGATTAAAAAGTCCTGCATATAAAGAGTGACATTGTAAGAAAATACAGAAGTTCAGCTTTTTGGTAACATATATATTTTCGAGGCTCAAATCTAAAAAATGAAAACAATTTGCAAAATAGAACAGAGGAAGAAAATTCAGTATTGATGCACTTTTTTAGGCCTGAAATTCACTTATTTATCAAAATATTTTAAATGAAATAAATGATTAATATGACAGATAAACACTTACTCTGTCGAATTGTGCAAAAATATTTAATTTCATTAGAAGATAAAGAAGGTAAATTCTTAGAGGAAGAAGGTCACACGATTCTACAGGGAGGAGCTACGGAAGTGCTTAAAAGGTCACGTAAGCTCCTTTCACACGATAAATTCGGCTCCCCCCCGTTCGTACATCTATTCGGCGCCTCCATTTCGATCATCAATTTGGCGGCCCCTATAATTGGATCATCAATTTGGCGCCCCCTAGTTTGAACATAAATTTGGCGCCCCCTAGTTCGGACATCAATTCGGCGTCCCCTACTTTGGACATCACCATGATCAAATAGGTGATTCCGCTCATTCATAAGTTTTTTCCACCTCTATTTATCTCTTTCCCCTCTCACTTTCCCACTTCCCATTATCTAATCCCCTTCCTTCTCCACCTTCCCCCCTTTTCCCCTCTTCTCTTTCTATCCCCTCTTCCTTTCCCAATTTTCCACTCTTCTTTTTTTATTCTCTTCCTTTTCCCTTTTCATCTCTCTCTTTTTTCCTTTTTCCTTCGTCCTCTCCCTCTCTTCCCCCCCCCCCCCGGTTATTTTTATGTTTTTTTACCTGTCTCTTTCCCCTCTTGCTCTCTCCTTTTTGTTTTCCTTTCCTCCTCTTTCTCTCTCTCCTCTACTTCCCCCTTTCCCCCTCTACTTTTTTCTCATTCTTCCCCCTCTACTTTTTTCTCTTTCTTCCCCCTCTTCCTCTCTCTATGTTGAGCAAGGGGAGGGGGGGGGGCGGACGGGGCAATGAAGGCCCATTTGGCCCCCATGGATCTGCGCAGTCATGGTTGTATTTACTGTAGGGCTAGGGTTAAGCCCATAGTTTATTGCGATGAAAATGGAATGAATGATTGAAAATGGAACTGTATCTATTGGTTTCATTTAACGTAAATCTTTTACTAATGGTCTCCTTGTATCCCATCTATGGCATATCAACGCTAGTCTAAGGAAATCTGCAGAAACCACCAAAACCTGCAGGCAGAACCTAACAAAATTACCAACGGTAACAACAAAATGATTGTGAAAAGACGAACATCTCTGTTTGTTATCACCTTTAGAGTCATTGACATTTAAGTGGAGTTTAAAATATGCTATTACCATGATTACGATATGAATTCTATGTTTATTTCCTAACTGCCATTCTCTTCATTAAAAGAAAAACTATTGTCTATACAGACAATCAAGATTCTTCTTACAGCACACTCACCGCAATCTAAGCAGAAACAAAACCTGGGTCATTGCTTAGTCTGAAAGCACAGTTGTCGTGAATCTAGTTTCACATATTCAGACTCTGCATAATACACTAAAAAAATTGCTGAAATCAAGGGTCTGTGCCTACAGACTAGTCATTGCTTTCTAGCTCCTCAAATTAAAACATTGACTTTTGCAATTTTGTTACACGTATTTCCAAAAACCTAGCGTTGACAAGTATTGCCCTCTTTTTAATCTCTCTCTCGTCCTTCTCGCCTTCTCTCTTTTTCTCTCTTCACCGTACAATGTGTTCAAACTTCCAACATCGTCGGAATTTTCAAACGGCGTATAAAAAGACGTGAAACACGAATATAGTTATGTTCTGGTATACCATTTAATTCTATCTGTACTCACAAATAATTCGAATTCATGAATCTATTGATGATAGCTGCTATCATTGGTTACGACATTAATCGATTGATTAAGTGTCGAGGGCCGGAGGTCAGATGTCAAAGGTCGTGAGATTTACATGTTCTCTCCACCAGCAGCGCCTTTGAAAACAAATAAATTAAAGATTTAACTGAGGATTAATAATTAGACAGAAATATTGACCCACGTGCATTTATCGACTAGTCCATTTCAGCCCCCCCCCCCCCCCTCAAAAGATTTTATTACAAAAAGAGAAAACACAATTGGTTGTTAACCAATAAAGGTAATCGCCCAATCACTTGATCTGGAAAAGGTAATTGTTCTTCAAATGACAGTCCGAGTGCTCGACCAAGTATGGTGTCAGCGAATTATGTTGTATCGCACATAAATGCTCTAAATATTTGCCTTACCAAAATATATAGCCTTCAAACTCAGACTATAATCTGACAGGTTACCAAGTCAAACTGATGCAGGGATACGGCAATAAGTGTCATAATCGTTTAATATCAATTATTAAGAGATGCGTCTAAAAAAGGGCAGGCCTAATGGGGAGTGTTCTCGCTTCGCGAGGCACGACAGATTTAAGACCACAGTATTGGAAATGCTCTGTTAAATGGCGATGTAGACTGGAATGGCTTTGTAGAAATTTGGTGAACCGGAGAAAGAATTCCGTCATAAGTTTCGGCATTGACGATTTAAATCATCACTTTTCGACAGAGACTTCTTCATGTTCTTGGATGTTCATTGTCATGGAGGGCATCTGACAATACACTTTTTTATGTTCTTGAATCTGTCATGCTTCGTCCTGCGAAATCTCCTTAACCTGGGGGCCGTTCATAAAGCTGTTCGTAAGTTAAGAGCAATTTTAAGAACGACTGGTGATCTCTTCTTACGCGCTAAACCGTCGAAAACGAATATACCGTTTACCACAAGAAAGGATCACCAGTCGATCTTAACTTACGAACAGCTTTGTGAAAAACCCACCTGCAAGGTAAATGTAATAAAAATGGATATCTCATTTCATAATAGATAAGAGAGTATAACTCGTTTTAGACGATAATCATAATCCTTAGAGGGATTTCGGCTCCACGTAGCACGGATGAATCAAGAACATAGTCAATTTCCGTTCATGACAAAGAACAACCAAGAAGTCTTTGTCGAAAATTGGTGAATCAAAACAGCGGTTTCATAAAGCTGTTCGTAAGTTATGAGCAACTTTAAGAACGACTGAGGATCCTTTCTTACGAGCTGAACCATCGCCAATGAACATTTTGGTATATACCATTTACCACAAGAAATGCTCAACAGTTGTTCTTACTTACGAACAGCTTTATGAAACACCGACTCGGACTCTGGACCAAGGTTTCAACGCGCGTAAAACATTTCCCGTAGACTCGTGCGTTAGAATTGCAGTACAAAATATATATTCTTAAAAAAAGACCATAACAAAGATGAAGTTTGAGGGTCGAATGTATGTTTACTACCAGTGGATATGATAAATATCTAACATTTCATATATGACAAAAATGGTACCTCGATAGGCTCATTTTAGAGATAAATCAACACTTATGGAGACATCTACTGACGGGATCAAATACCTAAAACAGTAAAATAGCCCTATTTTCCGCTTGTCAAAACAATTGCAAAGTCAGGAAAGTCTTTGATATTTCTTTCCAATTTGTGAAAAGGAAGATCAGTAGTTGCCATTGCTCTATGAGGGTAAGATGGTCTATTATATTCATAAACCCTTTTTCAATCTGCTATAAAGCAGAAAATGGATGGGTTGAAGGAATATTTTTGCTTTCTTGTTGTATTTTGGCTTGTGACGCCCAAATGCAATTTTTCGTCAGCTCCGAAAAATATGGACGAAACTGATATTCCCTTCATTCAATTTTCGACAATGTCCTCCCAGCAGCTATTTGTCGTTTGGATGTATTTTAAACACGTTTTCTGGATTATTAAATCCGTCGTGCGTTCCGGATCGAAAACTCCCTATTAATATTAGTTCCTTACCTCCGCAGAAAGCAAACTTGCCGGTACGACGAGCGCAATAGCAGGTTTGTTCGGCACTGAATTGAACGTCACAGGCTGTAAACGTGATAAGAAAATACGACAGAATCACTTAACAGCTCCCTGATAACCATTTAAAGAACTGAAATTAACACTTCAACCGTAGAGTTTCGTTGGGAACAGATTCGATAAAACTAGATTAATCCCTGTTTCATTACAAAAAAGGTTTAGAATTTGGTCTTTGTACGTATACGAACATAGATACTTACTTTCATCCGTACATGTATATCAGCTTAAGGAAGGCCGGGGTGAACTAATCCTTACAATATTTTACAAACATGATAAAGGAATTTCATAGGATAAACATTCATAACCGTACTATTCTTATAAATTGTAATTTTTGTTAAAATATAATTAATAACTTTGCGACAATTTGCGGGTATAAAGCACAAAATCGATCAACCTCAGCTAGGAAAAGTTACTTAGATTTGTATTTTGAAATATCACAGAAGATGTCATCTTATGATTGACTTAGTAACTGACCATACAAAGAAATGAAAATTAGAAATGAAAACTATATTGTATACGTTTCTTTTAATTGAAAACAATATACTCTAAAAGAACTTTAAAATGTAATAAAATTCAGTGCCCTGTTGTATAAGTGAAACCTAATATTTAGAAAAAAATAATTAAAATTGTTTGTTCCAAACATGCCAAAAGGCTCAAAAAACATACAAGCTGATATTTTCGATGCAGGAATGAAGTTTGAAAAACAGTGAAATACATGTTTATTTGTTTTATTGTTTTTACGTGAAGAGTGGGTGATATTTTCTTATATTTTATCTTCATACTTCAATTCATTCTCTGTAGCTGATTCCCATACCATGAGGGCATTCATCCGTCCATGCCAATTAATAACTTGACTATAAAATAGAAGAAATATTACCTTTGTATTTCCTCATGGCCTTTCCCCTCTTCTCAGCCATGAAGTAATCTTGGAGTACTGGATCTCTCTTGATGAAAGCAACATCAGCTTCCATCTCCTCTTCTTCGAAAGCTGAGGCAAGGACAACTAGGGCCATGAGTGCGATAAGGACCTTCATGATTGGTTCTTGGTGTTTAAAGATAAACATTGAAAAAAACGGTTCGATGTAAGAATGATATAATAATGGCAGAGGTAAAATGGCAAATCGAAATTAGTATAAAAGATAAATGAAAAAAATCTATGATCAATATCTTTTAAATTATTGAAGATTTGTCGACACTTTTGAAAGTATTTTAAAATGTCTTGATCCTAAATTATCAACAGTATTGCTAAGACTATGGGAACAAATTCTATACACGTATGAATATTATAGGAATAATTTCATTTTGAATGAATGAATATTTTATCGCTATTGACGAATAAAAATCTCAAAGTTGCTCGTAGCTCAATATAAGCTTGATAAAACAATCGGCTTCCAGTCCTCGACTAACCTAGCTATCTTTGGTCCTATCATGGACCCAAATGTGGTCTTATATATTTTTTTTTACCTTGAGTTGTTTGTCGAGTCGAAGAGGAAATGATGAAATCTGACCGGTGTTCTCTTCTGGTTCTGGTTGCTCTGATCATAACTTGATACCGCTCCCTTTATATACCATTTCAGGAGACATTTACCACTATAGCCAGCACCTACACAGCCATCATAATCGTGATGATTATCATCATCATCATGAGCATGAATGCATCATTTATACCATGTGAACCAATAACAATTTTGATAAAATGTGTTGGTATAACGATTAATTGATGATTCTCATGTGACGAAATTTTGGTAAGGTTTAAGTAGCAAATCCAAATATATTAGGCATAATGGCCTATACCCTCCAGCGGGGCGAATAGGCTGATTAATTTGTGATGACCTTTTTCTCGTGGTAAGAGGGCACGATTTTTTTTAAAATTTGGTCATGGACTTATTATCTTAGTTATTTATTCCATGGTTTAGAAAAAATATTTATGAAGACTACTTAAAATAATACTACTATGTTTTTTTTTACGTTTTCATTTTCTTTGTAAGCCAATACAATGAATGATAATAACAACAATCATAATAATAATAAACAAATAAGTATAATTACGATAATAATACTACTAGTGGGCATTTGTATAGCGCCACCTATCCAAAACAATCCATTCCGAGGCCCATTGTTATTATCATTATTATTCGTATTATTACCCCGGCCTTAGCTCGAGCTGCCTTTCGTCGTTCGTGCGTTCAAGGAATGAAACCTGCTGGGTAACCATTCACCTCCCCTGTCATGCCTGTGTCGAATGAAGCAGAGAGTTGATAAATTTCTTGGTGGAGGAAAGGACGCCATGACTAGGGTTGAAACGCACGACCTTTCTATTTGAAAAGCGAGGGTCAGAACCACTGGACCACGACGCGGCCACACCATTTAAGGATATATTTAGGAAAATATTCTAAAGAGTGTTTTGTCTCTATATTTTGTCATTTTTTCCAACCATCTATCTTTGAATACTGCTTCGTCTAATTCACTATATACCTTATTTTTCGAAGCGTGTATGTTTTTCCATAATCCAATTACTTTGCGGGAAAATATTATGATAAGATTTGCATTGTCATGATCATGTATTAAGCGCATTTGACCATACATTCTCTATGATCTTGAAAGCGTCATACGAAATGGAAGGGAAATATCAATGTTATTATTAATCATCACCTTCAATCACAATTTACTCTCACTTTCATTGTAAAAAAAAGTTTGTGTTGGAGTTGGTTATACTCATAATCAATTAACAATTGCATATCCTATCCATCATGTATGTTATCATTCTTTAAAGGAAGATTCAATCCAAAGTGGAAATCAGTTTGCAAAAAACAAAAGAAAAAAACCCAAAGAAATCAGAAAAGAGCACCCCAAGAGTTTTACAAGAAAAAAGAAGGAACCCCAAAAAAAAACCAAACCAACAAAAAAAAATGCAAAGGAAAATTGGTTAAAAAAGTTTCTGAAAATCAAAATTATCCAATTTTGCACAGTTTCTTTTTTCTGCCGATATTCATTCCGCCTACTTCTTTTTAACTAATGTTTCACTGATCCTAGCTATTTTTGTCGAAAAAACTCCACAGATCAATTCAATTAACTTCTAAAACATACCACTTTTTCGAATAATTTCTTTTGAATGTATTTTTATTGTAATTATTATGTACTCTTGTTTTAAACTCGTTTGTAAACGCTGTGATATAGTTAACTATGGAGACCGTACTAAATGCTAGTTATTATTAGTACGGGTAGGACATATCGTGAATTAACAAAATCACCATTTATTTTCGTCACAATCATTTTAATCAGCAGTTTCGTTATACCTATTTTGTTAACATTTTAATTTCCTAAGGAAGAAATGATGCATTCATGCTCCTGATGATGATGGTAATATCAGTCGTCCATATAACATCATGCCTTCATATTATGTTTACATTGTTAGTTCAAAGGGGACAAATGATGCATTCATGCTCATGATGATGATGATAATCATCACGATTATGATGGTTGTGTAGGTGCTATAGATTTAAACATCTTCTGAAATGGTATATAAAGGGAACGGTACCAAGCCATGATCAGAGCAAGCAGAACCAGAGGATAAAACCACTCAGATATCATCTTTCACTCTTCAACTCCACACACAACTTAAGGTAAGACAAAATAATAGTCTATACGACATTCATTTCTAAAGCGCTCAATACAATGTTTCTAAACGTTGCATATTATCTTACTGTACTCAATCATGTCAGTGTGGCTACCCTAATTAGGCCTACGGCGATTCAAGGAATTGTTATATCTACCAGGTAATTATTGGTGGGGAATTGCAAATACAGAAAAAAATTTGTAAAGAAATTCCATATCAATATGCATCTCGGTCCTAAATGTTACAAAACACATACAAAGAGAAAAATCACATTAACGAGACAATTCTGTGGGGGAATAATGAATATGGGGCTTTTGGTGATTTTCTTTTCTAAAGGAATATTTCATCATCATCTCCTATGGAACTAACTTGTATAAAAATTTAATTGAATGTTTGTTCTATTTTCACTTTTAACCACCAAGAACCAATCATGAAGGTCCTTATCGCACTCATGGCCCTAGTTGTCCTTGCCTCAGCTTTCGAAGAAGAGGAGATGGAAGCTGATGTTGCTTTCATCAAGAGAGATCCAGTACTCCAAGATTACTTCATGGCTGAGAAGAGGGGAAAGGCCATGAGGAAATACAAAGGTAATATTTCTTCCCTTTTTCTTTTTAGTAAAGTTGTCAATTGGCATAGTCATGGTATGAGAATCAGTCACAAATAATGAGTGAAAATATGGAGATGAAACGAAATGTCACATACCCTTTACTTCAAAAAAAGAAAAAAAGAATCAACTGATCCTTACTGTAGCTTAAATTTTAGTCCTGTGTCAAAATATCTACTTGTACGCAATGTGAGCCGTGTGGCAAAATTAATTACAATAAAACTCAATACAATCAATTAAGGAACGACCTATTTTAATATTCAGTACTACTAATTCAACAAGACACTGCATAACATTACATTATGAAATTCTTGTAGAATGGACTAAATTCAATGTAAAGAAGCATGAAACGTAAATGTCGTTTTCATTTCAGATGTTTTAATTCTTTGGTTAAATCAGAAAATTACATCTTTTGTGATATTTGAATTAAAAAGTTAAAAAAGAAGTCGCAAAGTTTCCAGACTAATAAATTATAAAAAATATGACAATTCATGAACACAGTACAAATATGAATGTTTATTCAGACATTCCTTTAAAGAATGTAAAGACTGGTTTACTCCGGATGTTCTTTCGTGTATGCTGTGGTATGCGGATGAAAGTAAACATTTTTTTTCTTCCTAAGCGTACAAATATATCTCGAAATGTTAACCATGATTTGTCATCAAGCACGAATCTAGTAATATCGAATATGTATGGTTGTGGGATGAAGTATCTAATAATATCAGGGGTTATCAAGGAGATGTTAACTGATTATGTTCTATTTTCTTATCATTTGTTAAGCCTGTGATGTCCAATTCAGTGCCGAACAAACCTGCTATTGTGCCCGTCGTACCGGCAAGTTTGCTTTCTGCGGAGGTAAGGAACCAATAATAGAGAGTTTTCGCTTCCCACGATGTATTCAAGAAACCAGAAAACGTTTTGAAAATAAACCCTAATGAAAATTGGTGAATAAAAGCGGAGGTCCAAAAACTTAGGACGAAGCTACTGTTCCACTTTATTAACTTTCTACAAAGAGCCTCCAACATTTCGTTATTTGACTGGTTTTCCCTATACATTTATTGCGTCTTTAACTCCGTCGCGCGCCACGCAGTGAAAATTCTCCATATCATTTTGGGATGCATCTCTTAATGAATGATATTAAACGATTATGACACCTATTGCTGTATCCCTGCATCTGAACAATGATAAAAAAGGGAATCGATAATGAATAATTTCGTTCATAATGCTTAAATGGGTGGAAGGTATAGTTTCTACAGTACACCTCTTACGGAAGATTACAAAAAAGTACTAACGGAGTATTCTGCAGGCATGGACCTTTGCTTTGACCAACATGACCAATACAGAGTCTTCAGGAGCGAAACAAGATTCACGAATTTATTATGGCTTACAGGCACAGCGCAAAGATTACAGCAATTATAAATGATGCATATAAAAATCGCTGACTCCATACGTGTTGTTCGAACATTTGGACTGTCGTGTGTAGAACAGTGCTGTTTTCCAGACCACGCAATTGGTCGAAATTATGATATGAGGTGCACTGGTTCAAAAACTTACTTCTTAAAGATAAATTTGCATACACATATTTTGCATAGCACTGTTGTACATATGACTGTTTTATGTAAAGTAAGGGATTATTTTTAGTGATATCCCTTTTCCATAAACCATCAGCGTTATGTGTGTTTTATCTTTTTTATTTTTTTTCAAATTGTTTTTGTTGGCTGGGATGGACGACCCGATTAATAAGATTAAGATTGGCCTACACGTATGATTATGATTTCTTACTGAGTTTTTCTAATTTCATTCTTCTCCGAAGGTGCTGCTGGCGGCGAGAACATGTAAACCTCATGACCTCATACATCTCATCTCCGGCCCTCGACACTTAATCGATAGATCCATGTCCAAACCAATGATAGCAGCTATCATCAATAAATTCATGAATTGAAAATATTTTTGAGTACAGATAGAAATAAATAGTATACCTGAACATAAGTCTATTTGTGTTTCATTTTTTTCTATATGCTGTTGAAATAATCCGACTATGTTGGAAGGGTGAACACATCGTGTGGTTAGGAAAATAGTAGAGAGAGAAAGAGATAGAGACAGAGAGAGGGGGGCATTGTCCTTTGAAGAGGGGGTTCTGGAGGTGTGAATTACCTCCAACATATTTCTGGCGGTCGTGCGTATGTTATATACCATTCAGAACAGCCCTGGTAAGGCTTTTATTTTGGAGCCAGCCAACCCCCTCGTTTTTGCTTGTCACAATTTCCCTGACCAAAATCAACATAATATTTTGGCAGACCCCTTTTTTCCTCCAAACCAGCAACCCTCTTCAAACATCGTTCCAAGTCCATTCAGGAGAGAGAGGGGGGGGGGATGTTGTCATGTATTTTGGCGTAATGTTCAGCAAAGAATGTCATAGTTCACCCTCCTCTTTCATTTTCTTGGTCGTGAACAGTTTCGGGGAGGGGGGGGACGAGAGCCCTCAGCCCCCCCCCCATCTGCACGCAGCAATTGACCTGAAGGAGAACACATTCTCCTTTTTTCCTTCTACATAAATGAACTCAAAATCAAATAAAACTCTGTAATAAAAGAATTTCACAAATTTAAACGTCGAGGGCTTTGTCAAGTGATTTATTTGATATAAGTAAAGATTTGAAAATACGTCATGACCTCATGACCAAAACAGAAAAGCACGCATTCTCTCTGGTCCTGGATGTGGACGCACCGGACAGAGGATAGTTTGTTACGTAACGAGGAAAAAATAAGAATGAAGAGAGAGAGAGAGAGAGGGGCGGGGGGTAGAGAGGAGAATGACAGAAAGATAAGACAAGGGAGGAAGAGGAATAGGGAATGAGAAAGAAAACGAAAGAAGATAAGAAATGGGGCAAAAAGCTTTTAAAAATGTGACGAAAAAAATGAAACGGAAGCGCTGGGAAGAAGATAATTTTTTCCCTTTATTTATTACAAGCGTTCCTCTGCCTCGTGCGTCCACATCCCGGGCGCTACTTTAGAGAGTGCGCGCTTTACTTTTTTTTATAGTGACCATAATTCATAATCAATATATTTCTCCATTAAGGAAAAAAATACCTGCAATGACTACTATAGCCTCCGTGTCCATTCACTGCTGAAGCAATTATGCTTGATGCATACTTGTCTTAGAGCTTTCTCTTTATTGGTTATTAGAGAATATCACGATTTACACTATCAATCGCTTTGCGTAAGTCTATAAAGATCCAGGGTAAAGACCGTGGATTTAACCAATCATCGGTAAGTTTGAAAAGCGTTGCAATAGTCGTCTGATTTTCCCTAAAGCCTCATTGAGCTTTAGACAATACACTGTGACATTTCAAATATTATGTTAATTGTATTTGAACGAATTTCTCGAGGAATTTGGAAACAGAATGTAATATGGATATTGACCTGCTGTTGGTAGGTGACTTTTTGTCACCCAATTTATGAATTGGTAATTTTTTCTTTCATCTTGTAGGAAGGACGTGTTTAGATAATGATCTATTAAAATTGAGTGTAAAACATGGCATACTTGTAGGTGTTGCCATTTTAAACGTATATATATAGATATCATCATTTTTTTATTATTTTACTTATCTTCTGAACATCATCATCAGTATCTGGATTTAATTCAAAACAGGATTGTAGAGGCCTATTGATAACATAGTCAGTATCTGCACCATTGTTAATTGCAGTTGGAACGGCAGCAGTCAGTTCTGAATCAGAATGAGCAAACAAATTGTTGAATCATCATTATCTTCGGTAGCGCTGTTATTACACGATATGTTAGAAGGCAATAAAGGTGTCAGTACAGTCTAGGCATTCTTGCTCGAAGTAGTCGAAACATTTTGTAAGTGCTTTGAGAAATGAGCCTTTTTTGCTTTCCTACAAAATGTCTTGTGTCGTCATCTTTTTTGTATCTGCATTGAACCAAGGAGTTGGTGACGAATGCGTTTCTTTTTAATAGGGCCAAACTTCTTTATAGAATCCATCAAAAAGATTCACATAAATCAACAGATTCGTCAATGGTTCTGGAAACATTTATGTAATTCCTTGAATGTTTGGACAAATGACTATAAAAATATTCTAGATTTACGTAATTAGTATAGTTATTATTGATTGTATTAGGAAAATAAATTGACCTATTGAATGAAAATGTTGGAAAAGTTGCAGATCCCCCATTTACTTAATTCATTTATAAAAAAGTGGTATACGTAGACCTATCTATAATCTTCCAGATTAATTATATTAGCCATTGATATTGCTTGGTATCTGTGGTACAAGAAAAGGTATTGATTAAAATGTGATTTGCTTTTTTCCTATCTCACAAAAATAACATATACCGTGTGTCTCAAAAAAAAAAAACGTAACACTTTTGAAATGGTTGCCAAATTGAGCATATGTAATTTTATGAAGAAATGTCGATATGTATAGAAAGCTGAAGGACCAACCTTTCATATGATATGAAAAATTGGGGAAAAAAAATCATGCTTCGATGAACAGTGTTCCCTTAAGTTAGAGGTATGAAAATGTGCCTGCGCAGGATTTTTCCTTCCAATTTGGGACAGGTAAGTTACTTGTAGCTTACAAAATAAGGTCGATATGAGATATTCATGATCGATGGATAAACAGGATATTTTGAATACCTTGAATACAATTCCTTTTTCTCTGTTATTTATCAATCCCGAAACACCACCGCCCCCCACACACACGCACACACACTTCCACTCCCATCTTATTGTATCATTGATCTGGTAGATGTGAACGGGATTAAGGATGAATGGGAATTGGCTAAATTGAAATATTCCAAATCATAATTAACATTACGCAACCCACTGTCCCCCCTCCCACACACACACACACACACACAACCTTCTTCTTATCCTCTTACCTACTTCTTTTTTATCACTTTTCTTCTGAAAGTTTGGTTGATCTTTTTTTTCCATTAATAATGAAATTATTAACCAGTCACTCATTTTGATCAATGAAATCAATCGATAAATCACTGAAACATTAATTCCATCAAGCAATTGCTCAAACCAATTATCACACGCACACAAAGTACACACGCACGTACACACACATACACGCGCGCGCACACACCCACATACACACACATTAGGGCAGACATGACAAAAACAAGTTAAATCATGTCGATTATGATTTTGAATATTTCAATTAAACATTTTCCAATTCTTCCTTCATCCTGTTCACATCTACCAGATCAATGATACATTAAGATGGGAGTGGAAGTTGGTGTGGCGTGTGTGGCATGGGTGGTGTTTGGGGATTGATAAATGACAGAGAGAAAGGACTGGTATTCAAAACATCATTTTAACTCTTAATCCATCGATCATGAATATCTCATATCAAATTTATTTTGTATGCTATATACCTGTCCAAAATTGGAAGGAAAAATCCTGCGCAGGCCCATTTTCATACCTCTAACTTAAGTGAACCCTGTTCATCGAAGCATGATTTTTTTCATTTCATATGAAAGGTTGGTCCTTTAGCTTTCCATAACATATGGACATTTTTTCATGAAATAATATATGCTCAATTTGGCAACCATTTCAAAAGTGTTACGTTTTTTTAGACACACGGTATAGTAGTAGAAATTACTTTAATCATGCAGATAAATCAGTGTAAAAAGCTCCATGGTTTCGTTAATGTTTCCTGTTATTACTGGATATACATATATACCAGCTTAGCTTTTATCCGCAAAAGAACTGTCTTACCCACTTTCTGCGGACATTACCATAACACTTCAAGGTTGTAAGAGCTAGTAACAGCTCTTTCTAAATGTTGCATTAACAACCACTTTAAATGCTTTGACCCAACACTTATTATCATTGTTGGATTCAGCTGTATGCAACGTTGGATAACGCATCTGGTAAATGCTTTCACTCCTCCAACTTTTCAATTGTTATTATTATTTTTCTTTTTTTTACATTTCAGTCTACCTCTAAGGATGGTGGTGAATGACAGACCCAGATGCGAATTGTAAAGACCCAGATAAAAACAGGGGCCCCGTCGCAAAAACAGGAGTCAGTCATTCAGCATGGTCAGGTTACTAATAAATTTTGGGTCATTTTCATGATGAGCTCCAGGATGATGTAATGCTTGGGTTTATAAGCTATTACGTGCTGTCAAGCGAAATTGTGAGATATTTTAGTTTGCCTAGTCGACTAATACAATTAATATGTGTACATGTATATTAAACACATAAACAAATATGTGTATAATATGCATTAATATTATAAATGTCAATATGGGGATATTTAATTCTTACTGTGTAATCATGCCAAATGTTGTATTTGGACACGGTGAGATCATTAGATAAGAAAAAAAGGCTTGCCGTGATGACGTATAACATGTATAATATTTTTTGTAAGATGATTTGGAACGTTAGGAGGATTCACTCCCGGGGGGCCACTTACGTTGACGAGTGGATACCATGCGCGACTAAAACCACGGAAAAGGGATGTTTTTTTTTAAGATAGGGCATGTTACGTACGTAACGTGGTAAGGGTGTCAAAGACACAAAAAAATGTAAAAAGGGTATCTAAATGTATTTCGCTAGAAAAATTACGCGCTTGGGGTCCAATTTGCGGGGATGATAAAGCAAAATTAAAATGTTGTATAAAGGATGTCCTTTTGCCCCAACTCTACGTGTTGAGTGTCGGTGTAGAAGGTGGGGTTGTACTACCAAACGATGTGTATAAAGGTAAAACCGACGACCGAAGGAACCGCAACAATAAAACATTCATGTACTTGTCTAGGGGTTTATTTCAGGGAATATTTGCCAAGAGAATTTTCAGAAAATAGAAATTACGTGTTTAGGGTGTTTTTCGAGACCCCATGGTCTCGCATGGTATCCACGCGTCAAGGAAATGCCCCCCCCCCCTCCGGGGATTCACCATCTATTCAAATAAATGACAATATCAAGCTTCCGAACCGTCATAATTTAAGTGTTAAACAGGAATGAATATTGTATTTCCATTGCTTGATTTTTTAATTCCAATCATTCTCACAGTCTCCTTGTCTTTCAACGACTCACACTCTATTCCTCTTCTTTCTAATCTCTATCTCTGCTGTCCTTTTATTCATGACTTTTTTTTAACCAGGGGTAGTTTCATTAAGCTGTCCTTAAGGAGTGACTTAAAAAAAACGACTGGTGATCCTTTTTATGTTCATTGGTGAATACTTAGCGCGTATAAAAGTTACGCCCGTCGTTCTTAAACCCGCTTTTAAGTAACGATCAGCTTTATGAAACACCCACCTGTAACGTACATTATATTAAAATAAAACACGTATATTCTATATTCAAAACTCAATTATATTTGTTCATATGTCATTTATTTGTTGAACAGACGTACAGAAGTTTATTCCATCAATTCTTTCGACGGTAGATACCAGCGCTGGCTCCACTGGATAATAATTGTTTCTAAAACAATTTTCCTACAATAAGGTGATTTCGATATTGATCAATCGATTGGAAGACGGAGTCATTGGTCAGGATCAAATTCTGGAATTTACATGTTTTCACCACCGGCAGCACCTATGAATACAAAAATATCAAGAGTCAGTGAGGATGGGTGGGGCATGAATGGAATTCATGAATTTATCCACATTGCAAATTCATCACCCAAGGGTCACTTTCTCCTTTGCTCCCACTTTCCAACTACAAAAATGGTTAGATTAATTGGACCATTATGGTATTCTTTATTTAAACCACAAATAAAGCTAGGTTTAAAATACAAGATAACTAAGATTAAAGAGAGGCAACGAGTAGATTAAGAAGGCAAATATCCTTTGAAAATAATAAACAGCATTTGGTAACATAATAAACTATATTACAGCTTTTACAAACATTACATTCACAACCTAGCCATCGAACAAACGACAATAGAAATGCATAAACAAATGAGATATAAAATGACTAATCTAAACATTTCTTACAATTTAACCAAGGCCTAACTCCTTTATGAAGGAATACACACCAATATACATATAAGGCAAACGGGTGAAAAATATCAATTTAGTGAATGACTGACATATGAGAGTGTATTGTCTTTTTAATAGAGACATGATTAATTATCGATCGCAAATTGTCTTACCACTGCAGAAAGCAAAGGCTCCGTTGCGGCGGTTGCAATAGCAGGTTTGTTCTGCGCTGAACTGCCTATCACAAGCTGAAAACAAAAACAAAAGGATATTGAAATATAATGAATTAACAGGTTTTGGGGCACATGGAAAGAATGAATGTCTCATCACAATATCCTAGGGACTCAGGTGCTATCAATAACATATCAAACAAAACTAGATTAGTTTGTGTTTCATGAAAAATTACGGTCAAGAGTTTGAGATTCGTTTAGTTGATGTATAACAAATCATGACAAACCTAGTATATGACCATTATATCAGGGCGTCTATGGCTAATTGATCGTAACAAAAATGCAAAAAAAGTTACAATTTTTCTTTGCCTGATTTTTTCCGGAATTTATCCTTTTTTAAAAACTAATCTAAACGTTTTCCTCTCTTTTCAGATCCGCCTGTAGGGGGCTAATGATATAGACGACCCTCTGACATGTCTCACTCGACCAGTTACTTATTGTTCAAATTTATATTTAAAAGAATGGACAAAGTAATAAATAAACAACCCCTCCAAAAATAACTGAAATGATGTAGTAATTTATGTTATACAGTTATACGTATCTTTTCACTGGAAACACCACGATCTACATCATTTTTTTAAATTTAATGGATTGTTTAACAGTTACTTTGATAAAAGAGGGGGCACATGACTTTCGCTACAGAAAAAAAGAATGCTTAAGATAAGTATTGTTCAAAATAAAGGTTGGAAAATACTTTCATAACTTTCATCTTTAAAGTCCGTTTAACTGTTTCCCATGTATACTCAAAGTGAACCCATGCTGATAAACAACTGGACGACAAAATAAATTTTACCTTTGTATTTCCTCATGGCCTTTCCCCTCTTCTCAGCCATGAAGTAATCTTGGAGTACTGGATCTCTCTTGATGAAAGCAACATCAGCATCCATCTCCTCTTCTTCGAAAGCTGAGGCAAGGACAACTAGGGCCATGAGTGCGATAAGGACCTTCATGATTGGTTCTTGGTTTTAGAATATGAACACAAAACAAAAACAGTCAGTAGAAAATTTGCCTTAATCCAAACTCCCTCAAGAAGAAGAAGAAGAAGAAGAAATAATCAACATCGGAACGCATTAAGGAAAGGCCAGGTGTGTCGTTTAAAATGAAGAAAAATAATAACAAAAACTTGTTCGTCCATGAACTTCAAAACAGGACCTTAAACGACATTCTGTAGTAATTTTCACTCCCTAGATAATTTAAAACATTTTTTTTTAAATAAGATGAAATAAATACTGTTTACACACACATGCATAACGTATACAATCTGGCCAATCTAAAGAATATTTTTTCTTGACACCATTCTCAAGGTAAGGGCGTATATAGCAGAGTCGTGTAAAACACCTCCCTCCCTTACACCCCAAGCACACGCTATGCGATCCGATAGGACGCGATTTTCTAATAAATCGCATTTTTCATTTAATGTGAAAGGCCCAATAATTAAGATAATTTCATTCAGTTCGGCATAATGTTAGGGAAAATAAAATCATAATTTTATTTTGCGGGTAAACCCTGTACTCCAAATTTGGCTTGAAATCGCAGCTTATGATGACGTCATTACGATTTCGATTTGAATTTGCTTTTATTATTTACAAGGAGACTCAAACTAGACTGAATTTCAGTAGTCCTTCCATTATTATGAACTCTCATGGATACCATGGCTAAGATTTTGTTGGTTGGAATGTCCATATCAAATGTTTTCTACAATTATTTTGACGTTCGGATCGCAACGAAAGGCTAAGTGTGCGCCAGACTTCTTGCACTTTTTTGAACGAGCGTGATTAGACATGTTACAGGGGAAGAGGACACATATGCTCTCCATTATACCACCAAAAGCATAGTCTCCCATGGATATGTTTATAAAATGTTGTTTGAAAGAACATGTATTTTAGATGGCGTCCCAGATTTACAGCGTCGCATTCCACGGCTGAAAGATTGCGTCAAATTTGAAAATGAACACGTGACGTAATGTGCACGTCGCTAAATCCTTAATCAATAAAAAAAAATGTTTTGTAGATGTCGTGGTATGAATATTAATAAAAGAATGGACTGAATTTTGAATACGTGTCATTCATTTTAGCTAACGGAAAATTGTGCTGATGACTGGTAGGCTACTTACGACTCATTCAATCTATGGACGGTCATGCTTTTGAGATGAGAATGATCATTAGCCCAATAACAATGATTCACATTACTATCTTATAAAACAAATAATACACATAATTTTGCTTGGGCATAAGAATAGTTACACACATTTGTTAAACTAATTCGGACAAAACCTTGGCCATTTGAGAACCGTGTGCATCCCATCAATACCAATGCACTCGATGATTGTCTAATATTCAACCTCCAGACAAGAAATATATGGAAAACAAAAATTACCAATATACTTTCAGAAAATGAAAGAAGAAGTCAGGTTTACTTACTCTTGAGTTGTTGGTTGAGTCGAAAATAGGAGACAATCTAGCTGATGATGTTCTTCTGTTCTGGATGGATCTGACCAATGCATGAAACAGCTCCCTTATATACCATTTCAGGTTAACTTCGGAACCCATCATCATCATCAGCATTACTGCATCGCTGCCGGTCCAAATATGACAGAGTAGAAAATAACGATTTAATAATGACTGGCCAGCTTCAAAGTGATAACAGGAATTTACATAAAACCCTTCAAGAATGATCTCTGTGCAGTGTTCATTGACCATTACATTTTTGTAATAATAAAACCCTCATGATAAGGTTGACTCGAAAATCTGGTGTTTCAAGGATATGGTTTTTAAAGACAGTTTTAACATGGTTCTTGGGCAGTGATCATTAACCCTTGATTTTGTAATAAAAACGTCATGATAGGCATGGCTGTGCGTTATATCTTAAACGATGGAATTAAAAAAAATGGTTCATTTATCATGTTTGATGATAAACCTGAATCTAACTGACCTTTATGTTCCGGTCAAGTGTAAACGATGATTTACACAGGAAGACTCTGCTGATAATGTACTTATAACATTTTGCTTCTGTATAACAATTTTATTTTGTTTTGGAATATTAATTGTTTGTTATTGCCTGCCATAACAGATCCATCCATGACACACATGTAGACATCATCAAACTATCATTTACATCAATACAATACTCGCTCAGCTGATACATTCCATGAACACAAAACAGCTTAGACTGTTATTCTGATATTAAATCAGTGAGAGCATACATACACTATAAAAGCTGCGGTGTTAAAACTGACAACAGTTGGTGTTGTTAGAGGACCACACCCTGAGGTGTTAAAATTACACCCTAGAGATTAAACATAACACCAAAGAGTGTAAATGTAACAACAAAAGGTGTTGTAATAACACATATAGGTGCAAAACTAACACCACCAATAAAACACCGGTGTAAAATAACTGGTGTGGTCCTCTATGCACACCGGTTAACACCACAGTTTTTGTTGTGTATGAACTTGCTTTTTAGGTCTTCGTCAAATGTGAGGTGTAGGAAAATTATTCGTCTTTTTAATCTTTAAGAGTTATAAAGGAATTCAAATCAATGAAAAAATAATTATATCAGAGTAACACAAAGTGCGGTTTCAAAAGTTAACATTATATCTGTTTTGACATGTTCTGCAAAGTTTATTTTTTTACGAAATTGTAATGATTATATATTTTCGATGTCCCATTTTTTATGATTACCATCATCCTTTCATTATTTTTTTTAATGAATGTACGCAGCATTTTATGGTGTTCTGATTTTTTTTTCTTATTTTTCTTATTTGTTCGAAAAAGGGATTTTTAAAATATTTTTAACAGAAATATGAGGTTTATTATTGAGCAAATTGTTTTAACATGATTTTTTTTAAATATCCGGCGATTCCATTGTTTCTTGCAGTGGTGAACTGTTGGTCGATGTATGGGAAAGGGATTGGTTCATTTATAGAGCGTGTCTCTTAAAAGACTATTATATCAGTAAATAAAGCGACATTTCGGAAAGTGAATGACCTCTAGGATACAGGAGAGGGTTTTCGAACAACTTTCGAAACAGCAATAAAAGTCAAATACAGAAGAAAAACATTGGATAAGTAAGATATTTTGAACAAAGTCATTATGAATTATCCAATTACTACATTTGACCAGATCGTGAAGGTCATTGGTATCCCGGTCCCTTCATCAAATATGAGAAATGAGCCAAAGTTAGTTCAAATATCAGAACTGATTAAGCTGATTATGAAGTTTTGATTTTGACATTTAATGGTCAATTATCTCTGCACAAGAAACTTTTCTTGAATCTGTTTATCCAATCAAGCTCATCTTGTAGTTCTTAAAGAAAAATGAATTTAAGGTCAATGAACACTGGAACTTTAGGAAAAGTATCTGTAAATGCCTTTCACCACTTTATTGATGATGGACATTCATTATGCGGCGTCATTATTTCCTCATGTGTTACGCTATGATGGTAATGACGCCATTGCAATTATAATGATGGTGATGGTGATAATTATGTTACCAGGAACCTGAAAAGGTATATAAGGGAGTTGAACACGCTATGGTCAGCATCAGTCAGTAGGAAGGCTCCCGAAAAGTGGCTTCTTTCATCCAAGTGATATTTGTGAGTAGAGAGGTTTTGAATATTTATTGAGCTTGATGCGGACCAGAACACCTCCTTTATCTTGGTCATTGCTGCTCTAAATATACATCAAATTTCATGATTGTGGTATAATTGTAAAGAAGAAGAATCATTCTTCATTGAATCATGTGTTATGATTTATTTTATGATTTTTGTAGTGTAGGTGGACCTTTCGATCTAAAATAAAAAAAAATATAAATCTAAAATAAAAATAATAATTATTTTCACGCGACATAAATTGTTATTTTACACTTTTTTGTATGAGTCCAAATTATTTGAAAATCGTAAAGCTGAATGTCTCTGCTTTAAAATGGTATAGGTTTCAAAACCAAAAATGATTTAATCGGGTCAAGATCACACTTTTCATTGGCCAAGTACTTTAAGCAGGTTGAAAACAAGAATACTGCACTCTGATCGGTCAAACAGACCGCACACCTGACGGTTCCAGTGCTGGGTTCACAGTAAGGTCCCATTTATCACGTTGCAATCTCATCAAATTACCAGCGCTTGTTCTGAAGCCTTATCCAGCCAATCAGATCTTTGGATTTATTGCTACTCCAAATTTTTAGAAATCTCGTGTTATACCTTTGTGGAAAAAGTGTGATCTTGACCCGATTAAAAAGTACCGCATATAAAGAGCGACATTGTGAAAAAATACTGAAATTCAGCTATTTGGTGACATAGATATCTTCGATGCTCAAATCTAAAAAATGCACAATTTGCAAAATAGAACAGAGAAAGAAAATTCAGTATTGATGCACTTTTTTAGGCCTGAAATTCACTTATTTATCAAAATATTTTAAACAAAATAAATGATTAATATGACGGATAAACACTTACTCTGTCAAATTGTGCAAAGATATTTAATTTGACTGGAAGATAAAGAAGGTAAATTCTTAGAGGAAGAAGGTTTCACGAATCACGAAATTGTGCTGGGAGGAGCTACGGAAGTGCTTAAAATGTCAAGTAAGCTCCTTTCACACGATAAATTCGGCGCCCCTCCCATCAATTTGGCGGTCCCCTAATTGGAGCATCAATTTGGCGCGCCAAGTTCGGACATCAATTCGGCGTCCCCTAGTTTGAACATCAAATAGGTGATTCCGCTCATTCATAAGTTTTTTCCACCTATTTTTTTTATATCTTTCCCCTCTCCCTTTCCCCTTCTCTTTTTCTCCTTCCTTCTCCCCCTTCCCTCTTTTCCCCCTCTTCTCTTTCTATCTCATCTTCCTTTCCCAATTTTTCCCTCTTCTTTCTTTTATTATCTTCCTTTCCCGTTTCATCTCTCTCTCTTTTTCCTCTTCCTTCCTCCCCCTCTCTTTTTCTTCTTTTACCCCCCGTTATTTCTATGTTGTTGTTTTTTACCTCTTTCTTTCCCCTCTTCCTCTCTGCTTTTTGTTTTCCTTTCCTCCTCTTTCTCTTTCTTTACTCTACTTCCCCCTTTTCTCTCTTTCTTCCCCTCTTCCTCTCTTTATTTTGAGCAACGGGGGGGGGGGGGGGGCGGACGTGGCAAGGCCCCGTTGGCCCCCATGGATCTGAGCATGGTTGTCATGGTTGTATCTACTATAGGGCTAGGGTTATAAGCCCATAGTCTATTGCGCTGAAAATGGAATGGATGTATCCATTGTATCTATTGGTTTGATTTAACGTAAATCTTTAACTAATGGTATCCTAGTATCCATCTACGGCATATTAACGCTGGTCTAAAGAAATCTGCAGAACCTAGCAAAATGACCAACGGTAACAGCAAAATGATTGTGAAAAAGACGAACATCTCTGTTTGTTATCACCTATAGAGTTATCGACATTTTAACTGAAGTTTAAAATGTGCTATTACCATGATTACGATATGAATTCTATGTTTATTTCCGAACTGCCATTCTCTTCATTAAAAGAGACAATCAAGATTCTTCTTACAGCACACTCACCACAATCTAAGCAGAAACAAAACCTGGGTCATTGCTTAGTCTGAAAGCACAGTTGTCGTGAATCTAGTCTCACATATTCAGACTCTGCATAATACACTAAGAAAATTGCTGAAATCAAGGGTCTGTGCCTACAGACTAGTCATTGCTTTCTAGCTCCTCAAATTAAAACATTGACTTTTGCAATTTTGTTACACGTATTTCCAAAAACCTAGCGTTGACAAGTATTGCCCTCTTTTTAATCTCTCTCGTTCTTCTCGCCTTCTCTCTCCCTTTCTCTCTTAACCACACAATGTGTTCAAACTTCCAACATCGTCGGAATTTTCAAACGGCGTATAAAAAGACGTGAAACACGAATATAGTTATGTTCTGGTATACCATTTAATTCTATCTGTACTCACAAATAATTCGAATTCATGAATCTATTGATGATAGCTGCTATCATTGGTTACGACATTGATCGATTGATTAAGTGTCGAGGGCCGGAAGTCAGATGTCAAAGGTCATGAAGTTTACATGTTCTCTCCACCAGCAGCGCCTTCGAAAAAAAAGATGTTAGAAAAAATAACTTAGGATGAATATCTAAACGGATATATTGGCCCGCGTGAATTTATCGCATAGTCTATTTCAGCCCCCCCCCCTCCCCCAGAAAAAAAGAAAACGCTCATAAAGCTGAAAATTTCTCAAAGTGGATATTAAAAGAAAATAAAGTTATAACACTAAAGTTAGTAGTATGCACCTCCAAAACAATGAATTTTTGAACCAATACACCTTACATAATCACGTGATCTGGAATAGGTAAGTGTTCTACATACGACAGTCCGAGTGCTCGACCAAGTATGGTGTTTGCATAGAAAATAAATGCTGTAAATATTGGCCTTACCAATTATATCCTTCAAACAAAGAATCAAATCTGACACGTTACCAAATAAACATGATGCAGGGAAACGGCAATAAGTGTCGTAATCATTTAATATCATATATTTAGAGATGAGGCCCCCAAAAGGTAATGGGGAGTGATTCGCTTCGCGAGCCACGACGGATTCAAGACCACATTAAATGAATTGGAAATGCTCCTAAAAAAGACGATGTAGGCTGGATGGGCTTTGTAGAAAATTGATAGACCGGATTAAGAATTACGTCACAAGTTTCTGCATTCACGATCTGATTCAAAACTTTCCAACAGAGACTTCTTCATGTTCTGGGATGTTTATAGACCAGTTCGTAGTTACTTCATGGGCAATTTTGGTCAAATGACCTTTCATTTCTTTCATCATGATAGGCAGATTTCAAAGCAAGATATTACGTAAGCTTGCCTTACATAGCATGATGAAGAAATTGAATAGACCAGGTGACTAGAATAGCACACCAATGAACACTTAATGAAGGTATTTGTTGCATTCCTACTTTGGATGCATATCTTAGCATGTTGCACAATGTACTTGACAAACTGTGAAATACCAGTCGTTCGTGGAAGCATTGTTGTTTTTTGTGGATGTAAATGAAAACGACAATTCAAAAGAATATATGAATAATCAAGACATCAAAGTTGGTGCTTATCTCATTAGATTTTAAAGCACCATGTCACTTTAGTACAAATGACCTTCTTCTGATCATGCGTAGAATCTTTTGATCATGCGCAGAAAGGAACTACGAACTGGCTTATTGTCATGGAGGTCATCTGACAATGCCTTTTCTATATTCTGGAATCTGGCATGCTTCGTACGGCAAAATCTCCTTATTTGGAAGGTAAATGTAATAACAATTGAATTCTTATTTCACAACATACCGAGTATAATCATTAGAGGGTTTTCGGCTCCACGTAGCACAGAGGACTCAAGAACATAGTCCATTCCCCTTCATGACAAAGCACAACCCAGAAATTGGTGAATCAAAACAGCAGTTTTATAAAGCTGATCGTAAGTTATGAGCGACTTTAAGAACGACTGGTGATCCTTTCTTACGCGCTAAACCATCACCATAGAACATTTTGGTGCATACCATTTACCTCAACAAATGATCAACAGTCGTTCTTAACTTACGAACAGCTTTATGAAACATCTGCCAGGACTCTGGATCAAGGTTTCAACGCGCGTAAAACATTTCTAATAGACTCGGGCGTTAAAACTGCGTTATGATATACATGTATATATATATATATATTGTGACGGAACCGCTCGACGGCGGCGTGGGTTCGGTCCGCCGGCAGCTCGCTCTTGTCAGGATGCCTGCCGCCGGCGGGTGCGTCGCCACGTCGATTTCCAAACTTTTAGTCGTGGATCCGTTTGGCAGAGATATACTGCCGCAGTTGACACTTGCACACGCCTCGATCCTGTCAGTACCACCACCAGGCAACCTCCAGACGGCTACACTCTTTGTTATCAGCTCCAAAAGCTCACCCGACCATATGCATCTGATTCCTGTAGTTAAGCTCCTACAACCATATGCATCTGATTCCTGTAGTTAAGCTCTCTCGACCATAGGTATGGGTTTCTCTGTAGTTAAACTCCTACGACCATACCCATGGACTCTGTTAATTTCATCCGTCGTCTGCTTACGACCAGCTACTACGTCTGTTCAGTACAGCAACCACGTCTGCTCCGTACTGCAACCACGTCTGAATTCCGTACTGCAACCACGTCTGTTCAGTACACGACCACGTCTGATACCGTACTGCAACAACGTCTGTTCAGTACTGCAACCACGTCTGTTCAGTACCACGACCACGTCTGAGTCCGTACTGCAACCACCGACATCTGTTCAGTACTGCAACCACGTCTGTTCAGTACCACGACCACGTCTGAGTCCGTACTGCAACCACCGACATCTGTTCAGTACTGCAACCACGTCTGTTCAGTACCACGACCACGTCTGAGTCCGTACTGCAACCATTGACATCTGTTCAGTACTGCAACCAAGCACGTCTGATTCCGTACTGCAACCACGTCTGTTCAGTACCGCAACCTCGTCTGTTACCGTACTGCAACCAGGAACCTCTGTTCAGTACCGGAACCTACGTCTGGTTCTTCGACCATATGTATGGGTCCTTCTGCAGTCAGGCTCTCACGACCATACCCCTTGGCTCTGCTCTACTTGTAGTTTTCCCCGTTGTCTGCTCCGGACCTCCGACCGTCTGCTTCCAGACCAACCCGTCTGCTCCAGACTCCGAACCGTCCGCCTCCAGACCAACCAGACTACCAAAAGAGCAAGCCCTGGTATAGTCTCTTGCTGGCGTGCAAAAGACCCAACATACAAGGAAATCTAACCACAGTCGTCGCCTAGAATTCTAGGTTTCCCCGTGGAAAGACATGCGAACGATCATATAAATCATTTCGATCGCATCCACCAACTTTATTTATTGGATAGCGAATCCAAATCGATCTGCATACTTTACGTGCAATGCACCCCGTGGGCGCCGTATTTCAACAGATCATCGGCAAAGCCTCACGAATACACCAACTTACTGTACTTATGCGTTAATTATACAATATCTGTTATAGTTAACCTCTATTACAATCTTAAAACAGCTATAACTTTGGTCTCCAAAACCGGATATGCATGAATGACATATCAAATTAAAGCTTTCATTTAGATCAAGCTAGTGATAACCATAATAATCAGTTAAGCATCTCGAGGAAATTGTTATTCCACAAAAACGGTTCAAAACATGCATAATTTTCAATGTCCTCTCTACGTCATTATTACTGTAGAAACATGCATGTAATATCGCCAGCTACGACAAAATCATTATAAATCAACCAAAAATAATTTCCTAACACGAAATAAAACCCATTTCGTGACACAACTCCCTTATTTTTCAAAGCTCGGCCCCCGAGCGTCATTTAACAACATCAGACACTGTAGCACTGAAAGATAACTCTTAAACAATGCGGCATAAAAAATAATGTCCAAAGTACACGGTGACATGCCTTCTTATGGTGTCCTTGTATTAACAAAACAACATAATAAAGAACACGATAGGGATACTGTTCAAGACGACTCTTTTTTTTTCTTGAGTTCCTCCCTCATTCTAACAGTTCTCCTTCCTTAGTGATGTAACGCTCCGTGGTACGAACAAAGCTAGGTGACATCTGGTGGAATCTGGAATCTGTCGGTTGACTTGTTCAGGATCACCTTCTCTTCTGATCCGCCGGTTCTCATTGCCTGGATTCTCTGGAGGGGGTTGTCAGTCTGCGTCTCAGCATTCCTACTGGTGCAATCTAT
Source organism: Lytechinus variegatus (assembly GCF_018143015.1). Lineage (NCBI taxonomy): Eukaryota > Metazoa > Echinodermata > Echinoidea > Temnopleuroida > Toxopneustidae > Lytechinus > Lytechinus variegatus. Next base: position 33,426,849 of record NC_054747.1, on the reverse strand, counting down.
CTAGTCACTGGTAGGCGGAATCTCCAACACCATTTTCCTAAAAGTGTATCTCTCATCATAGTCCAGGTCCTCTGGTTCAGGGGTAGAATTCCGACCATGCCGTGGAGATACTTCTGATCTGTCAGGTTCAGGAGACTTTGGACAATCTGGAATGGATGGTTTAGGCATGTCCTTTTGTGGTGTCCTGGACCTCTGTCTTGGTGATCGGGAACGGGAGTGTCGAGTTGAACTACCACGTTCTGACCAACGTGGTGAACTAGACTCAATGCGACATAGTGACCTATTAAGAGATCGAGTCAGTCGCGGTTCCTTATCTTCCCGGTCCGGCGGCACAGGGTCTATTCGAACAAGACGGCATGTAGAATCTTCCGTCAGTTCTAAAGCATCCCAATGTTCCAGTAGATGTCCAGAAGCCATGGAACATGTGCATGCTTCATCTTGATTAGGCCTGTTGCCAAGTGTCTTGGCCGTGTAGATAGGACGTATGTCCTTGTCTTCTTCTTGCCAGTCAGCTTTCTCCCGTGAGCTCCGGTCAGTGATGGTTTCAACCAGTTGTATCTGCTCCTGAATGTCGTCAATTCTCGTCTTTGCATTGAGTTGACGGTAGTCAACACACAATCTTTGACTGCCATCTTTCTTTTTGACCAGTACGCTGTTGGATGCCCATGGGCTGGTTTCTGGCTCAATCAGGCCTTGAGCTAGTAGATTCTTTACTTGCTCGTCTATTTCTTTCCTCTGCGTCAGGGGATGTCTCCTCTGGGCTTGAGGTATTGGTTTCGCAGTACCAGTATCTATGCCATGTTGGACAAAACTGGTCTGTCCAAGATCCGAAGGTCCTGTAGATAAAACATCTGCATTCTCAACCAGCAGTTCTTTTGTCAAATCATGGCATTGGGCTGGCACTTCGTCAGTACTGCGAACAAAGAGGTCCTTCAAATGTTCTAGTATGTCTCTGTTGGTATTGGTCTCAGTTGGCTCGGCAAGGTAACACATTTCCATGCTCACTTCTTCCAGCCCTGACAATGAAGCAATGGCAGTGCCTGCCTTTATGATCCTTTGTTCCTTGGTTGGGTTGAAAACCCGAACAGGTAGTACATCTTCGTCTGCCTTCACAACAGATCTGGCGACGATGAGTCCTTTCTTGATTAGTTCTGTTGGATTTACAGGTGGTTCTACTAATCCATCACCTAGTGACACTTCTCTGCCTGTAACTCTACCTGCTAATACCATCTCGTGTCCTGGAGGAATTGAATAATCTTCTCCCGCTACTATCCTCCTGCAGAATGATTCTCCGTTACTATCTAGGCATGGAATTATGCCATAGCTGGTCCTCAATTCCATCTTTTGGCAGTCTAACACAGCATTGATTTTGACTAGGAAATCTAGCCCTAGAATGCCCTCATTCTTTAGACTAGCCACTGTAGCCATTGTAGTGACGACTATATCTCCAATCTGCACTTCCAACATTGACTTTCCTCTGATTCTCAATTGAGATCCATCTGCTTGTAGTACAACACTTGTCACTGGCAGTAATTCTGGTCTTCTGATTTCCTCTATCTGGTCAAACACTTTCTCTCCAATGAGAGTGTTGGTAGCTCCAGTGTCGACCAGTAATTTCAATTCTTGTCCATTTACTTTGCCTTGAAGGTAAAGCCCTTTTCTCTTGGTATCTAGAGTCGCTCCGACTCTGGTTTGTTCCTCTTTCTTTTGTCCTCTTTTATTTTGTTCATCTAGAGTCACTTCGACTCTTGTTTGTTCCTCTTTCTTTTGTTCTCTTTTATTTTGTTCATCTAGAGTCACTCCGACTCTTGTTTGCTCCTCTTTTTCTTGTCCTTTTGTTCCTCTTTTCTCTTGTCTATCTAGAGTCGCTTCGACTCTGATTTGTTCATCTGTTTCTTGTTCTCTTATTCCTTTCTTGTCTTGTCCATCTAGAGTTTTTCTGACTCTGATTTGTTCCTCTTTCTCTTTTATTTCGCTCATCATTTCCCTTTCGGGTACTTGAAAAGCTGCTGTTCTTCCTTTTATTTTCTTTGGATATGGGCAGTTGTTCCTCCAATGCCCCAATCCATTGCAATTGAAACATCTTTGTTCATCTTGTTCATCAATCCTTGATTTATTTGGTTCCTCTCTTTTTCTTTGTGGCTCAAAGCCATCTTTTCTTGATTCCTGATATTTGGTCCTGATTTTTGTTTCCTTTTTCTTGTCTCTTTCATCCAAGGCGTCTATGACAGCCTTTACTATCTTGTCGATAGTTGGATTTCTTGGTTGCTTTTCCTCCACTGCTGCAACCTCACACTCCTGCTCTTCCAGAGCTCGGCTGTACCTTATGGCCCGCTTCACTTCATTCCTCTGACCCTCCATTCTCAGAAAGGCCTCTGTGTTTAAAGCAGCTTCCACAGCATCATCCAATGTGCGAGGTTGAGCACGGAACAATCCCTCTCTTATTTCTGGTGTTACTATGGCATCTAGGAAATGCCCTCGGGCAAGCCGATCTTGCCCCTTTTCATCAAATTCGGGATACGCCAATCCACACAGCTCCCGTATTCTTTGTCCTAACTCCTGGAGGCTTTCCTTTGGTTGGCGACGACGTTGCCTCAACTCCGCCAGGTATACCTCAGCTTTGCCTCCTAGGCCAAACCTGTTCCTGAGCCTGTATACCAACTCGTCGTATGTCAACACCACTCCAGGTTGTTGGGTCAACAACTTCACAGCAGGGCCCCTCAGACTTGCAGCAAGAAACTGAACTGCTTCCCTTTTTGTCCATCCGTTTACTCCAGCACAGGCCTCAAAGTGATGCAAATAATCTTCGACAGGTGTACGTCCATCAAATCTGTCCGGTACCAGATGTGGTCGTCTGCCAATCATAGCATCAAAGTTTGCCATCCCCGCATCCTGAATATGTGGGGAAAACTGTGGGGGTGTAAATTGAACACCGGGTCTTGCAGTAGATGATCGTCTCATCTGCTCTCTGGGCGTTGAGCTGAATCCAGCCTGCTGTGCCCCTTCCATCTGTGAGTCATTCCTTGGTCCTCTATCCGCTTGTCCACTCACAGTTGGGGGAATATCCTGTCCACTTGATTCTGCACCGGGTGCTTGTCTTATGGACGATCTTAACTGTTCCATCATTTGGTCAATCTCTGTCATGCTCCTCTCTAAGTGCGCCATCATCTCTCCTGGCGTCGGTCGATACTGCATATTTCCTTGTTGTGCCATTGTCACTGGATCCCACTTCTGACACCACTTGTGACGGAACCGCTCGACGGCGGCGTGGGTTCGGTCCGCCGGCAGCTCGCTCTTGTCAGGATGCCTGCCGCCGGCGGGTGCGTCGCCACGTCGATTTCCAAACTTTTAGTCGTGGATCCGTTTGGCAGAGATATACTGCCGCAGTTGACACTTGCACACGCCTCGATCCTGTCAGTACCACCACCAGGCAACCTCCAGACGGCTACACTCTTTGTTATCAGCTCCAAAAGCTCACCCGACCATATGCATCTGATTCCTGTAGTTAAGCTCCTACAACCATATGCATCTGATTCCTGTAGTTAAGCTCTCTCGACCATAGGTATGGGTTTCTCTGTAGTTAAACTCCTACGACCATACCCATGGACTCTGTTAATTTCATCCGTCGTCTGCTTACGACCAGCTACTACGTCTGTTCAGTACAGCAACCACGTCTGCTCCGTACTGCAACCACGTCTGAATTCCGTACTGCAACCACGTCTGTTCAGTACACGACCACGTCTGATACCGTACTGCAACAACGTCTGTTCAGTACTGCAACCACGTCTGTTCAGTACCACGACCACGTCTGAGTCCGTACTGCAACCACCGACATCTGTTCAGTACTGCAACCACGTCTGTTCAGTACCACGACCACGTCTGAGTCCGTACTGCAACCACCGACATCTGTTCAGTACTGCAACCACGTCTGTTCAGTACCACGACCACGTCTGAGTCCGTACTGCAACCATTGACATCTGTTCAGTACTGCAACCAAGCACGTCTGATTCCGTACTGCAACCACGTCTGTTCAGTACCGCAACCTCGTCTGTTACCGTACTGCAACCAGGAACCTCTGTTCAGTACCGGAACCTACGTCTGGTTCTTCGACCATATGTATGGGTCCTTCTGCAGTCAGGCTCTCACGACCATACCCCTTGGCTCTGCTCTACTTGTAGTTTTCCCCGTTGTCTGCTCCGGACCTCCGACCGTCTGCTTCCAGACCAACCCGTCTGCTCCAGACTCCGAACCGTCCGCCTCCAGACCAACCAGACTACCAAAAGAGCAAGCCCTGGTATAGTCTCTTGCTGGCGTGCAAAAGACCCAACATACAAGGAAATCTAACCACAGTCGTCGCCTAGAATTCTAGGTTTCCCCGTGGAAAGACATGCGAACGATCATATAAATCATTTCGATCGCATCCACCAACTTTATTTATTGGATAGCGAATCCAAATCGATCTGCATACTTTACGTGCAATGCACCCCGTGGGCGCCGTATTTCAACAGATCATCGGCAAAGCCTCACGAATACACCAACTTACTGTACTTATGCGTTAATTATACAATATCTGTTATAGTTAACCTCTATTACAATCTTAAAACAGCTATAACTTTGGTCTCCAAAACCGGATATGCATGAATGACATATCAAATTAAAGCTTTCATTTAGATCAAGCTAGTGATAACCATAATAATCAGTTAAGCATCTCCAGGAAATTGTTATTCCACAAAAACGGTTCAAAACATGCATAATTTTCAATGTCCTCTCTACGTCATTATTACTGTAGAAACATGCATGTAATATCGCCAGCTACGACAAAATCATTATAAATCAACCAAAGATAATTTCCTAACACGAAATAAAACCCATTTCGTGACAATATATATATTAGAAAATATAGAAAACAAAGATGGAAACTTTAGGGTCGAATGTATGTTTACTCCCAGTGGATATGATATATATATCTGACATTATATATCTAAAAAGGGTACCTCGATATGCTCATTTTAGAGATAAATCAACACTTATGGAGACATCTACTGACGGGATCAAACACCTAAAACAGTAAAATAGCCCTATTTTCCGCTTGTCAAAACAATTGCAAAGTCAGGAAAGTCTTTGACATTTCTTTCCAATTTGTGAAAAGGTAAGATCAGTAGTTGCCATTGCTCTATGAGGGTAAGATGGTCTATTATATTCATAAACCCTTTTTCAATCTGCTATAAAGCAGAAAATGGATGGGTTGAAGGAATATTTTTGCTTTCTTGTTGTATTTTGGCTTGTGACGCCCAAATGCAATTTTTCGTCAGCTCCGAAAAATATGGACGAAACTGATATTCCCTTCATTCAATTTTCGACAAAGTCCTCCCAGCAGCTATTTGTCGTTTGGATGTATTTTAAACACGTTTTCTGGATTATTAAATCCGTCGTGCGTTCCGGATCGAAAACTCTCTATTAATTAGTTCCTTACCTCCGCAGAAAGCAAACTTGCCGGTACGACGAGCGCAATAGCAGGTTTGTTCGGCACTGAATTGAACGTCACAGGCTGTAAAGTGATAAGAAAATACGACAGAATCACTTAACAGCTCCCTGATAACCATTTAAAGAACTGAAATTAACACTTCACCCCACAACCGTAGAGTTTCGTTGGGAACAGATTCGATAAAACTAGATTAATCCATGTTTCATTACAAATAAAGGTTTAGAATTTGGTCTTTGTACGTATACGAATAAAGATACTTACTTTCATCCGTACATGTATATAAGCTTAAGGAAGGCCGGGGTGAACTAATCCTTACAATATTTTACAAACATGATAAAGGAATTTCCATAGGATAAACATTCATAACCGTACTATTCTTATAAATTGTAATTTTTGTTAAAATATAATTAATAACTTTGCGACAATTTGCGGGTATGAAGCACAAACTGATCAACCTCAGCTAGGAAAAGTTACTTAGATTTGTATTTTGAAATATCACAGAAGATGTCATTTTATGATTGACTCAGTAACTGACCATAAAAAGAATTGAAAATTAGAAATGAAAACTATTTTGTATAAGTTTCTTTTAATTGAAAACAATATACTCTACAGGAACTTTAAAATGTAATGAAATTCAGTGCCTTGTTGTATAAGTGGTACCTAATATTTAGAAAAAAGAGGTACTTAAAATTGCTTGTGCCAAAGATGCCAAAGGGCTCAGAACACATACAAGCTGATATTTTCGATAGAGGAATGAAGTTTGAAAAAACGATGAAGTACACGTATTATTTGTTTTATTTTTTACGTCAAGAGAGGGTGATTTTTTCGTACATTTCATCTTCATATTTCCATTCATTCTTTATAACTGATTCCCTTACCATGAGGGCACCCATCTGGCCATGCCAATTAACAACCTGACTTTAAAAAAGAGAAATTTACCTTTGTATTTCCTCATGGCCTTTCCCCTCTTCTCAGCCATGAAGTAATCTTGGAGTACTGGATCTCTCTTGATGAAAGCAACATCAGCTTCCATCTCCTCTTCTTCGAAAGCTGAGGCAAGGACAACTAGGGCCATGAGTGCGATAAGGACCTTCATGATTGGTTCTTGGTGGTTAAAGATGAACATTGGAAAAACGATTTTATGTAAAAATTAGATAATAATGGCAGAGGTAAAATGGCAAATCGAAATTAGTATAAAAGATAAATGAAAAAAAAAATCTTTGATCAATATCTTGAAATTATTGAAGATTTGTCGACACTTTTGAAAGTATTTTATAATGTCTTGATCCTAAATTATCAAGACTATGGAAATAAATTCTATACACGTATGAATATTATAGGAATAAGTTCATTTTGAATGAATTAATATTTTATCGCTATTGACGAATAAAAAATCTCAAACTCGCTCGTAGCGTAAGATAAGCTTTATGAAACAATCGGATTGCAGTCCTCGACTGCAATTATTGAAGATTTGTCGACACTTTTGAAAGTATTTTAAATTGTCTTGATACTAAATTATCAACAGTATTGCTAAGACTATGAAATAAATTCTATACACGTATGAATATTATAGGAATAAATTCATTTTGAATGAATTAATATTTTATCGCTATTGACGAATAAAAAATCTCAAAGTCGCTCTTAGCGGAAGATAAGCTTTATGAAAAAATCTGATTGCAGTCCTCGACTAACCTAGCTATCTTTGGTCCTATCATGGATCAAACATGGTCCTACATTTTTTTGTTTTTTTTACCTTGAGTTGTTTGTCGAGTCGAAGAGGAAATGATGAAATCTGACCGGTGTTCTCTTCTGGTTCTGGTTGCTCTGATCATAACTTGATACCGCTCCCTTTATATACCATTTCAGGAGACATTTACCACTATAGCCAGCACCTACACAGCCATCATAATCGTGATGATTATCATCATCATCATCATGAGCATGAATGCATCATTTGAACCAATAACAATTTTGATAAAATGTGTTGGTATAACGATTAATTGATGATTCTCATGTGACGAAATTTTGGTAAGGTTTAAGTAGCAAATCCAAATATATTAGGCATAATGGCCTATACCCTCCAGCGGGGCGAATAGGCTGATTAATTCATGATGACCCCCTTTCTCGTGGTAAGAGCGCACGATTTTTTTTTTATTTGGTCATGGACTTATTATCTTAGTTATTTACTCCATGGTTCAGAAAAATATTTGTGAAGACTACTTAAAATAATACTACTATGTTTTTTTACGTTTCCATTTTCTTTGTAAACTAATACAATTAATGATAATAACAACAATAATAATAATAATAAAAATAAGTATAATTACGATAATAATAAAAGTACTAATGATAGTGGGAATATGTATAGCGCCACCTATCTAAAACAATCCATTCCGAGGCCCAATGTTATTATCATTGTTACTCTTATTATTGCCCCGTTCTTAGCTCGAGCTGCCTTCCAGCGTTCGCGCGTTCAAGGAATTAAACCTGCTGGTAACCATTCACCTCCCCTGTGTCGAATGAAGCACAGTGTGGATAAATGTCTTACTAGAGGAAAACACGCCATGACGAGGATTGAAACGCACGACCTTTCTATTTGAAAGGCGAGGGTCAGAACCACTGGACCACGACGCGGCAAAACCATTTACATGATTTAAGGATATATTTAGGAAAATATTCTAACGAGTGTTTTGTCTGTATATTCTGTCATTTTTTTCCAACCATCTTTCTTTGAATACTGCTTCGTCTAATTCATTATATACCTTATTTTTCGAAGGGTGTATGTTTTTCCATTAGCAAAATTACTTTTACGGGAAAATATAATGATAAGACATGCATTGTCATGATCATGTATTAAGCGCATTTGACCATACATTCTCTATGTTCTTGAAAGCATCATACGAAATGGAAGGGAAACAACAATGTTATTGTTTATAATCATCACCTTCAATCACAGCTTATTCTCACTTTCATTGTAAAAAAGTTTGTGTTGGAGTTGGTGTTATTCATAATTTCTGAAACAATTGCGTATCCTATCCATCATGTATGTCATCCTTCTTTAAAGGGAGATTCAATCCAAAGTAGAAATTAGTTTGCAAAAAACAAAGAAAAAAACCCCCAAAGAAATCAGAAAAGAGCACCCCAAGAGTTTTACAAGAAAAAAAAGGAAGCAAAAAAAAAAGAAAAAAGAAAGAAAATAAAAAATGCAAAGGAAAATTGGTTAAAAAGAAATATAGCGTTTCTGAATATGAAAATTATCCAATTTTGCACTGTTTCTTTATTATGCCGATACTCATTCCGCCTATTTACATCTTTTAAACTTATGGGGAGGAAGACCTGTGGGTTATGGCTATTAAGTTAGCCTTTTCCATACCCAGGCAGCCTCTCCAACTCTCAACCAGGTCTTATTTTCTCTATCATGTACAAGTTTGATTGAATGCCAAATAAAATAATAATAATAATAATAATAATAATGTTTCACTGATCCTTGCTATATTTGTCGAAGGGTTGGACATAGCGTGAATTAAAAAAATCATCATTTATTTTCGTCACAATCATTTTTAATAGTCAGCAGTTTCGTTATACCTATTGTGTTAACATTTTAATTTCCTAAGGAATAAATGATGCATTCATGCTCCTGATGATGATGGTAATATCAGTCGTCCATATAACATCATGCCTTCATATTCTGTTTACATTGTTAGTTCAAAGGGGACAAATGATGCATTCATGCTCATGATGATGATGATAATCATCACGATTATGATGGTTGTGTATGTGCTATAGATTTAAACATCTTCTGAATTGGTATATAAAGGGAACGGTACCAAGCCATGATCAGAGCAAGCAGAACCAGAGGATAAAACCACTCAGATATCATTTTTCACTCTTCAACTCCACACACAACTTAAGGTAAGACAAAATAATAGTCTATACGACATTCATTTCTAAAGCGCTCAATACAATGTTTCTAAACGTTGCATATTATCTTACTGTAATCAATCATGTAAGTGTGGCTACCCTAATTAGGCCTTCGGTGATTCAAGGATTTTTTTTCTATCGACCAAGTAGTTATTGGTGGGGAAGTGTAAATGCAGAAAAAATCTTTGTAAAGAAATTCCATATCAATTTGCATCTCGGTCCTAAATGTTACATAAAACATACAAATAGAAAAATCACATTAACGAGACATTTCTGTGGGGGAATAATGAATATAGGGCTTTTGGTGATTTTCTTTTCTAAAGGAATATTTTAACATCTCCTATGGAACTAACTTGTATATAAAGTTAATTAACTAATTGTCCTATTTTTACCTTTAACCACCAAGAACCAATCATGAAGGTCCTTATCGCACTCATGGCCCTAGTTGTCCTTGCCTCAGCTTTCGAAGAAGAGGAGATGGAAGCTGATGTTGCTTTCATCAAGAGAGATCCAGTACTCCAAGATTACTTCATGGCTGAGAAGAGGGGAAAGGCAATGAGGAAATACAAAGGTAACATTTCTTCCATTTTTTTTTTTTAGTAAAGTTGTGACATACCCTTCACTTCAAAAAAAAAAGAATCAACTGATCCTTACTGTAGCTTTAATCTTAGTCCTGTGTCGAAATATCTACTTGTGGGCAATGTGAGCCGTGAGGCAAAATTAATTACAATAAAACTCAATACAATCAATTAAGGAACGACCTATTTTAATATTCAGTACTACTAATTCAACAAGACACTGCATAACATTACATTATGAAATTCTTGTAGAATGGACTAAATTCAATGTAAAGAAGCATGAAACGTAAATGTTGTTTTCATTTCAGATGTTTTAATTCTTTGGTAAAATCAGAAAATTACATCTTTTGTGATATTTGAATTAAAAAGTTAAAAAAGCAGTCGCAAAGTTTCCAGACTAATAAATTATAAAAAATATGACAATTCATGAACACAGTACAAATATGAATGTTTATTCAGACATTCCTTTAAAGAATGTAAAGACTGGTTTACTCCGGATGTTCTTTCATGTATGCTGTGGTATGCGGATGAAAGTAAACATTTTTTTTCTTCCTAAGCGTACAAATATATCTCGAAATGTAAACCATGATTTGTCATCAAGCACGAATCTAGTTGTATCGAATATGTATGGTTGTGGGATGAAGTATCTAATAATATCAGGGGTTATCAAGGAGATGTTAACTGATTTTGTTCTATTTTCTTATCTTTGTTAAGCCTGTGATGTTCAATTCAGTGCCGAACAAACCTGCTATTGTGCCCGTCGTACCGGCAAGTTTGCTTTCTGCGGAGGTAAGGAACCAATAATAGAGTTTTCGCTCCCCACGATGTATTCAAGAAACCAGAAAACGTTGAAATTAAGCGGAGGTCTCGTCCTGGACTTTGGACAAACGATATAATAGCAGTTTGTCACAAGGCCCCAAAACTTAGGACGAAACTGCTGTTCCGCTTTATTAATTTTCTACAATGAACCTCCAACATTTCGTTGTTATTTGACTGTTATTCCCTATACATTTACTGCGTCCTTAACTCCGTCGCGCTCCACGGAGTGAAAACTCTCCATATCCTTTTGGAACGCATCTCTTAATAAATGATATTAAACGATTATCACACCTATTGATTTATCCCTGCATCTGAACAATAATACAAAAAAAAGAGGAATCACTAATGAATAATTTCGTTCATACTGCTTAAATTGGTGGAACGGGTATTTACGGAAGATGACGAAAAAAGAACAAACGGAGTATTCTGCAGGCATGGACCTTTGCTTTGCATACATTGACCAACATGACCAATGCAGAGTCTTCAGGAGCAAGACAAGATTTACTAATTAATTGTGGCTAACAGGCACAGCACAAAGTTTACATCGTTAATAAATGATGCATTTAAAAATCGCTGACACCATACGTTATGTTCTAACATTCGGACTGTCGTATGTAGAACAGTGGTGTTTTCGAGACCACGCAATTGGTCGAAATTATGTTATGAGGTACGTGCACTGGTTCAAAAACTTACTTTTTAAAGATAAATTTGCATACCACTACTTTGCATACCACTGTTGTACATATGGCTGTTTTATGTAAAGCAAGGGATTATTTTTAGTGATATCCCTTTTCCATAAACCATCAGCGTTATGTGTATTTTCTCTTTTTTATTTCATTTCAAATCGTTTTTGTTGGCTGGGATGGACAACGTGATAAATAAGATTTAGATTGAAATACACGTATGATCATGATTCCCTACTGATTTTTTTCTTATCTATTTTTTTCCGAAGGCGCTGCTGGTGGCGAGAACATGTAAACCTCACGACCTCTGACATCTCATCTCTGGCCCTCGAGACTTAATCGATAGATCCATGTCCAAACCAATGATAGCAGCTATCATCAATAAATTCATGAATTGAAAATATTTTTCAGTATAGATATGAATAAATGGTATACCAGAACATAAGTCTATTTGTGTTTCATTTCTTTTGCATGCCGTTTAAACAATCCGACGATGTTGGAAGAGTGAACACATCGTGTGGTTAGGAAAATGGTAAAGAGGGAAAGAGATAGATAGAGAGAAAGAGAGAGAGAGAGAGAGAGAGAGAGAGGGTATTATTGAGGTGTGAAATACCACCGACATTTTTCTGGAGGTGATGCATATGTTATATACCATTCAAAACAGCCCCGGTGAGCCTTTATTTTGGAGCCAGCCAAACCCCCTTTTTTTCTCTTGTCAAAATTTCCCTGACCAAAATTAACTATTTTTTTTGGAAGACCCTTTTTTCCGTCCAAACCAGCAACCCTCTTCAAACTTGGTTCCAAGACCCTTCAGGAGACAGAGAGAGACTCAGAGGGGGAGGGGGGAGGTGTTAATAATGTTCAGAAAAAGAATATCATAGTTCACCCTCTTCTTTCCTTTTCTTTCCTATTTTTTTTTTCTCTTGGTCGTGAACAGTTTCGGGGGGGGGGAGGGAGAGCCCCACCCCCCAACTGCTCGCCATCGACATGTACTACAAGACACCCTCCTTTTACTCTACATTTATATACACATGTAAGTAAACTCAAAATGAAATTTAAAAAATCTGTAATGAAAGAAAGTTCACGAATTCTAACCCTAAGTGCTTTGTCGGTTACACTTCGTAATTCCGAAGCTTCGTAATTCCGAAGGTTCTTTATTCCGAAGGTTCGTAATTCCGAAACACGTAAATTGCCTATACCTCGATGTTCGTTAATCCGAAAACGAAAAAGGGTTCGTTAATCCGAACATTTGTGGCGTAATTCCGACGATTCGTTATTCCGAAGGTTCGATAATCCGAAAACGAAATAAGGTTCGTTGTTCCGAAGGTTCGTTAATCCGAAAACGAAATAAGGTTCGTTGTTCCGAAGGTTCGTTAATCCGAAAACGAAAAAAGGTTCGTTATTCCGAAGGTTCGTTGATCCGAAAACGAAATAAGGTTCGTTTTTCCGAAGGTTCGTTAATCCGAAAACGAAATAAGGTTCGTTAATCCGAAAACAAAATAAGGTTCGTTTTTCCGAAGGTTCGTTAATCCGAAAACGAAATAAGGTTCGTTAATCCGAAAAATGAAAACCGGGAAAGCAGAGGCAGAGGCAAGGGGAGGGGGGCGGGGGACACTGTTGCCGTTCAATTATCATATGAGGATGGGAAGGCAAGGGCGGCCGAACGAATTTTCGTTGGGGGTAAAGCCAAAAAATGAAACTCATACGTCAAAATTGGGACTGTGGTGATATTTTCACCTTAAGATTATCATCTGCTTGAAGTCATTGTCTGTTTGATAGTGATTAAGTAGAGAATAACTTTTTTGAAGTGACTTCTTATTATGGCAAAATGTATATTTAGGCTTTATTTTTCGGGAGAGAGTCGAGCGAGCGGCTTGGTAAAACAAATTCAAAGGTGAAGTTGTATAACGTTTTTTGTGGTCAGTTATTCTTAAAATGGCATTATTGCAAGGTGTTGCGAGCGTGAATCACAAGCTAAACTTTAGGTTATTTCAATAAAAAATGAAAATTAGTTTTTAAAAATCCGAGCAGATTTCTGCTGTCATTAAAAAGATGTGCATCTAACTAAAGAATTAACACGAGCGCAAAACGCGAGCTTAAACATACTGACCAGAAAAGGAACCTGTTAAAGAAAGCATTTAGTGACCTCTTTAGGATGCATATTTCACCAATCGAATGAGAGTGCGAAGCGCAAGCTGAAATTTTTCAATATTCCAGCCTGAAAACTTAACTTAACTTGTATACTTTAAAAAGAGTATTTTATTTCGAAAAAAACATGAAAAACGGCATATTTATATTTAAAAAAGGAACTTTCCCATTTTGGAAAATATCAATTCCCCTGTTTTTCATTTTTGATGCCCCCTGCCTCCCTCCCGGCAGATCCAACTTTCGTCAAATAGAGGGGGGGGGGGGGCAATTTGTTTTAGCCATATTTTCCTTGATCGGCAGTTTAAAGTTGATTTTTTTTGTTTCTTTGAAAGGGTAGTCCTAACAGTCAATAATTAGCTTTATCCTTATAAAATAAAGTAAATAACATGATAAACCCTTTTTAAATAATGCGAGCGCGAGCTATATATTTTTGTTAATATGATGGGCAATATGTTTGTGATCTTCAAAGCGAGATGCCTATGTATAAATTTTAATAACTGCTAGCAAGAAGCGCGAACAGAATTTTTAAATATATAAGCTCTGACCTGATCTAAAGGGGACATTTTAAGAACTTTTTGCAGTTAGCCATGAAGACGATGCGTGTTTTAGCCAATGGCGGCGGAACGTTTTTTTTTTTGGGGGGGGGGGCAAGTAAAAAAAAAGGGGCCAATAGGGGCAATTTGGTGCAAACGGATATTTTCACCATTAGATTAGCATCTGTGTAAAGAGGTTGTGTGTTTTTGTAGTAACTAAATTGAGCACAATTTTTTAAGTGATCACTAAACATGCTAAAGTTATATATTTACGTTTCATTTCTGCGAGCGTAGAGAGCAAGCAGTTTGGGGGAAAAAGTCAAATCTGAAGATGTAAAATTCACCTTTTTGGTCAATACTGTTAAAAGGGCATCCTTGTGAGATGTTGCGAGCGAATCACGTGCTAAAACTTTTGGAAATTTCATGTGGGCCTAGAATGATGATATTGGTATAGATATCATTTACCCAGGGAAGCCACTTCAGTTCTGAAAACTATTCTCCCAGCTATTATTATTTTTTTTACAAGAATGCTATAGAATGTCCAGTTTTCAGGTTGGAAAATCGGAAAAATTTGGCTCACGTTTCTCGCTCGCATCAAGTATTGTTTATTGAGGAACTCATTCTATTCCTGGTTACAAAAAAGAAGTATGAAATGTCCAGTTTTCAGGTTGGAATATCACAAATTTTAAGCTTGCGGTTCGCGCTCTCATTATTTAGTTCGTGAGATATATATTCTATTCATGAGTCACTAAATGCAGTCCTTAAAAGATTACTTTCTGAAGCCTGTTGCATAAAACTTTTTACCTGAGAAAACTCTGGTAAAAACTGAAAACTAAGGTTAGTCTGATTTCCGCCAATTACTTTAGCACAGGGCATAAACTCCTGTAAAAACAACCTGAGTTTTCTCAGGTAAAAAGTTTCATGCAACGGGCCCCAGGTCAGTATATAAACAAATTACAACTCGCCCTCGCATTAATTCTTTTTCATTTTAGAAAGATACACATCTTTCTCACGATTACAAAAAATGCTCCGAATGCTCACTTCACGTCTTGTTACATGAAATGTCTACTAGTTTCAGCTTGCGATTCGCGCTTTCAACATCTCACAAGGATCATTATTAGTATTATTTTTATTTTTATTACCAGCAGAAGCTGTTATTAAAAATGACATCCCCTCCAATACAAATCCTATTATCTAGAGGTTGCTCGCACTCTTCCAACACACTTGATCCCCTGCATCTTTAATTAAACCATTTGCTTATAGGCAGCAATTGCTCAGATAAAATCGAAATTAGCCTATGCTTGATCAGGGCGCCATTCTTAATGAAATACATGCTTTGGCCCCAACACACATCATCGATCGTTATATATCATTGCATAATATCGTGTAATCTTGTAGTGACAACATCGTTTTTGTTACCAAAATGAATTATTTTCATTTTCGGAAATACGAACCTTATTTAATTTTCGGATTAACGAACCTTATTTCGTTTTCGGATTAACGAACCTTATTTCGTTTTCGGATTAACGAACCTTCGGAATTACGAACCTTATTTCGTTTTCGGATTAACGAACCTTCGGAATTACGAACCTTATTTCGTTTTCGGATTAACGAACCTTCGGAATTACGAACCTTATTTCGTTTTCGGATTAACGAACCTTCGGAATTACGAACCTTATTTCGTTTTCGGATTAACGAACCTTCGGAACAACGAACCTTATTTCGTTTTCGGATTAACGAACCTTCGGAATTACGAACCTTCGGAAATACGAACCTTCGGAATAACCGAACCTTCGGAATTACGAAGCTTCGGAATTACGAATGTATGCGGCTTTGTCAAGTGATCTATTTGATATTAGTCAAGATTTTGAAAATGCGTCATGACCAAAACAGAAAAGCATGCACCCTCTCAGGTCCTGGATGTGGACGCACCGGACAGAGGATAGCTTGTTACGTAACAAAGAAAAAATAAGAACGAAGAGAAAGTGTGTGTGTGTGTGTGTGTGTGTGTGAGAGAGAGAGAGAGAGAGGGGAGGGGGAGTAGAGATAAGGACAAAAAGATAAGACAAGGAAGGGGGAGGGAATGAGAAAGAACACGATAAAAGATTAGAAAAAAGAGGCGAAAAACTTTGTAAAATGTTGAAAAAGAACATAAAGGGAAGCCTTGGGAAGGAGAAAGAATTTTTCTTTGCTTCATTACAAGCTTCCCTCTGTCTCGTCGGTCCACCCCCGGGAGCTACTTTAGAGAGTGCGCGCTTTACTTATTCATACTTTTTTAATGAATGATTCTGTCAATGCTATCTGCGAATTCTTTTTCTTTCTGTGAAATCATTTATTCTTAGCACTGTAAATTAAACACCTCTTCAGATTACAATAAAAAAAGAAGAATTGCCATAAAATGAATTCCTCTTCATAGTAAACTTTTGAGGTGCTGGATTGTTCGTTTTTTTCCCAGGCTTTCTAAATAATACAGTGACGCATAATCTATATGAGGGGCACGTGCCCCCGCCCCTCCCCAAAAAATAAAACGGGAAAGGGAGAAAAAGAGAGAGAGAAAGAAAGAGAAACGAAGTAGGAAAGAAGAACTTATTCATTATGATTTTATATCATAATTATGTTACTTTACATTACATAACAAACATTTTCATCATAACTTTATGAAACATAATTTTCTCAGGGCATATGTCTTCACTGTTCTTTGCATTGTGCTTGCATTTAATGAGATACATAAACCTTGTTGGACTATAACCACCCGTAGTGACATGTGCTTCTTTTTCATGACTACTTAAAGTGATTGCCCCATGTTAAGGTCTTAATATAAAACATTTCCTGTCTGTGATTATGTATGCATTAGTCCATGAATACGGATCACTCCTTGAGTGTCCCTTTTTTTCTGATGTGAATATCAAAAATTTTAAGCTCGCGCTCGCACCACTTGATAAGTGAAATATGTGTGGTCTTTAACATTCCTACAAACAATCCTTAAAATGCCCCGCTTCAGGTCTGAATTATCTAAGTTTTCAGTTCATGATTACTATGACTACAAGTGCTTAATGTGTTTAGATGTAAGTCTTACAAAATCAACAAGCGCTTGGCAATCGCATAAGATGACTATTGTTAAAGGACAAATCCACCCCAATAAAACCTTGATTTGAATAGAAAGAGAATAATTCAGCAAGCATAACACTAAAAATGTCATAAAAATCGGATGTAAAATAAGAAAGTTATGGCATTTTAAAGTTTCGCTTATTTTCAACAAAATAGTTATATGAACGAGCCAGTTACATCCAAATGAGAGAGTTGATGACATCACTCACTCACTATTTCTTTTGTATTTTATTATATGAAATATGAAATATCTTTATTTTCTCGTCATTGTCATGTGAAATGAACTTTTATTCCTCCCTGAACACAAGGAATTCCATTATTTTAACATTTTGTGCTTCAGGCAAGAAGGTCCTAATCGTCAAATTCGTAAAAAAATGAAATATTGTATAATTCAAACAATAAAAAACAAAATAAATAGTGAATGAGTGACATCATCGATTCTCTCATTTGGATGTAACTGGCTCGTTCATATAACTATTTGGTTGAAAATAAGCGAAACTTTGAAATGTCATAACTTTATTATTTTACATCCGATTTTGATGAAATTTTCAGCATTGTGCTTCTCTGATTTTTGTCTATTGATTCAAATCATCATTTTTATGAGGTGGACTTGACCTTTAAGTATGTATACTCTTCATGGATTCCTAAAATATACTCCTTAAAATCTCCTTGTTTGCCGTCAATATATACAAAAATTTAAGCACGCCCTTCGCGCTCGCATTGTTTACCGAGACAGGTTCGTATCATGATTACAAAAAAATGATTATAATATCACTTTTTAGGTCTGAATATCAAAATTTTCTGCACGCGCTTCGTGCTCGCATTATTTGATTAGTGACATAAGACATATCCAACGTCTGCGTGGCAACTGAGTGCGTTTCGCGCGCTCACGAAGTGACTTGAAATTCTTGCTGGTGCCCCCCTCCCCGGCCGTGAAGAACGATACGCCACTGGTAGTAACAACAGGCATTCATGATGCAAAGTACAAAGAAACAAAGCAAATGCATAGTGATCATAATATAGAATAGGTTACATAATGTAAAAAAATGCACGCACTCTCCCTCACACACATATCCACCCACAAACAAAATAACTCCTTAAATTGGAAGGTGATGACATTGTGTTTCATAACCATGTTGTCCAGATTAAGAAAATGCAAAGACTGTACATACGCTGGGATGAGAGTAAGGCAACCAGCACACATAGCTTCAGAGTCAATGATCTCAGATTAAGCAACCTCCTAGAAGAGCGCTTCTCAACTTTTTTGTTTTACCGTGTGACAACTTTGACTCTCAGATTTTTTTTTCGAGGCCCAGCAACCAAAATGTTGAGAAAATGATAATTTCATGAAATTATGTTTCGTGAAATTTGAACACAAATCTCTGAAGCACATTCGAATTAAACAATTTGAGATCTAATCTACATTTGCAAATGTCCGGTAAGCAAGTAAATGTTATAGACGAGAATTAACTACATACAAAATGCATGCACACGAGGTTTACATCAGAGTTAGATCGAAACCATCAAAACTTAGTGCGCATGTGCATATTTTGTAACATGCATGATACCTAGGTGTGTTTTCGTTTTGTTTGGCCAACGTAGACCGATCGGACGTAAATGTTCTGACAGGTCTGTGAAATACACTTCTAGTCTATAGCTCTTCCCCATATTTTTGTTCTCCCTCTGAAGCCGATCGCGGCCCACCTGAGAGAGCTTCGCGGCCCATTGGTTGAGAAGCGCTGTCCTAGAAGATAGATTACGAAGATAGTTGGAGATACATCTCACACTTCCTTTTATCTCGATTGTGGAGGTCTTTTGTTGGAAACATCTCTTATAAATCGAATAAGAACTGGGTGATTTCCGATGTCATATATTATTTGAAAGGACGACAGAGCACTCTTGGCCTGTTAATAATGACACAGTAGCCTGATCCCATCCATCAAATAAAGGTTCACCCAAGAAATTTAACGCATGTTTAACTTCAGGCTAAACGCAATATAAGTTATTTTTTGTTGCAGAATGCTTTCCATTTGCTTATAGAAGCACCATACTGTCTTTTTTAGTAGAAGGACCACAATGCTGAAATGAGAGTCAATGTTCGTACTTTCTCATTTAATGCATAGGACATAGCCTGAAACATAAAATGATCAAGACAATGGTTAAGAGGGTGAGGCTCATGTGTAAACTTTGTTTGTACAATGATGGTAATAGTAATAAAAATTATCATTAAAATAATTAATAACTATGGTATAATTTTCATCGGCGTAAAAGTGGAGAGTGAAATAATAGATCACCCAGCCCCTCTTCAAACATTATTTAGCCGCTCAGATTGACGCCAGTGATTATTTCAGTTTACGATATCATTATTCTCGCCAAAATCATAAAATTGCCTTTAAATTAATATTTATTCATTTTCCGATCAGAAAGCGCAATACAATCAAAGTAACAAGACACAGTCAAATGTTGTTGTTGTTAATTAAAAAAATGCTTGATCGAAATATTGCCAGATTCAACATGTTTGGTCCCCTTATTTATTTGCCTCCTTACGCCAATGACAGAAAGTTGTTCGATCAACTGGTAACAGACAGAAATACATTTTTATTACTCATATCATTGTAAAATGTTGTAATTGCTATAACTACGTCACAGAGGGGGCATGGTAAGCTCCAATGCACATAATGATTTTTCATGTCAAAGGTTATACTCAGAATTATATTTTGTCATAATTATGAAGAATGCTTTAAAAATATGATATCATGACTATGTCATTTTTTCCCGTAACCTCCCTAATGATTTATTATCTCAATATTATGGCGATATTATCTCATTTGGCCCTACTTCTTTTAACCGATGTTTCACTGATCCGATCTATATTTGTCAATGTTTCCCCTTCGCACATTTGGCTCGTTATTTTGCAGGAAGAGATTATGATACTAAATGAATGGTAAATTAACCTTTGACAGCGCGTGAATTAAACAAATCACCATCGGACCACAATCGCGAAAAGTCATTAGGTTTTGTTATACTTACATATTTTGTTAACATGTTTATATCCTAAAGAATAAATGATGCATTCATGCTCCTGATGATGATGATAATGTCAGTCATCAATATATCATTATGCCTACATTATTTGTTTACATGGAACAATGATGCATTCATGCTCATGATGATGATGATGGTAAAATCAGTCATCAACATAATCATCATGCCTACGTGTCTTTTGTGTGTTTACATTATTAGTTTTAAGGGGACAAATGATGCATTCATGCTCATGATGATGATGATAATCATCACGATTATGATGGTTGTGTATGTGCTAATTATAGATTTAAACATCTTCTGAATTGGTATATAAAGGGAACGGTACCAAGCCATGATCAGAGCAAGCAGAACCAGAGGATAAAACCACTCAGATTTCATCTTTCACTCTTCAACTCCACACACAACTCAAGGTAAGACAAAATAATAGTCTATACGACATTCATTTCTAAAGCGCTCAATACAATTTTTCTAAACGTTGCATATTATCTTACTGTACTCAATCATGTCAGTGTGGCTACCCTAATTAGGCCTACGGCGATTCAAGGAATTGTTATATCTACCAGGTAATTATTGGTGGGGAATTGCAAATACAGAAAAAATTCTTTGTAAAGAAATTCCATATCAATTTGCATCTCGGTCCTAAATGTTACAAAACACATACAAAGAGAAAAAGCACATTAACGAGACAATTCTGTGGGGGAATAATGAATATGGGGCTTTTGGTGATTTTCTTTTCTAAAGGAATATTTCATCATCATCTCCTATGGAACTAACTTGTATAAAAAGTTAATTGACTGTTTGTTCTATTTTCACTTTTAACCACCAAGAACCAATCATGAAGGTCCTTATCGCACTCATGGCCCTAGTTGTCCTTGCCTCAGCTTTCGAAGAAGAGGAGATGGAAGCTGATGTTGCTTTCATCAAGAGAGATCCAGTACTCCAAGATTACTTCATGGCTGAGAAGAGGGGAAAGGCAATGAGGAAATACAAAGGTAATATTTCTTCCCTTTTTCTTTTTAGTAAAGTTGTCAATTGGCATAGTCATGGTATGAGAATCAGTCACAAATAATGAGTGAAAATATGGAGATGAAACGAAAATGTCACATACCCTTCCCTTCCAAAGAAAAAGAAAAAAAAAAGAATCAACTGATCCTTACTGTAGCTTAAATTTTAGTCCTGTGTCGAAATATTTAATTGTACGCAATGTGAACTGTGTGGCATAATTAATTATGATAAAACTCAATACAATCAATTATGTGACAACCTATTTTAATTTTAAGTACTACTAATTCAACAAGATACTGCATAACAATATATTATGAAATTCTTGTAGAAATGACTAAATTCAATGTTAAGAAGCATGAAACGTAACTGTTGTTTTCAGATGTTTTAATTCTTTGTTAAATCAGAAAATTACGTCTTTTGTGATATTTGAATTAAGAAGTTAAGAAAAAAACTCGTAAATTTTCTAGACTTATAAATTATACAAAAATATGACAATTCACGAAAACAGTGCGACTATGAACGTATATTAAGACAATCCTTAAAAATGTAAGGATTAGTTTACCCCGGACGTTCTTTCATGAATGCTGTGGCATGCGGATGAAAATAAACATCATTTTTTTTTTCTTCGCAAGCGTACAAACAAATCTCGAAATATAAACCATGATTTGTCACCAAACACGAATCTAGTTTTATCGAATATGTTTCCATGGAAACTGCATGGTTGTTGGATGAAGTATCTAATAATTTCAGGAGTTATCAATGATATATTAACTGATTTTGTTCTATTTCCTTATAATTTGTTCAGCCTGTGATGTTCAATTCAGTGCCGAACAAACCTGCTATTGCGCCCGTCGTACCGGCAAGTTTGCTTTCTGCGGAGGTAAGGAACTAATGAATGGAGAGTTTTCGATCCGGAACGCACGACGGATTCAAGAAACAAGATAAAGTGTTTAAAATATACAAAAACGACAAATACATGTAACTGCTGGGAGACTTGTGTCAAAAATTGGTGAATGAAAGCAAAAGTCTCGTCCTAGACCCTGGTTTTCGCAATGTCCGAAACTTTGGACGAAACTGCTGTTTCGGTTCATTAACTTTCGACAAAGAGCTTCCAACTTTTCCAATAACTGTTATTGCTCATACGTACATTGTGTTTTTAACTCCGTCGTGCATTTACGGGGTGAAAACTCTTCATATCCTTTTGAAACACATCTCTTAATAAATGATATTCAAGGATTGTAACACTTATTGCCGTATCCCTGCATCTGAACAATAAATAATGAGTCCCTAATACATAATATTGTTCTTATTGTTTAAATGCATGGGTGGAAGGTATAGTTTCCTCAGTACACCTGTTACGAAAGACGTCGAAATTAAATAAGTACTATCGGAGTAGTTTGCAGGCGCGGACCTTTTATTTGCATACATTGCACAATACAGAGTCTTCAGGAGTGAGACTAGAGTCACTAATTTACTGTGGCTTATTGGTTTGGGGTCCGGTCGTCATCCAAGACATGATATAATTTGGTAAAATGTCAATTTGAGTCTGTGTTTGTAGACTATTGATAAGCGCAATATTTACAGCATTTATAAATAATCCATATAAAAAATTACTGACACCATACATGTCGTTTGTAGAACAGTGACAGTTTTCCAAATCATGCGATTGGTCGAAATTATGATGTGAGGTGCGCTGGTTCAAAAACTTCTTTTTTAAACATAAATTTGCATACCACTACTTTGCATACCACTGTTATACATGTGACTGTTTTATGTAATAAAATAAGGGATTATTTTTTAGTGCTATAACTTTCTTCGTTTATATCCCTTTTCCATAAACCGTCAGCGTTATGTGTGTTTTCTCTTTTTTGGGGGTTTTATTTCAAATTGTTTCTGTTGGCTGGGGATGGACTACCCAATCAATAACATTTAGATTGACATTTATGAATGTTATTCCTTACTGAGTTTTTTTTAATCTCATTCTTTT
The DNA here is from genome assembly GCF_018143015.1 of Lytechinus variegatus. NCBI lineage: Eukaryota > Metazoa > Echinodermata > Echinoidea > Temnopleuroida > Toxopneustidae > Lytechinus > Lytechinus variegatus. Next base: position 33,403,537 of record NC_054747.1, on the reverse strand, counting down.
TTGAAGGCGCTGCTGGTGGCGAGAACATGTAAACCTCACGACCTCTGACATCTCATCTCCGGCCCTCGAGACTTAATCGATAGATCCATGTCCAAACCAATGATAGCAGCTATCATCAATAAATTCATGAATTGAAAATATTTTTGATTACAGATAGAAATGAATGGTATACCAGAACATATGTCTGTTTGTATTTCACGTTTTTTTATATGCTGTTGAAAAAAAAACCGTCGATATTGGAAGAGTGAACACATCTTGTGGTGGGGAAAATGGTAGAGAGGGAAAGAGATAGATGGAGAGAGAGAGAGGGGGAGAGAGGCGGGGGCATTGTCCTTTGAAGAGGGTATTCTTGAGGTGTGAATTACCACCGAGATATTTCTGGAGGTGATGCGTATGTTATATACCATTCAAAATAGCCCCGGTAAGCCTTTATTTTGGAGCCAGCCAAACCCCCTTTTTTGTCAAAATTTTCCTGACCAAAAGCAACTTCATGTTTTTTCCTCCAAACCAGCAACCCTCTTCAAACATCGTTCCAAGGCCCTTCAGGAGAGAAAGAGAGAGGATGTTGTCATACAATTTGACATACAATTTAGAAAAGAATATCATCTGCACCCAATTGACATGAAGAAGAACACATTCTCCTTTTATTCAACATTTATATATATATATATATATATATATATATATATATGGGTGTGTGTGTGTGCGCGCGCAATATGAATACCCTATATTAATATTAATATCACAGTACTTCTTAATTAAATGGAAATGAAACCTTTTTTTAACAAGTGGGCTTGATCAGAAATAGAAAAACAAATGATCGAAGAAAGTTCCGTCAGATATTGAAATCATTTGAATATTGCGATCACTATTGCTATGGTGATCCTTTCATTGGCAATGCGCCAAAGATGTCGGATGTCGCATGTGAACAAATTGCCCTTTGATGGACTATAAAATACCCCCAAAATGTCTCTTTTTGTTCTTTATTATCATGATACAACTCTTTATCCATAATGTATTCTTTGAAAATATGTATTACATGCCTTCCTATAGAAAGAATACAGGATCAACTGATAGATGTGATAAAAGAAGCAGTTTAACTGAAATATATACTAAAGTAATGAGAAAGTTATTCACAAGTGACATCACACATCTTTATCGCATTGCCAATTAGAGGATCCCCATAGCACTAGTTATCACAATTTTCAAATGTTCATAACTTTTTCATTATTCGACCGATTTTTCTCAAACTTTCGTTGATATGTTTCTTTGATTTTATTTGTTTTCACGAAAACTTTCTTTTTCAAAATGTTTCATTTTCCTTTATACGTCAAGTCCACCCCAGAAAAATGTTGATTTGAATTAATAGCGAAATATAAAGCCAATATTGAATGAAAAAATTGAAAGTTATAACATTTTAAAGCTTCGCTTATTTTTCACAAAATAGTGATATGTGCAACTCAGTAACATGCAAATGAGACAGTTGATGATGTCCTACACTTTCCTTTTTTTTTTAAATTGTTTGAATTAGATTTGACAATAATGATCAACTTGACTGAACTATTAATAATACTAATTCCACATGTTCAGAGATGAACTAGTTGATGAGCTATTACCAAAAGAAAGGGCTATAAGATAAGGGAAAGAAATAGAAAAGAGGACAAGAAAAGAGCTAGAGAAGCGAGCAAATAGAGGAAGAACGGACATGGGAAGGGGGCCATGAGGGGCACGTGCCCCCCCCCCCATCGGCTCAAAAAAAAAACCGGGGAAAAGGAAAAACAGGGGGAGAAAGGAAGAGAAACGAAGTGGGAAAGAAGAACTTTTTATTCATTAAAATTTGATATTATAATTATGTTATTTTACATTACATAATACACATTTACATCATAACTTTATGAAACACAATTTTCTCAGGGCCTATGTCTTCACTGTTCTTTTCATTGTGCTTGCATTGTCTGTTTAATAAGATATATAACCCTGGTGTACAAGTCAATATACACCAAATATATTTCCTCGCACTTCGAGTTATTATTGCTTTGCTTAATTTTGGTGTACGTCTTTTTCATAACTACTTAAAGTGATTGCCCCATGTTAAGTTCTTAATACAAAACATTTCCTTTCTGTGATTACGTTCGCATTTGTCAGTGGATTTGTGAGATATTTCTGCTCTTCATGAATACGGATCAGTCCTTGAATGTCCCTTTTTTTCTAATGTGAATATAAAAAAAATTTCAGCTCGCGCTTGATCAGTGAAATATGTATGGTCTTTACAATTCCTACAAACAAGCCTTAAAATGCCCCTCTTCAAGTCTGAATTATCTAAATTTTCAGTTCATGATTACTATGACTACAAGTGCTTCATGTGCTTAGATGTAATTCTAACAAAATCAATAAGCGCTTGGCAATCGCATAAGATGACTATGGTTAGATATGAATACTCTTCATGGATTCCTAAAATACAGTCCTTGAAATCATCCTTGTTTGGCGTCAATATATACAAAAATTTCAGCTCGCGCTTCGCACTCGCATTGTTTACCGAGACAGGTTCGTATCATGATTACAAAAATGTGATTATAATGCCCCTTTTTTGGGGTCTGAATATCAAAATTTTCCGCACACGCTTCGCGCTCGCATTATTTGATTAGTGAGATACATATCCATTTAATTGCATTGTCTTTAAAACGTCTCTATTATGTCAGTATACCTGGCAACTGAGTGCGCTTCGCGCGCTCACAAAGTGACTCGATTTTTTTTGCTGGTACCCCCCCCCCCAAGGCCGTGACCCACGGTACGCCACTGGTAGTAAAAATAGGCAATTATGATGCAAAGTACAAAGTAACAAAACAAATGCATACTGATCAAAATATAGAATAGGTTAAATGATGTAAAAAATACACACACTCTCTCTCACCCATACATACTCACACACACACAAAATAACTCCTTAAATTGGAAGGTGATTACATTGTTTTTCATGACCATGTTGCCCAGATTAAGAAAATGCAAAGACTGTACGCGCTGGGCTGACAGTAAGGCAACCAGCACACATAGCTTTAGAGTCAATGATCTCAGATCAAGCAACCTCCTAGAACAGCGCTTCTCAACCTTTTTTTTTTACTGTGTGACAACTTTGACTCTCAGATTTTTTTTTCGAGGCCCAGCAATCAAAATGTTCTGACAATGTCAATTTTATGAAATTCAGTTTCGTTAATTTGAACATAAAGCTCTGACTGAAGCACATTCGAATTAAACGATTTGAGAACTAATCTACATTTGCAAATGTCCGGTAAACAAGTAATGGGATAGGCGACAATTAACTACATACAATATGCATGCACACGAGGTTTACATCAGAGTTAGATCGAAATCATCATAAATAGTGCGCATGTGCACGTTTTGTAACATGCATGATACCTATGCTAAGTGTGCTTTCGTTTTGTTTGACCAACGTAGACCGATCGGACGTAAATGTTCTTACAGGTCTGTGAAATATATTTCTAGTCTATAGCTTTCCCCATATTTTTGTTCTCCCTCTGAAGCCGCTTGCGGCCCACCTGAGAGAGCTTCGCGGCCCGTTGAGAAGCGCTGTCCTGGAAGATAGGTTACGAAGATAGTTGGAGATACATCCCACACTTCCTTGTATCTCGATTGTGCAGGTCTTTTGTTGGAAACATCTCTTATAAATCTAATAAGAACTAGGTGATTTCCGATGTCAGATATTATTTGAAAGGACGACAGAGCACTCCTGGCCCGATTAATGACACAGTAGCCTGATCCGATATATCAAATAAAGGTTCACCCAAGAAATTTAACGCATGGTTAACTTCAGGCTAAACGCAATATAAGTTATTTTTGTTGCAGAATGCTTTCCATTTGCTTTATATATAAGCACCATACTGTTTTTTTTTAGTAGAGGACCACAATGCTGAAATGAGAGTCAATGTTCGTACTTTCTCATTTAATGCATCGTACATAGCCTGCAACATAAAAGATCCAGACAATGGTTAAGAGGTTGAGGCTCATGTGTAAACTGAGTTTGTACAATGATGATAATAGTAATAATAATAATAATAATAGCGTTATTTATAAAGCGCCTTTTGCCTGAGAAAACAAAGCACTGCTATTATTACCCGGCTTTAGCTCGAGCTGCCATCACCAGCGCTCAGTGCATGCAAGGAATAAATTCTGCCGGGTACCCATTTACCTCACCTGGGTCGAGTGCAGCACATTGCGGATAAATTTCTTGCTGAAGGAAAACACGCCATGGTTTGGATTCGAACCCACGACTCTCTGTTTGAAAGGCGAGAGTCAGAACCACTAGACCACGACGCGCCCGCATAGTAATAAAAATGATTATTATGATAATTAATAACTATGGTATTATTTTCATCGGCGTAAATATTCAAGTGGGGAGTAAAATAATAAATCACCCCGCCCCCTTCTAACATTCAGTTAGCCGCTCAGATTGACGCCAGTGATTATATTACTTTAAGATATCATTCTTCGCGCCAAAATCATAAAATTGCCTTTAGATTTCTATTTATTCATTTTCCGATCAGAAAGCACAATACAATCAAAATAACAAGACATAGTTTAATGTTGTTGTTATGATTATTATTTTTAAAAATGTTTGATCAAAAATACTGCCAGATTCAATATGTTTGGTCCCCTTATTTATTTGCCTCCGTACGCTAATGACAAAAAGTTGTTCGATCAACTGGTAACAGACAAAAATACATTTTTATTACTCATATCATTGTAAAATATTGTAATTGCTATAACTACGCCACAGAGGGGGCACGGTAAGCTCCATTACACGTCAGAGGTTATGCTCAGAATTATATTTTGTCATAATTATGAATAATGCTTTAAAAATATTATATCATGACTATGTCAGTTTTTCCCTGACCTCGCATAATGATTTGTTATCTCAATATGATGTCGAGATTTATCTCATTTCGCCCTACTTCAGATGTTTCACTGATCGGATCTATATTTGTCAATGTTTCCCCTTCGCACGCTTGGCTCGTTAATATGTAGGAAGAGATTATGATACTAAATGAATGGTAAATTAACCTTTGATAGCGCGTGAATTAAACAAATCACCATCGGACCACAATCGCGAAAAGACGTCAGTTTTTGTTATACTTACATATTTTGTTAGCATGTTTATTTCCTAAAGAATAAATGATGCATTCACGCTCCTGATGATGATGATAATGTCAGTCATCAATCTATCATAATGCCTACATAATTTGTTTACATCGAACAATGATGCATTCATGCTCATGATGATGATGATGGTAAAATCAGTCATCAACATAATCATCATGCCTACGTGTCTTTTGTGTGTTTACATCATTACTTTTAAGGGGACAAATGATGCATTCATGCTCATGATGATGATGATGAAGACAGTCATCAGTATATCATTATGCCTACATAATTTGCTTACATGGAAAATGATGCATTCATGCTCATGATGATAATGATAATCATCACACGATTATGGTGGTTGTGCAGGTGCTGATTATAGTGTTAAATATCTTCTGAAATGGTATATAAAGGGAACGGTACCAAGCCATGATCAGAGCAAGCAGAACCAGAGGAGAACACCATCCAGATTTCATCTTTCACTCTTCAACCCCACAAACAACTCAAGGTAAGAAAAATTATAGTCTACGACGTTTATAAAGCGCTTAATACAATGTTTCTAAACGTTATTATCATACTGGCATCAGCATGGCTACTTTCATTGGGGGCTCGACCATTCAAGAAATTCCTTTCTACCAAGTACTTATTTGCACCTGGATGGGGAATGGAAAGAGTAGATAAAGTAACTCTTTTCTTTACAAATACATTGCATATCATAAGCTGTATCTTGTACCTGAATGTTACAAAAGACAAGAAAAAGAGAGAGAAAAAAAGAACATAATTTATATCGCACTTCAGCGGAAGAAAAATAGAAAATTAGTGCTTTTCGTGCATTGGATCATGTAAATTATTTATTCAAAACTCAAAAAGATTGTTGACCATTAGTAAGTAAAGTAAATTTTCTAAAGAGATCATTTATCATCATACGAGTATTGAGCTCACTTGTATACAAAGTTCACCGACTTTTTTTTCTTTTTATCTTTAACCACCAAGAACCAATCATGAAGGTCTTTATCGCACTCATGGCCCTAGTTGTCCTGGCTTCAGCTTTCGAAGAAGAGGAGATGGAAGCTGATGTTGCTTTCATCAAGAGAGATCCAGTACTCCAAGATTACTTCATGGCTGAGAAGAGGGGAAAGGCAATGAGGAAATACAAAGGTATAATATTTTTCTGTCAAGTTGTTTATTGGCATGGGCAGATGAATGCCCTCTTAGTTTGGGAATTAAAATTAAATGAAAATATGAAAAATGAATAAAAATATGGAGACAAAATATATAAAAATATCACACACCCTTCACGGTTAAACAAATGAAATAATACATAGATTTCACTGTTTTTTTTGTAAACTTCAGTCCTGTATCAAAAATATTCACTTGTATGTGTTTGTGACCTTTGACGTAAGTATTGTAATCAACTCCAAGTTTTGTACTACCATTACAGCAAGACACTGGATTTTATCACATTTATCATATTTTCAATGAAAAGAAGCATACAAAAGAAATGTAACTTTTGTTTTTAATATTTCAGTTCTTTGGATGGTCGGTTACTGAGTTAATCAGAAAATTACATGTTCTGTGATATTTGAAAATAAAAATAAATAACTTGTCGCGGCAGAAGTTGGTCGATATGAGCTTCATACACGCGGTTCCGAAAGGCTGAAAGGTATGATTTGTTATGGTTTAAAATTCGAGAATTTGTTGTACCTAGATGAACAAAAAGAAATGTTTCCTTTCCTCTGCATATCCCGCATAAGGACGTCCAGGTGAACTAATCCTTACTATTTTGAAAAGGAACATCCAAGTATACATTCATAGCCGCACTGTTTTCTTAATTTTCATATTGCTTGTTTTATTACTCAAGTAACGTCACGGGATGTTCACCATACCTTTCAGCCTTTCGGAACCGCGTGTATGAAGCTCACATCGAACAACTTCTGCCGCGACAAGTTATTTATTCTTATTTTCAAATATCACATAACACGTCATTTCTAGTTTTATCAAGACTGTTACCATGGAAGCTGTACGATTGTGGAATGAAGTATCAATGTCAGTTCTTTCAATTTTTATCGACGAGCTGTTAACATTATTTTGTTGCATTTTCTTTCCACGTGTTCAGCCTGTGATGTTCAATTCAGTGCCGAACAAACCTGCTATTGCGCCCGTCGTACCGGCAAGTTTGCTTTCTGCGGAGGTAAGGAACTAATTAATAGGGAGTTTTCGATCCGCAACGCATAAAGGATTCAAGAAAAAAGAAAGCGTGTTTAAAATACTTCCAAAATGACAAATAACTACTAGGTGGTCTTTGTCGAAAATTGGTAAAGCGGAAGTCGAAAATTGGTAAAGCGGAAGTCTCGTCTTGGGCTCTGGACAAACAATGTATTTGCAATTTATCGCCAGGTCCGAAATTTGGACAAAACTCTCGTTCCGGTTAACCAATTTTCGACACAGACCTCTCAGATGTCATTGTTATATTTTGACGTGCAATTTCAATACATTTCCTGTGTTCTTTTATCTGCTGTGCCTCGCGGATATCGGACAAATCTCTTGATAATTCATATAAAACGCTGAAGACACTCATCACCATTTTCCTGCATCCGAACAATGAAAAAGAAATCACAACGTAATACTCCCAATCATAATGTTTAAATGGGTGAAAAGTAAAGTTCCTAATGCACTTGTTTCGAAAAAAAAATTAGTGGTGTCGGATTAGTCTGTAGGCACAGGCCTTTGATTTGCGTATATTGCACAATACAGAGTCTTAATAGACGAGACTAGATTCAGTAACTGACGGTGGCTTGTTGGCACACCAAGAGTGTTTAGGGTCTAGTCTCCATCATATAGACACGATGTTATTTGGTAAAATGTCAAATTTTGGTCTGTGTTTTCAGCCTATCGGTTATATTATTACATGGCGGACGCCATACTTGTTCGAGCCCTTGGACAGTCGTTTGTAGAATAGGGATATTTTTCCAGATCACGCGAATGGTCGAAATTTATATTATAAAGTTTAATGGTTCAGAAACTCATTTTTTGTAGAGGTGATATTGCATACCACTGTTATAACATATAATTGTTTTGTGTGAAATAAGCGATCATTGTTTTAATGTTATAATTTTCTTTACTTTTATATCCAATTTCGATAAATTATCATCGTTTGGACGCGTTTTCTCTTACTTTTTGGAAATTCCAAATTGTTTTTTTTTTGTTTGCTGGGATTGACTACCTGATAAATGAGTTTTAGATTGACATATTATGTATAATTATAATTCTTAACTGAAATATTTTTAATCTGATTCTTTTACCAAGGCGCTGCTGGTGGCGAGAACATGTAAACTCCACGACCTCTGACATCTCATCTCCGGCCCTCGAGACTTAATCGATAGATCCATGTCCAAACCAATGGTAGCAGCTATCATCAATAAATTCATGAATTGAACATATTTTGAGTACAGATAGAAATAAATGGTATACCAGAACACAATTCTATTTTGTTATAAGTGTTTCACATGCCATTTAAAAGTACGAAGAATGCACACATTATATGAGAGAGATGGAGAGAGGGAGAGAGAGGGAGAGAGAGAGGGAGAGAGAGAGGGAGAGAGAGAAAGAGGGGGGGGGGGGGCATGGCGCTTTGAAGAATTTGTGCTGGAGGTGATGAAGCAACCCATTTTTTTCATAGGAGTGATGCGCATTTATATACCATAGGCATCACCTTCTAGAAATTAAGATGGTAAGCTAAATCGCTGTATTTTTTAAAAAACCAAAATATCCTTTTTTGAACGAAAGCCCTGTTAGGTTGTCCAAATTGTCCTCAAAATCACCTTCTTTTTCGTTAAACCCCCATTCGTTTAATTAAACCAGCAACGTCTCTTTAAACATCATTTCAACATGTCCAAACCCAGTGAAGACATGAAAGATAGGTACATAGATTGAGAGAGAGAGAGAAGAGGGTGATGGGGAGGGGGGTAGATAGGGGAGAGGGAGAGAGAGAGAGATAGAGAGAAGTAAGAGTAATAAAATGTCCACCAGGTGGGGCTCAGTGCTGTAAAAAGAAAAATTACTCTGATTATCTATTTCGATAGAAACTCTTCTTTTTTATGAAGATAACTACGAAATAGATATGGATGTCATATCGTAAAAACACGTTTTAACTCTGATGAAATATCCAAAGGACAGGTGATAACAAACAGAGATGTACGGGTTTTTTTCACGACCATATTGTTCACGTTGCTAGCATCTGCCTGCTGATTTCTGCAGACTTCTTTAGATTAGCGCTGTCTCGTCATAGACAGGGTTGTTGGAGTATGGAAATCTGAGAGATATATACTGAATACCTAAAACGAAAAAAAACCCGATTCTTTTGGATTGTCGATACCCCACCTACGGCGAACTATATGCGTTTTAAGAACATCTGGGCGTTGTGGCGTGCGCCTGTAATCCAAGCTGTGGGGAGGTTACAAATTGATGCAGAGGTTCGAGCCCTGGTCACGTCTTTCGGATGGTGACATAAAAGGTCGGTCCCAGACGTAAATAATCATATCTGATTGATACACGTCTGACAAAACTAAAATACACACACACACCCCACACACACACACACACACAACATCTGCACTGAGGTAGCCTATAATCTAGGCGGAGACTGCAGCTAGTGTCTTTGCTGTTATGCTGAACGCAAGCGACACGTCTGATCTGGCAAAGACTACTAACGAAGCCAAAATGCATAGTCTTTGCCAGATCAGACGTATCCTTGCGTTCAGCTTCACAGCAAAGATAATAACTGCAGCCTTCGCCAAGATAGGCTAACACTGAGGCTGCTTCGAGGACGCCTTTACTTACAAGTCTAGTAAGTTCTAGATTTGCCTTTGATTGCCTTTTTTGTTTAATGGCCGCCCCAATGCTCATCGGCAGAAAAAATAAAATAAAGAAGAAACATTGAACGAAAGGAACAATTTTTTTCTAGATATGTAAAATCCTTTAAAAAATCAAATTATTGGGGTTAATTACCTCGCTTCGTTCACTCTCCGTTGTTTAGGAATCATGTATGAACGAGTGTCTTCATGTTCTCATAATTAATTGTTCGGTGAGCATGAAAGCATTTTATAACACAAAATCTCCTTGCTAAAAAGTGCCTCTTGAAATTTACATTTCATGTCAGAAATGGACAAAAGTCAAAAGTTATTTCAAGGAAAACCGGTATTCTATGTTGAAATAAACAGTTTTGTATATCTTTTGTTTTGTTTTAAAATGTTTTAAAATTACCGAAATCTAAAGAAATACTGCCTAAATCTCGGTCAAAAGATTTCAAAAGAATAACTCTTCCATATTCTGGAAAGTGATTTACTCTGGTTTATTTCCAATTTGTCTAATACCAATTTGTCCAATTGCCAACTCGTCTATTTAGGTCTACCATCAGTTCATTCACTCACCACATGGTGTACTTTCATTAAAGGACAAGTCCCCCAACAAAAACTTGATTTGAATAAAAAGAGAAAAAAAATCAACAAGCATAACACTGAAACTTTCATCAAAATCGGATGTAAATTAAGAAAGTTATGGCATTTTAAAGTTTCGCTTATTTTCAACAAAATAGTTACATGAACGAGCCAGTTACATCCAAATGAGAGAGTTGATGACATCACTCACTATTTCTTTTGTATTTTATTATATGAAATGTGAAATATTTTCATTTTTTCGTCATTGTCATGTGAAATGAAGTTTCATTCCTCCCTGAACACGTGGAATTCCATTATTTTAACATTTTGCGCTTCAGGCAAGGAGGTCCTAAACGTCGAATTCGTAAAAATTGAAATATTGTATAATTGAAACAATAAAAAAAAAAAGAAATAGTGAGTGACATCATCGACTCTCGCATTTGGATGTAACTGGCTCGTTCATATAACTATTTTGTTGAAAATAAGCGAAACTTTGAAATGTCATAACTTTCTTATTTTACATCCGATTTTGATGAAATTTTCAGCATTGTGCTTGTCTGATTTTTCTCTAATGATTCAAATCAACATTCTTCTGAGGTGGACTTGACCTTTAATAGTGTAATGCCATTCTGTTTAATAACCAGTTGGTCCAATAGCCGTTTAGACCATCTATCATTTGGTCTAATTGGACTATTATACTATTAAATTGTGCAGAATTAATTAAAATAAAAAAAGGATATTAGACAATCTTGTTCTGAGACAAAACGGTCAAAGACAAAATTGTGATTAGCCGAAGTGATGATTGGACCAAAAGGTTGGGAGACGAAATTTTGATGGACGGAATGGCATGAGATTAAATGAAAGTAGACCATGTGGTGAGTGGACGAGTTGGGAGTAGCCTAATTTGCAATTTACATTATACGAATTGATTTTGAAAATCAGAAAGTCGTAAGATGTAAACAAAACAAAAAAAACCCGCATACATTCGTATTTCCGAAGCTTCGTTATTCCGAAGGTTTGTTATTCCGAAGGTTTGTAAGTCAGAAAACGAAGTGAGGTTCGTAATTACGAAGGTTCGTTAATCCCAAAACGAAATGAGGTTCGTTATTCCGAAGGTTTGTTAGTCCGAAAACGAAATGATTAACGAACCTTATTTCGTTTTCGGATAATCGAACCTTCGGAATAACGCCACAAATGTTCGGATTAACGAACCTTTTATGTTTTCAGATTAACGAACATCGAGGTATAGGTAATTTATGTGTTTCGGAATTACGAACCTTCGGAATAAAGAACATTCGGAATGAAGAACATTGCGAAGTGTAACCCCCCAAAAAAAAAAATGTTGTTAACCAAATCATGGCTTAAACACAAATAAAAATAAACATCCATAAACTGATATCGGTTGAAGAATGACACTTGTTTTATTTGACATAACAACATTTACATTTCTTTCTGATTTCAACTTCAATAAGCCATACATACTTTTCATAGACATGCAACAAATTGCACTTTAACACTGAACTGGTATACGAGTGACGTTTCAAGTTAACATTCAGTAACGGTTACACATTTAATGTGAGATATCAGAGGATGAAACGATAATACAAAAGGCACTTTTATCATTAATAGCAAAAAAGAAGTATTGAAAGTTTACAAAGTATTGCACTGAAATTGAACACGATTAGACATGCATCGCGAGTGATCACCAACAAGTTTTCTTTTCCTTTACCTACTTCTCCATGTCGGGAAAGCTCAGAGCAAATAGCCTTACCTCCGAATATTTCGTTTATCATCTATCTACGACTAAATTTTTTTTTAAAATAATTCAATCATCTTTAAGCTAATGCTTTGACACATACAACATGTACAAAGTGCATTACAACTTCCCCATTCATTAATACTACATGTATATCGACAATTGCCATTTAGTATACATACTTTTCGCACATAGCATGGGAGCTAACAAAACATTTTCATCGTCATCATCACCAATGAAATACCTAATTTTGATGTGAAATAAGGAAGGATTTAAAAAAAGAACAACTTTGAAACATAAATGTTGCTGTGCACTACGCCCGTCTGCGTATTTCAGAAACTAGTGCGATGTGTATATTTTGCTTCATGTTACCGAATGTTTTATTAGTTAATATTCAAAGCCAGCGTTTATTTTGGTATAACGTTATTTGCATTTATAATTTTGATTTATTGTTAGAGTTGATGCCACATTATATCACAAAGCACATCTCACCCGAAAGGGTCGTAAAATATATACATATAACATATTGGAAAGGAGAATACTGAATAATTTGTTAAGTTTTTCGTCGTAGGTAAAAAGTTAAAGGAAAGAAAGGAAACAAAACTATCATATGAGTCGCATAGTCAAGGTTGATAGATACAAAATGATATAGTAATAATAATAATAATAATAAACTAGTTTGCTTCGACGTGTTTAAGATTCGAAATATGTGTACCCTATGAACTGTCCAAAAGGAAAATGATATTAAAAACAGATACAATGAACTTGGAAAAAAAAATTGGAAAAAGATTAGGGACCTATATAATAATGAGTATTTTGTATCGCACAGATATAAAATAATAAAACCAATAACTATATATAACCGGTTATAAAGATATCAATAGCCATGACAGCACCAACATTAGTTTTGTACAGTAATGATAATAGTAATAAAACTTATCATTATCATTATGAACAGCCATGCTGTTATTTTCATCGGCGTAAATCCGTGATCCTATCCGAGGGGGAGGGGCGAAACAATAGATCACCCCCCCCCCGAAGAAGAGGTTCACCGGTTGGATTTACTGTACGCAAGTGATTACTTTAGTTTACGATATAATTCTATTCGCAAAAATCACCATGCAAATAGCCAATCGATTGTACTTTTTGGGTGAACAATACGGTTTAGTAAATACCCTCATCACACTTTATCCCGCTTTTAAATGAAAAATATTCGACCCACTATACGTACATTAGTATCACCCTTTGAAAAGAAGATATACACTAAGACTAATTTTGTACTCCTACAGACTACTTTATAATTATTTTTATATACAATGTTACAAAAATGATCATGGAAAGGAAACATGTAAATAAAATAGAATTGAATTCCACACGCTATAGATAGGGGGGATCATTTGAAATCAACTCCATATTCAACAAATATATATTATGTATATATATTTACATATATATATATATATATATATATATATATATATATATATATATATATATATATATACATATATATTAATAATGGTCGGTGGTGACGAAAGAAATGATGGGGAAAGACGAACCAGCTAACGTCAATATTTGAAAAATTATTTAGAAGGATAGGAAAAATATAGAAGTATGTGGGTTAAGACATTTATTCGTATTTCTTCCCTGTTATTATTTTCATTATGATCGAGGGACTCTCCTCTTGATGGGGAGGGGGTATCCAGTTGGACCACTCCATCAAGGTTTATTCCTACTCTTATACCAATAGTGCAGCAGGTTCTTAACGAGAAAGTGCGGTGACTCTCCTATTCACGAGGCCTCCATTCCTATTAAAGGAACGGAGTGTTTTCCTCTGCATCATAGCCATATCTTTATGCAACAGGGGAGGGGCAAGTTTACACACAGCGCAGACTTCATTCGCCGGCTCTGGGTGGATTCGAACCCACGACCTTTGGTTCGACATGCAGACGTTTTACCCACTGAACTAACTCGCTCACTATTCCTTTCCACCTCCCCTTTTTATCTTTTCTCCTCTTCTTTTATTTTGTTTACTATTTCTTACTGAGCTAAATCATAGTGCAAATCAAGTTATATCAAGTACGTAAAATGACAGGAGTAGGCATCTCCACATCTGCCCGGCCCACACGCGGAGTATGTGACTGGTTGAAACTTTCTGTCCACACAAGTAGAGTTTTCAAGGAATAGATACATCATACAATGGGCAATCATCTTCAAGAAAACGGTAAATTTTTAAGTACATTTGCAGCACTCCCTTACAAAATGTACCATTCACATACTGATTGCATTAAGTGATATCATGCTATGCAGTTAAGATTTTTTTTCCGAAGATTAAATGCCATACTTTTATTTAATACTTCGAAGTTACTTGTTTGTAGTGCACTCTAAAAATGAAGTGCCGACTTTGCACGTATAAAGAGCTTGTAGATTGTGTGCACTTCGGAGTGTTCATTTTCTAGTTCAAATTTGCAATTATACTAACTCAGCACCCCGAAATGCAGTCACTATACAAGCCCCTTTGAATTAGCACTTTACTTTCTAGAGTGTGTAATAAGTGGGCGCGTGCGTTGATGGGCGCGCGGGCAAATGATCTGCACTTCATGAGAACCTAGCGCTCTTACGCCATCCCAATTCCCAAAGGAACATAGTGTTATATCGTATCTGGATGAGAGGAAACGATCATTTCTATTTGAAAAAAAAATATCACTAAAACTATGTCCTTAAAGTATTAACATATTTTAAGTAATGCTGTTCGAACTTTCTGTCACGGAATATACTAGTGGATAAAAAACTGCTCCTTTCATTAGTTACTCAATTTGTACATGCATAAACGTTAAAAAGTAAAGGATAAGAAGATAATGGTCAATGGCTGCCTTCGGTATAAACCACGTTGTAATATGCCTCCCATCAAACAATAGGGAAGAAACATAGGTTACAAGGTTGAATAAAATTATCTTAAGGTTTATTTTCTTCCTTCTCCTTCTTCATCTTCCGCTTATTGAGGCAGAGTAGGATGATGAGCAATGCTGATGCAAATGTCTGTATGATCCCAAGGAGGATGAAGGATTGGTCATAACTTCCAAAGTGATCGAACAGCCAACCTGCAGTTAGAAAACAAGTTGAGATATCAAAAGTCATCAAATTTCAATTTCCTGGAGGAAAAAAAACAACTCTTAATCATATTCAAATCATTTAAATCAATAGTAATTTTAGCATAGAAACTCATGTATACTGCATTTCCGTGCTAAAAGTGCAGATCTTAAAGATAAATTCCAGTTTTGGTAACGATCTCAAAATGACTTTTTATAGAATCTAATATAATGACCACCCAAGTGTCTGTTTGTATGAATAAAAAATATGTGCCAAATGATTCTGGGAGAAATTGTGTAATTGCTGAGATATCAGCAAAATAAGCACGGATTCGGTCACTTCCGTAAGGGCTTTATTCCAGCAATAATAATACACTGTCCCACGTGTGCCTATCTGTGTTGGTGATCTTCAGTGCGAACGTTTTTCAGCGCAGATTTCAAGATTTCACAAAGTTCAGTTTATGTAACTGTACCAGATCTAGATCCTCGATTATATTTTGATAATTAAGCCTGGTTTTACAGAATTTCTCATGAAATCAGTGTTTACTGCAACTACTGGAATTTGTCTTTAATTAGTAGAACCAAGTAAATAGAATAAACAAATAGACATATTTCCATAACAGCAAAATTTCCTAGTCGTAGCTGACGAAAGAATTGCTTACCTATTGAAAACAAATCCATTAAAAAATGTCATGGAGTGTAAGTTCATGCTTGTAGCCTGGGATCTCATGAACCATGGAATCACCAAAAACCCACGATTCAAGTATGGCATTGTGCAATGATATCACTTCTATAACTGTCCACTGAAGCAGGAAATGATAAAATCACTATTAGGAAAAGCAAATATCCATGACCTTCCATCATTATGGCATCAAGAGTATTTCTTTATGTCATCTTCTTGTTTTCATTTTTTTTTGTCAAAAAAATCATCGGGGACATTATTTCAGTCACAAATATCATCAAATGAAATATTTGTCGAGAAAAGTGATAATAATTAATCATTTATGAATTTTGTATTGTCTTCGTATAAGTACGTTTTTCAGCAATTTTGGTCTGACATGCACTTAAATAATGCATCATTCCGCAAACGCATCACAAATGTGGTCTAAAAAGTATCGCGAGAGTTTAAGGTTCGGCGAGCGGCGCGGTAAAAAAATCGCGAACTGGAAATATTGCGAAAAATGTCGAGAGCGAGGGAGGGGGTGGGCTGAAAAGACCCCCGGGTAACTTAGGGGTATAGTAAATATGTAGGGCCATTTTTCGTAACCAAGATAATGAATTACGTGTAGTGTGGATGTGTATATACATTAGATATAATTGTGACGATCCCTATTTAAAGTAAATATGCAAAGCCCTAAGGCAAAGTTACAATTTTGTTCTCGTAACCCAGATGATTGTTTTATACATGTGACTGTGTGAGAAGTATAGGGGAAGGCGGGGTAAGTTGAGCATAGGGGCAAGTTGAGCCACCAGCCCCAGGCCAATAATGAATGAGTCAGACATTGTGGTGGTGTCATGTATTGATGACCCATAGCATAACTCCTAACCCCACCACATTGCTTTCAACTTTGAAACGAAAAGTAGTTTTTTAGAGGGAAAAATATGAGTTTCACCCAAAAAAGTAAAAAAGAGTGTGAAATAGATAAGTGCTTTATAAACACACACGTCTTTAAATATAATAAAGACATGACAACAACATTACATGTATTAGTCCAGGTATGGATCTTCATTCTTGTCATAGTCTTTTATATGATGGATGTATAATAAATGTTTGGATACAAAATTATTGCACTAAGTTCGGACTGGGGTAAGTTGAGCCAAACAGCATGGGGCAAGTTGAGACATGGTAATTCCTATGGTAATGTATCTTAAAAATCAAACAAACCATAAAAATCGATTGAAATGCTGGCTGAAAGGAGCAAATTTACATGAATGCTCTTTTCCTGTTAAAGGATGGTAGTATTTATAGAGAATTAGCAAGTGAAAAGACTTTAAACAAAAAATTGACATGCTGGTTCTCCCTTCATACATTTTGTACATAGTTTTTTGGCTCAACTTACCCCAGAAGGTGGCTCAAACTTACCCCATATATGGGGCAAGTTGAGCCATTTGACATCGTTTTTTTCAAAGGTCTTGATGACTTTCAGAGTTGGGATAGAAAGTTATATATAGGTGGAAAATATTTCAGAAGAATTAAATTTCAAGGCAAGGTACTTATTTCGACAAGATTATTATTCATATCAATTCTAACATGCAAAAAGCAAAAACTGTCACAACTTACCCCGCCTTCCCCTACATTGTACGATTTAGCATTCAGAGGAAAGCAGTAGTGTGGGTGCGAATACCAATTTTTATTTACCTGTTAAGATCTCTTAAAGATATTTTGCAGTATTCCAGGGCCCCATAACACAAAGGACAGATATTAAAAGCTATTTTTGAAAGAATTATTCTGATTGGTCTTTTGAGCGAAACGCGCATGCAACGAAAGTCTTGATTGGTCATTTCATTAAGCGATTAATCTCGAACCCTTGTCTAACGAGGTCCTGGTGATTGGAGTAGTATGTATATTCATATTTATATACCTGTGAGGAATCCAGCCGACATCCGTCCGATCCCAGCGAATCCGTACGACCAGCCAAGAGCATTAGGAAACCTTTCCATACCTATCGACTGTTTGATAACAACTACGGCAATAGGGAAGAACACACCGCTTGCAGCTCCATAGGTTAGAGAGGCTGCGATGAGGACACCATATGTATTCAACGCAGGGTCAAGCAACATAGGCAAAGCTGACATGAAGGAAGCTATAGTAAGAAGTTGAGCAGCAGTAAGTAGTTTATAGTCAACTATCAAACCGTGACCGGCCCGAGCGACAATGTTTGAGACACCGGCGACAGATGCTATAAAGGTGGCTTGGAGAGGAGCAATCCCCTTTTCCTGGGCGTGGGGAACGAGGTATATAAGCCAACCCATATAGACAAATCGCCCGCAGAATTGCACTATCATTAGAATGATAAAGTAGACGTCCTTGAATAGAGATAGGCCAAGAAGTGAGTAGCAACGTTCGGCCCTTGTCTCCGAAGGCTCGTTGTCGTCGTCATCGTCACTTTCTATATTTGCACATTTTTCGACATCAGTTACTGATCGTTCTTCTCCATTGCCTAAACACGCCTCGCTTTCCTCATATTTGTTTTCTGTTTCGATTTGCTTTATATGTTTTAGCTCAAAAGATTCGTTAGAGTGATACTGGTTTTCTTTAAAACCATTGTTCATCGGAATAGGTCTATCATCATCTTCATCTTCATCATCCTCCTCTGGGCCAAGATCACACATTATTCCTTTCGAAACATATTCTTTTTCGTCAACACAGTCGTCCGATTCAACCTCTACCGATTTATACTCCATCTTGTCTTTACGCCGTCTATCGGAACGTGTTACTTTGATTGGACGCAGGAGGGCGCCACACACACTGACATGGAAGCACAACGCCCCCATAATGAAGAGACCTCCTCGCCATCCATATGTGTCTATAAGGATCTGTGCTAATGGTGCTAGTACCAGGATTCCAACTCCAGATCCTGCGTACGATAGACCGTTGGCGAGACTGTATCTCTTTTCAAAGTAGTGTCCAACCATAGTTAGACTTGGTGTTAAAGCAAGTCCAAGCCCGATACCTGTGATCAAACGAAAAAATGTGGCATAATTTCAAGAACATCGTATTACAGACTCGATGATATATTTTGTATTGTTTTTCATAAAATCGAGTAATATAAATCGAAGTCTTATTTGCCGTCATATGACATTCTATACAATTGTGTTACTATCTTAACTATTTTACCCACTTTATATCCCACATGGGTACATTTTTCTAGCCGTTGTTCTTTAAACACGTTGATTTCAATAATTAAAGAAATAACAATTTGTGCCTGATGAAGTAGCAGTTGGTATGAAAAAACCCCACACTTAACATTTTTAAGCGATTCTCAAATAGCAAATATGGCATATCTCTTATGTTCAAACATTAGTTATGTTTGTTCTTTGTTATGCGGGGAATCGACAATACATTTTAATTATTCTTGAATCCTCCCTACTTTTACATCGAGGAGCACAAACTCTCTTACGCCATTACGCAGAGGGCGCGACTCGGACTTTTGTCGTGGTGCTGTGGTTCCAAGATTTGGTCAGAGCTACGACTTTGATAGTTGTAGCTACACCGCTGATAGAATAAAGCACCATTTATAAAGAGGCGCGTGAACTCAAGTACACCCCTCTCCTTACAAACAGGTTTTGCAATTTTCATTTTCGAAATGTGATGCCATCAAAACTTGCATTTGAACATTTTTTAATAACTCCATTTCGGTAGAACACGATAAAAACATCCATCTATCAAATGTGACATGAATTGGGACGCATGGTGGCTGTATGGTTGATGTTTTTTTCGTCATACTCGTTATAAACAAGTTTTGATATTCCTACGTAAGAAGTGTAATGCCATTAAAAGTGCATTACAACATTACGACTATACTTTGGTACATGCACGGTGGAAACACCCATATATCAAATATGACATGAACTGGGGCATAGCGACGATAAGGTGGATGTTTTTTTTATCATACTCCGCCGACATATGGTTACAAAAAGCTGAAATGCCCTCATAGGGAATTTTTGGTGACGAACATGTAATCACTTCTGATCTCTATGTCTGTGCATGGACCTACTCTAGTAGGTCCATGATCTGTGTGGATAGATATGTTTGAGCATTTTAGCATCCACTTCGCAGAAGCTTTCTGCAATAATAATTATTTTGAAAAGGCCCATCAAAACACAATGGACGGATAAGAAGTCATTGCCAAAAGTTGTGGACCCGAACAGCAAATCACCTTAAGATTCACACCGGACGAAAAATTTAATCTATGTCAATTTGTAGAGTCCATGACTACCATGACATAAATTTTGATTTACCGATTTTCTACAAAGGCTGCTTTGTTACGAAGGCCTTTTTTTTACATATAATAATCAGCGTTATAGAAAGCGCCTACGAAGTGAGTGCTAAAATGCCTTTACCTGACAGTGATAGACATAATGATAGCTGACTGACTTCAGTTGTACCAGCTGCCAGTATGAGGCCAGTGCCACCAAAGAATCCTCCAGCCATGGCGATGGGACGACAACCAAACCGTCTGCATAACGGACCACTAATCAAACCTGTACGAAATATGATACCAAATAAAATATAAAAAACAATGAGTTAATGGTCCCCAAACGGCATGAGTAAAAAGTTTTAAGGGAATTTTTCGAGGAAAGCAGAATTGACGGAATTTCATGGAAAATTCAATTTTTATCCAAGAAATATTGCATTACGGGAAAAAATTATGCAGTGAAAATCATGAAAATCAAAGCAATTACATTTAAACGGAACTGCGCATTTTTAGTAAAAAGGCTGCCAATGAAACACATTCCCATCTGCGTTTGTTTTATTTCTACCTAGGCATATGTTTGTCACGTTTTATCTGCCTGTAATTTACGTTTTCCTGAGCTTCTCCTTGTATACAATCGGTTTATCGCATGTCACCGGTTAAAAACACAAAACATGGACTTAGCCTTTAAGAAAACTAAGGTCCCTATAACAAGTAGAAATTTCCAAATCTTATCAAAAAAATAAACTTGAACATTCGTAGCAATGTAAAGAGAAAATGCATATTTTGTTCCTTTTCTACATTCTTACAGCGCTTACCAACGTTGTTTGTGTGTGCTTTTTAGAGTAAAGGCTAACATGTGCAAGTGATGTAAATCGTAAAAGAAAAAACCTTAAAGGAAATAATGCTGAATTTAGAATTCACCGAGTTCGTTAGGCTTATGGCAAGAACAGTGTCGACTCTAGCGAATAAAGCTGAGACTAAAAGGTGAATACGCGAAATATTTTTTTTATTTACACCGCTTACCCTCGTGGTCTGTGTGTGCTATTTAGAGCAAAGGCTAACATGTGCAAGTGGTGTAAATCTCAGAGGAAATCTAATGCTGAATTAGAATACACTGAGTTTTCTTGGAGGACAAGTCCACCCCAACAAAAACTTGATTTAAATAAAAAGAGAAACGTTCAACAGGCATAACACTGGAAATTTCATCAAAATCGCATGTAAAATAACAAAGTTATGGCATTTTAAACTTTCTCTTCATTTCACAAATCAGTGAAATGCACATCTCGGTCGGTATGCAAATGAGGAACTCATGACATCACTCACTCACTATTTTTTGTATTTTATTATATGAAATATTTTTATTTTATCGTCATTGTCATGTGAAATGGAGTTTTATTCCCCCCTGAACACGTGGAATTCCATTATTTCAACATTTTGTGCTTTAGGCAAGGAGGTCCTAATCGTCAAATTCGTAAATATTGAAATAGTGTATAATTTAAACAATAAGAAACAAAAGAAATAGTGAGTGAGTGACATCATCGACTCACTCATTTAGTTGTAACTGGCTCGTTCATATAACTATTTTGTTAAAAAATAAGCGAAAATTTGAAATGTCATAACTTTCTTACTTTATATCCGATTTTGATGAAATTTTCAGCATTGTGCTTGTCTGATTTTTCTCTATTGATTCAAATCAAAAATTTTTCGAGGTGGACTTGACCTTTAAGTTAATGACAAGAACAATTGAATAAAACTGAGAATAAAAATGAGTATCATAAAATATGTGATAGCTAGATATTCAAAGTTTATTGGAAACGAATTTCTGACGATTTCTTCGAGCAATGTCGCTTTTGAATTGAGGACCCAGAAGCAAAAGAGGAATCTGATTTGTGTTTAATGGGTAGCCAATGTAGGGAATGTGGAAAAGAAGTGATGCAATCTCCGGGAGTGGCAATGCTTTGGATAGTAGGGGGAGGGCAACCTTAAAGTTACTTTATTTTTTTCAATTGCATAATTATGGGTTTTGAAAAGTTAAACCACACCAATACTCCCTCTTTTAATTATCTGATTTTGTTATTCTGTCTTCTTTCCCTGTTTCATCCCCCTATCTTGCCACTATGATTATGATGGCTGCCTTCGACACTATACACAGTAAAACATTGTAAAAAAATGAAGTGCTAATCTAGCACTTACAGTGATTGTATAGTGACTGCACTACACGTGCTGATTTTCTAGTTCAAATTTAAACTAGAAAATCAGCACTCGTAGTGCAGCCAATACAAGCGCTGTAAGTGCTAAATTATCACTTCATTTTTTACAGTGTACGTTTAACAGGACACCTTTCTTTGTACCTGGAAAATCAGCAAACGTGACGCACAAAGAACTAATCCAACCAATCAGAGACGTCGATATCCAGTGGAGGGAGCGTGGAATAGGAGTGAATTAATACCGGGGGTCGCAATGCTTGTAATAGGAGGGGGCGACCTAAAATCGACCTTATTTTTTTCAATTGCATAATATGGGTTTTAAAAAATTAAACCACATCAACTTAGACTCCCTCTTTGAATGATCTGATTTTGTCCCCCCCCCCCCGTTTAATCCCCCTTCTTGGCTCTTTTTGATGGCTGCCTTCGACACTTATACATTTGACAGGACACCTTTCTTTTGTACCTGTAAAATCAGCAAACGTGACGCAGAGAGAACTAATCCAACCAATCAGAGACGTCGATACATCGAAGTATGTTCGAAAAGTTGGCAGGAAAACACCAAGGCACTTGGCAATACCTTCTCTGAAGATGAGCGTGCAGTGAGCTGCCAACAAGATGAACCATCCATAACCTAATCAACGAAGAATAAAATAGACAAAAAAGTCTTTAGATAAGTTCACAGGCCACGTTTGAGCCCAATTTGTTACATTAACACTTCAAATTTAAGAGCAATCAGAGCAAATTTTACAACCAATATAATTAAAATCCATTATGATTCATTTTACAATTCTGTTGACGTGTATCCTAACTCCTATTGGAAAGTTTGACTAGACTAGATCTGAACGTCCTGCTAGTAGGACAAGGTGAAAAGAGAAAGAGAGAGGGGACTGATGCATTGGTGCCTGAGTGAGTGTTGGGTTTTTCCCAGCAGATAACTACTAACGTATAAATCTAAACCAAACTTGGACATGCTTTAAAGACCAGAAATGAAATTTTAGCCTTTGGTCAATTTTAACCGTTTTTGTCAAAATGCAGCCAATAATAGCCTCTGTGGCGATAAATGTCCTCATAAAATAATTTTGAAAAAAATACAAAATGTTGTCAAATTCATGTTTGAACAATGCGAAAATTAGAAATCTTCCACTCATTATTTGTGTGCTATAATTCAGGGAACTTATGGATTATTAGCAATGTTATTCGTTCCCTAAAGTTACGATATGCATTATCTTTTCAAATTCCTACCTCCATCGGTTGCCGGAGGTTTATTTTCGGATGACCTCGGATCCTTCCCTGACGACCTTTGAACTCTGCTCCCGTTCTGCGCGTGCGGACTGACTTCCTGTGTTTTGGAATGACCGTTTGTGATTGGTTCAGGCTCGTCTTCATGGTAGGGGACAATATCTTGTGAGGAATCGGAAGGCGGGAGTTTTGAGTATTTGGTGAATCCTCTGTGAAGAAAAGAAAGGAAAAAATAGGTCAAAAAACGTATATATAGACATAAATATATATATTTGGCGGTATTATTGGAGGATTTCACACACAAAGAAAATTGAAAATTGGATCATACTTCTTTTCTCAATCATTTGCATGCAAGCGGAAACAAAAATCGCAAAGCAGCAACGCGGCAAGCTCGCGACCGGAGATTGGCTCCGATTCAAAGAGCTTGCCCACACGATAACACTTATTTATATTGCACACATACAGACACAGTTGTTCTTATTTAACTTTTATTTAATTCTTTGGATTCTATAGACCATTTTAAGTTTATAATTTACGTTATTTTGAGGCATTTGGAGCTGTAATAATCTGTAGTTTTTCTTTATTATTCTTATATTATACTGTTTCGGATTCTGCAAGTTTTACGATTATACAGAAATGCAATGATTCAAAATATACCGAATCTATCTTTCAGTGTATAAACTTAACATTATAAAATGGTTACTTTATTTATATTTTTCGAAGAAAAGGAAGAACAATGACTGATGATACAATGATGATGGGTACTGGCAGAAAGTTGTTCCTCAAAAATCTGTGTGCACCAAATAGGTAATCTAGCTTAGCCGGGTAACGATAGCAGGGCCAGCTGGGAGAACCGTTTTCGGAACTGAAGTGGCTACCCTGGGTAAATATACCTTAATTATTATTATCATACTATTTTTATTATTATTACTATTAAATAGACCCATATAACCGATCAGCACACAAGTGAGATATCTTCCTCAGGACATACCCCATCCTCTATTTGCTTCATATCTAGGCATGTATTACATTAAAGAGAAATGCCAGTAGGTGCAGTAAACACTGATTTCATGAGAAAGTCTGTAAAACCAGGCTTAATTGTCAGTATATCATCGAGGATCTAGATCTGGTACAGTTACATAAACTGAACTTTGTGAAATCTTGAAATCTACGCTGAAAAATGTTCACACTGAAGATCACCAACACAGATAGGCACACGTGGGACAGTGCATTATTATTGCTGGAATAAAGACCGGAAGTGACCGAATCCACGCTTATTTTGCTTATTTCTCAGCAATTACACAATTTCTTCCAGAATCCTTTGGCACATATTTTTTATTCATACAAACAGACACTTGGGTGGTCATTATATTAGATTCTGCAAAAAGTCATTTTGAGATCGTTACCAATACTGGAATTTATCTTTAATATTTTAATTTGGAGGTTAAAAAACTGAAAGGGAATAATAGTTGTCGGTATTCAAAATCAACACTCATTCTAGCAAGGCAATCCCTGCCTACATGCATCGACCTTACCAAGGGTTCGCTCAGCTTTTCCTCTCGATCCGCTGTTGTTGTTTCTTTTATTATCGGCCGAATCCACGCGTGAACTTTGTCCACTTTGATGCCATATGTACTCACACAAACCACAATAATATAACAAATACCATCGATTCATATCACCAGCAACGATCATTTGTGGTGTTCATCGGTGCATAGGCGTACAGTGAACTCCTTTTGTTCGTTTTGATTTATGATCATGGAATGACGAATATTCGAAACATGGAACCATACTGGAAGGGAGGTGTATTGTTTTGTAAATAAAAACTGTTCCTTTAGGTGACACGCATGATAGCGGTTCTACCTCATTCTTCTTACCTTGAACTTGGTAAACAAGCAAAATATAGGGTCAACGAATGGAGGTGAAGGTAAATTGCCAATTCGTCTACTCATCACAATGGTCTACCCTCATTTAGTATATGGTATAATGCACTCCGCCCATCAACATTTCGTCTAAAACCCATTTGGTTCTACTATCATTTCGTCTAATCACCAATTTGTTTATGACCATATTGTTTCATATTTTTGGGTTTACCACATAATAATATGCCTTGTTGGTAGAAGTAAGGTAATATAATCAAGAATGTAAATCCACTGATATTCATGTAAGACTTTTTTTTCATTTATTCATTTTTCAACACATGGGCTGGATAGCCCTCTTCAGCCTAACGGCTGTTCTTCTGAGGGGTCGAGACTAGCAGGAATAACGTATGTTGTGCATTTTTTACCCAATGGAAACGATTAGTCTGATCATGAATACACAGGCCGAAACAACTCTGAAACAATGTTTCACACTGTTTTCACGCGTTTATTTAACTGCGCTAAATTGGACAAGTAATTGAAATCAATATATTAAGACATATATGTATATATGTATGTATATATATATATATATATATATATATATATATATATATATATATATATATATATATATATACATATATAAATTAATCTGTTAATGAATAGATGAATAAATGAATGGACAACAAAGTATGAAATGAATAAATAGATGCACAATTTAGTAAACAAATTCGTAAACTAAATGAAAAGAAATTAGCAATAACAAAATGGAATAAGATTTAAAACGCCAGCAAGTCTTGATTGTAAAATGAAATAGACCGTTTACAATCGCAAATGAAATAGCCATTGGTTTGATAAAAGTCATTCATAATCAATTGAGAATATAAATTTGTTATCACATGGAGGTCTATATATTATAAATTAACTCATTTCGTTTTGTGAGATTAACAATGCACAGACAAATATAATCTACCATCGCACACCACCAAAATATGTTAACATAACAAATTTGTGTATATAGTGTATTTTGCTGGTAAGTTCATTTTTCGGACATGAATAGATAGCTGAAAGGCAAGATATATATTTAGATAGATATGTGTATTTTTCCTTATTATATTGTGACAGTTTTTAGACTTTACTTTTCTAGATTTAATACTTGAAGATGTGGCTTTTTGGTGACCAACGCTGCACAATTTTTATGTGTTCTCTTTTGTTCTTTGATTTCTTGCAGAAAGAACTTCAACAAAGATTATACCCGATCCATTCAGAAATAGTCTCGTTATTTATTTGTAACAGATCATTAAGCATGCTGAACATATCAAAGCTACTTGTTTGTCAAAGGCCTGGTCACACCATAGAGGTATTCACATCGCCCGAGTGTTGTTGGAGCGGTCGTGGAGCGGTAGGGAAAGAGGGTCGAATTTCGCTCTCAAAATTGGGGAAAACAAAAATCGAAAAAAAAAAAATCGAAAATGGTGAACGGTAGCGAGCGGTGATGATTTTTTTCTCTCCGCTCCTCGACCGCTCCAACAACGCTCGGGCGGTGTGACCAGGCCTTTAAGAAGGGACTAGACCAGCCATTGTTCAAAAGCGTTGTAATGTCTAAGCCTAAAAAGATGTTGGGATGAGGTTATCAAGTAGGATATCACACGTAATTAATCCTGTTCAAAACTGGTAAACAGTGATATTTTTTTTTTCATTTTTTTTTCTTCTTCTCTCTCTCTTAATTTAATGATTTCTAATCTGTCTATTTTGCATGTTCTACATTGTAAAGCGCTTTGGTATGATTTCATGAAAAGCGCTATATAAGTACACTTGCTATTTAACAATGCTGATGGTCAGATACAATTCCAGGTGAGAATTTTCATAGTGTGCCTCACATGACATCCTGTCAGTATAAGCAATCCATTGGTTTTCACTCACTACCAAAATTAATTTCAATTGCAAATCTAGTAAACAATGAAGTTATAAAACTATGTTGACTCAAAGTTATAACCAGGAAATATCAAATTTGAAATATGTTACAATTTAGCAGATATACATGTATTTCTAAGTTGTAAAAGAACATTATTCCCATTATGACAAATGCTTGGTGTACTGCCCTAGAGCATTGAAAATTTGACATGTGATCATATTTTCAGCTAAAACTTTCTTATAAATTGGAAACATCTAATTGAAATATTTGCTGTAATTATCAGTGGTAAATAGGGTGTATAAAATATATTTTAGTACCATACTGACTGGGCAGGTTTTGGTTTGGTAAGGACAATTTAAAATATTGAGTCTGCTATCTATCCTACAAACTTGATATTGGATTGACAAAAAAAACTTTGAAAACAAACAGATGATTTGTATATTATTTCATTTTACATACATAGGTTGGATCCAGGGGGCGACACGCTTGTCAGATGGGTCATTGATAATTCCCTGAACACCGCAGACATGGCAGATGTGATCTGATTTGGTGACATGACAGTTGAATCGGTAGTGACTGGATTTTAATAGTGTGCCCTGGTTTTGAACTGTTGAAGTAACCAAACTAAAAACATCTTCTGAGAACTCTAGACTGCAATTCTGATGATAAAACTCTGTCTACACTTGTGAAAAATGTGAAGGAGTTGGCTCTGCCTCATGGCCTTTCCGGGATCAGGGCTCTCATGTAACTTTTTCTTTATTTTCTAGCTGGGTAACTGATACCAATATTAATTTTCTTGTGATTTTGACTTCGAAATAAGTTTAGTTTTAATTTTGATAGGACTTTCAAATCTGGTTTCAGCTTTAGAGCAGTGTATTATATAATGAAACTGTACAGCTTCAACTACTTTGTGCTTTTATAGTGATACAATTATGAAGTCCTTTAAATATATTTTATACATATACAGTCAAATATAAATTTCAGAATAGTCATCATCTGCTATACTTACATGTGTAAATTGCTTATACAAATCGTCCACATATGGATGCAAAAGAATTACCCTTTTTTCATTTGTTTGGCATGTTTTTATTTTTCTTGGTGCTATCCTAAACAGAAATGTTGCATACATGTATTTCTACATTAAAAAAATAGAATGTTACTAGCTGTATTGTGCTTAAATGTATTGTGTTAATACTTTATACTCTCTAATAATAACAGTTATACAATTTAGACTGACATGTATTGTGAAACTCGATAGTTGCATGATATATTACTAATAAGGATGTTAGGGTGAAAATCAGCTAGGTTTTTTGAATTCATTTTCAAAAGCCAAATGTGTTAATACAGACACCCCACCCTTCCAAGAGGTAATGTTTTATCGGTTTATCAGGGGTGTGAGAATTCTGACGCTGATTTTAGTTATTTTTGCTTTTTATTTTAAGCTTGATATCCCCCCTTTCTGTATGAAAGTTTGAGAACTCATTCAATTTAATCCTCCAACTCTCTATAAAATTGTCAGGTCTTTATTTGTCATCACTCACATACCTGGTTCATGCAGTTCTATAGTGGATGTATCATCATTTTATTCCAGAATATCCAACTGTTAAATTTTGTTAATGTTATTCAAGAAAGAAATAATACATGATAAGTTTTAGCTTGAGGTTAAAGATACACTACAGCACATGTTTTTCTGTCTATTTGTAGTAAGAATTCTACTCTTTTTTACCCACTAGTTCAAAGACGTTATTTGCTAAAATCATAAAGACAATTTTTGTAAAGTTTTCAGATTTGGAAGGAACTAATGTGTATTTTGATATATCTTCCTGTTTTGGACTCTGACAATTTGCAATTAAAAAAGCAAGTGTTAAATTTGAAAATGTATTGATGAGTGTATTTAGCCAATAACTTGAGAATGATGGAAAAAATACAAATCTACTTAGTCATTCGTATTTTTTTTATCATTGCATTTTATTGCTTTTGTCGCTGTCGTTTGTGATTTTGATTATAAATTTGTTAAAAATGATCCTGTTTGATATGACCGTAAATTATTGATTTAAAATTATATTTACTTCTTGACCTTACATGTTCCTTCTGTTAGCACTATTTGACTTTTTAGTCCTTGACAGTGTGTGAAAAGATGAAATAACTCTCAAGGCAATTATGTCGACTGATTTAATTATAACATTTTCTCTATAAAAAATGCCAAAGAGTAGTGAATGTAATAAGTAATGTTGACTATGTTACTTCTATTTTGAGGGAAAAGAAATATGCCATTTTACTTGTATATGTGTATGTCAATACAAATATACATTAGAAAATACAACTTTCCTGCACCACTAGCATTGATTATATTCCAGTATTCTCGTGATTGAAAGTTTATTCATTTGTCATTGGAATGTTTTGAATGTAGAATTTGGTACATGTTAGCAATTCTGTTTTTCTAAATGTGGCATTCACAGACTAGGATTGCTGATTGTGTTAAGCAGTGTATGATATACAAATAAATATACTGTTGCATATATTCAAGTTTTATTCAATGTATAAATTGACAAAATTATGTCAATGTGTACCTGGTGGATTATTTCCTACACATTTCACAGCGCATATATTAGATTAATTGTAATAATTATGAATGTCGATGTGTTTGTCACTAGAGGTTATGATCCTATATATTATTGAAATAAATATTTTGTCAAAAATATATCTACATTGTTAACATTATAGGGAGTTGATATTTTAATGAATCTATTAAGCATACCTTTTATCGAAATGATTGATATGAAAAAAAATGTTATACTTTACTTTTCTATTAGTCACTTGCTGCTATGATTTAATGTTATAGAATTAAAAGTGTTCTTCTAAATTTATTCACATTGCTAACTCTGTAGAATTTATTTTATGTAGTTAGTATTTTCAATGATTTATGACAAGTCATAACTCTTAATTTGCATGAAAAGGTATTTTAATAGGATTTTCAGGAGAGAATGCATGACCATTGTGATAAAGGAAAAAATGGAGTAGAGAGAGATCGAGAGAGAGGGGGGGGGGGGGGGCAAGAGTGATATGTAACTCGAAATTTGCTCGCTTTATTTTGACAAATTCTTACTCTTATTATTTTTTTTTTGGGGGGGGGCAATCTTAATTTTACTTATTCTTGTTGCCCTTTGACAAGTTAGTTCCACATTAATACCATTTTCGCAGTAATTAAATCTCAAAGAATAATGTTGAATCATAACTAGGCCTTAACAGAGAATACCTTTTACACAAATAGACAACATTTAAGAGACACTCAATCGGGATTTCATTTTATGAAGGGTGTAAGGAAGTTAAACCAACAAAAGTTTATGATGTTGAATTTTCAATTTCCCAACGGAGCCAGAGCACACAAAGGGAATATAGTTATACTTTTTATAAATTTACAAAGACAAAAGACAATTTGACTATTGTAGTCACATTTTTCATGACCTGTTATACCAAGCTTTCGTATTTCAGTGATAAAATAGGCCTAAGAATTTAAAACGTGTGTCTATTGGGCTTCCCTTTTATTACGAGAAAAAAAAAGAAAATGGTATTTGAAGTTATTTTTTTACTTATAAGCGGGAGCTGCAGGCCCTATTGATCTCACATTTAGGATTAATTTTGTTTGCAATTGCAAATTAAGAGTTTATGTAGATCTAAAACCTATCTATGGAATTGCATCCACAAGGCTATGCGTGGGACTAAGGCGGAGCCTCTACGCGTCACTTCGTAAAAACAAAATTGAAGCGCGTCCTTGAATTTAGGATTTTCACGAAGTGACGGTTATGTGTGCGGAGCACTATCCGTCATTTCGTGAGAATAAATCTAAGCGCGTCCCGTAATATTTTTTTTTCACGAAAATATGGTTCTATTTATATCTCTATATCTTCTTAAATAATAAAGGAAAATAAAAATGATTGGAACTGAAGATTGTCTAGAATATGCCCTTTACGAAAATATGATATTTATTCACCCTGCATACATCAAAGAGTTTGAGATCGAGGTCTAAACCTTTGCAAGCGATTTACTCAAAACTAGCTTTTTAAAAGTTACGCGCTTATCCGTCACTTCGTGAAAACAGGGACGAATTATCATATACATGATATAACAAATGATACATTTCGTTTGCAATCACGTTTTTATTCATTAATACTTCACTCAAAGAACACAATTACCTGCAATGTAGTGCTCACTTTGGGGAAAATGATTGTTCCCCATCGTACATAAAAGAGTTAAAAGGAGTCTATGGCGGCCATTTTGAATATATAGCAAATAAAGTAGTCTGTCACAAATCTTTTTTAGAGAGTGTTTCACTCCTGCACCACGATTACATAGATTTACTAAACAATGCGCGGGCAATTTACACATTCTCGTCATCATCTCTCCTCGTTATTTTTCGTACAGTCATCATTTAATGTTTTATGTTATTGATTTCATATTTTGGTCTATTTCTTCCTCTCTGTAGGCCACTATTATTATTTTAAGTATAAAATTTACTATCATTTAATGATTTCATTCGAGGGTCCACGATGTACAAGCACAGCTTCACAATGGACATTCTTATTTCATTTCCACACACATTTATATGCCACAATTATATTGACGTATTTTCTTAAGGTTGCAAGTGTATTCAATGTATTTAAATATGACTACAGACACTTGTATAGATAAATTACATTCACGTATGCAAAAGATAAATTACATGGTTGTGATGACTGAGAGTAAAGTTAGATATAAACCGATACCTAAGAAGAATTAATCAATGGAATTATGTTTATGACTTAAATTGGGTTTCTTATATGCATAGGAATAATTATACATTGTTTCCGAAATAATGAGTTTTTCCGAATCATGAAGTTTGTGCCACATTAAAATCAATTCTTGATTCAGTTGAAATGTAAATATATAAAATTTTGTCCGTAGATCTTGTTGTATATATGGTGTTTGATGAGTAATGGAAGGAATGCCATAATTTGGTAAATAAACTACAGTATATGTAAGAAAATTGTTATGTTATCACTTTACCCCACAAGAGCAATTGAAATCACTATACGACACTACTGCTTGCTTGCCTTGTATACCAATGTAACAAAAAAGTAGAGAATGAAATAATTGAAAATGTGGAATGACTGGTAGGAAGAGATAATACGCCTGTCACAAAAGTGCACCCAATCCTCACCAAGCCATAAACGGCTCCGAAATAGGAGGGGGTAAATGAAAAGGGTAGATATCTATAAATGTATGCACAGAATCAAATAAGACGAATACAACAATATACAGGACCATGACCTCTTCCCAATCTCCACCCCTCCCCCCTAAAAAAAGAAATAAATAAATATAGATACAAATTCAGGGGTTAAGCAAAGTTGTTAAACAATAGGGACCGGGCCAAAAAATGAATACAGCTGTCAGTAAGGAATGGGAAAGCTGAGGGACAGAAATACGGACATTTGCTCTTGTACTCGGACATCTGAACTACACACATGGACGATTGGTTCCAAACAGTGGACAAGTGACCTGGAAAAGCTATGATTTATATCTCTTTGTCGACTTTTAGACGTGTGCCGCACTACTACCCATTGGCGGCGGAGCAGAGGATTATATTTTGTGTGTGTGTGGGGGGGGGGACACAACACGAAAGATAATCCTCTGCTCCGCCGCCTTTGCCACTACCCCATGCAGTCCGAATGGTTTCAGTAACTAAATAGATAGCATATCACAACTACATGTATGTATCAAAAAGAATAAAAAGGGGGGTTAGTGAAATGTATATGTGGTCTGGAAACAATCACGAGAAATGGGTACATGAAAAAAAGAAAGACGTTTGATGATATTATTTTGAAATAAATATTGCAGAATATCAATTTCTTCTGTGTATCATCACTCTTCACGTCACAAAACTGACATGACCGATGGTTTTCCTCGTCTGTTCTAATTGCGTTTTGGTGAAGAAGAGAAATAAAGGAGAACGAGAAGGGGGAGATGTCAGGAACAACGTCAGAAAAAAATAAAAATAAAAAAAATACAATAATAGTAATAACAAGATAGAGAAAGTGATAAAAGTAAAAATCACTATACAAATAAAACGAAGAGAGAGAGAGAGAGAATATGAATGCAGTTGCACCAAAACACCGTGAAAAATAATAATTCTATAACCTACTCACCTACGTTTATTCCGCATTTTAGGGTAGAAATACTATTATGTCCGTCTTTTGTACAGAAGGTGCGGATTGTTCTTTGACATTAGAATGTTTGATGCCTACATGCAGCAAAGATATCATCAGTGTGGTATATACATCATGCTCAAGAAGGCGTTAATAGTTAGAATACTAACTGCTTGTGCGCCTGCGCATTGATCACACAATATGCAGGTAGTCCAGATGCATATTATTTGTTATCAGAATATTTCCCAAATAATACTTAGATTTGGAAACCAATTGCCACTTCAAGGCATATAGGAAATATCAACGTTCGATAGCACACTTCAAACTCTTTTCATGAATACGATAATTATGTCAATATGAAGCCTGCAACGTGTAGGCGTAGAATGTGGTCTGAGACCGTGAGAAAACGATGCAATATAACAAAGGATATATTATCAGCTCATTGATGAAAAACAACTTTTTGTTGACATTTTGAATCTGACTTTTTTCTGGTAAATAAAAATAAATGAATAAACAAATTTGTTTTCCACGAGCTTTAGCAACTCTTTTTTTTTTTTTTTTTAGAAATGTCATGAAAGAAATGAATATAGAGTACAATGGTACGCGTAGCTTGTATAAAATTTCCCAAGAGCTATCCTCCATTTTGGTGAGGCCTTAACTCTCAATCTCGCTTGCTGATTTGTGTGTAACATTACAATCTTATTTTATTTTTAGCACAAGCATGACAAGCGGAATTATTGAGGGAGGGGGGGAGCGAAACGATATGTTTGCCCCCCCCAATATTTTCATTGGTGGGGCGATCCCCCCTGCCCCCCCCCCAATAATCGACGCCTCTGTCTACTACTACTACTACTACTACTACCACTATACTACTACTACTTCGACGACGACTGCTGCTACTACTACTACTACTACTACTTCTACTAATACTATCTGATACTTTTAATAGTAGTAATGTCAATGCTGCTGCTGATGCTACTTCTGATATTACGACTTATACTATAACACCACTACTTGTTTTATTACTCCTTGACTCAAATTGCAGGGGAAAATATCAAAAGAATTTGATGAAAATTAATAACATAACAAAAAAGCGGAGAAAACCTATAGAAAAACATTGTGCATAGATAATGTACCAATGCATATACTTTGGAATGAGTTTTTATTGTACGTAAGAGGTGGCCATTGACTCCTTTGAACCATTTAATATAGATTAATCAATGTTCGTCCATGATTAACATGTCCGAATGGATGATTGATACGTATTAGAATATGTCTTTTTGAAACCACGTATTAATCCCTGCTATCCCCGCTTTGAAACTGGTTTTAACTACAGTCATACCTTGGATCACGGGGTCTGTCATCATAGATTCTACGCATGCGTCATGGATCAGTATTCATAGAGACATGTCCTTTAAGCGAATTTCATTTTTCTACGATCTTTTTGTCATTGTTCTTTCCGTCTATACCAAAAAAAAACCCAACCGCTTTCAGCCTTATCATTAATGAACTATATTTCAATTAGAGCGCGTTTCTTTTAAGACAAAGCGCATTGCACAAAGAACGACATTTGGAATTGAATAGCGGAGCTAGAATGTCTGTAAATACAAAACTGTCCTAAATATGTTCTGTATATTTATCATTTGACTTTATATTTCAGTGTTTGTGTATATCTAAATGTTATTTTGTAATGCATGTACAGGTAAAGCCAAAAAGCTGCACATAGATTTTTGCATGTTTAGAACGGATGAACTTTCCGCCGTCTATGATGTAAATCCGCAACATAAACGAACAACAACGTCCCGACTCGTATTAACTAATATCCACTGCAGCTACATCAACGGAAAGAGGGGGGAGACAAAGTACATGGAACGTATAAAAATCTTTAGAATCGCGGAAATAAAACGGATTTCAGCGCATCTCGTATATTTTGAGGACGTTCCACAGTTAAAATGAAGTCCGCGTCATTTTTTACAGAATTTTGCAGAGAGTTACTTTGGCAATTATCCATTATTAAAGTGCAAAATAGAATATAGGTTCGTGTGCTTATTGTTTTTCTACGGGACTTCAAAGTCGCCATATAGAATGATATGACAGATTGCTCAATCAAGAAAAGTATGCCTCTCTTTAAGAGACCTCACGAAATCACCAAATAAGTTTAAATCATCTTTAATCTGTTGATAACGCATCAAGCTTCATCAAACTTTGAGGATATGTAACTAAGTGGACACCAACGTAGGAGAATATATTTTAATTAGCACAACTATATATGCTTGGCGTCAGCAGCGTCCTCATTTTACAAGAATGATGCATAAACCTCCCCAAAAAGCATTGCATCAAAAGACGTGAATCTATAGTTTAAAGTGCACTTTATTCGAAATCCTTGTAATTTTCATCAAATTCAGCAAAATTGAAGAGGAATGCAGTGTGAAGGTGAAGGGAAGTTGAAATTATGGGGTCTACGTGCTGGTATTTAAACTATCAGTGTCCAAAGTGTTGCGAGTTGGCTTGAATCAGTCTAAAACGCACTTGAAATGGGCAAAAGTCTAGTACCGTCCAACGAATGGTTCCTTAGTTTTGCTCCCGAACATTCAAAATCCATCTTAATTATCACCATAAGCTCTACAGTGCGTATCAAAAAAAGTTTACACTTTGAAAAAGCTCTGGGATTTAAATAATATACGTGTGGATAATTTTTTTCACAAATAATATTGGGTTTGGGTGTCATCTATCCAATAAAAGTAAAGGTTTTGACAGAATGTTAAACTTGAGTGAGCACTGTCCATTTTTGTAAAGCTCGCAGAAATCTGTTTGCGCAGAAATACTCGTTTTCACACAGTGTCAAGGGGAAAGGGAGAAATCAAACTTATACCCTGCGATACATTTTCCTTGCATTTTAGTCAATTAAGATAAAAACAGATGCATTCAAAGCATTTTCAAACTAATTTGCCACCCAAATTGAAATTTCAACACTTAGTAAGCACAACTTTTACCCTTTTTTAGCTGGATCTGAGGACATGCATAACTGAATCTGAACAAAAGTTTATACCAGATATCTCCAGCACTCTTTCACTAAGTTTTTATTATTTAAAGTGGGTTGGCATTTAATTTTTTATTCAATACTTGTTTCTCCACACTTTTCCCAAGCTTGACAATGATTAACAAAATGAAAATCAAGCTTTATTCATTTTATGTAAATCACAGCTCAGTGTAAATGAAATATCGTCTTGATGGCCTTGGTGTGTGGGGGAGTGGGGCGGGGCGCAATGCACTCTTCGAAGTGTATTGGGCAAGGAAACATGCGCAAATCATTTTTCACTAACTTTTCAAAAGTAAGTGGCACTTTTTTTTTTATACGCACTGTATATTTGTAGAGGAATATATCTTGAAGATGTTCATATAACAGAAATATGGGGTCCATGAGCTCGTTTTTAACCTATCAGTGTCCAAACTATTACGAGTTGGCTTGAAACAGCCCAAATGCCCCGAACACAAGCAAAAGGCTGATCATACCGTTTAGTATGCAAATGGTTCCGTAGTCTCTCAAACATTGAAAATCCATGTCATTTTCATCATACTTTGCACATAGATGCTTTATAGCATCTGAATATATTCAAATATGCACAAATTACATGTAACATGGGTCCATGTGTTTTTTTTTCGATATGCTTCAGAGTTCAGCCACATGGATATTCTTAAGAATTGAGCTTTCAAAAGAGTGTGGCATGTTTAAACCTCACGAGATCACAAACTTCAAACCATTTCAAAACATATGAGGGCCTTTTGTTTCTAATAAATACGGTTATTGATGCGTAAAACACTTTTTAATTATGAGGGCTAACACCATAAAGCAAACCCTGAAAATATGAGACGGAAATGAATGAAAACAAGGAAGCTATGCTCATTTAATGATTTTCTGACTTTGCTTTTCAATAAATATGACGTTTTTGAAGGGAGACTATTTCGGATTTGATTTTAGGGCAGACACCTGACATCTTAAAGGCCAAGTTATGCATTGCAAATGGTAGAGCAACTCTTGGACTATTTACAGCATTTTGTTAGAAGTATGTAGCATGCCGAATAATGGAGATATAAAGAAGGATATATGAAAATGGTCCAGAAATTGACAGAATGGCGACTGGATGATCACGCTTGAGTGAGTTTTGATAATAAAATAATGTGTGCACAGTGATCCTAGACAATGTTCCTACCAAATTGTTCAATTTGGATGGGCGACGGCAGGGCGAACAAAAAACATTAAATTGATGGAATTTCTCGCAAAAGAAAAAGAAGATTATGGAATAGGAATATAGAACAGGAACAAAGCATTGTCAAAGCAATTGTACATGGTTCATAGGGCTAAAGGTATAATACGGAGAGTAAGAATAAAATAGCTTAGAAAGAAACAGTACAGGTGCTTGCGCATGTACATATAACTCATGGGACACTGAGGTCACTGGCAAACGATTTAAGTGTTAAGTAACTACTTCTTAAAGATACTTAAGATACTTCCATACTTAAGATGATCCCATGGGATTCATGCTTATGAATATCCATGATGTGTAATGTAACTGCATGAACCCAATCTTGACACCGGGAATATTCAGCGTCACGGACACATGCAGGAAGCATACTACATATTCTGGTCTGTTATGCTAAATATTTTTTTTTTAACTTTGCAGCAACCTTTTTACCGACAGAATCGGACTACCCTGTTTTTTCTCATAAAGAAAACAAGAAAAATTAATAAAACCGTCAACATTGTTTGTCTGATTGCCACCCGGTAAATGAGTTCAAGCATGATGATATCAGTCGAAGGTTCAAGGATTTTAGATTGATATAAGATCACGTTGAGAATTAGAAAGTGGTTAATGTGAATTTTTCTCAAGGATATCAATGGGAAGAGGAGATATGAACTTCAATCAGCTTATGGTTGCTGCTGGTAATATCGAGATTTATTTTCAACCGCATGATTGATAATCTTAACCAAAATAATGAATAACGATGAAAAAGTTCAATGTACCTATCGAAAGTGCCAAGTGAACAGGGTGATATGTATATGAATTTATTCAGTGGCTTTCGTTTGGGCAGATGCACACGTTTTATAAACAATATACATGTACGTATAGGGCCTATATGCATGTAACAAACAAAGGTAATTTCTCTCGATTTTACATTCCTTTGCAGTCTATACTAAATAACGAAGGAAAATCAATCAACCGATGTTAGTTAGCACATTTTACTGTATTAAGTTATGATGGCCTTTGAAGAGTTTAAGTAAAGTAGTTATTAAGAATCCAAGCCCAAATCTTCAACATGAGTCTTTTTGTGATAAAGCATTTCGGAATTCAATGTCCATAATCTAACTGATTATATATATATATATATATATATATATATATATATATATATATATATATATATATATATATAACGCTACCGGAACTTCATTCATACTAGCACGGGGATAACAAAAATACACTGACGGCATTAATGCAGATATTACATGTAATATTTTATGTCATAAAGATACTTATTTATTAGTATTTGTTGATGAATCTTATCGATAAAGGACGTATAAGAATTCATATAATAATAATATAGGATATTTATGTTGCGCACATTTCCACCTTGTTAGGTGCTCGAGGGGCTCCTATATTACCCGGCTAAGCTAGGCGTTCATAGAGCACACAGCTTCTTAAGGAATTACTTCCTACCGGTATCCATTTACCTCACCTGGGTCGAGTGCAGCACATCGTGGATCAGTTTCTTGCTGAAGGAAATTACGCCATGGCTGGGATTCGAACCCACGACCCTCTGTTTCAAAGTCCGAAGTCTAATCCACTGGGCCACAACGCTCCACTTAAAATGCAATACACGCAATTACCATGACTATGTTATGCTAAATCATCTCAAATATGTTTTTGTTTTGTTTCATGAAGCTATTAAATAAAAATATTCAGAATTCAATGTACTCTAAGATACTTAAGGATACATGGAAGTGCATGTACATGGAAACTCATTATTTTCATGAATTGTACATTGCCATACTTGTTCCTTCACAAAAAAAATGCAAAATAAACGTTTAAAAAAATAATGATAATATTTGGCATGCAACGTAACAATTAAAAAACCACTAAAATGAATATTTTTTGTAACTTATTGAAATCAATATGAAGTACGATAATCTGGATATTATAAAAAAAAACCGTCAATCAGAATCAAATACGTCATAACAACTAATGCACATGCAAACTTAATATTCTCATAAATTTTACATTGTCGTATATTTTTTCTAAAACAAAATTAATGTTTGACATAAATGTGCTTTTGTATTTAGCATGCAATATTCATGTCACTATCAAAGAATAAATGACTCATAATACATGTATTAACACCCTGGGCCAGATTAGCTGTATACCGCCATCTACCGGTTCAAATCGTTTAACGATCTTCCCAAACAACGTTCTATTCTATACAACAGCAAGTTCAGAAGATAGTAAGTAGGAAGGCAGTGCTTGCCAATGATGCGTGTGCTAACTGGGTTTAAGCTGAAGAAAGTATTAAAGTCAACTAATCGTTAAACATGTAATTTGTTGATTAAGCCTGTATTTACAACCCGATGGACGTATCTTCGTTTGAATGATGTCCTGCCCCAAAAAATGTCATTCATGTGCAAAGAAACACACAACAGGTTGTGACCGAGAGTGTAGAACATGTAGAAAAAATCATTGTGTCACTTGTGTAGCAATACGTATATGTGGCAGGTGTCTTGGGTAATGGCGCCGGCACAGTTTCCCTGCAGCGGCTGCGGCAAGTCGGAAGCAGCCATTTATTATGTTTTGTTTTTTCGTGCCAGCTTCATGTAGGTGGTTTGAAGAAAAAAACAAGAAGAAAATAAAAAGAAGAAAAGAGAAAGAAATGCCCGGCTGTTTTCGACTCGCCATACGACCGCCGTAGGGAAAATGTGACTGTCAATAATTACCATGACTATGTTATGCTAAGTCACCTCAATAAATATTATCATACATATGCATTGCAAAAATGACATGAAATATAGTAAAATACATTTTACTGAACTGGAGATCTGGGATTGTGATTAGAAACATTACCGATGTAGTTTAAATGAAGGGCTTTCAGCCTAGGCTCACCATACACCAGGAAACCAATCTGGAAGTTTGCAATCAAACAGGTATCCTTATGAGTTACACCTCTGCGAAATTCGTGGAAACGGCGTCGTGTGAACAATGCTTCACGTACTACATTAAATTATAATCTAATTAAGATGATGGTAAGGGGTGATTCATTTAAGATGCGCAAGGGTATGATGAGCTGTGCTTGATTATTTCGAGGCTGATTTTCAGCGATTGGCAGACGCTTTCCATAACGCAGATAATCTTTCGTCAAAAGCCCTTCGTAACGAAGCAGCCTTTGTCGCAAAATCGGTGATTCAAAACAGCAGTGTCTTAGGCGACCGCACACCTTACGATTGGTCTGCGAATCGATTTCAGAATAAAATGTGGTAGAAATTGATGCTAATATTGATACTTGGAATATCTTAATGTGTAATGTTCTAAATCAACCTACGAATACCTATGTTGAAATCTGTAACTATGCTATCATCTTTCTTAGAATTAAGTCGAATTTAATAACTACTCGTAATAACGTCATATCAGTCGTACGATTGGCTACTATTTGAAACTATTTTTGCCTATACTCCAAAATAAAGGCTTGCAATCTTTCAAAATGGTAATATTAGTGTTCTTACAATTCATGTATAACATCAAGTATAATTATATGTTCCCTTCACATTTTCAGAAAATGAGCAAATGCGATTTGTTCCAAAATCGGATCGCGAACAGTCGTAAGGTGTGCGGTGGCCTTTACTGGACTCTGGAAAATATATACATTTTTGTTAGTCCAGTCCGAATCTAAGACGATGTTCTGACCCATTGCACCAATAACTGTCCATTACGATTTACCGGGCATTTTCAATAGATTCTGAACGTTATAGAAAGCGTCTTCGATGTAATGCTAAAATACGCTAATGTTTTCATTCTAGCTGAAATTGGGGTTATAAACCGATTTATAGGTCCTTTGATCGAGCCCCTGGACCATGTCTTCGAGTTATAAGATTGATCAATGGACATGACATGCATGGGTACAGACTCACGAAGAGTTGAGATTAGGCCAACCAACCTCAACTAAATGGAAAACCATGAGTGTCGTAATGCTTCTTACAGGAAAATTGCACGATGTCATTGATTAACAAAGAGGAGGACACTGAGTCGTCAAGACAACGATGAATGCGCATGTATATTTAAGTCAAGATGAAATATATTACACAGTTTGACAAAAAAATAAGACATGAAAGAAAACACTTTGAAAAAAAAACAGCCATTTTAGATGTTGACGTTTGCTGGGTTTCAATAGTTGTTGTTAATCGGATCGATCGTATAATTCTTTGTAATTCGGGAAGCGTATCCGATTGTTAAAGAACGCGAGTAGACGAATTTTAATGGTTTTTCATGGCGTCATCTTGGAATTCACGATAACAGCTGGCCCAGTAATCAGATTGCATCTATATTTTTATTCTGCCCCCCCCCCCCCCCCGAAACACACTGAATATCAAATTCCACATTTTCCGCCTCATCTGAACAACTCGACCAATACCTGTTACATATCTGGCCCACTTTCATGGCAATTGGGGATTCATTCTCTCCTGTACAGCGAGCAAGAGAGGATGTTGTCGTACATGTAGTGTATGAAAAAAAAAACACAAAAAAAATTCGGTG
This sequence comes from Lytechinus variegatus, assembly GCF_018143015.1. Lineage (NCBI taxonomy): Eukaryota > Metazoa > Echinodermata > Echinoidea > Temnopleuroida > Toxopneustidae > Lytechinus > Lytechinus variegatus. The sequence goes on along the minus strand of NC_054747.1, from coordinate 33,360,984 downwards.
ACATCAGCTGCGGCCCACACAAATCTTGGGAGTGATGTCCTTTAGTCTTTAGCGCCAGCTACGTCCGATTCGCGCCTATCTGATGTAGAAAAAAATGGGACTATTATCTGCTTTTGAATCATCCCTGATAAGAAATTTTTACACTTACATAAATTATAAGGTGTTTACTGACGTCCGCTGCACACATGGGAAAACCCCATAATGTCCTGTAAGACTTTTCATAGTCTATCATCTATCTATCTTAATATAATTGTTAAAACAGTCTGAGCTGTATAAAACTACGCCAGTGATATCTCATTTAATTTGAAGGTGTTTAGTGACAAAAACCTGTTTCTGCTGCTTCGTTAAGCATTGCTCCTTCAATCGGAACAGTGTTAATCATCTTTCCGTCTTATGATCTTATGCCAAATCAACGCCGGGCAGTTAAATTTCAGTGGGGAAGGCGGTTAGACAATGTGAAAGGATGCTCGATTTTCTCTTTGGCCTCTCAATGAAGAAATGAATTACATGACTCCGCAGCGTGCTAAGTTCATACTCATCTTTGTTATTTTTATTATTTTTTAAGCCAATCACTCTAACAACTATTACTTAGTTAAAGGTTTAAACAAGTTCTTTAAAAATGTTTTAATTTTTTTTCAAAAGTTTGAACACTTGCTGTGTCAGGATCATACAGCGTGCTTAATTTTTTTTTACAGTATGTGAAATATCCATTTCAACTTTCAGGAAATGCGATTAATGGTTGATAATCTATTTTATTTCCATGAAATATTAATCAATTTTCAGTTTTCCTCATGATGAAGTGCACAGCATCATAAGCATGGTTACATTATTTTTTCCTATAGAGATAATAATACTCGTAATAATTGTGCACTATACAAGCCCTTCAAAATCTGCTACATGACTGCAACTATCGAATATTTCATGATGCCTTTGAAATTTTTATTCTGTCTGTAACTTTAACAAAATCATACAAGTACATCAGTGCATTGGGGGTATGAAGACTGATAACACATTTTTATCTAACAGCTTAAAATGATTCATTAGTAACAGATATGTTTAACATATCGTGTCTATCAAAGGACCAAAATCTCCGAAAAATTTATTATACAGGTATCAGTTATGAGGTATAAAGAAACATGTATTTATTAGGGGTTTATTTGATGATGTAATCGTGAAATGCGTTACATAGTATACATACACACACACACACACACACACAAACATATATATATATATATATATATATATATATATATATATATATATATATATATATATATATACAGCTGTATATATATATATATATATATATATATATATATATATATATATATATATATATATATATATATATATATATATATATATATAACTAAGAACTGACAACACCGATAGTGCCAAATGCACAGATGCGCTCTGAGCCAATGCAAGTCCAATAAAAGTCCAACTAGCTTTCGCCCCGTGGAACATAAGACACTAGCTCACAAGGAACGGAACAAGAACATAATTGTGATTACTCTCAACGGAAACAACCAATATACAACACTTATGATGGGCTAAATCTATAAATATAAAGGGCTAATCATAACGGTATTCCTCAAGGCAGGTAAAGAGATAGAAAACTATGAACGGTCATTACAGGACGTTTTCGGGTATGGAAATGATGGGAGGTAAGGAATGAAATATTGGAAAACATTAACTATATATGCATACTATACTTACAGTAATGATATTGTATAAAAATTAAGATTTGTTTAATTAATTCTGGCAATAATCATCAATGAAAACATCCCATGTATGTCGATTGATTAGATAAAATGTCATATAAGTAATTTTTTCCATGAAAAAAAGAAGAAAAGCATGCATGTATATTTCTAATATATCTGTTTATGATGATTGGAAAAACTATAAGTCCCCATCGCAAGTTCTCTTATTTCGATAAACGATTGCCATCATTCTAGAGGAAGTTTTGATGGCGAAACAAAATGTGGCATGAAAAATAGTGGAAGAAAAATATGAAAAGCTTTATAATTCGATTGCTTGCAAATTAAAATTCTTTTCTTTTAGTTATTCATCTTTCTTTTCTGTGTTTAGTCCAAACCAACACAGCGTAATTATTGCCCCTATGCAATCTATGGCAGAACCAATTAATAATTTGTGTCATATTCTAGTTATATCATATACATATACCATATCAATAGAGACACGATAACATCACCTGATGCCACATCTCAATATCCCAATAGTCTATAAATTGCGGAGTTTCTTGTCCAACTTCTCGATTCCTTCATTGAATTCCGTATTAAACTTATATTCCGTAAGTGACGTATACTGAAAATTCAGATAAAAAATTAAACCGCATTCCATCTTATGTACAAATCATTGATATTAAAAGATTGTTCACATGCGGATGGGTCAAGCGAAGCACAACTGCTAGTCAAAATTTGGCACACTATCCTGATATTAGGTAAGAGAAAACAGCAGCCGCAAATGAGTCTAGGTAAACACGACAGATATTTCACAAAGTCATAATTAGATGAGCCTGAATGAACCGTTTGTATACCACTCTCATAATTACGTACGATGCACGAAGCAGACGAATACAGAAAAACAAATAAATCATTATAAACCAATCATTATTCTTCATGTTCTATAGCTTTCGCAAATATTGGCATTATAGTCAAATAAAGTTCCGCAGCTGCACAGACTCCCACGAATACAACTGATGAAACTTATCTTATTTAGATCTCTTCCTGTGTCTCTGTTGTCGTTTTTTGTTGGAAAACTAACCGACCTTTCACACGGAAAAAAAATCGTAATTTTGATGATGATTCCAGTGAAAATATATAAATGAAGAAAATTTAGCACGTGTGAAAGCAAACTAGAATATAATTAGAATCACGAACGCCAATCAAAGTCACGATAATAATCATCATTAAAATGACAATTCAAGATTCACGTGTGAAAACGCCCTAAACTTCAATGTATTACAAACATTTCTTTACTAACATTTGGGTTACTAACATTTCATAGAACAAAAAATTTTTGACAATTTTGATGCAATTTTATAAATATTTTTACGGAAACTTTGCATTCTGAAAGTTACGATGGTGTTTGAAGGAATATACGGGAATTCCAGGGTAAAATAAATTGCATACCGTGTAATCTTTTTTTTTCAATTAGTCTATATCTTTAGAAAACATTAGAAACCATGTTGTAGCATAAACTAAAAAAAAATCATCCTGAAGTATTATCACCTTGAATTTACTTATCATCATTCATTAGGAAAGGCCGCACGCACATTTTTTTTCCTGGAAGAGGGGGGGGGGGGTGGGGTTGGGTTATAGGACGCGTAAAAACTGTCGAAGAAACGAGGGAACGAATCCACCGATCTTGTCATTTGGTAGTCCAGATTGGACCTTGTTGTTTGGAAGTGCCCTTTCCCAAAAGCTAACATAGAGGGCACATGTCTCCCAATCTCTAATCAGCGACAATCCACTCTTAGAAGAGTGGATTGTCGCTGATTAGAGATTGGGAGACATGTGCCCTCTATGTTAGCTTTTGGGAAAGGGCACTTCCAAACAACAAGGTCCAATCTGGACTAGTCATTTGGTCGCTTTGTGCATTTTTAAAAGTGAAATTAAAGGATTTCCTACACACTTTTGGGGAATTTTGTGTTCAGTACATACCAAACAAAACGGCTGCCGTTACCGACATTAGATTTTTTTGACATCGACTTTAACCTGTCAAAGCCACGATAACGTCCACAATGTTGTCAGCTTGACTGATCAACTGGGCCGGTTTATCAGTGAATACAAACATAATGTAATTATAACAATGTATATTTGAGCCATCTCTGATGGTGGTGATATTGATATTCTCAACTTTTCCTACAGCCCATTCCTAAAGACATAATCAAGGAATTAGTTACTCACGTACCAGAGAATTTTAAAAGAAAAAAAAAGTACGTCACATGTACGTTCTTAACCCGATTCGGTTTATAAAAAAAGGGCACAATACAACCCTGGGTAAAATGTAGATATGTTATTTCGTCATGGTCGTATTGAAATTCGAAGGATATTGTTATAAAGTGATACAGATAAAACCATTTTCCATTCATGCATGACCAAACACTATTTGACATTGTCCATGATATATACAAATCGGCTTATGCTAAATGGTCACGATGAAAGCATTAGTCCGAACCAAATACGCCGAATCAATCGATATCAACATAAAAAATAACAAATAAATAAGTAAAATATTATGCTTGGCTTGAGGAAATCATTGACTTTTATCTCTCTGGACCTATTGCATGTCGAAATTATTATTTTCCGGTACATCAATTCATTTTAACTTGTATCAATTTTTGGTTCCCGCTTCATTAAACCTACATATAATCGTGTGTCAAAAAGAAGATCAAACACAAACATGAACTAGATACCTTGTAAAGGGGTATCTGGTACCAGCAAATTAAATACAAAAGCTAGATTGCAAATTAGCTTTAGATGTTTCAGGGTTAAAGCAACCTTGAACGCGGCCTGAATTTAAATTACACATTGTACTCATATATATTTCCCCCAAACCTGATAACGCTACAACTAGCGTGGTAACAGCAACGTCTTCTAATAAGAGCATGACTACCATTGATATTCATATAACTATTAATGTCACAACTTCTCCAGATAAATAATAGTAAAGACAACGGTCATGTTAAGGATACTGAACATGATGATAATATATACATGTAACAATGAAAATCATGAAAATAATAACTATAATGGTAATAATAATAGTCACAATTCAATGATAATAACACTTGAAATAATATGGAACATTTATATAGCACTGAAAACAATTGAGTATCTGAATATAAAAACGGCTCAAGTCCATTATTTGCGAAATAGAGTTATGTATGAGAAATTGTTCTGTAGTAAATTACTCATATTGTGCGTAGATGGTGAATCTTAAATCATCTCAGAAATGCCTTAAATAAAGGGGGGGGGTGGGATATTTGAATGTATACGATTACTCTCTCGTTACATCCAACTCTGTTCATACACTACTGCCTATATCAGTTTTTGATCTGATAAAGAAATGTCATTGAAGTGGAATGTTGTTTGTTTTGAACCTCGTCTAAAAGGTAAAAAAAAGGAAGGAAAGGAAAAAAATGGAGTTCACTTGCAGATGTGTGTCCTTCTGTCATGTCTGTGGTATTAAAGCATAATAATATCCTATGAGTGTATGTGTGTGAGAGAGGATGTGTGGATGAATGTGGGTATTTAGGTGGGTGTCAGTCAATATGAAAAAGAATAGCTCATCAAAAAATAATTTTAAAGAATGTATGCGTATGAGCGTGTAAGGACGTGGGGCATGCAGGGTCGGATTCATGGTTGATGATTTCTCAAAAAAATTGCTCACAACACAAATAAAATTTGACTTTATTAAGAACCACCCCCTCCCCCATTTACTGGCAGGCAATAAGATTATGCACATTTACAAAAGCATTTTCCACCGAATCGCTGGAAAGCATGACATGAAGGTCCTTGCTAAGGCAAAGTTATCACTCCATTTACACGCCAACCTGAGATTAAGTGGGGGAGGCCTTCTATATTTCTTGTTTTTTTCTATTTAATAGAAAAAATAAATAAAAAGGAGGTTAAATACCCCCCCCCCATTCTTGAACTGTTGTGTGTTTGCTTATGACTTTTTGGTATCATGGATGGAGACAGAAGGAAGTTTAAAACATGAATGATACGTCATTTTCCAAAACCTTTTTATCTTCAGTATTTGCAACTCACATGTCCTCACCGTTAAAACACCCACAACCGCTCGCTCAACACAAAGCACATCAGCTATGAAAAAAAACTAGATACAAAACGATTAGGGACACTTTTTGTCTGATGTATAAAACAATATCTTGTGCATCATTACTATCCTTTCAGTACAACAGAATTCCACCATGTATAATGACATATAAAGTCAACCAGACAAAAGGCCCCGTCCACGAGTAACGTGAATATTAATGTTCACTAAACATGTGCCCTTGAATTTGTGTTACGATGTTCTCTAATGTCTTTTGGCCCAATATACTTTAATTGCCCAAATTTAAACAAATATCTAATTTGTTTGACTTTCTCGAAATGACCTCCTATGGAATTGGGCCCTTTTAAATATTCACACTTTCAGACGTTTATAAGCGCTACGTAGTATTACCCTGGTTTTGGCATGACTACCCACATCGGACGCTTGAGCATTCAATGAATTTCTCCCTACCGGTACCCATTTACTAAACCTGGGTGGAGAGTGACACGTAGACGAACACGCGAGTGTTGAGCTGGGATTCGAACCGGATACTTCATATCCACAGAGCCATGAATATTCAAAACTGTATCATTGTTCCACTAGCGTGAGCAATTAGGGAAAACAAACTTACTCTGACTCTGATGACTGGGGTGGTGGTGAATCGATCGCAGGAGATTCATTTTGAGATGGAGACGATGCAGATGATGCTGCTGCTGCTGATGGTGGGGGTGGGGGTGGGGATGACGGCATAGATGCATTTCGATGGGTCATGTTTAATTTCCTGCAAAGCCCACGCGACTCGCCAGTCAAACATTAAACACTTGGAAATTTAAAAAAGCTCAATATCACGTTCCAAGGCGCCAGATCTACCATCCAAAGTGAAGGTAAACTGCAAGGGCAATTTTGGAGGGACCCTTTTTCGTTCTCTCAGTCGACCTGACTCATCAGTATGCTCTATCTATTCGGGCTTTCTTGTTTTAATTACGTTAAAAGAAAGAGTTTTGCTCATCGTTTTCAAACCCCGTGCACTGACTCACCTATCTCTCGGCCTCGTCAATCGTTGGCCATTAGATATACCCCTCATCCCTTAATCCAAGTAAACATAATGAGCTCTTGACGCGAGGGTGGTGCGTTCTCATTGATAAAGTGGCTGCCTCAATTATTATTACACACGACGCAGTGTTCATCTAAAATCTGTATATTGTTCCATCGTGCAAAATGATAGCGATGTACATTTGTTTGTGTTATTATATTCCGAACACATTACAAATCCATCTACATGATATTCAATTGAAATTGACAAATGTGTATCAATCTAATATTACAATATACAGTGTCTAGAAATCTCCATGGTTATTTTTTGATGTAGTTGATGATTACATTTCATAATGATATTGCTTCGTACAGCCTTTATTTATCACAGAAAAAAGCAACAAACACTAAAGGATGGAGCAGGTGCAACTAATTCATATTATGTAATTATATATCCGTAAATATCAGCGACAGATTTCGTCAATCGCATATAGGCCTATCCCTAAATGGCGAGAACTATTAAATCACAACATAGCATTTATAGGCCTACAAAGAAACGTATAAATTGCATTTACCAATGACATAATGTCATTGAAAAGTACATCTGTTACTGTGACCCTTAAGTGTTTATAAACATGTACTTATGTGTCCTATAAAAATGTGTTGCTCGACATGCATGATTGTTTATGTTGAATGTCTCTAGTTAAGGTCCCTGCTTGGCAATGGAAACTCACCGTTTCATATTTTGCCTCAGATAACACACACCATACGTGGTCATCTAATCAATGAGAGAAATGGCAGGTGATCCTATTAACAAACCAGCGTGAACTTCTAAATTCTGTAAATCTCTTAAATGAAAACATGGATAGGGGGCCCGGATGAGCAGGAAGTCGAGATCTACGGTGGCTTAACATATCAGAGAACGTTACTTTAATCAAAGAGGAAATATTCCTTAAACGATGAGTTCTAAAACTGGTGTATGTGTCAACCTAAGCGCGGGAGATCGTCGGCCTGGTAAGAAGGGTATGCGCGATTGACCTCGTGAGGGCATTTGGTTAATTATCTGTTGTAAGCAGGACAGGGGATGAATTAAACCAAACTCTCTGATTAAAGCTTGTTTTAAAATGATAATTTCTACAAACGGTGGATTCAAGATGGAAAGAGAATGAACGAGCCAGGATGATAGATGGAGATGCAACAAGAGAAAGCGAAGAGGGAGAGATAAAGGGGGAACTTTGTGTGGGTGTGTATGCGAGAGAGAGTGGGTGGGGTGGCAAACATGACATACTTGGAAGAGATGACACCGCGTCCCAAACGCACATTAAAACGAAATATGTACTAACCCTTGCAAGCGGTATACTGTATATCATGCTCACTTTTGCTGGATAATGTATTGACTAGATTAATTGAGTCAACATGAAAGCCAAGGTGAAGTTTAATACGTGTGTAGACTTGTGGAATAATTTGTGGGTTAACATAACTCCCTCTTTTTTTCAATTAATTTATGCATAACTAATTTACTTGTTTATTCAAATTTATAAAATTACATTCTTTTCCTATTATACGCTTAATGCTATTTTATCCCTTTACATCCCCAGTCAATATCCTTAATTACTATCATTGGTTGAAGATGCACTCGCGCGTATGTTGCAAGTTTTCTGTAGCAATGTGAAGGGTAAAGATTTATATCAACTGGGTTCCCAAAGAAACTGATGAAACTTTACAAGGGCACTGCACAAATTCGACTCTTTCAAAATGAAACATTGATTTAATGCAGGCTAGCTTCAATGATATTTTCTAAGCACATGCCAAGAATTAAGAGATTGTTTCAGTCAAAGAGAGGCTATAGCCCCTACATTAATTTGTAACAAATTCACTAAATATTAAAAGGAAAAAAATACATATAAAATGGATTAAACTAACTTTTCGTCATTTACAAATGTTCTACCAAGGCATGTTTAAGGGATTGACCTGATCATACAGCAGCTATTGGTTAAAAAACACTTCAACCACCACACAGTCACCTAAAGATCCCCCCGCCCGGGGGGGGGGGGACATGTCCCGGTAAACAGGGGATAATCTGAACACGGCTGAGTGAGATACGCCGTGACACACCTCGTGGTCAGATTGTCCACCGCTTACAGGGACATCCCAGAGGGGGCGGGGGGGGGGGTATGTGGGCTGTGTGATTGTTCCAGTCATTTAATTGTCTTTATGTTGATTTCCCGTAGCTTGTTTTGTAATTGAATTAATTACTTACACATGCCTGTGAACGACGTATGTAAAAGTTTGTTTCAAAATCTAATCTCGTTTTCATTGGACTTTCTTTAGCCATTTTGTGACTTTGGATTCTGAAACCATTTGATGCGAGAGGCTAATAGACTCTCTTTGATTGAACCAATCTCTCAATTATTAACATGCGTTTAGTCAAGATTATTTAAACTGGCCTGTGTTGAAATATTGATCATTTTGACTGAGTCGATTTTTTTTGCAGTAACCTTGTCAAGTTTAATCAGTTTCTTTTGGAACCCAGTTAATATTTTGCAGGTAATTATGCACGAGTTTCCTAAAAATTGGTCATATCCTCAAAAACTGTCCTTTCGTTTCCGGTCAAAGTATACGCTGCGTATGGTTATTAGCGAAGGAAGGATAATACTAAGCTTCTCGCTCATCCTTGTCCAATATTGCTTAAGGGGACGGTTACAACCTAATTCCAACTCCTTCCATCCAAATTATTACTAATTGCAGCAGCGGCAAACAGTCAATTGGGAAATGATTTATCTCGACAGCTCATTTATTTGATATGAGTGTATATGAGCACTTTGTATTTCCGCCATGGAATATGTATTTAATATCATTAGAAATTATCACTAAAGATAAATACTACATAAGTAAAACAAAATAATAAATAGACTTACTTTTTTCTTGGGTTGAGATACTTCACGTTATCTCCACGGCGTGTCATGGTTTTCTTTCGCAGGAATTGGTTGTTCACCCGTTTATATTACAAGAAACAATGATCCCGTTAAAACTAAAGCTTCCGCTCAAAGATTTAGACATGTTAGAAGGAATGATGTATTGTCTGTTCTGAATAGGCCTTTGACAATTTATTGATATCATATTGACAGCAACAATTGTGAAAGCAAGAAGAAGTGAACTCGGTAAAGAAACATGACAGAACAATGACGAAAATGAGAAATTGACAAAAGGAATATCAAAGCTTACTCGTATTTGTTGGCAAATTCTATGATTTGTATTTATTAGAATATCAGAGATCGGGATCAGAGAATCTATTTAGTAGACGGATCTATTGGAAATGGATAAGTTTACGTGACAGACATGCTGGCACACTGAACGAGCAAGGGCGCGCGTGTGTGTGTGTGGGGGGGGGGGGCGGGTATTAGGCGAATGGTTCAAGCAAGCGCTGTCCATCATCCCCAACCCACTTACTGGGTTTAAGTGGAATAAAGTAACGTTTAAGACTTTAAGTGTTAAGTTCCCAATCAGAATCATAACATTATCAATTAAATCAATATTCGATGCAAGACAAATACCATGAATTGTTGGCAGCCAAGAGATCTATCCTTGGCTGAGAAGATTGGTGTAGTAATAACTTTACATTGCTAGAGTCTCTGCTATAATGCAACATTATCATTAATATGTATTGTGTACTAAAACATTTTCTTTTCATGCTATTGAACAAACTAATTTGATTGCTATAAACAAATCGAAATTAAATGAAAAATCCTGCCGTCGCGAAAACCGATTTGTGTTAAATTCAATGACCGCTTTGCCAAAGAAAGGCATTTTTCATCAATTGAAAAGAAACTTCATTCATTTTAATGAAAGCTTTGTAATTTTTTAAGCAGGAAAAGTGAATATAAAGCAGAGATCCGTCATATTGTAAAGCAAAGAAAGTTAAAATCAATGCTATACTAGCGATTTTAGTCGGAAAATCCTATATTTTGAGGAAAAAAGTACATCGGTCGCTGTTGTATTTCATTGAAAATTAGTTGAAGAAATATAATTTCTTATGAAAATCCAGTTAAAATGTGAATAACGTACAATTATTGTATGATAATGGTAAGATATTTTAATATCTACATGTAATAAAAAAAAAAAAATCATACGGGCGGAGATATAAATCAGTGTGTGTCTTTGTTTGGCATTGATAGTCTACTATCCATGCCTATAAAAGACACACACTAAAACAAAGTGTGACATTACTATTTCAAACTGTGATCACACTGAGTTCACATAGTCGATCAACTCGGAAAGCTTTGAACGTGTTCACACCGTAGGTCACAGCGTGATAACACAGCGTTTCACAGTGTGGCGATTCGTGGCCTGAAGAAATGTAGGGGGGGGGGGCAGGGGGTGCTGAGACACCCCAAGACCACATGACCTTAATTTCTTAGTGAAACTTTTGTTTTCCTTTGCTTTTCATTTTTTTCTGGACCTAATTCACGTTCATTTTTTTTGTAAAACTCTTTTTTTTTCTTTTTTTTTACATCAGCACCCCTAGAAAAAACAGGGCACTGTGGCGACTTTGGGGTCCCCCGGCAAGGGCTGCCCTTGCAGTGACCTATTAAAAGTCGGAGAAGTTGTTGAGAAACTTTAAAAGGAGTAAAGTGTCAGATCTAATTTAAATCAAAGCCAACTACTGTGGTAATAGATTCGTTCGACCCCGATTGTTTTGAATTAGGTTTCATCCTCACGTGGGGCATTAATTTCAGTTAACAATATTTGGTAAGATAAATGACACATTGATAGATTATGTCAGCCCTGCGTCCAGGGGGGCATTTCATGAAAGGACTTGTCGGACGTTTTATCCGACGAGTCCCATTTTATCCGACAGTTACCATAGGAACAGTGCCTCTCAGCCAATCAAAATCATGGAAAGATGTCAGATCTGACAACTTGTCGGATGAAAATATTGATGAAACGCTCCCCAGGTCATTTTACCACCCGGCGAATAAGTCGCTTAGTCAGGATGTTTATACATCAATTGTTAAGTGAGAAAGAAACCTTATTTATGATGCAATTAATTCAATGAATTAACTTTTTAGCGAGGCCTATGCTAACTGACCCCTTGAGCCACTTTTGTTTCTGTTTGTGCTTTTGAAAACTCCCATAGGAACTCGGCAGGACAGCATTTTTGCTGCTAAACGCCAAGCTGGTATATAACAAATTATCTAGGAAACATTTTACGTCTAGGTTTCAGTCATAGTGGCTGACCATATAGACGGCAGATATTATTTTTGGGCCTTTTTATCAAAATAAAGACAATGGCAGAGTAGGGATTCGAACTCACAACCTTGCGATTGTGAGTCCAATGCTCTAACCACTGGACCACTTGACCCTGGACCACACGACCCTGGCTTGAGCCGCTTCGTAGGCTGGTTTTGACCCTCGCCTTCAAAAAAGAAGATTGAGGTTTCGAATCTGTTCGTGTTGACATGGATTTAGCCAAAATATATCTGCATTGTATTGCTCTCAACCCAGGTGAAGTGAATGGGTGCCAGAAAGAATTGACTTCTTGTACTGAGCACTCTAAGCGACAGCACGAGTAAATTATCCCGGTTTGTTATACAAGTGTACAATGAATTGCCTTTTTTAAGATAGACACATAATGCCATTAGATATTTACTCTCTTACCATTATCGTTGTCATATACATTTTGATTATCATCACCATCACCATCATAATCAAATGTTTAATTGAGTTGAATTTCAATTATCATCATTATTATCAGTGATGATATTCTCACGATCATTATTTTGATTATCATTATTATTTATCATCTTCATCATTCTTGCCATTGTTATAATCGATACCATCGTTGTTATTTATACTATTAAAATGAACATCATATTCCTGCCGATATCTTTATTGGCCTTTTGTTTGAAAAAGAGAAAGAAAAAAGTAACGTTCCTTGCGATGGGTGTATCATGTTTATTCACACATGACCCAAGAGGGCGCATACCCTGATATGTCCTTGAACATGTTGAAACAGAGAATAAATGAGTCACTGAGTAGCCGAAAACAAAATTACGCATAGTCAAGCTTTAATACTGAGACAAGTATCGTTCTAAGTATTGTTTCAAGCAACGTTTTTACTGTTTGGCAAATTTATTTGATCTTTAAGAGCATTATGTTTATCCCTTTTATGAACCTATTGCACATGCAATAGCAACCTCTTGCACATGCAAGGGGGAAATTTTCTGTCATTAATTACCACAACATGCTCATTTAAAGTCTAATTTTATTCAGAAAGCGTAAAATTTATATAAAAAAAGATTAAATCACCTGTATACTTATGATATGTCTGTTTTTATAGTACACTAGATTCCCCATTTTTTAAAAAGTTTTATATAATGTGTGATTTCAGAATCATCAGTTCATAAGTTCTTTGTAACTTGTGGATGGTCCTTTCACTCTACTGCATATGTTCTTAAAAATATAATAATTTGCATTTTAAGAAATATTTCAACATTTTAATTTCTATGTTTTATGAATGTTTGTATGAAAGCAGCAAATACAGTTTCAATTTAAATTTTAATTTCACGCTTTAAAGCAACTTCGCGTAGCTACTAAAACAGAGGGGGGGGGGGGATAAGTTGATTAAATAAGCAGAATTAGTTGACTGATATGTGAATGTCCTATCAACAATTCAAATCTGTTGACTGTCCGGCTAACGAAGGATAGAAACAGAATCAAAAGTGTCAATTGAAACTAATGAAAAAAAGAGGACTAGCAGTTAATAATTGCAGTTAAAAAGATAAACACACACACATACTCACAAGAGAAAGCCCACCAAAATGAGTTCCTCTAAATAATTTTGACAATAGCCAACAGTTTAGTTCGGATTCGTATTACCATGATTAGGTAAGAAAGCTCGATCATTTCATTGCTTTTTTCGATAGTAGCATTACATATCAAAGAACGTTTTGGATATATTTTGATTTCGTGTTCTTGCGAAAGAATCAGGCATTCTGAATGAACTGTCAGCGTGCATTTTATGATTTCAATCAAGATTGTCTAAAATAATTTCCCTTACTCAGCTTAACATAAAAGGTTAAAACGTTTCCCGCTGCATCCCTTGCAACTACATAGCTCACGCGAAAAACCTTTTCGAGTTTTATCTTGGTGAGTATCTGTATAAAACATTTTATCTTATTCACAATAGGATTTCATTTTCTAAAAAAAACAAGCCATCCTTACAATAAATCAGCGTCATAGTCATCATTAGAGCAGGTAAGTATCATTAATAACATGATATTGTACCGAACTGGACAAAAAATTCAAACATTTTTACACCTCTTAGTGCAGGAACAGGGCACAGTATTTCGAACATTACGATAAAGGCCGTACCATTTGTTTTCTTTCCACACGTATATGTATGTATTATAATATATAGATATATTTTGTTTAATAGTAACTTGAAAATATATTTTGCTTTAGTAACTTGAAGAATGGAAAAAACAATGAAATTCTTATAATCATTAGATAATGATGATAATATGTTTGAACAAAAATTGTAAATACAAAACCTGACATTTTCAAGATTGAGAGAAAAAGTGCTTGACCAGGAGCCCATTGTATAAAAAGTTTTTACCTGAAAAACTCAGGTTGTTTTTATCGGAGTTTTTGCCCTGTGTTAAAGTCAATGGCAGGAATCAGACTAACCTTAGTTTTTAGTTTTTACCAGAGTTTTCTCAGGTAAAAAGTTTTATGTAACAGACCCCTGATGGTCATGACCAATAATGTCAAAGACATGCCATTTTCTTTTAATCAGGGGAGCGTTTCATCAACATTTTGGTCCGACAAGTTGTCAGATCTGCCATCTTTCATTGATTTTGATTGGCTGGGAAGCACTGTTACTATGGTAACTGTCGGATAAAACAGGACTTGTCGGATAAAATGTCCGACAAGTCCTTTCATGAAACACTCCCCTGAACAATCTTGGCATGGAAAAGAAAATAGAATATGATAAGAAGAGAGCGTCCGATCAGGGTAGCTGTGTAAAGGGCGATGTAATAGTATGCAGCGAGTAGAAACCTTTCCATTAAGCGCCAAATAAATGTTGTATATTATTACTATTATCATCATTATTATTATAATCATAATAATAATTATTATTATTATCATTATTATTATCATCATTATTATTAAAATTTTGCTACTAAGGTCAGATCGAGACAGACGTGGGAATGCTGTAGGGGGGGGGGGTAAAGAAAGCGGAAAGGTAGATATAAGGAAAGAGCGCGATAGAAAGCTGGGGAGAGGTTGATAGCGCAAGAGCTGTGTAATATATACCTTCATAATGTATATCATCCCGTTGAGATGACAACGAACATGATCAATTGGTACACAACGCCGATGTATCACATGGTAAGTTGGATTATAACCTTGTTAATTGCGAACAAAGACGTTAGCCCTCAATTATTCAGGATTGGAAAGCCATCTGCCCGACGTATATTACCATGATATTTCCATCACCTCCTAGACTGTATTTGAAATACATGAATAATCCGAAGCCAGTCGACTGTGTAACACACAATCTGCCCAAAATATTAACTTACCCGACAGGCATGGACAGGCTGGGCAAGATAATCAAATGCAAGGGTACAGCTGCTGGGTAGTTTTTCTCCGATACGACACCCTCTTAATTAGAAACCGATTTATTTGCAATGAATAGCTAAGAAGAAACTGCCATCTCTCCATTCTTCGCGTTGCACTCAGCCTCATTAGATGCCGTATTGAAAGCGGACACTTGAACACAAAATAGACAGGTTCTACATCTAAAAAACTAATTGCTACAAAGTGCATATTTATATATTTTTACAACGTTTACAGCTTACCAGCTGAGTTTTTCTTTTCGGAACGTTCCAAATCACAAACATTGAAATATGTATCATTGTGCTTTCCATCTACAAGGATGTAGTGTGTGCATACATGTATATATCAGCCACATTCCACTTCTACGTGTCTTTTCTAATACTGGTACTACACATGAAGGAAAAAATGTCATAAGAATAAAAAAAAGTGCCGTCGTGTAAATATCTGCTAAGCCAACCACACTGAACATCGTTTTTACGTCAAACTTTTCAATCAAGTGCAACAATATGAACTAAATTAATGATTGGTATAATCTATTAACATAAGGGTTTAATGGCTGTTGCGTGGCATTGATTTGTTAATGGAGATTAATGCCACTCTATGACTATCACTATTCATCTCATTTCAACAATAGCCCTTCAACTCCTTCTCCCATGTCGCCATTACAATCTCATTAATTGATTAACCTTGTTTTCTTTATTACTACAATTGGTACTGATTCCAAACATCAAGTAAATATGTAATATCGTCAATGTTATTTGAAATCGAGTTTGGTGCAAATAGCAGACATCGTGATGAAGCGAAGAGTATTTGCTAATTACGGGAAGTCGTGGACAATACGTTGTAAAGGTTGTATTGTCGCTGACAACGTGAAACGACATATTAAAAGGTCAATGGGGCCGCAGAAACAGGGGTCCGCGGAGACACTTAAAAAAACGAAAAGAAAAATACCATCTGATTATGATGTTTTGCATGGTCACCCCCCCCCACTTTTAAAATCATTCCGCAGTCCCTGTATCAATACTGATTTGTCATAGTAATAACATGTATAATAACAAAAGTAGTGTTTTTATCGTGGGGTCAGTGATAGCATCAACTATCGTAAAACACTGGAACGATTTAGACCAGGCAAGAAGGGCAAGCCGAAATCACTCAAGCAGGAGGAAGAAGAGGAGAAGAGAAGCAGAAGAAGAGCGACAACAACAACAGCAATATTACAACAACCAAAAAAAAGAAGCATAGAAAAAGAAGAAAGGGGATAAGAAGAAAAAAGATGATGAAAAGGAGAAGAGGAGAAAGAGAAGAGTTAGAAAGAAAAGGCTTTGTTGTAGTATAGTTCGCATCTGTCTGAATAAGTTATTTCTTCTTTCCCCCTTCTTTTTCCTATTTTTTCATATTTTCTTCAACTTTTTTTAAAATCTTTCCTTCTCTTCCTTCTTCATCCCCCTTCGTCTTTTCATTCATCTTTTCTTCCTTCTTCTCTTATCCTCCTATCCATCTCCCTTTTTATTCTTCTTTTTTTTTTCATTTCATTTTTTTTACAATAATATACTGGAAATAGAAGTTGTATATTGTACTAATTATACATTTTCTTTTACTATTTTTACTAGATGCTATATAATCAGTATTGCATTAAAACAATTTTGCAAAGGGGTCCTAGCACACTATTTTTTGTTGTTTAAGTATGGAAGAAATGGGGCTTTAAACATTTCACATAATATCCTGCAACGGAGCATAGATGTGCGAAAAGCCGAGATGTTGTGATGCATGGTATGATAATGACTGCACCAAGCGTTTCTATATCAACCCGTAATGGATGGAGTGTACATAGACATGGCAGATAACAGTACATACGCCACTCTGATGGAGGATGTGATATGACCAAACAAATTAAGTGTATTGGAAGATAACAAGTCGATATAGAACAGGCAGAATGGGCTTAAGACGTGACCTTTTAGGAGCTGATTTGACTCTCAGGGGTACAGAGTAGGGGTAGAAATGTCAAAAAATCGTTGCACTGAAGTCTGGTTTAGCATCACATGCGACCCTATGTGTTATTACAGAGACCATTAAAAAAGTACTTTTCGATATTGAAATGGTAATTTTCGTATAAAGCAGAAATAGGTTGTGTAATTGTTGTTATTATTATTAATTTCTGTATATAACATGTGTGTGAATGATGAAAGATGATAGCGCGGGCGGCTACATCCCCAACCCGGAAGAGTGTGTCGTCTGGCAGTCAATTATGACGTAATCCCTTGCCGTGCGTGTCTGCATTTTGAAAGATGAGTGTAAATGCACCTGTACGAAGCAAAACACAACTCACAGTACTGCATCGCTTGGTAAATCATAAAAAGATTATCGACCAAAGTTGACTGTTTCTAACATGAAAAAATCAACAAAAAGTAACTTACCCGACCGACCGTCGTTGTGTAGATTTCACGATATACATGCGGCAATACTATTTTAAAATCCCCTTTGGTTGGTACAGTATTAATCCGAATAGAATATGAGATGGTGGATTCCCTATCAGCGGAGATGCGGGTAGTGTCACTATGATGCCAGACGAGAGCTTCCAGTAATATTCCTACGTTATTAACAGCGTGTGTGAGTGGTAGCTGATTGTGCGAGGGTGTGTGTGTGTATCTGTGTGTATGTGTGCTATCGTAGGTAGGATGAAAGATGACGCCACAGACCATCCGGCACGGTACACTTAGTACATGTTATTAGCTGAGCGATGCGGGGTATTCCTATCGCTTTTGACGCGTGGAGAGACATAGTCTACGCACGCATTCTCTTTCCAAACACTTTAATAAACCGACATAGTAGAAAATCAATCGAGGACTAATCAATTAAAGACGTATGCCTAATGGAAAATTGGTTATGTCGTTCAATATGTCCCAACGGAAACAATTTTCCAATTAAAAATGTAAAGAAATAATGAGATATTCGTAAACTATATTATAAGCACTATGGCGATGACAAAGTATTTTAATCAATTATCGACATAGATGGTGGATTATAATTCATCCCGTGGTTGTTTTATATATTATCTTGTGTTGTTTTTGCGCGTTCCAAGTGTGTTAGATTGATGATGGAGGATATATGGATTCGATATAAACCATTGATATAAATAAGACCTAGTATGGCAAGTCAGAGTCGTGGGGAGAAAGAAAAGAACAGAAGAAAAGAGCCAAGGATGTATTTAAATACAGGGAATGGTTACGGGAGACGACGGTACACAAATACCATCATTTATTACTTTTCATTCCTTTTCATAATTTTCATCAACAAATTAGAACATTTCGCTTCATAGAATTTCTCTACTTTTTTTCATCATCCTGTTGGTGGTAATAGTATCAAAATTATGATCTTCTTGACCATCTTTATCATCACCGTCATCACTACCACCACCATAACCACCACCACCACCATCATCAACATCATCACTGCCACCATCATCCCCGTCAGCATGATAATCATCATCATCACCACCACCATCATACAGTCATTGGATTATTCATTAAGCTCTAATTTTGTGTCTTTATTGCATGTATAGGAATAATTATTCATTATCATTATTATTCTGAAATAAAACTCTTATAATGCCAAAATTATCAGAATATCTCTATTCTCCATTTCTTCCAAATATACGGGTCCGAGTAAAGAAGGGCAATAAACATATTACCTTACCACGCTTACTCTCTAAAGGGCAAAAAAAACCACGTAAAAATGTTTACTTTTGACATGTCTGAGACTACGCCAGTACAGTTTGCGAATTTCTTATTTTGAGATAATGAATTGATTCTAATATCAACGAGTTTCGCGAATATGCTCGGGTTATAAGCCTACGCAAAGATGCGTCATTGAGATCTATATTTAAGAAGGCTTTTATATGATACCTGGGTAGCATAGTTAAGATCTTATCCCCTTTCCGACTAATCGAGTTTAATTTACACGATTTATATTCATTGTATCGCTTTGTCGCTTATACTTGAAGCGTTGGTGTAACATTGGTGAAACTGAAAGAACCTCATGGTAATCTGCGTGGGTAGCTGATTTAACTATTCAGCCTCATTGGAAAGCACTACTTGTCAAAACGGGTATTAGAACTGCTTCTTTAACATACAATTTCGAAAACTTCTACCATTATGTCATTGAAAAAAGGGGAAGTCTACCTCAACAGAACATTGGACAAATCAAATAAAAACACAAATGCTTGTTATGTCACCTATTTTGAACACAATTTTCAATGAAATCCAGTAAAATGTCAACAATGTGTATGTAAGAAGAAAATAAATCATGCCAGAGAAAGTCTCTTTCAGACGTAGGATCCCAGTCAGAGTCTCTTGGTGGGAGTAAGGGCGGGGTAACTCTGTCCAGACGGGCACTACTCCGACCTTTCCTCCAACCTGGCTTCCTCCGACTCTTCTCCCACCAAAACAGCCTTTCTGTCTTGGTCGTAATAAGATTAATATCTTTGGAAATTTCATCCATGCGTCATAGAGCTCTACTTTGAATAGGATACCAAGTCTGAACGAGGCTCGATTCTGGTTTCAAAAATATACAATTGCTGGGAAAATGCTGAGCAAGATAAGCATGCCATTCCACCATATGGCATGTATGGTAAAGTACGCTGTCCCACTGGTCCTTATCTGTGCAATTGATCATCAGTATGGTTTGTTTTTTAGCATAGATTTCATGATTTCACATTTATTTAAAATTAGCCGAATATAGATACATTGTATACGATTATAATGGCAATTAGCCTCGATTGTAAAGTCCTGCTTGTTTCAGGCTTTGCTGAAACTGCAACATACGCATTTGGAGCACTGGGATGTACTATGTGAAAGCATTATCATTTGAAACTCGAAACGGGTGGCACTAACATAGATAAACACTTGACGGCACCTATACCAGGTACATGTATGCTCAATCGCCCATAACCCATCGTTCCTCTTCACGTACATGTAGATATGATCTTTGGCGGGAATCCTTGCGGCGGATTTAACACAAATCAAACTTACATTAAACATGAAGGTGTGCGCAGAACACACAAAGTGGCTTAAGACATGTCCTGCGTGCGGCTACGTGTTCATATTAGCGCAACATACGGAAATGATACGCACGCCCATCGGAGATCCGCCACGCGCATCTTGCGTCTAATTCAAAAGCGAATTGAGGTCATCTAAGGTTAGTGGTTTTAATTGGAGTAGTTTAGGGCGTTGCGGCAAGTACGGAGTTCTCCAGACCACTTAAGAATTCTCAAAAGCGGCAGGGGGGGGTGAAGTCTTCATATGCGAGGTGCATACGCTTAAGGCCTGGTCACACCGCCCAGCGTTGTTGGAGCGGTCGTGGAGCGGAGAGAAAAAAAAATCATCACCACTCGCTACCGTTCACCATTTTCGATTTCGATTGTTTTTTTTTTTGTCGATTTTTCCCCAATTTTGTGAGCGAAATTCGACCCTCTCTCACTACCGCTTCAACAACACTCGGGCGGTGTGACCAGGCCTTTACATCCTTTCTATTTCCGCACTATTGACGATAAATGTAGACGTTCCGTGTATCTAATATTTCTTCCCTCTTTCCGCTGTTATAGCTGCAATGATATGAGTAGCGAGGGTGCAGAGAGGATGCAGCGGACGTTTGTTGCTCACTTTTGTTGGAGAATTACATCGTTTACATCCAAAATGTATCCGTTCTAAACGTTTTGTGCTGCTCAAAACTTTTTGCACGGATGAAATCACGTTGGATGACGCTTGATGGCATAGCGTATATGTAACATGTAAAGGCATTTTCACACCGCCTGAGCGTTATTGGAGCGCTCGTGGAGCGGTAGGGAAAGAGGGCCGAATTTCGCTCACAAAATTGGGGAAAAAATCGAAAACATAATGTCGAAAACAAAAAAAAAGCATTCGAAATCGAAAATGGTGAACGGTAGCGAGCGGTGATAATTTTTTTTTCTCTCCGCTCCATGACCGCTCCAACAACCACAACGCTTGGGCGGTGTGACCAGGCCTTAAAGATAAATTCCAGTTTTGGTAACAATCCCAAAATGACTTTTGACAGAATCTGATATAAGACCACCTAAGTGTCTGTTTGTATGAATAAAAAATATGTGCCAAAGGATTCTGGAAGAAATTGTGTAATTGCTTGGAAATAAGCAAAATAAGCGCGGATTCGGTCACTTCCGTCGGGTCTTTATTCCAGCAATATTAATACACTGTCCCACGTGTGCCTATCTGTGTTGGTGATCTTCAGTGTGAACATTTGTCAGCGTAGATTTCAAGATTTCACAATTTTCAGTTTATGTAAATGTACCAGATCTACATCCTCGATGATATTTTGACAATTAAGCCTGGTTTTACAGCCTTTCTCATGACATCAGTGTTTACTGCAACTAGTGGAATTTCTCTTTCAGCGAGGATTCCACAGCGGATGCATAGCATTTTCCAACGGACGGCAATATTACGTTTTGCAACAGCTTTGCATTCGTAAGTCCAGTGGGGCCGGGCCTTTAGACGAACGGATGGCAGAAATAAAAGTATGTTGAGAGTCCACTGCAGGCAGCGATGTGTCATATACGTGCGTAGTAAAGTCATGCACAACGGGTTTTGACCAATACTACATGAGCTGAAAAAATCTCTTCACATGGTTTCACAGGCTTAATTCATTCCCCATAGACTCATGTGTTAAATTGGCACTTTAAAAAATTCATAAAAAATAAGGATGAAATTCGGGGGTTGAATGTCTACTACCAGTGGATAGGATTTATATCTGGCAATCCATATCTGACCAGAAAAGGGTTCCTCGACCGGCTCATTTTAAAAATAAATTGGCGTGTTTGAAGACACCTTCGGGGGAGCAGATTCATCACCTCAAACAGCAAAATAGCACTAATCCTTCCGCCAGTGAAAATATAGTCCAGAATTGGTGATATTTCTTCCCAATTTGGGAAAAGGAAGTTCAGTAATTACCAAAAATAGAATAATAATAATACTCAACATTTGTAACGCGCTTTTCCCAAATGGCCCAAAGCGCTCACAATTTCAATTAACATATACAAACGAAAATCAGAATGACATATTAAATAAAGGCAATTGCTTAGAACAAGAGAGTTTTGAGTGACTTCTTAAAAGACTTGATTGTTGGGGAATGCTTATTGCAAGAGGGAGCTTGTTCCATTCCATTGAGGATGCAACAGTGAATGTTCTATCTCCAGTCTGTTTTCTTTTTGTTGGATATGTTAATTTAAGTGGGTCTTCAGAGGATCTAGTTCTTCTACCTGGGACATAAATTTCTAAACAATCAGATAAGTATTGTGGGGCTTGGTTATAGAGTGATTTGTATACAAGGAGTAGTAACTTGAAAATAATACGTTGTCTAATCGGGAGCCAGTGTAAATTATTTACCAGAATCAGTGTTAGATGGACAATCATATGCATACACTTTGTCTATCAGCCATATCAAAATAAAAAAATAGCAATGGGTTGGCTCGAATGAATATTTATGGCCTGCCACTAGCGATTAGGCCCGTGAAAACTGTATTGTATGGCACATGAAGGTTTCATTTTAATTTACCTTCCTGGCTTTTCTTTAACATCTCTTCACTCACTTTATAACAAAGAAATGCATGAAATATACAGATGTGTTATGTAATGACCAATTCTAATGTCACTCCTAATGTCCAGTGCCCTATGGATTTACACACATCCTACATGCCTATATGTAGCTCAACAATGGATGCAATGTAGGGCCCAAATCCTATAATGCAAATTGTAGATATGAATAGTGTGCATATCTGGATCAAGATCTGCCCATAATATAAATACCAGATTCACATGAGTTAAATTACATAACAAAAAAAAGAAATGAGAATCAACATACAATCTTACTATACATTCACATCTTCCTATGACAAGGGCCCAAGCCAGGGTGTAAGAGAGAGAGGCAGGGAGAGAGGGGGTTAGATGGCTTGTATTCTAAATGGATGGGGGCTAGTCTGGCTAGAAGTCAGTAAAAGTTGAACAAGATAGCAGTATAGAACTCATTCTCAGCCCCCCCCCCCAGCTAACTATATGCTTTTCTTTATCCCCTCCCTCTTGAATCCACCACTCTTTAGTCAAATTCTAAAGTTTTCTCTTCTCATTCCCTTCCCCATGAACCAATTTCACAAGTGCAATTGATGCAAGGCCTATCTAATGTGTACTATATCTTGTGACGGGTGCTATACACGATTTACAGCAGCGCTCGTCGGTATATGAAAACACACGACAACGTGCAAGCAACCCAGTGTCAGTGACAAACACACGCACAGCCTAGCTAGCCTAGGTACACAAAGAGTTACTAATAACAACTTGTTACCTGTTATACCCCCTAGGTAGCCTTGTATATAGCCATGAAGTTCAGTTTTTGGACCTCTTGATGATTGGAACATGTATACTAGTGAAATGCAATCTGCTACTGAAGAGTTGGGCAGGTATTTCATCCACTAGGGAATCCCCCATGTAATAGGCTATGGTCAGGTTTATATGTTTCACAGGCTTAATTCATTTCCCATAGACTCATGTGTTAAATTGGCACTTTAAAAAATTCATAAAAAATAAGGATGAAATTCGGGGGTTGAATGTTTACTACCAGTGGATAGGATTTATATCTGGCAATCCATATCTGACCAGAAAAGGGTCCCTCGACCGGCTCATTTTAAAAATAAATTGGCGTGTTTGAAGACACCTTCGGGGGGAGCAGATTCATCACCTCAAACAGCAAAATAGCCCTAATCCTTCCGCCAGTGAAAATATAGTCCAAAATTGGTGATATTTCTTCCCAATTTGGGAAAAGGAAGTTCAGTAATTACCAAAAATAGAATCAGTGTTAGATGGACAATCATATGCATACACTTTGTCTATCAGCCATATCAAAATAAAAAAATAGCAATGGGTTGGCTCCAATGAATATCTATGGCCTGCCACTAGTGATTAGGCCCTTGAAACCACGTATAGACCAATTTCACAACGTGAGAGGGCAGCAGACTGGTCGCCATGCTGCGGTGGGCGAATCAACTTTTATAGTACACAAGTCAATAGGGTATTTGGTACATTCGTTCGATTTTTTTTTTTTTGACCAATTGAGCAGATTTCTTGTAAGATTCACAATGAGCATTAATCGGAGAAGTTCAGGTCGCAGCTGTGCTGTGTTCAATTGCCACAACAATTGGAGAAAGCTTCAGGATTGGAAGCAAAGTGAATGTGAAATTCACTCGCCTTGGACTCATGAAGCCTGTTTGTGTGTGAAGCCGTACTCCCTGCATAGGTTTCCAGGCCGTGATGAAGGCCCTGTTTCATAAAGAGTTGCTATGATAGCAACTCCTGCTGGAATGGTAACTACCATGGCAAAAGTGAGAATTCTGCTTCCTGATTGGCTTTTATAATAAAAGTTGCCATTCCAGCAAGAGTTGCTATCATAACTTTTTTTATGAAATGGGCATTCTCACTGTTACCATGGTAGTTAACATTCCAGCAGGAGTTGCTATCATAACATTTTTTTATGAAACAGGGCCCTGGCCCTCTCTTCCCCTTCCTCCTTTCTCCTTCCTCTCTGTTTTATTCTCTTGCCTTGCCCCCTCCTTTTGGATACTTATAGGCCTGCATAAAATGTGGTGGTGGTGGTTTTTTTGTGGGGGGGGAGGGGAGGAAGGGGGGATTTATTTGATCATGCTTAGATGGAAATATCAGTCCCTCTCTCTCTCTCCCTCTCACTATCCCCTTCTCTGTATTACACTATCCCTCTCTCTCCCTCTCTCACACACTCTCTCGCTAGCCCCCCCCCCCTCTCTCTCACTACCCCCCCCCCTTCTCCCTATTCCCCTCTCCCCTCTCCCCTCTCTCAACCTCTCTCTCTCTCTCACTCTATGTCTCGTTCACTCTCCCGCTACTCTAACACAATTTACTAGCAACAAGAAGTGAGCTCCCTGATGAAAACCAACAGCGATTCTTGGTCATCATCAACTCACTTTTACTGACAAAACTAAGGGGAAAAAGTAGCCAAAGTGCAAAAATTAATCATACCTTCATCGGTCAGATATGGCCATTGTCTTACATCGTCTACCCAGGTGTCCATGCTTTATTTTATTGATTTATGATGAAGTTAATGACACAATATCAGAGCTTATCTGTAATCTTTCATTGAATTTGTACACAGAGCCATATCGCGGTCAGCGCACTTGCCCACCGCAGCAATGGCGTCGCCGATAGAGGGCAAAATACATAAACCGGCCGTGAAATTGGTCTATAATACAATAAATCTTTATTTTTCTAACCCGAAATATTAGGTCTTTGATTATTATTGCAAATTTAATTTTGAATGAAAGATTCCATTCCGCTTATCTTAATCTTATCCGCTATTATAATAACATAAATAATTGATAAGGAAAGTGAATGACAGAAATTGCACCAAAATTAAATAAATTATAGTTGTATTGTTACAAATTAGTAACTTAATCACATAAGAGCTCGTGCAACATTTACCTTGTATGTGTTTTCTCTAAGGTTATTCTTTTTTACATTGTTTACTTTGTAGAAACTAAGAGACAGTTTTATATGCACGTGCAATAGCATTGTTTGGCCTACATATCTATAATATTATATTTGCAATCTCCTTTAAAAATTTATTTCCTCCATAGAAGCTTTTGGGCTATTGAAATATTTACTTGTATTTAATACGCGTTTAATAACAAGATAAGATTGATGTATCCATTTTATCTTATCCATCTCCATCCCCCAACGTTCAGCATGTTTCGATCCTTGATGCCAACTAAGCCCCTTTTACACCTTCACGGAAGCAACACGGATCATCCCGTATTGTCAATCCGGGGTCATCCGTGTACAGACCGGGACTACCGTGTACACTCTGGCTTCTCATCCGGCGCCATCCTTGATGTACTGGCATGTCCAGGAGAAAAATTGAACATGTTCAATTTTTCATCCCGGAGTACACGGACTGATAATCATCCGTGTTCATCCTTGTAGCCTCCTTGTACATCTGTGGAGCTACCGAATGCATCCAGGAGGCTCCTTGTAAGAACCGGGTTATCCTTGTTGATACCGGCTTTATCCGGGGTCAAATGTTTGTATTGTTTGCGTACATGAACAATAGTCCGTATTCATAACCAAGCACGAGCATGCTCCAGATGCTGCAAAAAGGGACGAAACTTCATTCTAGCAAGATGCCGGGGACAAGAAGTGGTAAGGTCCGTGTAAAGACCCAGTAATATCCGTAATCATACGGGTATTCCGTGTTGGCTCCGGAGCATATCAAACAGGATCCCTATTGCTACCTTGCCTATCCTTGTAGACTCCGTACTTTTCCGTACATATCCGTGTTGATAACCAGTTAACTCCGAGTTAACTCTGATTGAATAGTATTAAATTTACGCCATGTGAGTGATCAAAAAGGAATTTACGGTGCATTATTTTGTCCTAATGAATTACAGCTCAATGTGGTGGTCCATTATTCCAGTAAAACGTGACGGTTGAAGTGCATTCTGTATCGTATACATATAGCAATCGATGCCGGAATTGACTTAGCAAATCCAACATCATCTTAAGTAGAAATGCACTGTGTTGACATAACTTTTGATCTGCTTTCATACTGCAAACATTCCACATGATAAAGCGTTCATTTCCCGTCACTTTGACTCTACAGTACTTGAAAACAGATGGAAATTCAGATCATTAATCAATTCCAACGATTATTTCCAGAGGTGTACAACTAAATATTCTATTTACTTTTTAGAAAAGTGATTTGTTACCAGACTGTGTGAAATTATGTCAGGTTAAATTGTACGCAGATGACGCGGTTCTTTACTTTTCTCATCCATCGATCCAAAACGTACAGTCAACTCTTAACTCCGACCTGGAGAATATCTATAGGTGGATGAATAATAACAAATCGAGTGACAATGATACTAAAACAGAATGCATCCTAATCTCAGGTATACGCATGCTTGCTAAATGCAATGTCTTGAATGTAACATTAAACCATTCCCGTATATACCAAATGCGTGAATTTAAGTACTCAGGTCTGACTTCTGACGAAACCATGACCGAGAATAGACATATCATTTCAATTCAATTCAATTCTGGTTTTATTGTGAAAATGTTACATGACAAAAGTCCGAAGACTCATATTATCATATTTGCAAAGTAAAAATGTACATGTATATTATCTGAAGATTACAATATATCATAATTCTAGTGCTAGACAATAATCAACAAATAAAGCCAGAAAAAATAATTTTGGACAATCTAAAAAAAAAAG
The DNA here is from genome assembly GCF_018143015.1 of Lytechinus variegatus. NCBI lineage: Eukaryota > Metazoa > Echinodermata > Echinoidea > Temnopleuroida > Toxopneustidae > Lytechinus > Lytechinus variegatus. The sequence continues at coordinate 33,333,207 of NC_054747.1, read as the reverse complement.
ATTAAAATTTATTGAAATTATAGTATCATCATCAAAATTAAAACAGCAAAGTTGCGAGTATTAAAACATGTATAAATCAACATTTACACTTTTGAAATATCATATTTATAACTAGAAATATATGTTTTTTAAAAATGTAAATAGCAAGACAAATTAAATAATATATAGGTCTTAAAAAAATCAGATCAATGTTGTGAATAATTGCCATTTCCAATTATTTTGAGAATACGTTTATGGCAGTTATAAAAATAAAAAGAAATAAATACGATGTTACAATAGATACAAAAGCTGAAAGAAAGTAGGAAGGTTGGTTTTCTAGGACGATTAAGACGTTCGTTGAATTAATCAGCTGTAAACTCGATTTATAAGTCTCTTATGGTCCCCTATTTTGATTATGGTGACGTAATATACAACTCAGCGTGTAAGGAACATACCGAACAACTCCAGAAGGTACAGAACAGAGCATCTCGTATCATATTAAGAGTAAATTTACTGGTTTTAAAACCAGAGTCACGCATATCTGTCACAGAGCTGTATAGTTCGTTGGGCTGGCAATTTCTAAACAAAAGGAGAAATCAACCGTATATTGCTTTAATGTACAAGGTAATGCACGAACTAACTCCTCACTATTAACGTAGTGAATTCAAGATCGCCGCCTCAATACTAATCTTCTCTTTATCTGTTTATGGCGAAAAAAACTATATTTACCTAAACCACGGACGAAAGTCCTTAAGAAATATTTTAAACATAAAAGTACCAAGGTATAATAATGCCCTACCTTTGGATTTAAACTGTCTTCTTCTGTAAACAATTTCAAAACTAAATTATCATCTCAACTCGGTGACTTGCTTACCTTATCCTAGAGTCAATTTTGCATGCTCTTTTTGGTTTTTCTTCCCCTCCCCCATTGTTCCCTTAAAGAACTGTAAATTACAAACTGATTCTGATCCTAGTCAACTGAATAGTTCCAAAAAGTGTATTCTCCTTTTTTTTATTTTTACTTCTTATATGAATCCAATCAGTGTATATACATGTGTTTTTATATACATATATCTATTCCGGCGTTGACTCATTGCAATATGTATCTTTATTCAGAATTCCCTTCAATACTTTATAAGTTGTCCTCTTAAAATTGTACGCGTGATCAAAAATCTTATGTTATATGACATTTTACAATCATGTTATTCCCATTTCATTGTTTCTTGCCTACAACATTATTTTTCTCTTGCGAAAGCTTTTTTGATAATATGATAGCCTAATTCATTCATTTTTACAACATTTTTCGTGTACATTCTTGCAAAACAGTTGAATGGTATGATCTTTTCATATTAGTAACATGATATATCATCACTCTATCACTCTTGTTATTTTATTTTATTTGCCTTATATTTTATGCTTCTTTCACATGCGTTTAGTTTTTATTTATATGGACCCCATGAAGAAGAGTATGTCATATCGACTAAACCGAATATGGGCTATCCATCCGTTTTGCATTGTTTTGTTTTCATTAGGAAAATAAATACTATACTACACTATACTACTATATTATGACAAAGAAAGAATAGGCCTATACTCGGATACATATACTTTATTAAGCACGTACGTATATGCATGCGTGCGTTTGGATGTGCAGCAAGGTAGTGCGTTTATGTGTCAATAAATACATCTCTATGTTATACGTGCGTGTTTTTTTTTTCATTATCAACGACCTTGAATACAGACTTTCTTTCCTTCTTTTACATTTGGTTTAATATGTAAGTTAAATATTGGTCTTTGTGTAATACTATGTGGATATGTTCTTTACGATTTTATCGTTTCTGGGTTACATTTAATAGTATGTCAGAATTTATGTTGAATAACTGACCTTTCGTATAACATTAGCCCGGAATCTGTATAAGCCCACACCAAAGAAGTGTTAACACCAGTTTCGTTTTGGTCTAACACCAGAAAGGTGCTTATATAACACCAATGAGTATTAAAACAGCATCGGTTTGAATCCAGACTGGTGTTGTTTCAACACTTCTCCGGTGTGGACATATAGATATTCCGGGCTGGTGTTAAATCAGCACCGGAGTTTTTGCAGTGTGTAGCTGAGGATTGGCTAAAACGAGTAACTAATACTTATTAAAGGAAGTGATCATAATTTACATGACTTGGAAAAAAATCTGGTGAAAGCGAAGGCTTTATTGCAAAAGCTAATCAACTGAAATAAGGAGAGAACGAGTAATAATTGATCTCCTGTAAGCTAACGGCTTTATAGTGGTTAAAGGAAAAGTCCACCCTAACAAGAAATTGACTTGAATAAAAATAAAGAAATCCAACAAGCATAACACTGAAAATCTCATCAAAATGTAAAATAGGAAAGTAATATGACATTTTAAAGTTTTACTTAATTTAACAAAAAGGTTATATGCACATCCTGGTGGATATGCAAGTGAGGAGACTGATGACGTCATGCACTAACTATTTTTTTGTATTTTATTATATGAAATAGAGAATATTTTATTTTTCTCCTCATTGTCAAGTGAACAACGATTAATTCCTCCCTGAACATGTGGAATGAGTATTTCTTAGTTATGATTCTGTTAAGTTGGTCCTTGTTGTCAAATCTATTTTTAAAAAAATGAAATTGTGAGTGGGGGACATCGTCGACTGTCTCTTTTGAGTTGTGCATATCACTGTTTGGGGGAAAATAAGCAAAGCCTTAAAATGACATACCTTTCTTAGTTTACATCATATTTTGATGAAATCTTCACTGTTTTACTAGACATAACTTTCTTAGTTTACATCATATTTTGATGAAATCTTCACTGTTTTGCTGATTTGATTTTTCTCTTTTTATTTAAATCAACATCTTTCTGGGGAGGACTTGACTTTTAAGCAATGATGAAGAATCATGCTTACTCTCACATGGATAACAATAGATCGTCGATGATGGCAGTATTCAGGTTCATTTCCGCGGTTTAATCAAGGGCCATACGAAGCTGGAGTCATGGGTATATTTACCTCCCTGCACGGCTCATGCAGGCATATCCCAATCGTAAAGTGTCACCAAAGAGGGAAGGATGCCTTCTCACGTCAAGCCTAGTGGAAAAATCGAGTGCGATGGGAAAGCCACTAACAACATTTATATGAAACTAACCTTGATTTACACAGAGAAAGCGTAAGTAGATTTTTATCGTACCGACGAAAGTCGGTAGGCTGCTGCAGCAATGACGATAACATGGTCAGAGGCAGCTGGTTGGGAATGAGGGTTGCTGATAAAAGTAACTTAATTTGATTGGAGAATCGGTAGAAACGAAATGGGGGCAGGGGTGGGGGGGGGGCGCCCGAATGAATCCATCTGAATTTTCACAATAATATCAATTTAAGCAATATTGGAAGATGGGTTGGGGGAACTTGTGTTCGTTTGCTTTACGGTGCGTTTTTTACGCTTCTCTTTGCCTTATATATAATATTAATAGAAGTCAACGTGTTCGGGTAATTCCTCTTCATTATAATCCCCTGCTTAATATATGAATATTTCACTAAATCAGGCAAATGTCGCAATTTTGTGTACAGTCTTATTTTTTTTATTCCAAACGAAAACGAGTATGCGAATGTGTTAATGAAATCGGGCACCCGATTATATGGTACTGTACTATCGTAAACAGCAAAAAAAATCCAGTAAACGTGTTTTATTCTCTAATTTTGATGTATGGTTTATTAAATGCAGTAATCCATGTCAAGGAGGGCGGTATACACTTTCCTGCACTCTTAAAAACAAATTCGTGCAACATACAGTACACACTTCATTGGTTAAAACGTTTTCCCGTTCTTGGTGGTTTTAAACCAATAATGTGTGCTTTGAGGGACTACACAGTATTGGTTGAAAACTACCCAGAGTTGGATATTTCTTAAACTATTTGTTTTGTTGTGTGTGACTGTATGTTGCCCAGAATTTTAAGAGTGTGGATGAAGCCATGATCCTGAATACGGGCAGGTATATACGTTTTTTTTTTAAGGTTAGGTTCGTCCTGATTACAAATCATTCTTCATAAAAAAACAGAAACAACAATTGTGACAATGACATCACAATCAAAAAGGAAAACGTGAGTTATGAATTAAAGATTTTATTTCATGACGTCTGAGACGAGCAGCTCCTGCATAATGTAATGCTGTACAAATTCTCAAAATGTGATTACAAAATAAAAGCGATGCAATTAAGGTGGACATGGTGGAGGCTATATCAACAGGAACATAATTCCATACCTCCTTCCGTAAGAAAATATTTGTATTCATTATTTTCCATTAAAAAAACATGGAACTTATATTTTCTCATTTTTCCCCCACACACTAATCCCCAGGGTGAACTTGTGTTCAACTGTCTTCTCCCCTACCACTCTCTCTTCCTCTCTGTCTTTATATCTCCCTCTCTCTTCATTGAAAATATACACACACCCAAACACACTTTCCCACTTGTATTCTTCGTAAAATATTCGACAATGAAGGTGGTTTAACAAGACATGGAAGAGAAACAAGTTGGAAAGCTAGAAAAGGGATTGCTGCATAGAACAAATAGAGAGAAAGATTGATAGAGAGATTGTTTGATAGAGAGGATGGGAGAGAGGGGATGGAGATTTTCGTAACCTAGTTTCAACGATGGTCAGTATGGTCAGTGAGCAAGCTCAGTTGAAAGGAAACACCATGGACTTGATGGAACAGCGTGGAGCGAGGCGTGAAAAAGTTGACATCTTTTCAAATGCTATTAATATACATATTTTGAAAAGAAACCCAACCATTATGGCCATGTTAAATTTGTGATTTAATAATACAATTATGCCAGCAACGATGGATCTGCTACAAATTGTAAACATTAACAAATTGTCCACTTTTTCTATTTTTTTTTCTTTTTCCACCTGTATGCGTTTATATTTGGAAACTTAAACACCTTCTTCAGGGAGAAGGAATATTTAAGCGATATTGATTTGCATGCTTCGATCAATATTCTTGCTTTCGGTGCTCAAGTGAACTAAAATAAGTCTCGAAGACCATCTTTGCTGACATGATAACGTTTGCTTCTTTAACTTCAGCAAGCATGAACTACAAAATCAAATTAGTTTATCTGAGCTTACGCCTGAATTATATTAAATGTTTGATACTATACGCTTGGCCGTACGCATATTTGTTGGGGGGGGGGCTTTTAACTTTTTTGAAGAAAATCGAAAGCAAAAGAGCAAAGTTCTTGTGCGCAACATAAATTGAAACAGAATACGGTGAAAATGTTCAGTAAAGATGTAAATTTTCGAAATCGATGGGGGAAACCAAGGAGCTTGGGGAAACAGCCTTCTTCCCTACTGCCTCATACAGCCAAGAATAGAAGAAATAAAAAAAAATTAAAGTCAACAAAAAAAGTACGGATGCTTTGTTTGGCCTGTTTAGTCAATTTACATGTCTTTCATTTTTTGTCAGAAGGTGGATTCGCCCAAGATAAATACAAATTTTTAAGCTGTTATTGCAGTTCTAGCTCACTACAAAAAGTACTTCCTATAGCAAACTGTATTAAGGCTAGAGTTCAGCTGTCCCATGTTCTCAACCAACGAGCCGATAATATTTCGTCCATCACTTATAAAATAGCCAATAGGTAATTATCTAAGCGACCTCACTGCGACGCCAATGAATAGGGTTAATCACCATAATTAATAAAAATAGTTATCATTATTAACAATTACACAGTGAAGGTCGGCAAACTTCCATTGGAGTCATGCCGCCCATTCTTTCTGGCCTAGAAAGTCTTAGTAAGTAATGACTCTTTTATCATTGAAATGATAATTACAAGCAAATTATGAAATAGTTGTCAGACTGCAATTGTTTATCGCTTGCATATGTATTATTCTTCATTTGACAAATAAGGACATCCTGATTCCAAGACCACCGGAAGTGCTAAACTCGCTCAGTTCTTTGGAAAAATTATTGTGAGTGTGTGTGTGGGTGGGGGGGAGTTGGGCTTCAGCCCCCTCCCTCACGTATTTCCAAAACTGTGTACAGAATGCAAAAAAAAATACCATATTTATTGTAATTTTTCGCATGGTCCGCCCCCCCCCCCATTTTAAAAACCGTTCGGCGGCCCCTGCTGTTACCATGATTACGTGTCGCTAGTCATATGTATACACTTTGAATATGTTCATGATCTACATCGACACCAACTGCGTATTATGTAGGCTTCTTCCAAATCTTACCCACAAGCTACAGGGGAATACTGACTGCATTTTGTTTAAATGGAATACATATACAATTTGTTCTAGATGATGAACATAAAATGCCTCTGTTAATATAGACTGTATGTCTTACCGTTGGCCTTATTCATTTTTTTTGCAATAATCATTATTTGTTTGTCACCGCCAAGAGGAATCTAATTTCTTAAGGGACCCCTCGATCATTATTATGTTATTGTATTATGTGTATATCAATAAGCAATGAATCTCGCTTATATTTCTTTTTGAAATGGAAACAGACACAAATATAAACGAATGTATGTTATATACATGTATATATATATAAATGAAGTCTCTGCTATTTAAGGGTAATAAAACGTTTGGAACAAGTGTGAGCATGTATGGAAAATGAAAAATCCAACAATAAGACCAAAGAAAATTTGATAAAATCGGACAAATAATGACAAAGTTGTGAGCATAATGCGATCCTCTCATTGGCAATGCGACAAGGATGTGCGATGCCACATGTGAATATATTTCCCTTTGATGAACTATACAATGCCACCAAAACGCCTCTTTGTTTTGCTCTTTCGTGCGGTTAAACATTATATTCTTTGGAAATTTGCATTACATGCCCACATGCTCTACTGATAAATGTAATAAAAGAGGCAGTTTAAGTTGAATATATATATATAAAAGTAACGACACAGTTGTTCACACGTGACATCACACATCTTTGTAGCATTGCCAATGGGGTGATCAATATTACAATAATGATCTAAACTTCAAATATACTTTTCCTATTATTTATTCATTTTTAATCATATTTTCGTTGATCTGTTTCATTGATTAATCTGTTTTCGCACAAGCTTTCTTGTTGCAAAGGTTTCATATTCCTTTAGTTCTTTCCTTCGTAACATAAAAGTACATGTATGAGCACAAGTTTGGCTCGCTAAAAGTTGTGGACTTATTAAGCTACTGACCCGTAGGTTATGGAATCCCCCCCCCCCCCACTAACATGACTAATAATGATCCTTATGGTGCATAAATCATAAATCTATCTGCATGCATAACCATAACCAATCAAGGATTTCATGCGAACTCCGTCCCCTGAATGGCTGATGAATATTATCCAATAGCAATTTATCTAGAGCATGTCGAGTATGGAGTCTGACCAAGGAAACGAATTTCAACACGCGTAAGATAACTTTAGAAGATACAGCGTATACATCAATTATTTAAGATCGTGATTTGTATTCGTGGTATAGGGAAACTGAATTTGAGGGAAAGATTGTTTGCTTTGTTGCATGGTAACCATAAACCCCAAAACAAACGCACAAAATGTCGCAGTATATATTGAAAAAGTGTGCTATGCAAACGGCCCTACATTATTTCAAACCAATGCACAGCTCATAATGTTGCATTCAATGGGACCATGGGGACAGAAAGGTCTCTGAATCGAGCGTCTTAAGTTAGTATATTAGACGTGTGCACGGCTGAATTCTAGTCAACCTAGATTTACAAGCAATCACCCTTATCTTTAAAGATCTGCCCTTTGCTTCCAGTTCGCCAACGAATATCTTTCAAGATTATTTTAGTTGTTTACAAGCCGCCATCTTTATTTCTGAGCTTTTACTAAGAAAAGTTCAGACACACTCACTACCTAGGCAGTCCTTGTGATAATTTGCTCCTTCTCATCCTCACGCGTGAGAATAGATAACTTTTGGAGATCGTGCTTTCGCCTGCGAAACTCCAAAATTATGGAAAGGTTTGTCGTATGTACTTAGATCTTCACAATTAGTAGACACGTTCAAACAAACCTACTTTTGCAATTAATTCCTATACATGTTTGTACTTTTCTAATTTCTTTATTACAGCGCAGTAGAATATTATGTACATAGGTATTGCGCTATACAAATTAATATATCATCATTATCATCACCATCATTATTATTTGCCGTTATTATTAGAAACAGAACCAGAACTAGATTTGAGTATACAATGACCTGGGGTGGTGCTAGATAGTGCTGATGTTTCGCATTAACATTACGACTCACTTGTTGATAGTTAGTTAGGGACTTTGCAAATTGTCACCTTCATGTTTTTAGAGCGTTAATTGGAATGTGGCATTGGGTAGCCCTATCTATTAGTATCATTATAATTATGCTTACGACTTGATCATTCCCACACCGGATCAAAATTGGTAATAACAAGTTCCCTTTCTCCCTAGTCTAATTCCCTATGGTTATACAACATCAAGTTGATAATTGATAATTGAATAATTCGTGGGTGATGTCTCAAGCAATCATTGCGGATGATTAGTTCACAAGAGTACTCTTTTTGCATCCTCTCGACTTATTTTTCTCTTTATATACTTTGCATCTACCCTGTTGATACGTACATCAGTAACCATGACGACACACGCTTTGTGCCCAATGCCATTATCCTGTGCGTTCGCTCATAATGCAATCGGGAGAAAGTCAGATAGCTTTCAACCCTTCATTCAAAGTTTACTTCATCAGTTGCTCTCTGGCCGAAAGTTGAAAATATATTGCTGTTCGTCACTTTTAATTTCTTCAAGAAAAGACCTGAAATCGAAGTGCCGGCTATGGTAAGTTGACATTTTATTTTTTCTAAGTGCCATGAACAAATCTTATTTTTTGTTGAGAATAAACGATTATTGAGAACGAAAGGTACAATTTTACAAGGAAAATACATTGTTTTTAAAGGGATAGCCGAACATTAAACAAAGAAGTTTATTTGGTTGTTTGATTTTTAATTTGAACGAGATAACTGGACAGAGGATTGTTTTCTAATGATTGGGTTAAACCTTAACACTAATGTAACAGTCGTTAAATTAATTCTAATGACATAAATTCAATTTAAATAATGATTTGACTTCACCTTTACCCTAAGAACTGGTCTTTACTTTTCACGCATCAGGCGATATCCTTTAAACCAGGCATCAACACCGTTATCAGCGTCATTTCAGCATTATCACAACTATTCCAAACACCATCGTTTTTTAATGTCATCACATCGCATACATTCTCACCATTCTCATCGGTTTTTTTTTCAAATATCAGCACCATTACCATCAGTACCAAGCACAAAATTAATATACTAAGACACAAGATAAGAAATAAGGCAAGAGTTTTACGAGTAGTGTAGGATGTAGTGACTTCAGTCTTCTATTTGCTATATTTATGTCTTCATTTAAAACACCTACTTACTAAGAATGCGTAAAGCATTTTCATTCATTTGAATGCAGGATAAACGAGCCTTCCCGATTAAATGCCCTGCTCACGGACGAAGGTGCCGCGGCCGGGGACTCAACACCGGACTTTCCATGTATAGTCTGGCGCCTTATACCATTCGGCTTGCTTTATATAATACAATGCACACTTTCCTTAAAACAATTTTTACGACTTTTTTTTGTTATTAATGATTTTGATGTATTATTTTTTTCATATAAAGAAACGTGCTTTCCATAATTTTAAGAGCAATAATAACAATATGTTTGGTGAAGTATCGAAGTCATCTTGGGTAAAGCTATTATTGCAAACACATCTAGATATATCATGTCTACGAGTCTTATTTTCATGATGTGCAACTACATACATTTTTATCCCCAATTATCTTGGGGGTCATTTTGGGTTAATTTGAGACTTGTAGAGGATAAGTCCATCAACCGAAGAAAGAAAGCTGGAACTATTCACGCATTGGGTGGGAAGCGCATGGCGTTGTACAGGCAAGTCGGACTCGAAGCGCTCAAGGAGGGCCCGCATGTTGTCATCACTCGTTGTCGCAGAACATATACTCTATCCTATGTAAATGATTAGAGGTGAATCGAGTCAATTGCACACATGGTAGAGTATAGTGTGCAGACTTCCACAGAATCAGTGTAAGGGTCCACGGTCCGAAGCGTCAGTGAGTGCAAGAAGGACAGCGGCATGACACCAGCCACGGCTACGTCATCTGGGAGGTACAATTTCTCTGCACTGCCTGTAGGGCAGCGAGGGAGGCAATCTGGAGCTCAATGACGGACGTCAGGGACATGGAACATTCTGAACTTGTATCGCAGTGTCTGCTTCTCCTCAAGATTCTGCAAGCGGGGTTTAGGGATTTCCTCTAAGGTCCTATCCCTGAAAATATGATTAGCGGCTTGTTGTCAACGGCAATGGTGAGATCCTCTCATCCCGAGACGAAGTACTGTGCCTTGTCAAGAGCGTCTGGTACTGCAGCTAGTGCTTCGCCTTTCAGATGAGCGTAGCGGGAATCAGCATCATGAGTAAACCGACTCCCAACAAGTGTTACCTTCCAACCTGTGACACAGCAGAAGGAAATAGTGCCATCGCAAGTTCAGTGCTACTGCAGAAGCCACAAGCGAATGCCAGCCTTAGTCCAGTCCGTTGTAAGGCAGGTGGGCTTGCTGGGGTCAAATATCCTTACGCGATCTTCGATCACGCCCGCAGTGACGGCCCTGGACTCTTTAGAGGCACGCAGAGGGCAGTTGTCCAGACGAATGGCATACTGTTCTTCAGGAGTTGACGAAATGGTAACATCTCCTCTGTCATGCTGAAAGCCTACGAGACGTGGTTGACAAGCCCGAACTATGACCGCACATCGGTGTTGTTTAGATGGTGCTGGGAAATCAAGGATCACCTGCAAGTATTTCTGGCATGGGCGAACACAGTCAGTAGTGGTTTCGAAGCCTGCGAAATCGACATCTGCGTCAAGTGTGAATTTGGTAGAGTTGATGATGTTCTCCTTCTTACGACAGATGCCCAGCAACTCGAATGCTCAGAAGAAGCTTCCAGCTAATGTGTCAGCCCAGAGTAGGACGTCATCAACACATTTTGTCTTTCATGGGATGGCTGATACAATCTCATCTTATCGCCTGGTGTAGCCCTCACCAAAAGTGATGTATCCTCATAGGCACGGTTTTGTAGCGGTATTTGCCCTAGGGTGTGATGGCTGTCGTAAGATGGCGATTTACCTGGCAGATAGGTACACTGTGGTAGCCATTCCAATCATCACAGACTGTATTCTTTTTGCCGTGTGGAACTGACCTCGCTTGGAGAAAAGGGGATTGGGTGTAGTGTGTCTCGCGGATGGCATGAGCATTACAGGGCATGGAAGTCGACATTCCTCGGTTTGCTATTCTTCTTGGCACACACAACCATCCTATGGCACCAAGTGAGAGGCTCACAAACAGGTAGGTTCAAGCACACCCAGCTGAACACCGTGATCCAACCAAGCCTTGACTGCATCCCTCCAGCTGAGTGGTACAGGCACGGCTCTGTTTCGGGGTCTGTGACGTAAGTTAGCTGTCTCGTCCGGACCTGTAGATCCTCGGGCAGTCGTGCCAGACAGAACGACCCTAAGAATCCTGACGCCCCCCTTGAGTGGCAGTCCGCATGACAGGGATGAGGTCCCGTTGACGTAATCCAAGGCGGCGAACTATCTTCATACCGGATGAGCAGTTCTGGCACCCGGTGTCAGCCATACCTTGGCTGGATTGAGGCATCTCAAGGGAAGGAAAGGTGAAATCCAAGAGTTTCGTAGACAGCAGGAACAACCTGAGCGCTCACGTCAACAAAGAGTCGCGGGGAAGATTTTTTTCTGATTCATGCTTGGTTAATGCTATCATAAACGTAATAATCAAGGTAAATGCCATGAATGTTAATTCCAAAATGTGTCTTTACACAGACAGATGATATTGCTCTTTTCTTTTATGATGTATTATACATTGAGATTTAAAAAATATCTGCAAAGTGATTCTGATGTTTTCTGTAGCGTGGGGGGGGGGGGGGGGCTGTGCCCTTGTGAAAGATCAATGGAAAAATCAATTGTTCTCCCTCCCGCCTTTAAGGAGAGATATCTGCCCATGTCACCACCCCAAATGAAAAGAAAATCGTTCCTGGGCCCTGTTTTATAATATGTTGGCTTAAAGTATATTTTGTTGTCCATAACTTACTTAAAATTCGCAGACGAAAGTGATCAAAAGCAATTATTCTATCTATATACAAAAATAGTAGATACTGAACTACAGAAGCCGGACGGCTCCAAATGGGTAACACCGGCGCACCACATGGAACAGCAAACCCCCATGGAATGCTTTCTGCCATTTGAAATTGATATCGACCAGGGATATTTTTGTTATATACCTAGCACTTTAAATTTCAAAATTGACTGCATATTCGTGTATTGTTCTCTTATCCAAATATCAAGTTTTTAGTCTGAAATGAATAATATTTCCATACGGTGTTTACACTCTGACAATTCAAAATGAAAATTAATAAATGTTTAATTAATTTACTTGCAGTACGGAAGCGTGAATGTTAGCATCAAAGACCTCGTCACTGAGAAATGGGGAAATGAAACGTGGGAGAAAATCAGGTAAGTGCCCCCCTCCAGTTTATTCTTTCAATCTAATATACAAGCATGCCGATGAGAGAGAGAGGAAAGTAATACAATAAAATCAGTCGAACGGTACTTCGTTTTTACTTCATTGTATTGACTTGTCTATGTTAGAATAAGATTATAATAATTTCACGATTTTCATGTTGTTTCTCCTAAGGATAAAAGCTGGTGTTGATGATCGTTTTGTCAAGTTTGATATGTACCCTGACTCAATCACATATCAGATAGTCGGAGCTGCTTCCGAGGTTTTAGGTAAGATAACTTTCCGGAAATGTTGATGGGTCCTCCACCCTTGGACTCCCTCTTACGTGTTTGAGTTCATGTCACCTATTTACTCCATTGCCCCCTTTCAAATTAAGAAACCACACCCTTCCACCACCCGTCTCTTTTTACCTCTTAAATAATCGTTTCTTTTTGGAATGCGTTTTTCATGCTCTATGTCGAGTTTTAATATAGTTCCACTGTTGTTTCAAGTTTGATGGCTTTTTACAAGTTATGTAGATTATGGGTACTCTTGTAAGCGTGCATATTGTTCACAAATCACCCTATTGATTGCTAAGCGCAACAACAATAAAAGCTTTATTCGATATCAAATTCAACAATGAGACAGATTAGCATGATTAGTCTGGACGAGTGAACGTAGTGTAAAAAAATGTAGGATCAATAATGGTTAACCTGGTGATCATATAACGCTACCTATTACTTTTAGATCAAACATCATGGCAAAAGGTTGTGTCCTTTCCCATTGTTCGAAATTCCCAGAATATAGAATCAATTTCATTCCGATGTTAACGTCACTGTCCCTTTTGCGTTACGGAAGAACACAAATTCCACATCATAGCATAATAGTAATTATAATACTGCAAATGATAATGATTATAATAGTAATACTAATGGAGATAATAACAATATGTCGTTTAATTTAACTGATACTGAAGGGAAAACGAGGAATTGTGAAACAGAATTCATACTAAAAATACAACTTACATTCATCGATAGATCGCGACAACCGATTCAGTCGATACAATGCTTTTTGGTCATGGTTTCCCTTGCCTTCCTATTTTAGATTTCAGCAAATACATTACAAGCAATCAATTAATTTCCCAATTTTTAGTTTAAATCTTTTTCATGTTGTAAATTCATGAACGTTTAGCATATAAACATCTTATATTCATTTTTTTTGTAAAAGATTCATCGCATCTATCAATTATCCAGAAAAAAAATTGACAAGATTAGAAGCTTTAATTACAATTAACGACTATCTTCTTGGTTCCATTTTGATCAAATTCAAAAGTAAAAAGAAAATCCACATAGGCCTATGCAGGTATAGGAATAGAGTTATTAAGGTAATGGATGTAGACTGATGGTTGTGATAACGATGAAATTCATATTGGAAATAATTGCTTACTACAAATAATGATATTAATAATAATTACCGAAAAGTATAACGATGTTACAAGTTTTCCACCGATTCATATGGCGATGATAATAATGATGGAGTGATGATGATCATAATAGTATTGATAATAATAATAACAACAATGATAAGAAAACTACATGGGGAATAATAATAATAAAGAGAACATAGCTTAAAGGTATTGTTTAACTTTGTGAGCAGCCGATTTAAAAAATTCTCAAACCAAGATGAAACTTGTGTATCAGTGCATGTATTAGAACTAATAAACCCTAAAAACAACCATTATTGAGAATGAAAAGCTAAAACTACAAGGGAAAGCCCGATTTTGTAAATAGGCGTCTTGTAGACGCCTAAATAGTACACATAAGTGTATGGGATGAAATTAAGATGGTGTTTCCGGTCACTTTATATTTCAATTTTTGAAGCACTAAATAATTATTTTCGAACGCAATTTTTTCTGGGCTTCATTTTTGTAACATATCCTAGACACAGGTGACAAGTGTGACCTTCTAGCTCAGATTTTTTAAAAGTCAAACCAATGTTAAACAATCACTTTAATGAATATGCATTTTTTTCATCCTAGCAGCATTTTCTTTCAAATTCATATTGTACTATACAATTATTTTATACTCTTTTAAATGCAGTTAGAATAATTCAATTTCGGAAGAAAAAAATCACGCAGTAACATCAATTGCGCATATTCCCCGTCTTTGCATTTTTTGGTACTATTCTTGCCTAATTTATATTCTGTTTAGTTACCCATAGTTTTATCTTTATTAGTAAGTCAAAAATCATGGACTATAAAAGCGACGATATCGGCATCCACATGGACGTTAGTGGACAAATAATCTAACAAAGGCAGGCATGGCAGGCGGGTGTATATTCGTGGTGAGATGTATATCTGACATATGATCGAAGGAAATTCATCTTAGTTCCTAAAGCATTGTCGAGGGAGTGTAGAAATACCGGACTTGATAATGCTCGCTATTGAGCTTATTTGAATTCAAAAGCTAATTCTGGTTGATATATTAACGATTTCATGCGAAAGGAAATTATGAGGGGGAGTATAACTTGTAGAAGCTACATGCATACACTATATTTTGAAATGAAATCGTTGGGTCGGTTTTCTCTTTTTAGCCTACAAGAATGTCAGTCCTTATATTTCTTTATTAATCAAATAAACCTTCCCCTACCAGTACGCTTTTTATTTCCTTCTTTATGTTCACCCTCTCCTTCTCTCTCCAATTTAAAGTTGCATTCTGAAATGTGATTAACCACGTTCGGCCTTGTATCATATTCTGCAATATTTATTTTTTCAAATATGTAAGGTTTATTTAAGTCTTCAAGCCAGAGATAGCCTATGTCAACTTTGAATTTTGATCTCAATGGCCTGTAGTATCGGAAATTGAGGCATTGGGCAACAAAAACAGAGACAAGCTACACATGTATGCAAAACACAACGGAAAGGGAGAAATGCGAACCAAAACTTCCAAGCCTTAAATGTCAAGTCCTCCTCATAAAAATGTTGATTTGAATCAATAGAGAAAAATCAGACATTCACAATGCTGAAAATTTCATCAAAATAGGATGTAAAATAAGAAAGTTATGACATTTCAATGTTTCGCTTATTTTTAACAAAATAGTTATATGAACGAGCCAGTTACATCCAAATCTTTTGTTTTTTATTGTTTGAATTATACAATATTTCAATTTTTACGAATTTGACAATTAGGACCTCCTTGCCTGAAGCACAAAATGTTAAAACAATAGAATTCCATGTGTTCAGGGAGGAATGAACCTTCATTTCACATGACAATGACGAAAAAATTAAGATATTTCATAATTCAAACAATAAAAAACAAAAGAAATAGTGATTGAGTGACATCATCGACTCTCTCATTTGGATGTAACTGGCTTGTTCATATAACTATTTTGTTAAAAATAAGCGAAACTTTGAAATGTCATAACTTTCTTATTTTACATCCGATTTTGATGACATTTTCAGTATTATGCTTGTTGATTTTTTCTCTTTGTATTCAAAGTAAGTTTTTGTTGGGGTGGACTTGTCCTTTAACT
The DNA here is from genome assembly GCF_018143015.1 of Lytechinus variegatus. Taxonomy (NCBI): domain Eukaryota; kingdom Metazoa; phylum Echinodermata; class Echinoidea; order Temnopleuroida; family Toxopneustidae; genus Lytechinus; species Lytechinus variegatus. Next base: position 33,317,094 of record NC_054747.1, on the reverse strand, counting down.
CTTCAGGCCAGAGAAAGCCTATGTCACCCCCTCTCTCTGTTTTTTCTTCTGTTTTGCGCAACATATCCTGTACAACGAAGACCTCTTTGTGTGAAAAGCTTTGCATTTGTTCAGTAATTATGTTTCCATCAATATTGTTTTTTTTTCTCTTTTTCTTTCCTGTAATACATGCATGTACGCATATAGTAAGTCGTCTATAATTTCTTCATTTCCAAGGGGGATTCACAATTTTACAAGTTTTGCATTTTAGTGGATCCCCCTCATTTCCATTTATGCTCTATATTATAATGTTTTTGTTTTACGAAGTAAGAATGCCCTTCTGTTAAATTGTACTTGATTTGTATTGTTTTATATTACTTTGTATTATGTTTTGAATGGAAATGAAATAAAAAAATTGAATTGAATAAGTCAACTTTGAATTTTGATCTCAAAGGCATGTCGTATCGGAAATTGAGGCATTGAGCAATAAAAACTGAGACAAGCTACACATGTATGCAAAACACAAGGTAAAAAGAGAAATGCAAACCAAAACTTCCGAGCCTTAATTACTGAATATTTATCTAGATTTGCCAGTATTGATCTATGACGGAAGAAAATGCAGAGGCTCCTGAATTATTCGTTGACTGCTTTTTACGGTACCAATAAAAATGTTTCGATGTCGACTGTAAATGTATTTGTCTTTTTTGTGTGTGTTTTGCATGGATCATTAAGATCAGATAGCACCCAGACCCACGCAGAACAGAATAACACGTTCATAATAGACCAGCTTCGTCTAGATTCAATGGAAAGTATATTTTGAGAAAGGTCTGGTTTTAATAATAGCTGAAAAAATTAAGATAAGTATTAGTGATTGTTTTGAGAAAAATCCATCAAAGAATAGGAAGGCTATGAAGTTTCTAATTTGTAACTTCAAATGGGAGCAGCTTCCCCATGTATCATGGTAAATGATATATGGTGTTAATTTTTTTTCACCTGACTGCAAAGGAAGCATGGATGCTTGTAAGCAAGGAACCCGGAGACCGACGACTTAATGTCCTCTCCGAGGGACATGTTAATGAGGATTATCGTCTTACCGAACGCACCAACGTATCAAGGGGGAATCGAACCTTGATCACCGAGTTTCAAATTTTCCGCTCTACCGACTCATGGATTAAAAAAAATCAATCGAACACGATGAATACAAAATATTTTTCTTACAGAAAGTGGTATAAAACAGATGTGTCTGATTGCATAGCCTATCCATCACTTTAAAGAAAATCATTTTTATTTGTATTTCACGGCAAAAGTGACAGCTGATCGTCTGTAAAGTCACAAATAAAACAACTTTAAAAGTTAAAAACTCATTTACTTATAAGTAGATTTTCACTAAACTTTCTCTAATATTTTTGTATAATTTTCCGATTTTTAGAAATCAACTTTTTGTCAGGTAAAATTCCGATTTAAGTTGAAGGGGAAAAAAATTACATATGCGGTCATAAGGTATAGTTTTTTTAATATTATTCATTCAAAATAAATATAATTATGTTCGTAAAAAGAAAATGCTTACTGTAACTAGTAGAATAAACAGGTGTGACGAAAAAAGAGGGTGACGAAAATAGAAATAAAATGTCATGTCGCACTACTGTCAAACAATACCAAAACTGGCCCTCAAAACTAAGAAAATACTTTAACATCCTGGCTCTCCGCTTTCTGAAGATTTGTTCCATTCAAACAGGACAGATCAAGGTCATAGAAAATGCGCAGTCCTGACTTAAAAGCTTGCAGTAAAAATCCGAATGAGTTACCATTGTCCAGTCTTCATCATGCCTGTCAATATACTAATAGCTTATACACTAATCCGCAAACGCATGTCATTCTTAAAAGAAAATACATAATTATGACGACCTTGTATACGTCGTCAAAATTCACGTGGTGAGAACTTTAAAAATATACGTACTACGGATTATAATGACAATGAAGGTTGTCAGCGTTAGTCACACTGCTTACATTGTTTTCACCAACTGCCCGCTCTGTCATGTCTGTATCTGTGATGGACGGATGGAGGCACTAAATAAAGATAGAAATGGTATTTGCTATCATTTTCACAACTTATGCCTCTTTTGAATTAATTTCTTTAATGACATTTGCATGAAAAACCAATCTAGAAAAAAATAAAGGCATAATTGCCAAGCTTCGGCTGGAAAAAGTGGATCAAGCAGTCTGGCCTCAAATGCCTGTATTAAACGCTAGACTAAACACGACTCAACGTCGTGTGTTTTAACTATGGAAAGCCAATAGTGACACATCTTTTACAGTACATGCATAGTTTATTCTTTTGATATTCGAATCATTCATAAATTATCTTGGAATAATAACTTAGATTATTTTAGTTACCATTTAAGCATTCGAGAATAAGCACAGTGAACATTGTAAACAAATACTAGATATTTGAAGCTTCTCATAATATTAAAGGTATTGGATAACTTTGTGAGCAGCCGATTTAAAAGATTCTAAAACCAAGTAAAATAAACGCGATGACATCACTCCTTTTCTTAAAGACCTCCATTGGTTGCCCATAAAGGATCGCATAGTTTTCAAAATTCTACTTTTGGTTCATCATATCATCAATGGATCCGCACCCGATTACAACAAGTCTCTTATACACCACCATCAACTATCAACCTGCACAATAATTTCATAAAATGAAGAAGTTCTCCAGGCTGGCTTTCAAACTCACTCGACACTCCGTTTTGTTGACGATCAGCCATGCATTAAATCTATTGTTCACCATGCGAAAGCTTCTGTGGGAACCGGTGAAAACACATTTATCTCATGAAATTATGGAAATACAAGCCTTATTTTAATGACCAAAACTTTTTATTTCTTGACCATTTTCTGTAATTGAGGTACCAAATTAAAGAGCAGATATTGAACTTTGCAAAAATGTTGTTTTCTTTTTGAAACCCGGATACCCCCTCCAAATGAGGTTTGGTATCCTTTCTTCAAATTGTTTTTGCTCACTCATGCATGAATAAGAAATAACTTAAGTAATATCAGATGAAAGAGGAGATTCTAAGCTTTAAATTGGTAGGTCATTTGTCTATTCTATTTATGATTATGTTATGGTAAATGATCGCTAAATCTCGGTTTCGTTTATTCTGGGACGCACTGTATAACAGGCCATGGCCTCTTTTCGTTAATAAACCAACCCTATATTAGTTAACATCATCAATGGAGAAAAGCGACACACCCTGGTATTTTAAGTATACCGAGCGTACAGAGACCAATAACAATAGGGGGAACTTAATGCAGGAAACCACATTTTGTTAGAAATTCAACGAAAACCTCTGAATAATCGCAAAGAATGTCTTATTTCATCCCGAAATGGATCATGGATATGAAATTGTGAATGACGAAGACCAAAACATAAACTGCTTCAAGTTCCCCTTGCATAAAACTACATTTTTCGGCAGCTTTTTACTCGTGCATTCCATTATTCAAACCTGATTAATGCCTACGCACTTAAAATGTTAGGCAACATAAAGCTGTCCACTGTGTTGGATAATGTACATGTATATTGATAAAAAATATAAATTATATTCTGGGCAACTGTTATCAAATTGAGCAAATTTATTACCCAATTAAAAGTCTTTATTATCAGATTTTGGGCAGATGTGTGAACATTATGTTGACCATGGTTTGTTAAAAGTTAGGCACTTTTGCCCTATCGTTTTGAGAGTGTAGTACCATTCATTACTTATGTTTCTATAATTTCTATCTCTCTTTTATGTTTTATGTGATTTTTATTTCTTTTTCTGTTCTTATATATTCTTTAATTTATTCATTCATTTTTATTGGGCGGGGGGCTTAAGGTGTAAAATGAAGAGCTACATTACAATTTAAAGCATTTGATTCTAACGTCAAATGCGAACAGCTTTTGTACATTTCGCATGGTAAAAAAAATGAAATATCGTTTTCTCAGAAAACAGACAATTGCTATTATTGTATCTTTAGTATATTAATTATTTCACTTCACACCAACTACTAAAAAGAAAAAAAAGCCATCACGTACCACTAAAATATTTAGATTTAAGCACTATTACATAACAAAATGGGGAACTTATTTCTGTATGATGTAAAAAATAAACAAATTATATTATAATATTCTTTTTTTAATCTTTGATCGATATTCCTCTAACCATGAACAATATTGTTTATTACTTTTTTTTGCTATTTTTACAGCAAACTTTTCGTCAGGGTAAACTTTCCTTTTTATCCATTCTCAGAAAGCGCCAACCACATCAAATTTATAAATAAATTTATCGATTCTGCTTAATGGCAATGATATCCTTAGATGTCACACGCATGGGAGTTACAGTAAGAAAGGGTATATTTGGGTTAACATCATAAAGCGACAACGATAAGTTGTGTAAGAAGTCGGCGAATTTTTTCTCCACAAGAAAATAATTTAGATGAGTTCACATTACACCTATTTTGAAATTACATTTTTAAAGAATTGATTTTAAAAGTCATACGGTTCAAAGATCTCGATTTCCTAATTCGCAAAGACATTACTAACGCTTGACTTGTCAATGTGATAATTTCATTTTAGAGAAATTATATCTTATTTTATTTTTGAGAAGTTTGTCTGGAGTAGATGAGGGAACTATTCGGGTTAGATATGCATTCATTGCAAGGAAAATGGGCAAAGAAACATCGTAGCCCGACTCTATAATGATAACCAGAAATGCCAACGGAAAATTAATTTGATATGTATTTCATTCCTCCCTACATATGTCCTTATAAAATTGTATTTAAAGAAAGGAAAAAAAATATATAATTAAGTAAGATGGATGCCAAGCAGAAAAAAATCAATATTGTGTTCTCGATATATTTATACTTAATTCAATTTCAGATATACCGCGTATTCTTTTGACCAATGAAAATACTTTATTGTGGGGAGGAGAAATATAATTACAGGATGGACATATTTGTTATGTTATGTTTTCCGAAAGCCAGTGTAATTTTGAGTACCCCCAGAGAAAATGTAATTAAACAATGGACATCAAGCTTTGGTTCGATACCGAATGGAAAGCTCTTCAGCGTATTCTATATAGGATGAGGTTAAATGGCTTTTTTAATTGTGATTTACATGTATCAGTGTGTATGAAAATGTTTACCTCAATAAATGTTGCACATTTATAAGTACAGTTAACAAGAAAACGCAAAAAATACATTTTTTCAATCTGTCAAAATGGGACCGATTAATTCTGAGCAATACTATTTTTTCAGAAAGGCCCATTCCTTTAATGACCACCTTTCTTATCCACGGGTACATAAAGTGCACAAAAAATCTTTCTTCAGTAGTTTTTATGATAAATAAATATAACTTGATTTTCAGTTTTAATTCCTTGCCAGCATTATCACTTTAAAACAAAATATTTGGCATGTTAACAAATTCAAGCGCTGCATAAAATCAATATTTCACCTTCATTTCACAACTTTTATACTATGAACACATCTATCCATTCATACCTTACGCGGAACTCTTCTAATTTCCATTCAATCAACCCCAAATTGCTTATTGCGCAGAGATTCATAAGACACCATGGTCCTGATTTGTGGAACTCTCTACCAGAATCTATAAAAAGATCCACGTCTCTTTACTCATTTAAGGCAAACGTTAAATCTATGTTGATATCACAATATTTGAAGTAAAATTTCTGTGTCGATGTGTCATCATTAAAACATCATCAGTATCATTACCATCATCATCCTCTCCATCGCCTTCATCTTCACCATTTCACCATCATCTTCATCCTTATCATCTCCATCTTCATTGCTCAAATCACATTACTGCTGTTTTTCATGAAATGTACTGTATATCGATTCTGCTGTATTAATGTATTATATTAATCAATGAGTTTTAACCTGGGGTTGTCATTTTTCAAGCAATCTGCTTATGATGACAATCCTTCTCCTGCAAATTGTAAATGTTAACTAATTTGGTATGAGATCAGTTTTGTTTGTAATGATGATTTAGTACACTTAGTTATGATTCATGCCAAAAAAGTTTTCAATATACTATGTTTGTTATGTTATGGAAAATGTATAATATACGAATGATGTGATTGCAGAAGTAAATAAAATAAAATCAAATCAAATATTTCCAGTGGAGTACAATTAAAGCAATCTCGTTCATTATTCAAAAAGGTGCTACAAATTAACTTTTTTTTCATTTCAGTACATGGCCACACAAACAAAAAATTGGGAGGTGGACAAGGAGGCGTTAATCTAAAAAAAAAATGACTGCGATGGAGCGACGCGATCGACCTTGTCATTGGGTGCTTTTGCGTTTTCTGTGGTGAAAATTAAAAATTTCGTGCACAGTTTTGGTGAATTTTGCGAAAATTTTTAGTATAAAATGTAATTTTTCATTTTTTTTTCGGGGGGGGGGGCAACTTGCCCCTGCCCTCTCTGTGTACGGCCTTGGTTCATCACCAATTAAATCTACTCGTATCATAACACTGTTGCAAGCAATATTTGAAATGTAAACTTTTCGGGTCAGAAAAACTCTAGCCCGCGCTTCTCTTTGGCATTTTCTGTGCAGTTATATACTTATACATACTTATACGATTCAGTCGGTGATGAAGGGTGCTTTTCAAATCTGGAGTCGGAAAGACATCAGCTCTTGCTTTGCGCTCAAGCTATAATCATGAAAAAATGCTCAATTGTTTTCAGGTCTCTTTCCAATAATAAAAAAAAATCACCTCGCGCTTCGCGCTAGCATTATTGCTCTAAGATATACCAATGAGGCGCATGTCCTTGACTGGGCCGATCTTTGTTCCTTTTGCAGTTCTGTTTCTTATATTATTTCTTATTGCCTTTCTCGCGTACTGACCAAAAATGACTTCTCGTGTACTGTCTGCTACCTGGTTACTCGATTGCAACATACATGTATATACATTGGATCCACCCATTCCTGATACATTCCGCTTCTCCTTTAAGTATGCATTTACCGGAAACGCCCCCACTTGCCTTCTTAGTTCACTCCGAGCATTCCGGAAACATCCCGCATTGCTTCTTCTTGGCTTCTCGAAGCTGTTCTGGTCGAGGAACAAGCGGGAGGGTTTAAGAAGGGCAGGACTTCCTAAGAACATCGCCTCGACGAGGTCCCGAAGGTGTCAGAAAATCAATTTCCGCACCCAAATTTTAGTCGAAACTAAGAATCGGATGCGGACAAATTTTGATCTCCCGAACTCCAGGAAGGTCTTAAGTCTTGTGCGTTCAATACCAGTACTGACCGGACAGGATGCCGAAGGAATACGGATTACAAATTTCGCATTCCGCGCCTTGTCCTGACGCCGTCCTGGCCATAGTGGAAAAGGGGTTTTACAAAGACAGCTTTTTGGCAAAACGCGATGTTTTTTTTTTTGTACAAGTCAAGCGTTTTCTGGAAATGAAACTGGTAGAATTAAGATAAAACATTGGCACAGTTATTTGGACTGGTGATTTTTTCGGTTGGTTGGTTACTTTCATGTTAAATCGCAAAATCATATTTTTTTTAAATTCCGCACCAACAGTGCTTAGGGGCATACACGTTCATATAATCTCGTAATAGATTTGAGTGATAACGAGCATTTTTTATGTGAGGTAGGGTTACCATTACCCGAAATAAAAAATACCAACATTACCATTATATTTTCTGCCACCATTATTTCCGTTATCACCACAATCATAATCACAACCATCATGACAACCATTATTGTTTACTAAAGTTTGCTTAATTATTTTTTGTTGCAGGTGTTGACGGAAACGTTGTATTGGAGACCTTTGGAGTTTACTGGGTTGTTTGGTGCATGCGATGTGGTTACGACGCCCTCTTTCGCGCACTCGGGGCAACGCTGTCTGATTTCATGGCGAACTTGGACTTTTTACACAGTGTCTACATGAAGACCCTTTATCCTAAGATGACAGTTCCATCATTCAGAGTAGAAGAATTGGAAAACGATGAAATGATCCTTCATTATTACTCCAACCGTAGAGGTCTTGGCAGCATTGTTTATGGTAACAACCTAAATATTTCCTATGATTTCATAAAAAGAGTGTAAAGAGTGCTGGCAGAAGACTGCATGAGAAACAATTTCTGTATTGAATCACATTTCAGGCTCATCCAATTTTATTGTTCCGTCTAATCGATCATATACATTCCGGTTGCTCATTCGGCTTGAATTAGAAAATTGGTAACCCCCCCCCAAAAAAAAAAATAAAACAAAACAAAAAAATCAGACAAGGGGGAGGGGGAGATCTATTATGCAAGAAAGAACATTACGCACACCGGACATTCTTGTAGAGTAGAGACCTATCAAGGTTCACTCCCTCTTAGGTGTAAAATTATTACTAAAAACGAAGTCACATAGATAAATGAATCACAAAAAAAACTAATAAAAATCAATTGATTTTTTTGTGTGATCTGTAAAACGGTATTTTCTAAAATTGATTTTCGTTTAAAGGATGCGTGAAAGCGGTTGGAAGAATCATCTTTAACACGGAAGTGGAGATTGAACTTTTGTCACATGACCAGGCAGAGTATTGCGGGATACTGAAAGATCACTACAAGTATCACGTGTGCTTCGTCAAGTTCGATCTAGCTCCGTTAGGTACAGATGGAATCGTTACGGAAGAGGTAGCACAATCTATGAATTTTCTTTTTTTATGGCAGGATGGAAATACTGATAATTAAAAATCGTATATTGAATTAGGATTCTAAATTTCATTTTAAGCATATTTCTCACCTAAACCGATACCCATCAGCTGCAATAAAAAAAATATAAAGTAAAATACAAGCTTTTGCTCAAACTAATCTGAAAAAAGCAGCATTGAATCGGGTCTACATGTAGATTATCATACAAAAATATAATTCCGACGACCATTAATACAGGATCCTTAAATTTGAAACGGACATACCTAACATAGTGAGTCAATATCAAATACGAATTATCAGAGCATATATTCAGCCTGTGCTTATTTATTTAGACCACTGCAGCAACGGCCTAAGCGCAGCGCAATGGACCTCTAAGAACAGTCGGGTAGAAGCCATGCGCAGCATTCCTTGGAACTGTTTAGCAATAGCTCGACTGGCATAGGAGACAGTATAGTCCCTGGGGGAAAAATAGCAATTACCAGCCCAACCGCGGATAAATAATTCCCACTATACTTTCTCAAAGTTTGATATATTTCTATGATATCCGAATTTTAAAAAATCGAAAACATATATATAATTAGAAGTCAATGGAAAAAAACCATTGCAATAATATACCCTGGATTGATACTAAATGAACTTTAACAAATGTGCGATCTTATACATTTATTCATTCGCGTTAATGCTAAGATTTATTTAATCGTAAGTAGTTGATAATTACCTTCCTGAATTTGTGTTTCATTGTTAATCATTGTCTTCATAAATGCAGCATTTGCTATTTTGGTCTAATATCATATTCATTAGGAATACGACACGAGTTAGCATCATTGTCAATCGTCTGAAGAGATTACAAGGCTGTTCATTTTAATGTACTTCTATAACAACTTACCTAATTGCTGTAATCTGTTTTCTCTCTTCTTTTGGAATCGGTAGTCCCTCGTGATTCGTATAACTGTTTAGTTGAATTGCAAGGATACGGGGGAAACGTTATCTTTAAAGATTATTAACATAGTTTGGTATTATGTATTGATCTAATTAATTGTGTTATGTTATAGGAATGGACATCCATTGTTGATGGAACATCACATCTTATTGGTGGCGGTGGGTCTCGTCCACAAAGCCATGATTCGATGAAGAGGGACTTGGTTCGTGTTGGATCGGCCAAACGATGTCCTTTCTCAGGAATGGATATCAGAATGATGGAAAACAACATAACAGAGGGAAAGGTGTCAATGGATAAAAGCCTCCCGGAAATTTCTGAAAAGCGCATCCTGCCGATCAGTCATTTCAAACCGAAGGTTCCAGCAAGGATTCTTCTAGATCCCGAGACATTCTGCAAGACTTTCCCTTACCACATCCTCTTCAACGGTGACCTGATGATCATGCATTCTGGATCGAAGCTACAACAGTTCTGCCCGTTGATCAACGATGAGGGCGCTAGACTCAGGGATATCTTGATCCTTGATCATCCACAAATCGAGTTGACGTCTGAGAATATATTTCTGTTTCTGAACATGATCTTCATGGCAACGCTGAAGAAAGAAGCCATGGCACCACACATGCCGGTTGTTTCTCTGAGAGGTATTTATCTGCAATAGTTTTTGAAAAATTGCCGTTTCGTGTTAGGAGTCCACAGTTATATTAGGCATAGTAATACCATGAATGCCGTTTCACAATATAATCTTACTGGCATACATGTATATTCCGTTGGTAAAATGTAAAGATTTTAAATTATTCGCAACCTACAAATTTCTTTCTTTCCTTCTTCACGTTCTTTAAACTCCCCCCCCCTTTTTTATTGTTCGCTCCTTTTTTTCTAGGGGATTAATATCACATGACACAAAAAAGTAGGAAAGTTATTATTGGTTTTGGTTAAAAAAATGCTCCTTTGCAAAGGTTGGTGAGATTGTTACAGGAAAGTGCATCCGAGCTTGAGAGGAAATAGAGGGCGAGATCAAAAGATCATTGCAATGTTTAGGGGTTTGCGAAGTGGAAATAGTTGATTATTGGAATAATAATTTGTTCATGATGAAATGGAGACGACATTTAATATTGAAGCATTGTCGATTCCTTTCGTATACTAGTCTAAGTAGTGTTACTTTGAGAGTCACGATTGAGTGACGGTATGTGATGACGAGTAGGTGAGATGTGGAGTATCACTTTGTTAGGTGGATAACATCTGGTCGGATCAAGAAGACATATACATGTAGATTTTGTGAATAACTGACCAAAAGAATACACACACATCCATACCCTCTCTGAAATACCCAGACATACACCCTCATACACACATACAAAAAAAAAATATATGTATATATAAAATATATATACATAACTATTTAATATATACATACATAAGTGTGTGTGTGTTTTAGAAAGGTTGTGGATGTGTGTGCATTCTTTTGGACAGTTGTTCACAAAATCTTCATGAATGTCTTCTTGATCCTGATGTCATATATATATTGAAAAGTAAATTGTAGGTTCATTAATGATCCATCAGTAAATATTATACCAAGTAACCTTTTTTAAAAAAAATGATAAAAAATCGCAATATCAACGTACCGCATATTTGAAAGGTCTCGCAACCTGTCGAAGCAGAACAATTCCACGTTTTATCAAAACCTAGGAATTCGAAAAATAGCCGGCAACCATGTAATTGAAACTAATAAAATGTTATGAAAGTGCTATTTTGCATTTATCGAACATATAGTTAAAGGTAAAGTGTAGCTAATTAGACTTGGAAAAATAATGTGCTTTGGTTATTTATTCACCTTATTAGCTTGAATAAAATCGAGTTTAATAATACGGCTTTCACATATTCATCGCTTATTTGTGAAATTCGATCGATTAATGGCTGGAATATTTGAAACAGAAATGTGTCTCTTAAAAACGGCGTCTTTCATTAACGACAATATGACTTACATTTGCCCACTTTAACAACAAAAGTCTCGTAGCTAAAGCCGATATTGTAGGCGGGGGGGATGTACTGCTCAGTCAATCATTGAGTTTGAGCAATTCATTGCCTTCCTCTGGAAAAAAATCCATATTTTTTTATTCTTGTATAGTAGTAGGCCCTATGATAAAAAATATTTCTTCACCTTTACCATGTTTACCACTTTGTCATCTGTCACGTGATAAAGTACACTTTTCCCATCAATCACTCGCGGTAATGGATGTTTTTGTGTTTCACTGATTGTCTACCACATCACACGTTATATAAAATGTTGTGTACTCTCCAACTAAAATTTGCCTCTGTTTTTTTTTCTGTTTCCTTAACTTATTTGAGTTACTTCTTTTCCATCTTACGAATTGACGATAGAAATTCTTTGTGGCGTTACAATTACCTTGCTTCAGAAAATTATAGACGCGCCAGCAGTTGATCAACCGTCAACTTCTAGGCCTATCAGACATATTTGCCGAAAGTACTGTTACGCTTATCTCATGAATAATAACGAAACAGACGATCGCTTGGCAAGCTATTCAGATATGCATGACTTCATCCGGTCAATTCTGCTATTATTATTACCTACTTAAAGTACATTTGTTTTCAGTAATACGAATGCTACTGCATCTACTACTAACATTACCACAACCGCTGATGCCACCACTAACACTACTACTATACTACTACTACTACTACTACTGCTACTTATACTCCTATAACTATTACTGCTACTACCACTGCTAGTACCGGGGTCGTCGGATCCGAGGAGCAGGAGGGGCACAACCCCCCCCCCCCCTCCTCCATTCCCCGTAGGAAAAAATGCCTGTTTTCCAAAGTGAAAAATAGGCCTTATGAAAAGGAAATATGTCCCTTTTTGCTCTTTTTTTCGAAGTAAAAGATAATGCATTCTAAGCTAAAAATATCACAATGTTTTTAGCTCGCGCTTGCGGTCGCATCAATTAGTTCCTGTTAGGTACTCATTCTCTTTCTCATTTTGAAGAAAAAAAATTGCTTAGAATGGAAAGGTCTCCTTTTTAAAGTGAAATCTGCCTTCTTTCATAAGGAAATATCATTTTTGAAATAATAGATACTTAAACAACTACTACATCTACCACTACTACTACTACTACTACTACTACCACTACTACTACCGCTACTACTACTACTACTACTACCACTACCACTACTACTACTACCACTACATGTACTACTACTACTACTGCTACTACTAATACTACTTCTACTATCGCTACTACTACTACTACTTTAACTACCACTAAGTACTAATACTAATACTACTAATACTACTACTATCGCTATTACTGCTACTACTACTACTAATACTACAACTACCATTACATGTACTACTAATACTACTAAATCATTTATATTGTTCCTATTTTTCTACCTATAGGTCAGATGGTGTGGATGCCAGAATCCAATCTCTTCGTATTTCTCTGCTCTCCTCAACTCACATCTCTTAATGACCTCCGTGACAGGAAAATGCACTTTTCAGACATCGCATCACATGATCTCACACGTGACCTGATACTTTTTAATCAACAGAGAATCGCGGAGGTAACTTAATTATGTTGACATGGTGGATTCTGAACGTGATACATGTTTTGGGACAATAAATAATGTTGACAAAATGCTCAGCATATCGTCAGTTTATTTTTATTTTCATTTTTTTAATGTAAGTGCATAATAGAAAATTCAAAGACAGAGATAATCAACAACCCGCAGCGCGCGTTTTAACAGAAACGAAATAAAGAAATTGAAGTGAATTATTTCTGTCTCGTAAAATATTAAGCTATTCGTAAACTTATTGCGTCAGTTTATATTCTTGACCCTCGTAATTGAAAAAAGAGAAGAGATTCGAGCACACTTCTAGCGCAGATTTTAGAATTTGCTGCGCTTGCATTATTTGTTGCAAACTGCAATTTATTGGCATAAACTCTACATCAATTTTTTTTTGGTATTATATTTTGATCTGCAAGTGAACGAATACAACAACCCTTTACTATTATATTAATAAACATGTCATGAAAATTATGCCACCCCCTGCCGTTTTTTTTATTCTCTCTTTATTCTGTATTCTAAATTTTAATAGTTTTAGTAGACAACATACACACGGGCATTAACAGGTGAAATGAGGTCGGGTGAAGCTGCTGGAGACAAATAGATTCTGGAAATAAAGGATGGGATAAATCTACATAAAGAACACTCTGTCTCTCTATACATGCAATATGGCATGACAAAAAAACATGGCTTGAACGGCAAGGTGCTTAAAAATATATACTTCCCTGTAAAAAAATATATATATACATATAATATATTACAGGGAAGTGTATATACACACACACACACACACACAAACACACACACACACACATATATATATATATATATATATATATGTATATAAAATAATAATAATGCAACTTGCGTGAAGACTGAAAGAAAACTACATAGGCCCACAGAAAACCCACCAAATTCATAACCGAATACACAACTATACAAGTGTATATGCCTAGTTTTTCTTTACGCTGTTTTGAAGTTGTCGATATTGTTTTTAGGTTGAGTTAGCAAAGCAGCTCGAACAGAAGAAAGAGGAACTGCGCATACTCATGAGAGATCTCGAACTGGAAAAGAAGAAAACCGATACACTTCTGTACTCCATGCTGCCGAAAGAGGTCGCTAATGATCTGAGAGATGGCAAGAAAGTTGAGGCAGGTTAGTCAACTTGGAATAGTAAAATACCCAACTACGTTAATCCTGGTGAAAATGCTTGTACTCCAAGCGTAGATACATACATTTGTAAAATTAATTATCAAAATATTCAGCAGAGAAAGGAGAACGAGCAATGTCTTAGATGGCCGATGCATTAAGTAAAATTCCAATGAGTTGAAAGAGATCGGCAAAAATAAATTGCATATTTCCAAACCGAAAATATCAATTAGGAGTTAGTTTAAGAAGGTAGGATGTTGTCATTATCATTCGAATAATCAAACGAAAGTTAGCCCGAGGAAGGGGGGGGGGGTTAGAATAAAGCAAACACATATGATTAATAAGAACGTATTTGTCTATCTATATATGTGTAATTGTAACGGGGAAGGCAAAAACGAGAAATACACAAGGGTAGTCATGCATAGACATAGAAGCAAAGAGAGAAAATTCATTTCAGTCTTCATAGCTTACATTTTTTTCTCACCTAGGGTGTAGTATATCCCCTTTACCTATGTTATGTATTATTTTATTTTGTTTTTTTCTTCTTGCGCTCACGTCCCGCATTGATTTTTTCATCCTCTCCTTTATCTTACCTCACGCACTCTGTAGGTGATTTTCAGCAAGTGACGATTTCCTTCAGTGATATTGTCAAATTCACAGATATGTGCGCCCAATGTGACCCTATACAGATTGTTCACCTTCTCAATGAGATGTACGTTGTGTTTGATGAACTAACAAGTGTGCACAATGTCTACAAGGTACGCATTCCCCTATAAATCTGTATCCCTAACAATAATTGTATAATTAGGTGAATGAAAATGAAATAAACACATAGATGTGAATACAAATGAATACGTGATAAATTGAAGAATTCAGTAAAATAGAGAAAACAATGATTAACTGAATAAAAAATACATACATTTTAATGTGAAGACTGTAGGCAACTAATCATTGGCCTTATTATCCTTGTTGACTATTTATTAGAGATTTAATATGTTTGATAAGCAATAGAAGGGCCAATAGAATAAAATATAGAAAGAAATGCATAAATCTTTAACTTCCATGTACATCCTAAAAGCCTTCTTTATCTGAAGTGCATTTGAATTCGTTGAATTAAACGCAGCAACGCGAAGCCACTGCGTTAAACCATCTAATTAATTAAGCATCATTAATAATGCAATTGTTTTAGGTTGAAACAATCGGTGATGCATACATGACGGTAGGAGGATTACCTATTCCTAATGATACCCACGCTGAACAGGTCACTTCTTTTGGTCTTGGTCAGATTGAAGGGGTCAAGAGCATCTCCTCGCCCGTCACAGGCGAGAAAATACAGGTAAAATAATATGCATGTAAACACTGCCCATTTCAGATATAATGTATTTCGAGGTTCGTCAATACCCAGTTTTAATTCGGAACTGCAGCTACCTAAGCCTCCTGTGTTCAAGCATAGGGCAATAAGTCATGTGGGTACGCATTCACCTCACCTGTGTCGAGTGCTGCACAATGTGGATAAATTCATGATGAAAAAACAACAACGCAGATTGCAAGCAACTACCCGGTGTTTGAAAAGTGAGAGTCATGATCAGTAGGCCTCTACTGCTTTATTTTTCTTGCTTATTTATTATCATTATTTTTTACAGGAGCTACGGAACCGTGGAGGAAGGGGGGGGGGGGGGGGCTTTAACCGAACTCTGTCAAAACCATGAAAAGAACGTACAAATTACCACCTGATGGTGATTTGAGGGCATTGCCAGCCCCCCCCCCCCGTTTCAAAACCCTTCTGCAGCTGCTATTGTATTTCCATCTGCCAGTATTTAACTCTTTACGATCAAACACACAAAAAACAATAAAGGAAACATAATGATAAAGGTTCGTCGACAATCCATTGTCACCAAACACGTCTTTATTTGTTTTTCTCAAAGAAAAGTAGAATTTCTTGTTTTACCCCAATCGACACCCTTCTCCTTAAAACTTAGATTCGAGTTGGTATTCACACCGGTCCTGTAGTAGCTGGAGTTGTTGGTGTAAAGATGCCTCGATACTGTTTGTTTGGTGATACTGTCAACACGGCGTCAAGAATGGAAAGCCATGGGGTGCCAGGAAAAGTACATATCAGCCCTTCTACATACAGGTAGTTTATACTATAATTGTCCTTATAAAGAAATTCACATTTTGTAATTTTCTCAATCTTTATCCCCCTTTTTTCAAAATCGACGTCACCGATTTGTTACCTTGACGTAACCATGGTAACGGTTGATGATCGGGTCGTGATTTTTCGGAAGCCTGTAGCGCTCTCGGTCCTTTGAATTCCCGAATGACGATGGTCTCTTAGGCCCCCATTCCATATAGGGGAGACCTTTGAAAGGCCTTTGAAAGACCAAATATTGGCAAGGCCTTATAGCAGTCTCCTAGATAACTTAAATTTGTCATCTCTAGAGAATGACTCAGAAAGACCCCTTAAAAATGTTAAAGAACTCTTAAAGACTAATCTGATTAGTAGACCAGTCTAAGACCAGTAAGACAATAATTTACTGTCTTACTGGTCTTAGACTGGTCTTATAGAGATCTTTCAATGGTCTTTCAGAGATCTTTAATGCAACAGGTGATCTTTCAGAATTCTTCCCATGGACTTTGCCTGGTCTTCCAACGATCTTTCACTTACCTTTCAATAATCTCTCATAAGTCTTACGGTGATCTCCGCAAAAATCGTGACTGTCGAAAGATCATGCAAAGACTAAATTAGAACTTTGAAAGTTCATCGAAAGACTGCTGGAAGACTGTTTTGAACCGTTCCGAAAAGAAAGATCCACTGGAAGATCCATCAGGAATCGTAAAAGATCTTTGAAAGATCTTTGAAAGACCCTTGGAAGATTAAGCAAGTCTTTTGGTATTACAGCAGTATTTCAGATGTCTTGTTTTCTGTTGAATGGGGGTTTAATAACAAAAACATTTTTAAATAGCCGATGTTCCATACCCATAACTTTTACTTTGTTGACCTTCGCGTGATGTTCAGGGGATTTACAGTGAAAGTGAATTTGAAATTTTACTCGTGTTAGATAGAGGGAAACGACATATCCCAAAGTCAACATAGAATGATACACACAAGTTACCTAAACCTCAGCGATAGTTCCAGAAGAACACTCGTCTCCAAGAGGGTAGAAATCTAAAGAACAAAGCTAATGTCCGTACAATAACCAATGTTCATCCATCGATGAATAACTAATACAAATACAATCATGTGATTACGTATATTGTTTTACATTGTGTTGTTCCACATTATGTGTATCTTCCACAGAGCAATTAAGGGGAAAGGATTTGAAACCGAGGCAAGAGGTGGAACGGAAATCAAAGGCAAAGGCAGAATGATGACACACTTTGTGACGTCACGAACTAACCAGGCCAATGATGACTCTTCGGCATCAGAAGAAGGTATTGAACATTGAACGTTGCCCTTTATCAATTCCATCTTGTTCTTTAAAAAACTATACATTTTACCTATTTAATAATTGAACATATAACAGCCAATGCCAACGTTTAAATAAGTGGCAGAATATGCCAATAATATTACACGAACTACATGTATAAACTACGCATGAACGTTTTTGGTCATTGCTTGAAAGTGAATACAACCAAAAAGTGATTCTTTCAGATTTGTGTGCCTTTATCAATAAAAACAAACATTTTATTTAAAGAAATCTAAAGAATTAAAAATTCTCAATTTCTTTTTGTTCTCTCAAAGACTAAAGTTGTCTTGAAAGGCCATGTCAGATTAAGAATGATTCTTTATTCCACACATTTTACAGTCTTTATCATTTACTTCTACAGGAAAATATTTGTGTAAAGATAAATAATAATACAAAAAATAGAACGTACTGCGCTATCCAACAATTTATAAGAGCATTTTAGTTCGCAGACGTTATTTATAACGCAGGCAATCTTTTGTCAAAAGCCGTTCATAACAAACCAGCCTTTGTCGAAAATCGGTGTATCGAAATAGCAGTGTCGTCCTGTACTGACCGAACAGAAATGTTTTTGGCGCTAACAATGCGCTAATAATGCGCTAACAGAGGCCCTGTTACAACCGGTAATGTGGCAGCGATGCCCAATGTTACATCAATGCACTACTTACACATTGAAATAAATGTTTTGACTAGATGTGACTGGGCTTACTGTTAGCGCTCTCTTAGGTTAAAGGCCTGGTCACACCGCCCGAGCGTTGTTGGGCGGTCGTGGAGCGGAGAGAAAAAAAAAATCATCACCACTCACTACCGTTCACCATTTTCGATTTCGATTTTTTTTTCCGATTTTTTTTCTCTACTTTTTCCCCAATTTTGTAAGCGAAATTCGACCTTCTCTCCCTACCGCTCCACGACCGCTCCAACAACGCTCCAGCGGTGTGACCAGGCCTTAAGGAATTGTCACAGCGCCCGAGCGTTGTTGGAGCGGAGAGAAAAAAAAATCATCACCGCTCGCTACCGTTCACCATTTTCGATTCCTATTGTTTTTTTATGTTTTCGATTTTTCCCCCAATTTTGAAAGCGAAATTCGACCCTCTTTCCCTACCGCTCCAACGACGCTCGGGCGCGCGCGGTGTGACCATGCCTTAACAACGTTTCTGTGCGGTCGGCACAGGACCCTGGACAACCCTTATCTTTGCAATTATTGTCCTGCCAAATATTCAGACGAAGTGCACTTTCGGTCCACCAACTTTCGACAATGCCCTCTTATCCGTCCATTGTGTTTTGACGGGCATATTATTCAGTATATCCTGCATTTTTTTTGTGAAGCTGTGACCTGCACGCCGATCCCAGTTGTTTGGTCCCATATATCCGATTACATGTAGTATTGTCACTATTCTTCTTCTTCTTCCTCCGCTGATCCGGAGATCTACAGCTGGTTGCTGTATTGTTGCATAAATGATTATAAGAGCAATGAATGATTATAGATGATTATTGTATCAAGAGTCTAATGCACAAAACCGGCCAACTTGTATTGGTTTGTAAGACTGTTTCACAGCGGATTAGTCAAAGAACAATAAGTTTAACAATACGAGAACACTTACCGAGGCTTGATAAATTCCGTGTTAGGGTGCACTTTTCAAGTCCTTCCTGTGTTTCGACGGCGAGAATAGGTTGGTTGGTGTTGGAGCTTTTCAATCTAGACAAAGTTGCACGCTCATTCTTTTGAGAATGTTGATCACGTGATAAAAGTTGTGGCGAGAAAGTGACATTTTCTTTAATATCTTCATGTCTGCAAAAAGTGTATTATCTTCTTCGTCTTTTTGCCATGTTAATCGATTTATTCCACCAAGATTATTATATATATATATATTTTATCAATATCAAATAATCGAATTTCTTCTTCAAAATTTCGTCAAATGTTCTTGTTCTCCTTGTTGTTGTTGTCCTTCGTCTTCTTCGTCTTCTTCTTCTACTACTTCTACTACTACTACCCTTATGGAACAAACACAGTGTGTACCACAGTGTGTACCACAGTGTGTAACACAGTGTGTACCACAGTGTGTAACACAGTGTGTACCACAGTGTGTAACACAGTGTGTACCACAGTGTGTACCACAGTGTGTTCACAGCGTGTACCACATGTGTTTAATATATTATTTTGGGACGTGTGGTAACACTGTGTTTACAACACTGTGTAACACAGTGTTGCCACACAGTCGCCACACAGTCCGAAACACATATTAAACACACTGTGTACCACACGTTTATAACCACATAGTCCTTTACACTGTGGCATTCACCACATAGTCAACCACACTATGACATACACCACATAGTCCACCACACTATGACATCAACCACATAGTCCACCACACTATGACATATACCACACAGTCCACCACACTATGACATATACCACATAGTCCCCCACACTATGACATACACCACATAGTCCCCCACACTAAGGTGCTCATCTTACTGTGATGTCTACCACAGTCCACCACACGGACATTGACTACACAGTCCACCACACTGTGGTATGCATGTGCCACTAGCTCATTTACCACATGCAGTCCACTACATACCCATGCAGCACATACCATGTAGACCACTGCAACACAGGCCAACTGGAACGAAGCACAGTGTCCTGCAATCTTGACCACAAAAGTATACCATCATTGCCAATTAGTGCTGATCTCAATAGGAGTGGAAGCTAATAATAGTGTCACCAATTCAAATCAAATTTTAGAATATATCTTTCATCATTTTGCATACCCACTTGTAAAAAAAAAATCAACACTAAAAACTTCCATCCTCCTGATCACAACAAAATTGATTTGAGAATTTGTCTGTTGTCACTGGCTGTAGGTACTTGGGTGGTTGTATCATGGTAGACACTGTGCTTTGGTCCCAATCTGAAGAGTAGGGAGAGCAATCTACAAGACACGAGAAAATATAATTAGAAATAAAAAATGAAAAAATTCATTTTGTTCAGTTTAATAAACAGTAATATAATAAAAGCAACATGAAAATAACTGGGTCATAAATACAAGCACTGTGAATACAAACATGAATTTTTCTCCTCGATTTTCACAAGTAAACATACGTTGTGGAATGAAATTGTTTGGGAAAACAAGCCTGGTATGAAATATTTCTTAAATGTAAACATATTAACGGGGTACTCCAGGCTGACATAATACAATTTTAACAAATAAAGTAAAAGGAGACAAATAAAATACTGCAAATTTCATCAAAATCTGACAAGGATGACAAAGTCATTACATTTTTAACTTTTGCATTACTAAGGCAAAACAGTGCTATGCATGTCTTCATGAATATGCAATGAGCAAGCTGATGATATCCCCACGTAATCTTTTGTATTTTATTTCAAAAAATTATATTTAGTCAAATTTTGTCACCAGATATAATAAAAAAATTGGATTGACAACTGATTTAGTTTGTAAGAAAATCATTGTGCCAACTTATTTTGTTACAAGGGAGACATGTCGTGTACACATGTAGGAAAATATGATATGATCATGATTTTATTAAATAAAATAAGAAAAAGGAAGGTGGGCACATGACATCATTAGTTAACCTATTGCACATTCATGATGACTTGCATATGACTATTTTCACAAAATAATGCTAAGCTTGAAATACTATAACTTCGCTATTTGCTATCAGATTTTCAGCATTTTGCTCGGTGGATTTTACTATATTTATTTTGATATGATTATTTTCAGCCTGGAGTACCCCTTTAAGGTATCTAACATTTATGAGTCTTTATTCTGACAAATTTATCGTTGAGGTTGTTCTTTCATTCAAATGCAAGTATCTTCATTCGAAACAAGACTTGCAAGGTTACAAGTGATGAAAACACCGAACTAAAATAACCTGTTTAAAAGAAAAGGTTACTTGAAAAAACAAGTGGAACGCCTCTGACAGTCTCGCCTGTGTCACGCAATTCAATATAGCAACAATGCTGACTTTGAATAAAAAAACAGTGATACTTGATTACCATAATGTTCAAGTTTACTTTCAAAGTTATGAAGACATTTCCAAAATTATTACCAACATAGTCAAAGTTCTTTGACGCTAAATGACATTTGACCTTAATCATTTGACTAAAAACTAGTGCAAGACTATCAATGATACTTGATTACCCTCATATCCAAGTTTCATGAACCAGATCCATAAACTTTCAAAGTTATGACATTTAAAAAAATATCTCGAGCATGCATGGTCACAGTTCATTGACCCTAAGTGACCTTTGACCTTAATCATGTGACCTAAAACTCATGCAAGATGATAAGTGAAACTTAAATACTCATGTCCAATTTTCCTGAACTAGGTCGATAAAATTCCAAAGTTAAGATGACATCTCAAAAACTTTGGTTAAGATTTTGATAACCAAACATGGTCAAATTTTATTGACCATAAATGACCATTGGCCATGACAATGTGACCGAAACTCATTGTCAGTGGTACTTGATAACCCTTATGTTCAAGTTCATGAAATAAGATCATGATGATGACACTTAAAAAAATTAACAGTTCAGATTTCAGTGCTGTGACCTTTGACTTTGATCATGTGACCTGACAGGCTGACACTAATGTAAGATTATCAGCAATTTTTGTACAAGTTTCATAAAATACATGTAGGCCCTTATATTTGTAAAGTTATGACATAAAAAAAAAATTAGACCCTAAATGACCTTGATCATGCAACCTGGACACTCATGCAAGATGGTCAGTGATACTTAGTTACACTTATGTCGAAGTTTCATGAACTAGGCCCATATACTTCCTAAGTTATGACGACATTTCAAAAACTTAACCTTAGTTAAGATTTCAATGTTGACGATGACGCCGCCGGAGTCGGAAAAGCAACGCCTACACATGTAGTAAAGCAAATCCCTACCATCACAGAGAGTTGTGAAATTTCGAAACAGGAACAAGTAACCAACATTTATTTTTCAAAAATAAGAACACTTTGCATATATTTTGCCTTTTCACACCTATAGACAAATATCAGAAAAATATGAACAAGAGCCAAAAAATGTCCACAAATCTCTTGCATGAAGTGCATATACTAGCGTCCATATAGCTGCATATAAGTATTCCTTTGTATTAGTTGGAACTTGGAAACAGTATCAAACAGAAGGTACATGGCAAGAAAATGATTTGTCATAGTATAAATATAAAAATATATCAATCTGAGTTTGATGAATAGCACAAGGTGATAAAGCAGGAGTTGGAATGTCATGATAAATTTTGAAAGCACACACTATATAAACCTGAGTTGGCTGTATTAGCAGACATGTCATAATACATGAAAGACATTTTCGTGTAATATATACCCATGATCAGAATAAAATGGGTTTTTTAATGACTTGTATGAGGCAATATTAAGGCTTATTTCCAAACAAAAAAAGGTATCACACTTAAACCTGCTTTTCTGCACGTCTTCGAGATGAACGGACATCTTTCAGCTTCTGGCCCATGCGTGCACGTACTTGGCCCATGGAAGTGCAGGGAAATTTTCTTGTTGTGTGTGCTGAATAAAGGAAATGAAAGGACACAAAAACTGGCTCAAAGTCTCAAACTTTTATCAAAGACTCTACATCATTTATAAATATTAATTAAAGCCAAGTCAAGTTCCGTCTGTTTGTGACTGTTGGTTACTCAGCTGCAGTGGAGTATCTAAGAGTCACAAACATAACAAAAAACCATGCATACCCATGAAACAGGATTATAATATTAGGGGCAGATAAGTTAAAGCAAGAAAATCAAGATTTCAGGCTCGGTAATCTTATTTCTATAGTCCTACTTGATTGAAAATATCTTATGAAATGACAAGGAAGTGACTTAAAGGAAATTAAGTTCTTAAACTGGTTGATTGTCTAAGCCTTTGACTCTAATTTCTAATTTCTTTGGTCCGCCGTTCTGGAAGAAATTGTACTGGTGACAGGCAGCATCGTTGTAAAATGTAAAATGACAAGACATTTGTGAAGATCAATCACTTACTTAAAAAATTAAAATGTTTTCTATGGTTACGTAGATTCAAATCAAAGTCGGTGTCCTTTTCCTCCTTTTTCTGTTCGTTTGTTTTTGTTTCCACATCAAAACTTATTTTCACGGTAGATTACCATTTGGAGAGACTGTGCTATTCTACATGTAGTACATGTAGTTTCTCTTTCAGGGGAGATTCACCCTAACCCTCCGCCTTGAAATTATTGACAAGCTTGGTAATATGAGAAATTACAGAGCATCTTCCTATTTACAGTAATTGTGATATTCTGAATTCATTTGTAGATTCACGCAGAGACAATCATTCTTGGCAAAATACACAAGAAAATGTAAAAGCTATCAAAGGGGAAGTTCACCCTGATGAATAATTGGTTGTAATAAGAAGCAAAAAAAATTGAG
This sequence comes from Lytechinus variegatus, assembly GCF_018143015.1. Classification (NCBI taxonomy): domain Eukaryota; kingdom Metazoa; phylum Echinodermata; class Echinoidea; order Temnopleuroida; family Toxopneustidae; genus Lytechinus; species Lytechinus variegatus. The sequence goes on along the minus strand of NC_054747.1, from coordinate 33,292,844 downwards.
AAATATATCAGTGAAGGTTTGATAAATATCATTAAAGAACAGAGATTTTTTTAAAATATGATTTTATGACATCACAGACGATATGAATTGCCCAAAATGCCATTTTTTCAAAAATTGAAAGTGATTTCTTTATTTTTGCGGTGGATATATCATCAGACACATCATTTCATAGCCCCTTCTACTAGAATTTACCATAACGCAAATCTGTGTGTGAGACAGTGTTATTTGTGAATGTTGATATGCCAGGGCTAGCAATGGAAATTCATCCGTTTAGAGTGCCAATATCCTACAATGATATACCAAGAAAGTCAGAAAAAAACTTTAACATTTAAAAAAATCACCAATATAATGAAAAAGCATGTCCGGAAAACATAACTCTCATCTCATATAGATGTATGTCCTGAAAGAGCATCTACTCCATCATAATTTCAGATACCATTTTTATGTGGTATATGTTTAACCTTTGATAATTAAGAGGTATTCTTTGTTGTGATGTAAAATTCTATTTGAACCAAAAGCATGAATGCAATGCTCTGGAGAAGATACTCTTTCTGGACAGATGAGAATTTTGTTTTCTGGTCATGATTTTTCATTTAATTTAATTGGCCACAGAATCTTGCCGTAAATAATAAACTTTTAAACTGACCTTCATGGTTCCGCTGGTCTTCAGTCTTTTTCTTCTTTAGAAGCTCTGCCATACATGTAGCAGATCTATCAGCTTTCCCAACCTGCAACCAAAAATGGAAATAAAATATGAACACATATAGAATATGTTTAGAATTTTTAAAAATTAAAATTTAATTTAGCCCCCCCCCCCCCGCTCAACATTTTTCAAGACCATTCAGCTGCGATTTTTTGGGGTGACCGCGCCGCGCCACTCACATTTAAGTCTCGCATATCTTCTGAGTTCAAATTTGCGACACCAGGGTACGCGGTCATGTGCAAATCCAATGCAATTCTGTATCTAGACTAGGAATCCAGACAAAATTCATAAGTGTATCATTATTTTTAGTTTTTCTAATGAATTTTCTTTTATTGAAGTAGTACCACCAATACTTTCCAATTCCATCATTTTTTTTTTCAAGTAGAAATTTAAGAGCAATTTTTTAAATCACCACTGGCAGCGATATCAAGTTATGTAGAAGTCATTTTTTTTTGCAAATCACAGAATAAAGTCTGGCCTGCTTCAGGTAAACACTTATCACTTTGGACTAAATTTCCTGGCTAGTAGGCTTCAAAATTTCCTGATCCATGCACGTCTTTAAAATTTAAGTTGAATGTAAAGTTTCAACGTACCCTCTTTCTCACATCTTTTTTTGAGGTTGAAGCCTCATCCTCCATGTCCTCATCTGTGGCATCAGACCCATCCATAGCCTCATCTACTCTGGTTGCGGTGTTTAGGAACTCCTTCTCTTTCTTTAGTACATCAGCTTTTTTTCTATAAGGGACAGGCACATTAAGGACAGACATAAATAATCAGAGTAATTTCAAAGAGCCATTTATGAAATGCATTGTAAAAATGGAGTTTTAGCATTATTAGATTTATTACTACAGAGTACAGACAAGTTATCAAATCAGAATTCAGACACCAGTTTTTAAGTTATAGACGTAAATAATTTTATTCTGTACACACAAACTATTTTGAGTTGTAGACATATTTTTCAGTAGATCCAAATAACATAATTATTATTTAAAAACTAGTAAGAATCTTTCACATCATTAAATTTGCCCCCAAATTTGTTAATTAGCCGATGTAATGCTAATCCAGTCTAGCCAGGAGGCTTCTAGAGAGTAAAAATCATTTACTAACGTAACTTATTCTCACACGAAGCCAGGGCTTCTATTGTATACATGTGCATGTAGGCAGCCAAAACCTGAAACTTTTGCCCCCGAGATTTCTACTTTCTCTCTAAAAGATCTAGCCTTAAATCATGTACCTGGGATACAACTTCATTTCCGACATTTCTATGCTATGGATTTTATTTTTAGACAAGAATTCATTAAAAAAATGACAAAAATATCATGAAAAGAAGAGACTTGCCCGATGTTTACACTGCCATCTTGTTTTCTATTGTTCTTCACCCACGATACGGACGCTTGAGTCGAGTAACGTGGGTGAGAGTAGCCAGGCGGCTTCTATAGAGTAAAAATCATTTACTATCGTAAGGTTACTCTCATACGAAGCCAGGTCTTCTTTCTCATAGACGCGTGCGTCGGGTAACGTTGGCGAAGAATAGGAAGTAAGATCGGGCAAGTCTCTTCCGTCTTTTCACAATATTTCTCTCATTTTTTGATGAATTCTTGTTAAAAAATAACGAGAGCGTAGAAATGTCGGAAATGTAGTTTTTTCAATATACATGATTTAGGGCTAGATCTTTTCTATTAAGGAAAGTAGAAATCTCGGGGGTGAAAGTTTCAGGTTTTGGCTTCCGTCGTGTGGGTCAATGAGAAGACCTGGCTTCGGATGAGAGTAACCTTACGTTAGTAACTGATTTTTACTCTCTAGAACTAGAAGCCGCCTGGCTAGGTGAGAGTAAGGCCGTGTTTATGCTTCCACTTTTCAAGCCAGAATCAGCGTTTCCAAACGTGATTAGTCCAAAACACTGTTGCGTCCATGCTTACTTTCAGTTAAACGCTGTTTCAAAACGCCGATCGAAGACTCACAAAAATGTGCATTTGTAAACGTCGTTTGACCAGAATCAGGCTTTCTGGGGAAGTATAAACAGAACCACGATCGTAAACGTGTTTAAATGACGTCATTTGGTACATGCTTCCGGTGAGATGAAAATCCGCGGACAAATACAGTCGTATTGCTCCTTGTTATCTCTACGTAAAAACAACAATCGGAACCCCCCCCCAAAAAAAAAGGCGCGCCCAATTTGACCTCGCTTTACAAGATCATGATTTGCTCTGAAAAGTTAAGCATAAACAGCACTCCCAGAACCCACGTTTACGATCGGCGTTTTGAATCGACGTTTGAAATCGCTGATTCTGTCCTCGCAATGGAAGCATAAACACACCCTACGATACGTTAGTATTAGTCTTGACTTGAGGACACAATGATGATGATTTTTTTTATCATATACTTCTTCATCATTGATGTCTTGACACTCTCTCCATAGTGTCTTAAGCAAAGGACTAAAACAAAGATGGATTTCCCTAGAAAATCCATCTTTTTAAACCAAAATCAAAAGAATTCTATTCATTCATACGCATTAGGCGTAGGAAGGTTTTAAATATTATTAAAAATATAAAAAATGAAGATTTCTTACCTAACTGATGCCGCGTAGACCCCCCCCTTCCACATGTAAACAACGGAAATACAATACAATAGCGTCGACCCTTGAACCGCTTATGTATGACGTACTTCCGGAAAGCAATCCCGTCTTAACGAACAATTTAGAGATAAAATTTCTTATTAAACAAATATTAAAATTTATTTTTTGATTATATAATTCATATTAATAATATATATAAATTATTTATGATCACGAAATAAATTTGAATATTTGTTGAATAAGAATTTTTATCTCTAATTTCTATCTCTAAATTTTATATTTTTATATAATAATATTTAACACCTTCCTACGCATTAGGCGTAGGAAGGGGTAAGAATGAACAGAATTAATAGAATTCTTGTGATTTTGGTTTAAAAGATGGATTTTCTAGGGAAATCCATCTTTGTTTTGGTCCTTCGCTTAAAGCTCGTGGATAGTTTTGGTGAAGGATTATAAAATCCAGTTGTATGGGTCGTGGCTATTGAATAACAAGAACTGATCATAATGCAATATGAGAGTGGCAAAATTTCTACTTGAAAATGTCTAAATTTTAAATAAACTCAGAAAATGAAGTCATTATCCTCGGCTGAATTTCACCGACATCTTACTCAATCTACCTATTCGCAATGTTCAAAAAGGTCACTTTTCACAGCGCCCACTTTCGTCCATGACTGAGCATTTGTTTTTCACGTGACCGATATCTACTTTACTGGAAAACAAAATTCTTCCGCGCATCGTCTGCTATCGCTAGGCTACACGGAGTGCATGCAATGCTTTAGTATCCAAATTTCACCGCGAGTGAGCGCGGGAGCATGGCCTGAGAAACGCCGAGCAGCCACTGTCGTAAAGTCGGTTTGTATTGAGCCAGAGGAATTGGAGGGATATCTGTTGTAGATTTACCTTCGCTATGCTAATGCCATCACTCAGACTTACATATATATATATATGTATTTATATATATAGATATATAGTGTACTTAAAGTACAGTACTTTGATATCCATAAAATAGTATCGTTGAGGTTCCTGAGAATATTTTGTAGAGATTATAAGACGACTACAAATTCTGCAATCATGGTTGGTCGAACAACCAAAACACAGGACACCGGATGCGATGCACAAATCGCAGCATCGCCTGACGATGTGTTCGGCGGGCCGGCCGCTGACATTCACATCACACTCATTCACGCGAACACTTCTGACGGCATGAATACGTGCCGCTGAAATCTGCATTCTCTTATCACATGTGACACACAGCCGCCTCTCGACCAAATTACTTTTTCTAGACTCTGTAAGCAGCTCTGCCATCTCACATTTTTCATCAAAGAACAATTTACATGACCGGCGTCGTCATGTGATTGCAATCTCAATAAAATTCAACAAATTTCTCCTTTCTATTGTCTTATTGCTGACAGTTCCCCGGGCAGTCCCCCCCTAAATTTGAGGTGGGGGAGGGGACGGTGCTCCCTAAAATTTTTGTTGATAACCTATTTTTTGCTTGTCAATTTTCTTTCATGCGTCCCTCCTAAATTCACGTGGACCCCCCCCCCCCTGAAACGTTTTGTGTCCCCCCTAAAAGTTAGGTTGATGAACTTCTTTTTTTTTGCTTGTCAAAAATTTTTGGTGATCCACTCCTAAAACTTAGGTTGACAACCATTTTTTTTTGGGGGGGGGGGCTGTCAAATTTTTTACCTGTGCCCATCCCAAAATTTCAGCTGGACCTCCCCTAAATTGTTTGGCTTCCGCCGCCAAGGTGTATTTCCATCTAAATATGTAAAGCATTTTCAAGAAACAACATTTCAACTAATGTAAAGAAAAAATGCACATTTTCGAAATGGCAATTATTGGGTCCTTGATCCGTAAACAACAAGAGACATCCTTTTTTTTATCATTATCTTATAAAGTGCTTTGCAGATTTTCGCCTGTATCTTTTGCTGACAAATCTATATGATCTTGGCCCAGGGCCGGCGCTAAGACTCATTGCAAACGTAATATTTTTACCTGCAGCCTACCGCCCCCCCCCCCCCGACCAGCAAATCGATACTTTTCTTTTGGGAGGGGGTGCAAAGTTCCAATGCATATCTAACTGTATCACCGTAAATCCTGATCGTAAAGAATTCCATTACGAAAATATGTAAAGGTCACGATGGAGAAATAGGCTTTATGTATTTATACTGTACATCTCTTCTATTTTAGCATCTGACGTGGCGTACCTAGGATTTTCCAAGGAGGGGGGGGGGGCAATTTGATAAGTAAAAAATAAAAAAAACGTCTTCAACTAAAATTAAAGGATTTCGTACAAGAAGAAAATTTGACAAGCAAAAAAAAAGAAAGAAAAAAGGTCTTCAATTTCAAAGGCACGGGCCACATGTGGCTCATCACGGATCAGTTGTGACTCGTCGGGGGGGGGGGGGCATGGGTTGTGACTCGTCAGGGGTTGGATAGTCTGTCCCTCTGTAGGTACGCTAATGTCTGCTAATGTCTCCAAGGTCTCCCCCCAAAAAAATAATAATAATAATAATAAGATTACACTCGAAATTACCAGGAACTGATCGCTTCTATCACCGACATGCTGTATAAATAGCACTGACCAAGTTCCCCCATCTATCTCTTACCCCATTTGTTTTCTCTTTTTTTTTTTGGGGGGGGGGACAGAATCATATGCCATTGTGGTACTAAATCAGGTGCACATTACGTTCGGCATGGCTGGGGGGCGATATAAAACAAGTCGGGAGTCAGTTGATATTGATCGCGCTTCTTGCGCTAAATAGCCATATAAAATGACCTGAACATGGAAATGGAAATTTATTTGACGACCGTTTATACAAGCTATAGGAATTCACGAAGAGCTAGTGTATCGCTGCTAGCACGAAGCGCGAGCTGATATTGTTTGTATTCAAACCTGACAATAGTACATTGGAGGAGGCCTATACATACTAGCTTGTTTTGCAATCATGCCGTGGAATCTATATAATTAACAATTATAATAAGTAAACAATGCGAGAGCGAAGCGCGAGCTGTGTTTTTTCAAATAACTATTTATATTGACCCCCAAATCGAACGTTTGACATGTAGGTTTGTGATGAAAAGGATATAAAATCCAAGTACAAGTGCGAGCTCTAAGCGCGAGCTTGTTTGTTTTTTCAGACTGGGGTGGCGAAATTACCGGGAGAGTGGAGCACTTGCCACCCTTTCCACTAAAAAAATATAATTTTTTCAAATTGAAATGTGCCTTACAAAATTAATGCCCCGTTTGAAGTAAAAAAAATACATTGTAGGCTAGAAAATGACAAATTCTGGGCTGGCGCTTCGCGCTCGCACCGATTTTTGTTCGTGCAAGAATCATCCTGTTCATGGTTACATTTCGTGATAATTATTGATATTCTGATGTGAAACTGGATAATTTAAGTGCAGGCTATCGCCTAGATTTAGACCTAGAATTTGAACATTCTGAATACATTTGTTTAATGGAACATTATGGAATACAAGTATACAATATGAATTTGGCAAATCAAAGAATGTGACCACGCAGCGTTAGCTTAAAATGCTGATATGTATAGACCATAAAATTGATATTTTACAGAGCACTTAAATTTGTAAATGAAAAAAAAATGAAAGCTCGTTGTCCGAGCTAAAATATGTTTTGTATATTGACTTCAAAACTTGCTCCATATCAGCCTATTGAGCAAGATATTAATCTATTCGAACAGGCAATTCTTGCGCCAAGCGCAAGCAAAACTTTTATATGGTAACATGAAAGATTTGCAAGTCTCCTCACATTATTACATTCACTCGTCTTCCTCCTCTTATTTTACTCTTCTGTCTTTCTTCTTTTCCCTTTTTGTTTTTCTTTCTCCCTTTTTTTTGCTCTGTCAATTTTTTTCGGGGGGGCACGTGCCCCCAGGCCCCCTCCCCGTAGCTACACCACTTCGGGTCAACGGTCACTTCGCCCCTGGATTCGCCAATGCCCAATTTTGAATTATCCTGCATGTCTTCATTACAGAACATTTTCAGTTTATTTAATCCCATTCAATATCAAATCTATCAATAATTGTCAATATACATGAACCTCTATGAAGGGGCTAGTTTTAGCGGCTTGTATTTCCGCTCAGAGTTTTAGAAAGATGCAAATTGGTCGCATCCCCTGCCATTATTTTGGACAGCGTAGGAGAACCCCTTTTCTTATCAATCATGGCAATGATTCTGGTGAATTAAGTTACCAAAGAACGATCGGTCAGAATAATTTATGTAATTAATGTTCAGTGATATCGAAGTTGAATGGCCATTTTCAAATTAATGAGCTTGCCTAACAGTTAGGCAAGCTCGTTAATTTAAAATGGCCATTCGTATAGGTTTTTTAGCTTATAGAATAAGAAGGAGAAAACAATATCATTTTGGATATTGAAACAAGGGGTAGAAATAAGTTTTTTTTACAAAAGAGGGGATGCAGGTGGCAATTTTCGTAGATTTAGCTATATCGTGCGGGACTCTCTGGAGAAGCATGTATACTCAAGAAACTAGCCTTGGTAAAAAAAAAACGGGAATAGATAGATAAATAAACAAATAAATAAATGAATGAATGAAAAAAATAAATGTAAGCCTATGTCTTCTATGAGCAACTGTAAAAATATACGGGGTGTGTCTCTGCCTGGATCCGCCAAAGATGATATGCCATGAGTGTCGATCGGTGGGGGGGGGGGTGAGAGATGGGGAAATATACCCCAAAAGAATTCAGGTGGGGATGGCTTGTAAAATCGCACCCCCCATTATATTGAGGGCATCGAAAAAACAGTATCTCCAGGAAAAAAATCGATCTTATAAAAATACATGAAATCAATTTAAAAAAATGTTAACACTGAAATACACAAAAGAAAGAAAAACAAAATTTGTTTTCCAATTCAGTTATTCTTTTTTTCTGAAGTTGACAAGTCTGTTTTGAAATAGTTACACATTTATCTGTAATGATAAGTGATGCTTAATAAGCTTAATAGCGCTTGAAATAGTGCTTAAATTACCCCTTGTTCAGAACGGAAGAAGAACAAATATTTTCAGCTCACGTTTCGCACTAATTTATTGAGATCGGTTAAATATTAAAATTTTTCTGCCCGCGGTTCGCGCTGGCATTATATATGTAGGAAGAAACCAAATTGCCCAGATTTCATGACTTACAAAGCATGAATTGAGAGTTCTATTTTTAAGTCAGAAATTTCATCTTTTTTCCGCTGCTCGCGCTTCGCGCTCGCATTTATCGTTTAGCTTTATATCCTGTCCTTTTCATGATTACAACAAGTTGTTAGAATTCCATTGTGCCAAAACGTCAACAAATTTCAGATGTATACCTATCCTGTTCATGATGAAAAAAAATCAAACGCTCAGTGCTCTTTCTCACTTCATAAAAGATGACGTATGGAATATATAGGCGAGTATAAAGTCAGAGATCTTGTCATTATGAGCTACGTTTCGTTGACAAACCAAAATTACACTTTTATGTCGGTAATTTATTTTGATTATTTTTTCCTCGCTCTTTGCTTGGTCCGTATAAGAGGTTGAGGAGTAGCGATTTTGTAAGTCGTGTAGTTGAACAAAGTAATATTAAAAAAGAAAGTGTTTTTATAATGACCGATATAGTAAAAAGTAATATTTTAACATTATTTAAAATTTTGTTGAAATTTATCGATTGCAACACAACTTTTTGCTATTCTCTCATGAAAGCAGTCAGATGGACAATTCTGATAATATATTTCTCCCTTTTATAATGAGAGGTTGAAATTGTTTTTTATTATGTGAATGGATTGTTTGTAAAAAACAACAGTCTTGAAGTCATCCTTGTTGACAACGCGATCCAGTTATTCCCTTTCCTTCAGTTCTTTCTTTCTTTATCTATTTATCTATTAATCTCTATTTTCTTTCATTGCATTCTTTCTTCCTTTCTATCTCAATTTCCCCTCGTGCAGTTGTGACTTCTTCCCTGCTTGGTACAAGGCCCATTCCGTTTTTTTTTTCAATTTACTCGCTCGCAGATTCGCCGCGGCTGCATGTGCTGGTCTATTTTCAGTTGGTATAATGCCAATTCGTCTAATTATGATCTGGTCTACTGGGGTCTACCATCATCAGTTCGTCCACTCACTGTTTTGTCTAATAACCAGTCAGGTCAAATACCCATCTCAAGTCCATATACCCCCATATTTAGTCTAATAATTGGACTAAAGTGTGAATTGGTAGAAATGAATAAAAAATAAAATGGGTATTAGACCAACTGGTTATGAAATGAATGAAAATAAAATGGGTATGAGGACAGACCAAATTGTTTATGAGACGATTTGGTCACTGTGATAGACGAAGATGAAATGACGATCGAAGTGGATTTGGCAACACGAATTGGCACTTTACCGCTGTGCTTTACGGTGGGCAGTGTAGTAAAATAACGAGAAATCGTCATTACGGTGTAGCGTTAATTTCGGTGAAAGTTACGTAATCTTCGCACACCGAATTCGCATAGCGGCAGCATGGTCGAGTGATTTTTTGTAGCCTGTTATTAGTCGTTTCGCGCGTATTTGACACACAAGCTTGCACCGTGCAATGATGCACACAGCACCCACGCTCTTGACCGAAGAGACGACCCAACATGCCCAATGAACTTACACACAAACTAATGCCTATACCTCGGCTATCTTTCCTTGTATGCACACGTTCATGCACACACCAAACCCCATCTCCCTGGTATACACATGATACATGTAATGATAAGCATGATAAGAGAGAATTGAGATGAATGAGGGAAATTGTTCTCTGACCATCGACGTGATCTTTGTGAATGATGTTACACGCATGCTAACTGACCACGGGACCATACAGCCAGTACCAAATTATTCACCGTTTCCCCTTTTCTGCACTTAACAGTCATGATAATAAGCCAAAGGAAAAAATAAGGGATATTAATGATTCTTGCGATATTGGACAAGTCATGTAAGTTTTATAATTTCATCATGTTCATCTGTTTTGTAATTGACGATCCTGATCCTTCACTGTGTCGGTGAACTGCATCAAGGACTCATCATTTTTAAATAGTTTTTACTGGTTTTTATTGTACATGTCAATCATATGTTCCCCCCGTTGCTATCACCAATGAATATTAATACTATAACGAACCTTCAAGTACGACGTTGTGTGCATATTGATCAGTACACTACGTGTAGAATGAAAGTTTACATATCGGATACAAAAGTTTACGTGAATGACGGCTGTCATAAACGCCTATCAGTCGTTTTATTCAGCTCGGCAAAACTGATGTACAGGTTCTTTTGGTAATTTATAACAAAATGCCACGGTAAAAAAAAAATCGCGCGCGGATAGATCGAATGCTATAAAGTTGAAAAACAAAGTATCGTACTTTGCAGAAATCCTTTTGGTTTGGGACAAATCGCCGGGAAGGGAAAGAAGGGGGAAGAGCTCGTGGAATCGTTCGCTCTCGCTCGTTTCTCATAGGTTTGCGTGCAAATCTCCGTGAACCGCTGGCAATGTGCAGCGCTCTCGCTGTTATCGATTCACTGTGGTGACCTCATTTTATTACATGTTTGCGTAATGACGATTTCGCGTGATTTTACTACACTGGTGGGTACAAATACAATGAAAAGAGGCAAGCGTGACCCCCCCCCCCGAAAAAAGCCCCGCACAAATGAAATAAAAGAGGGAAAACCCAAAACATGAGGCCTATATTCGGGTCGCTCTTTGTAGAGAATGTAAATTCCTAAACATCATCCCCTCACATTTGGAGATCATGCATATAAAAGATAACACTTTTGCGATCCAAAATAAAGTCGTGTCATTTTTCTATCGCCAATTATGAAACATGTCTATGTCTAATAATTGCATATCGTCATACATGTACATCGAATCCCCGGGACCGACAAAGTTTTTACTCATAAAGTTAGTAGCTTATGTTAATTCTAGGACGTATGTGAAAATCATCCATCAAAATATGGAAAATATACTAAACTCAAATGACACTATAGTTTATCAAGTTACATTCCATTTCCACATTTGAAGCTTGGTATTATATAACCTCGATTGAATTATTTCTGCAGAGGACACGTACACATGCATGTAGTGTAGGAACATAACCGTGCATATAACGCATACATAAACCCATACATAAACCCATATACATGTGTATATGGCCTTTCCAGTAGACCGATGCATAATGCAAGCATTGAACTCTGCATGACCTCGTCTGGACGAGCAGTATATGACCTTATTACGTAAAGTTCATCTGCTCTCGAATCAACACAATTCCCATGCATAGTACACTCATAGAGCTGTTACACATGGAAACAACTTCATGTAGTTTATGATTTCAGACACAATCCACCCAGTGATGGTTTGTTTCTAATTGTTTTAGCGAGTAAACACTCCCGTAAAAACGTATCCAAATATAAATTGCCCCCGTCTTTTTGGCAATTAGAGATCAGTTATTCAAATACACTCATTGTAGCATATCGTGGTTCCACTTTTTTTTAATGGGATGATGAGGGTTTGTTTATCGTCGGGGTTTAGTCGTCGATTGGCAATGCATCTAACTTCCAAGGAATAGGAAATCAAGGTGCATTAGCTATAAGACTAAGTTCGGTGAGGTACGTATCGTTCAAGTGTTTTCTTTTGTTCTTCTCTGCCGTTTGTTGTCACGTTATGCATCGGAATTATCATCGAATAAATAGTGCGTATACAGAACGGGCTTAGCAAACCTGAGTGACTATAGACTGGACAACTCCTCTTTTCAGCGGACTACATTTTGTTCCCGCGTACGTAGCTCAAGCGGTGGTGCGGTGTATACTGCAGAGCGCTAGCCATGCTAGCTGGAGGCCGAGGCAGTGCATGCAAAATAATGCATGGATTTCGGTGATAGAGGGAGGCAGCTCGCAACCTGCTGGCGGGAGATCGCGCGTCAGCTTGATAATTCTGGGATACCCGACAGGGTTAAATTACAAGGGAAATTGCAAAATTAACTATGTAAAACACCATTTCATTTCATGTCATCCACATCATGACTGTTTTAGGGCATAAGCATTCATATCATATAGAAATTAATTAGAATGGTGACAAGCAGATTTTGAGGATTTACCAAAACTATCCACCCCTCTTTAAGACACTATGGAGAGAGTGTCAAGACGTCAATGATTAAGAAGTATATGACATATCTAAAAAAAATCATCATCATTGACATTGCTTCCTCAAGACTCTGTTAGTATAGGCCTAGTATTAGTAAATGATTTTTTACTCTTTAGAAGCCTCCTGGCTAGTAGAAAAGATGGAAAGAGCTTACGGCCGTGTTTATGTCGCCATCTTGATTTCTTTGTCTTTCGCTTGGCGACAGCACGCAAATCGCGCGATTCGTTTTTTTTATGAATTCTTCTTTAAAAATGAAATCAATATCGCAGAAATGTTACACCCGGTAATCTACTTCACTTGGAAAATAAGTTGAACCCCATGACAGGTAGGCCTACATGTTTTAGGGCTAGATTTAGAGGGAAAGTAGAAATCTCGGGGGCGAAAGTTTCAGGTTTTGTACCAGTGGCAGTACCGTACGTGGGTGAATAGCTCGTGATCCTAGGCGTCAGTGGGGAGTAACCCTACGACTACATAGAGTACTGTGTAGAGCTAAATTCATAGTAACCCAGGCCAGGGAACTCCCGCCCGCGTAGCGGGCGGGCAGGAGTTCCTTGGCCTGGGTTAAAATCATGACTTTCAGTTTCAGACGCCTCCAGGCTAGTCATGCTAGTCGAGCACCACATAGCCTATAGATCTATATACATACGGACACGGTTCGACAATTACCCCTGGACAAAGGGAGAGCATAAATAATTACATATTAGGTACAAATCAGGATATAATAATGTATATTTACCACTGGCCACTAACACCTTGGCCTTCCACATCCCAGCCAATGTTCCGGCCGTTTCTCTGCGGGGTTCCGGACTCCACCAGGCCCTCAACTCAAGTTCGGCATGTTCGGGTCCACCAAGTTGAACAACATCTTTTTGTTACAAAATCGCTAGAAGTAACAGTTCCTTGTTTCCACCCAGTGTACTACAACTCACATGGTTGATATCCTTATCAATTCAAGAAGATTAAGACAAAGTGCAGTAAGATCAGATTCTAACGGGCGTAAATATTGGATGAAGTGATAAACTGTAACGGGCGTCGGTGAGCTTTGAATTTGAAACGCACATGTACACGAGCGCGCTATAGAGCGGTAGCATGCCTCGCCGAAAATAGATTTCCGAGGCCGAGATTTACCGAAGAGTTCCGGATATCTAGCCGTTACTGATAGTTTATCCATTGCGATGATGATCTTAAAAGAAAATAAAAAAAATCATCAAATATCAAATTACCGGCAAAATTTCAGTGTAAATTATAAACTAAATGGAGATTGTATTGGGAATAGTGCATCAAACAATTTTTCATGTTTAGTACTCCTCCCTGCTCCCCGCCCCCCCCCCCCCCCCCCCCCCCCCCCGACGAGCTTGAAGACCCTTTTTTGCTTGTTAATTTTTTGGGGGGTACGATTGAAGAACTTATTGTGGTAACACTGTGTTTGTTACCCAACTATGTGGGCAATTATGTGATTAACAATGTGATCTGAAGTCTAACACTGTGAATACATAGTTTACACATAGTCAACTATGTGAAAACACTGTGGTAACACTGTGTTTGTTACCCAACTATGTGAGCAATTATGTGATTAACTATGTGATATGTGATTAACTATGTGATCTGAAGTCTAACACTGTGTCCACATAGTTTACACATAGTCAACTATGTGAACACACTGTGGTAACACTGTGTTTGTTACCCAACTATGTGGGCAATTATGTGATTAACTATGTGATCTGAGTCTCACACTGTGACCACATAGTTTCCACATAGTCAACTATGTGAACACACTGTGGTAACACTGTGTTATTTACCCAACTATGTGGGCAATTGTGTGATTAACTATGTGATCTGCAGTCTAACACTGTGACCACATAGTTTACACATAGTCAACTATGTGAACACACTGTGGTAACACTGTGTTTGTTACCCAACTATGTGGGCAATTATGTGATTAACTATGTGATCTGAAGTCTCACACTGTGACCACATAGTTAACACATAGTTTACACATAGTCAACTATGTGAACACACTGTGGTAACACTGTGTTTCTTACCCAACTATGTGGGCCATTATGTGATTAACTATGTGATCTGAAGTCTCACACTGTGACAACACTGTGACCACATAGTTAACACATAGTTTACACATAGTCAACTATGTGAACACACTGTGGTAACACTGTGTTTGTTCCATAAGGGTACTGTTGGTGGTGCTACTGCTGCAGCTACTACTGCTATGCAGATATCACCACTACTGATTCTACTACTGCTGCTAATATTAATTAATATAACTGCTACTGTCAGTCATTCGTACATTCTATCTACGAATATAAGTGTGAAACATTTTATAAGTCATTTGAATCAGGTTAATTTCGTTCAATATAGATCAGTTATTGCTCTACCATTCATCTTTATTACATTTGTTTAGAGGCCGATGACCAGTCTAGTTCTGATGACAATGGCATACATGTCCCCGTGATTATAAACGAACCGATCCCGACAACGAATATCGAGGAAAAAATCACGACAGCAGATGTTACTACGCCCTCTGGTGTCAAGAACGAGCCGTCAAAGACACAATCCTCGTCATCTTACGGCGACAATGGAAGGAACACATCTTCGACATTATGCATTGTGCTTTAAACTCTTACATGCGATTCAAAGTTGGATATAGTAAACTTTACTTAAACATTAAATACGACACATTAAATAGAACATCATTTCCTAAAAATACGGTATATTTGTTTTATATACATATACAAGACTTAGGATATTTTTATTTTCTATGTTTTAAACTTTTTATTATATTTATCCATGAAATGTTCAGTGAACATTTGCGCCTTCTGAATTTGTGTACTTTGATTCTTGTTAACGTTGTTATGGATATACGCCTTGAAGATTTTTAATTACATATTTTATGCATACATATACATGCATACATAATGTGCAATTTACAGGTATACAGTATACATAACAATATTCACTGTGTTAATAATGTAAATATAACCAATTTAAAGTGGAAACATAGATATCGGTCGCACCAAATGAATAATATTGATTATTTGTAAATGAAAATGTACCTTGAATCACGATCATTAAAAGGAAAATTTGTGTTTCAGGCGTATTCCACTACAGATTTAACTTTTATATTGTCACGCTCTTTTTTTGGTCATGAAATCTTTAATTTAATAATAAAGTTCGTATCAAAAAGAAGTTTACACCTAGAAAAAATCGTGTAAAATTATATATTTGTAATATCCTGAAGATTTTTCCACATTTTAACATTGGTACAGATCCATTTAAGCAAATTACGATATAACTGTCGACAAATATTTCCGCTTGAGTGAGCACCACTTCCTTTTGAGAAGTTAGTGACTGAAAAAAATGATTTGCGCAGAACTTTGAAATAGTTATGCGAATAAAAGTAGACCTTAATCATAAAGAACACGTGGAATAAAGCTAATAAATTAATTTAAAGATATCTTCTACATTTTAAAACTTGTTTCCTTGCCCAAAACACTTCAGAGAGTACTTTGCGCCCCACCCCACTCCACCACACACCGAGGCTAGCGTGATGATATTTGCCTTACACTGAGCTGTGATTTACATGAAATGGCTTAGGCTTGATTTTCATTTGTTAATCATAGTCAACCTTGGGAAAAGTGTGGAGAAACAAGTATAAAATGAGAAATGAAATGTAAACCCACTTTAAATGATAAAAAAATATTGACAAAATTATGAGATGTCTGATATAAACTTTTGTACAGATTCAGTTATGTCGTCTGATCCAGCTGACACAAACAGGGTAAAGGGTGTGCTTACTAAGTGTTGGGATTTCAATTTGGGTGGAATTTTTTTTACAAAATGCTTGAATGTATCCGTTTTATTTTAATTGACATGATTGACTTAAAGTGCAAGGGAATTGTATGCTTAATGTTTCGCAGGGTAAGTTTGATTTGGTCCTTTCCCCTTGACACTGCGTGAAAACGAGCATTTCTGCGCAAACAGATTTTTGCGAGCTTTACAAATATGTACAGTGCTCATTCAAGTGTAACATTCTGTCAAAACTTTTACTTTCATTAAATAGATGAGACCCAAACCCAAGTTTATATGTGAAAAAATTGCCCACATATATATATATTTATATATTTTTTAATTCCCGGGGCTTTTTCAAAGTGTAAACTTTTTTTGATACGCATTGTATACTTTTATGAATGATGGAAAATAATTTTGTATAATCATATTTTGTGAAAATAGAAGAAATTAGTGTGAGTCAATCAATCACATTTAAAGATAAGTGTATTATATGTATATAAATAATTGTAATACAACGATTTTCCCCATGGATCTTTATATTTCAATCATCAATTTACCCTCATCCTCTGTCTATCTCTCTCGCTCTTTCCCTTTGTTTCATCTGTAAGTCAATTTTCTTCATTCAATCCTCTAGCGATTACCAATTGCTTCCTCTTCTCTTTGTCTGATCGATTCTCAAGAACTATCTCAACAACCAATTGGAATCATGGCCGTCTTGCATGCTGTGTACGCAGTGGCTTGAGGAGAGGGTAATATTGCTTCCCCAACGGATTTTGAAAAAAAAAAAATTCTGAAAATCTTTACAAAATTCACCAAAAAATTTCACAAAATCATTCGACTTCTCTTTAGGCAATCCTAAAGCACCCCCTTGACCAATGTCTTAAACCCCAACCCTTTGTATCCTGTCCAGCTCGATAGTCGATATAAAGGCCATGCAGTTATCGATCCATGTTTGAAATCTTGATGATGAAAATATGAGTAAACCTTAGTCTGTTTTATCATACACAATTATTTTGTAAATCATGTTGTCATTGTTTTATCACTTACGAGTTCATGTTTTTTGTATATACGTGACACACTGTTAGAAAAAAATAAAAGAAGTTCCTGCAGCAGAGTCTCGAGAACACCTGTAATCTTACCGATTTGCGTAATCTTACAAGAAATTGGTATTTGGAGTATGGAATCTTACAAATTTCCTTGAATAAAACATCCTTTTTCCCTTTTTAAACAGACCTGTTCTGTTAAATTACAGAAAAATTCCTGTTTTATGAATTTACAGAATGATTCTGTTATTGCTTTCTGCAAAATCTTCTGTTTATTTTCTGTAAAATCACGTTTTTTTAACAGTGCAGGTTATATCGAAGAGAATGGCTTATAAGTGATGTATACAAGGTACATGTACGTATAATTTAATTAATAAAAAGATGTTGGTGCTCTTTCACTACTTACAATTTATGATGAATGTGCGATGGGGATGGTCAGGTGGATAATACGGTATCATGGCACTGTGTCCTATCTTCCAGTCAACAGATAGAATTGGAGCATATGAAGAGCTAATATGCAAAAGGGATTAGATCCATTTTCATCAAATTTGATTTTGTTGTCCAATGTATAGATGTTTAGTAGTCATAATGCCAAAAAATGTTTGAATTCCCATTATAATGTTAACATAAATGGCAAAGAAAAATCACCTTTTTTCAAAAGTGGTTAGATTAATTTCAGTTTGTTTGCAAAAGGGTCGATATCCACAAAGGTAATTTTTTGGGAAAAATATTACAAAATATGAAGACAGGCAGATAATAATTTATAACCAAATTTTATTCACATGTAGGGTAGTATATCATGACAATTTAGATTTGCATAATAGTATTGCCGTATGGGAGGTTTAAAAAGGCTTACATTTCTCGCAATAGTCTATCCTGGATCTAATCCCTTTTGCAAACAAACTCCTCATATGCAAATAAAGGTCATTGCAGACCATATCCCCAAAAGAGAACGGGATAGGAATCAAGATGCAAGCTTGACATCATGACGAGCAATGTAGAGGAATCATTGTTGCTAGATGTTTATAGAAGGCTGAGAAATTAATTAAACACTAGCTAAATTATTAAGGCATGGTCACACCGCCCGAGCGTTGTTGGAGCGGTCGTGGAGCGGTAGGGAAAGAGGTTCGAATTTCGCTCACAAAATTGGGGAAAAAATCGAAAACATAAATCGAAAACAAAAACAAAACAATCGAAATCGAAAATGGTGGACGGTAGCGAGCGGTGATGATTTTTTTTCTCTCCGCTCCACGACCGCTCCAACAAGGCTCGGGAAGTGTGACCATGCCTTTAGAGTTCCGACATAAAGTGTGAAATTTGGTATTACCACCAATGCGGCTTATGATGATTTACACTGAAAGTGATACTCTTTCTCTGAACCGGATATGTCTGTGATTTGATTCGAGATTTTTTTTTCTGAGTTATATTGCCTGTTTGTAGACACCCTACCATGTACCGAAGAAGCCATCTTCGTCCTGAAGCCAAGTCAGAAATACCGTCCAGTACGTGAGACAAAATGTCCCCAAGGTACTTTTCCGTCGAGCCGGGCCGTGGAGTATTTACACCGACTAAACAGTGAGTTTATAAGAATGTTCATGATTTATTATTCTGAAGTACTATTGTGTGTTATGAAGTAAATCTTGATATATTAGTACAGAAATTATGTTGTGTGTACCAAGTTTGATTTGAATTGGCCGCATTTCAAGGTGTTGCGTATGCTACGTAGAGGGCAGTATTTCTAAATGATTCATTTTGGTTGGTTGCAATTGTTGAAATTTTGGTAGTATTTTGAAGTAAACGAGAAGCTGATTTCCAGCTGAAATTATAATACACATATGGAAACAGAAAGTATTGTATATATAATGACTATAGACATAACACAATTTAGATTTCCAATTTCATGTAAATATCTTTGACCAAAAAGTGAAAAATAATGTAAAAGACGGAATGATTTCACAACAAAGAAGATCTGGCTTTTTAAAACAAAACTAGTCAATGGAGAACGATCGGAAAAAATGGGTAAAACTGCGTATGCACTATATTTTAGTTGATACTGTGGATTAATGATTTTTTTTTATTTCTTCAAGAAAATAATTCGATATATGCTGACTTGAAATCAAAACAAATGTATATGTGTGGCTGATTGAATACAGCCACCCTTGTTTTATAAATTTCATAAATAATACAAAAACAATGTGGGATTAGAATTAATTTGTTGAGGATTACAATCACCAACAACCTTTAGGCATTTCATGGCTTGGATGCGTATAAAACATCGACATACAATACAGGAATGGCAATTTCAAAATAGATATGAATTTCTGAAGAAGTATTTTCAATAATTTGATCTGTGACATTGAAATAAAAGGTCTATTTTAATTTATATTAAGCCATGAAATGAAGTAGTATATACTCCTATGCTATAAAGTTATACATATCCATTAGGTGCAAATTCAATGCTTGGGCTGCTCGCGTCATATTTTGAATTCCTCAAATCTCTAGATTTTTTGGCTGCCAAAGCCCGAGTTTAAAGAAGAGACAGCAAACATTTAACCTCAAATGCCTATCATGCCTATACATACATCAAATTTATGTTAATTGTTTGAGTGATGCATTTCCTTACAGTTTGTTTACCTGTTCAACCGTCACCAATACTTGAAAAGGTACAAAATTTCGTTGAATGGATGTAAAAATAATAACTTAAATTTAATCATTTTTTGTGTATTATCAATTGTATGCGCGATTATTTTGATTATTGACTTTAAACAATAATGAGACTGAAGGGACATTTTTCTTTTTCTTTATTTATTTTGAAATAACATGTATTCATTTAAAGCATAATGAGATAAAGTGAACAAAAACAGACATATATCACATCAAATATGTATTTCCGAATAGCAACATTACGTCACAAGAATGCTACAAAACACAACATGTATTGTTAAGATTAATCAATTATTTCTTTCCAACTTAAACACTGGAACAAGATGATTCCCTTATAAGTTAATAATTTCTTTGTTTTAAAACTGATCTCATGTAGAAATGATATTAATAGTAAAATAAACAAGGATTAGGACTGTATGATATCATTTGTTACATTTTGCTTGCTTTCATGAATTCAGATATGTAATTAACCATTTCGGTAGTGATGTTGATGATCGATGTATTTATTAAAATTTCGAATATATTATTCGTTTTACTGATTATCAATACAGTTCGAAGTTTGATTGAAGAAAGCTGGTCATTTTCGTGTAATAGGCATTAACGAGATGTATGCCACTGTTTCATTCGGTCCAATAGCAAGAATTGCACAACCAAATTCAAGTCAAATATAGATCCAACATAGTTCGTGTTTCTAATTGATTTGAGATTTGCTCATGTCTAATGCTACCCTTATTACAGATCTATTACCTTGAATATTAGTTAAGCATGATTTATGAGAAGGAAAATGCAATGGATATTTGTAATCAATCAGCAACCTAGTGCACACATTTTATCAACACCCTTAACTCAATTTTGAAAGATAGGGGAACAAACGGCCTTGGCATTCAATTAACATTACTCTAAGATTATACCTTTTCTAAGAATAATGTTTCCATGGTCTGTCGAGTTTTAATGGGTGTATGATAACGCAGAGTCACGTTGAAGTTAACTAAATTTATCCAACAATTTTAAACTATTTATTTATAGAACTTGTACAAACGGTCCATTGCAACCTATCGCCTTAAGTTTATAACATAGACCATTCACCGTGTTCATAAGGTATGACAATAATTGACATTGAATGAAACAAGACTCGCAATTGTATGGTGATCTATCTCATGCTGTTTTCCGTCATTTTTTTTTCTCCCTTCAAATAAGGTAGATGGTACTTTGAGTGGATAAGTATCAAACAGATTAAAAACAGGATAAACATAATTAACGACCAAAAGAATAATCATTCCTGAACAATACCTTTCTAAAAATGTACACATAACCCGGGATGAACTTTTACTTAATTCTACATTTGTACACTTGCAAGATTAAACGTTGCCACTTAGCCTTAAAACATAATGAATGATTTATACATAATTCCTTGAAGTTGATAATAAGCTCGGAATAAGCACAAATAATGACAATAAATTTTTCTTGAAACATTATTACTACTAATAACAGATTGTTGTGTTTTACCTCATGCAGGGCTTATAAAAATGTTTTCATCAATATTTGAGAATACTAACAATACGTTCATCATTATCATTGCCATAGTCATAATCATCAACCTTGTTAATATTGTCATCATCAACTGTATCAATAAATCTATGTTATTGAAATTATCATCATTTCTAATAGGCCTTATTTTCTAATCACAAATGATACGGCAATCAAACTTGTCATGAAATTTTATCTAATCATCATCACGGATGCATGCAATACAGGTTGGTCTTCATCATGATGATACTTGAAAAAAGATGATAGATGACAAATACTTGTACGCCATCTACGTCTTCTTGTACAAGTCGAAAATTGTACTTTGGGGTGTATTATCATGTAACTAAGAATATTTATATGCCGGGATCAAATTTGCTCAAAGAAATCGTGAATATAATGTAATTTGACAATTCGAGATAATATTTCAGAGCCGTCTACTGCCTGACGAGACTCTCTCTTCAATGTCAATATGAATAGTTTTTTTTATCAAGAATTAGGAATAGCGTATTTTGGCAATCACCACGCAGTCGTTTTCTACAACTCACAAATTCCTTTGAAAATGCAAGTCGAATCACAATGAAAAGCCAAGGGGTTTTTGTCTGAAAAAATGCGAATATGTTGTTTGTCCAGGGTCGAGGACGTGACTGCTGTTTTCAATCACCGATTTTCGACAAAGGCTGTTTCGTCATTGAAGGGTTTATGACTAAGGATTATCTGTGTTACAGAAAGCGTCAGAGTAGAGATTGCAAAAAAAATGCCGTGGTGAATGATGAAAGGGCCCATTATTAGTATGCTGTACTCTGGTGGAAACCTTCATCTTTAACGGCCCCCTCAGCAAGCAGTGATCAAACAAGTCATTCGATGTAAAGTTTACGCCCTCAAAGCTCATATGGTGGATAGGGTAGTAAGTGTAGTTGGCGATAATTAATATTTGCCAGATTTAAACCCTTTTATTTGTGTCTTTAAGAAGTTCACGTTGGGCCCAAAAGGATCAACTACAATGACAAAAAAAATATGTATCCACATTTAGGTGGGTCCCGAATTTTTCTTTTGCATATAAAACAAATATAATACATACTCAACTTAATTCCAAAATATATAATTAAATGCTCAAGAGATGTAAGTCACGTAATTGTTCTTACTGAAAATTAAAATGCTATAGTATTTTGATATTTGAATACTTAAGTACATATATAAATGCGTAAATATAAAGATAATTGATTACTCAAATATTAAAATTTATAAACTGAATTAGCATACTAAAGTACTTAGACGCTTAATATCTAAAAGTATTAAAGATGAAGTTCAGGCAGAGGAATAACAAATGGAATAATAGTGAAAATATGATGAGTAGAAGGTAAACGGATCCAGCGACTGGTGGAGACACGGTTACCCGTCTTCTTAGGATTGGTGGGTTCAAGCAATCCGGCTCATAACCGAATTTAAAACACTGCAAAAGAACAATCCGAGATAAAGGCATATTCAAATGTATATGTCTGTACAATAAGTACGTAAGAGGCACTGTCGTATTATGACAGCTAAAACAACTTTTCACTTCATTCTCTAAATACGTACCCTTTTTTGTAATTTATTGTAAAGACAAAACAAAATTACAATAAATTCATAATGCAAGAGGAAAAAGGCGCTGGTATCAAAAGTAGAAGATATTTGCTACAAATACAATCAATATGAAAGTTATGCCAATATTACTTTTTTACGTAAATACAACTTTGTGAAGATAGTTCCTTATTATTTCTGTTTGAAAACATGTTATTGACAAAGCATTTCCGCTTCAAGTGCACGCCATAAACTTTAATTTTGCTCTCCAAGAATTTTCTATGCATATTCATTTATCATTTTCCAATTTTTCAAAGTAAATCTTATTTATTATAGGGCAAAGGACACATTCAATCAACGTTAAAGCGTGCCTGCTTCGCATCCAGTTAAATCTAGTTACTAGTTATTTCGTAAGATTTAAGGAGGGCTATAAGCAGATCATTTTACAAAAAACCCTACCATATCTACATGTAATTAAAGATACTTCCACGAAATTGGAAACTACCTTTATTTATTTCTTTATTTATATATTTCTGTGCTCAACGTAATATAACATAACCACTATTACAAAATTAAATAATTATTGAAATCGAACATATTTCCCAAAACATAAACTTAACATAAATCTTTTGGTATCGTCTACCTATTTTGATACTGATTTTGTTATCAATTTATATGTCATTTATTCCTTTGAAATGTAGGCCTACGATTGGTACAATCTTGTGTATCGAATTTACTCTTATTACTCGACCAAACTGTTTCCCTGACTTTCTGAATTTGCAACACACAAAAAATGAAATTGAATGGATGAAACATATTTATCATGCATTTAGCATTTAAAACGTCGTATCTGTTAGTCTGAAACTTATACAAAAAAATAAAAACAATTTGAAAGCGCGATGTTTTGATAAATTTCAATTATTTTTTTTTCAAATATTTTCAAATACTTTAAAGCGGGTTTCCCTTTTTGTTAGCAGGTCGTACCCTCATTATAGAACTCCTCGAGACCATATGATGCGTCTTGTGTACCTGGTAGGATCATCTCGGTTGGGCATGCATCGGAACTCTCTATTGTCCGGTGAATAGTCGCAACTATAACCGTCGGGACAGTCACACAGCCACCAGCGTCTGCTTCGGGCTCTTCCTCCGTAGCTATGGTAACACTGCTCATATTGCTTCACCCGACACTGAAATGAGGATAATAGTACGAAAAAATATTTACCTTTATCGTAGAAGTACCTATAATGTACAAAAAATGAAATAAAAAATGAAAGAAACAAAAAATAAAATCGATGGATTGAGGATTGACCTAAGGTACTTGCTAAAAAGAAGATTAGAATGCGCTATCGCACAGAGTATATATGCATTGTTTTAATGGTGAATGAATTGGTATATAGAAAGACAGTTCACCAGCTGTTTTAGGACATGGGATTAAAAGTATGATATTGAAAAAATACAATACAACGACATCTGTTTGATTATTATTACATTGTATTATCGTTATCATCATCATTGATATTATTATCATAATTATTGTAATTATCATCATTGTTATTATTATTATCATTATTATTATTATTTCCATTATTTTACCCTTCGGGTAGGGGTCGGTCTTAAGCCCATATCATCCCGCCTTTGTTAGACCATTGCGTATCATTAAGTGTAATACAAAATTGGCCCTAAATTGGAGGGCAAGGGAGGGGGTGCTATTTACGAAAAGATGTCGGTTGACCGTCTTGGAAAAGAAGGAGTAGGGTTGACGGGGTTTGTTATGTTGATATGTCAGGTCTAAGATTTTCTTTCGCTGAGGGATCCTATGCTTCTAAGGACTTTTCATTTCATGTGACACACTGCATTGAATCATTTACAACAACTAGATGCTCGCAATGCATTTAAGTGAACGTCTTAAAGCCGGTTCTCATGCAAACAAATATAGTTACTATAAGTCAGTGACCTAGGGCAATGAGCGTGTCCCTTTTTTGGATAAAGGTGAGGAGGGGTTCATAATGCAGCCTTCATTACTCAGAAGATTTATCATTTTATAACATCGAGCTATTTTGATCCAGCATCAACAATTTCACCTAGATTGTTTTTTTTTATACAACGGGGATATTAGAATCTCTTCGCTTCCAATCAATCGTGAGCTTCATTAATACGGTGTTTAGAGGGATTGGATTGCGATTTACAAATGAATGCACGATGATTTATGCAACGGATTGCTATTGTTAGTGGTCATAAATCATCTGCGTGTATTACGTGCGTTATGACTCCATTTATAAACAGAATAAGAAAGTACAAGCAGATGTATGTTGTATACACATGCACGAGATGCAGCGCATGCACGCTGTTTATTTATAAAGATTTTAATTTCGTAGTGGGGCAGGCGCAGATCCAGTGGGGAAGAAAATGAAACTTGTTATGTAAAAAGCCATTGAAACCGAGGTGTGCCCCCTCATTTGATATTGAAAACCTTCTTTTTTGTCACTTTTCGGGTACGAAATATCCTTAATTTGTGGTTAAAAACCTTCTTTTTTTGGCTTGTCAAAATTTTCCTCGGAAAAATTTGCCCCCCCCCCTTTGGAAAATCCTGGATCCGCCCCTGTATAGAAGTGGATGATCAACTTCTTTGGTAGCTTGAATGACGACTATATTATTAAAAACACAGATGACATTTATCATGGATAAAACTTGGGAGTCCGAATTAGTTTGAACTAGACGGTTTCCCTAAATGATATTTCAATCTAATTCAGACAACATGAAAGTATTTTCTTAAGTTCTATCTATATTTATCTTGCTTGAGTTTGATAAAAGTTTGTTAGATCTATTTGTGTTGGGTTACATTCGGAATTCCGAAGGTTCGTTAGTCCGAAAACGAAATAAAGTTCGTTAATCTGAAGCATTACGAAAATTTCCCGTTTGATTCTCGACCTCACTTCGGACTGCAAACTGCGGTTTTATACCCCGATTTGTGTTTGGAATATCTCAAACAACTTTTCCAACCCCGATAAACCCATCTTGGCCAGGTAATCCCTTGTCTCGATTTCACCACCACGGGCCAGCTAAATGAGCGTTGAGCCAAGGACGAAATGATAAACAACGCTGTGCTATTACGTAAGACTTGTCTGCCTGTAGAAGGATCTTCGGAATGAAATTATTGTATTCGATATTAATCACGTTTTCAAAGGCATATTACATTCAGACATCCAATACTAGTCCATTTTCAATTTCGAACGAAGAAAATCGACCTTGAAATAAGGAAAGTAAGCGAATAAAAATTACGGTATGCTTAGCATGCAAGGACCGCGATGCATGCACAGTTTCTGTCCGTCCAGCAAGAAAATGGGTTCACTCGCGCAATGATACAGTCTTAACGTTCGAAAAATAGAAGTAATGGCATACCAACATACAAAGTATAATAATCATGCTGCTGATATGCACAAAATATGAAATCATTATTTTTTTTACCCCAAAGTCTTATTCATAATTTAAATACAAACTATGCCTGTAACTATTTTTTTAATCGCAAACGTATTATTGCACCATACGTGGTTCTCCGGTAAACTGCCCATGTGCGCTGCATCCATTCCACCGTTTGTTTTGGGTCGTTTATACTTTTAGTTTCCACCATTAAATGTCTAACTTAATTATGTTGTGCTAATTTTTTTGTAAGTCAAAATGTTCATCGTTGGAGAGCGAGTTCAGGCGATTGATGAGTTGGGAAGATGGAGTGTTGGAAAGATCGATCACGTGTCTTAGTTTACAAAACCGCGTGCCCGTTGAACCCCGATCCCTTCAGTGCCCATTTTTAATATGTTCCCCTTCCTCAAGTACATCTTGTTGAATAATCACTTTTAAAAAAGTTTTTTTTGCCCCCCCCCCCTTGATCAAGCGACCCATTTGAACATGCCCATATTTGATTGTGATAAATGTCTGTTTTATTTTCTAGTTCAAAATTTGTCATTCTGCTAATATGAGGTGATTAAAATTAGCGCCCTGTCCTTTTTGTCGGGAGAAAGAGAGAGAGAGAAATAGAGATGGGGTGGAATTTCCACCCCATCTCTATTTCTCTCTATATATCTTTAACAAGGGCGCCGGAAGCGAGGGGGGCAGGGGGCACTTGCCCCCCCCCCCCCAAATAAATTTTTTGGGGGGCAAAACGAGATTTTGCCCCCCTGAAAGTAGAAAAATGATAAATTATTAAATAATTAAAGGACAAAAGTATACGATGAAGGCACTTTTATGCCCAAAAATTGTCATTTCTATTGTCAAAAATGAACAATTTTGCCCCTGACGGGCAATGACATTATCATAGTAAGCCTGGCGTCTTTTGACGAACAGTTCCTCTGTGAAACATACCTTTGAAAAGCCGCTTTTCCATCTTATTACAGCGTGATAACGTTTAACCTTTTAATGAATACATTTCAGACTAAAACCGAATGGCAAGCTAATTTTCTTTAATATCTAAACCTACAAATTATGAAAAAGATGGATATCTTCTTAGATAAATGATTTGATTTTATATATTTCGATCCAAAAAGTGAAAAAAAAAATCAAGCACGTTTTGAAATAAAAAGATGGCTGTGTATTTATGCAAAGCGCAAGCGATTTTATTATTTTTATAATATGTCCTGAAAGTTTTCTTTTTTCCCAATTGTTCACCTCCCTTCCATCATTCAACTTTCTTCCGGTCCTATCTTTCTTCTTATTTTTCGCCTCACCTTCCGCCGCTTCGCCCCTTGATCTACCTATGATGACCCCTCCCACGGCAGGAATTTTGTGTAAAAATGGAGTATAAGTCTCGTTAATAGAGTGTTTAAAAACAAATTTGGGGGATAAAGCATAGTTAAAGTTCATTGTGAAGGATTAATCATAACTCATGAAAACTATTGTTTATACTGAGTACGCAAACAATGAAAATATTCTCAGTATATTCCAAGTAAATTTGGAATAAAGGGAAAGTGAATTGGATTAACAAAGGTATGATTTTACTGGGTATGGAACATTCTCGTCTAACCGTCTATGCACTAAATTCAGAGGCGATTTTCTTTTTTCATCATTTTTATTAGTTATGAAATTGACAATGGCCATCGATGTCATCAATGTCATCACTCTTTGGCTGGTATATAGGGCTAGATGAGAGTTGGAGAATAGTTGGGCCGGTATGCCTTTTCTTTTCCTAACCAAGTTCTTAACAAAAACTATCTGTTTATATATATTTCGAAATTCGAGGATATAATTTCGATTTGAAATTATGTATTTTTTTCCATAATAAAAGAGCACAAATAGTAGGGGGACATTTGATATTATGTACCCCTTTCCAAAATAAATGGTAGGGGGACGCGTCCCCCCTGTCCCCCATGGGATTTCCATGGTGATGGGGGAGCTTTTGCATTTTCTAGAATAAAATTGAAAGATTTCGTGCACACTTTGGGTGAATTTTGCCCTCTCGATCGGTGGCCCCCGGATGCATACGGTCATGTTTGTCATCTTAAAGTCTTTAAAAGGCCTATATTACATTGGTTTAAAACAATAGAGTTTGCAATAAGGCTCGTAATTTGCTGGAACTGCGACCCTGATCATGAAGAAACACCAGTCTGGGTCAGAAGGGAGGAAACAGGATCAAAAAGAACCCCAAGACTGTTTAATTCTCAAGAAATTTATTTTTGAATGCTCTTAGAAACGCAACTTTTACACTCAATTTTTACACCCTAAACCACACCCTCTCCCGCTCGATCGCTTCCGTATCTCACGCTTTAAAAAATATTGTGCCCCCTTCGGGATTTTGCCCCCCCCCCAAAAAAAAAAAAAAAAACTGAAAGTGTTCCGGCGCGCCTTGGTGGAAACAAATCTGAAAGAAAACATGAAACCAAGAAAGGTATTTCAGAGGGAGGTTTACCGTATACACAGGCTATAGGCCTACAAAATAAAAACAATAATGGGAGATAAAGATAAAGAAGATCACCTGCTAATAACGCATGTGAATTAGAAAACGTTCTGAATAGATATGAATAGAACATTGAAATGCTATCCAAACATTGTGATTCATAATGCTGGTCTTTGTATTTTAATGTTCTATGTATAGGCCTACACCTCAGCTTTGAGAAAAGGACATTTATAGGCCTTACTACAGATATGATTGGCAAATGCACGTTCTTTAGAGGTGTAGAAAGGGGGTGGATGAAGAAAATAAGTCTAGAAAGAAAAGAATTAGACAGCCAGACAGAGAGAAAGAAGGAAAGAAAGGAAGGAAGAAAATAAGTCTAGAAAGAAAAGAATTAGACAGCCAGACAGAGAGAAAGAAGGAAAGAAAGAAAGGAAGGAAGAAAGAAAGAAAGGAAGAGAGAGAGAAAGAAAGAAAGAAAGAAGGAAGGAAGGAAAGAAAGAAAGAAAGAAAAAACTTTCTATCAACGCGTGTATACATCCATGGCCATGCGCTCGCCGGAACTACACACATTGCAATCCATCGTGTGTGGCCCCTGCTGTGACCGTAGATGCTGGGGTGAATTATCTTCGCGGACCGAGGTCAAGAAACAGGTGTTTCTATACTTAAATTTAATCTCTTGAGGGCAATAGGATTTGTATTACTGGGAGAAGATATTTGTTGATAAGGAAAAATGGGGTATACAGCCCTCAAACGAGAGATTTTCGTCATGGGTTCGCTATATAGTCCGAAAAAGTAAGGTTTGTTTTTCCGAAGATGATTTTTTCTCTTTTTTTTATTATTTTTGTAACAAAAACGGTTTTGTAATTAGAAAAAAACAAGTTATTATGCAGTAATACACTCTAAAAATTAAGGATTGAAAATAAATCCAGGTTGGCTTTGAATAGTGACCAGCCGAATAGTTAATCCTAAAGATTTAGAATAAATTTAACATTCTGCTGCACTATCCACAGCCGATCTGGATTTATTATCAACCCTTGATTTCTAGAATGTAGTTTCAACGGAGGATGATACATGTGTGTCTGTTGTGGTCAAAGCATGTATTTCATCAGGAATTGGCGTCTGGATCTTAATTTTCATTTATTCTGAGCAATTGCTGCCTTATCGAGCGAATGGAATAAGAATGACTGTGTGTTGGTCACATGTGAATAATCTCCAGAAAAGAAGATTTTTTTAAGTGGAAGGTGTGTCATTTTTAACAACTTCTATTGGTTATGATAAAAAAACTCGTAGGAAAAAATGCCCTTTTCTTAAAGTAAAATGTGCCCTTCTTCGAAATTAAATACTCTTTTCGAAGTACAACGTAATACATTTCAGGTTAGAAAATCACTATTTTTGACTCGCGCTTCGCACTCGCCTCAGTTATCATGTGGTAAGGTACTCAACTTTTTCTGGTTATTAAAATGGTTTAAATATTAGAATATGCCCTGTTTTCAGGTTGGAATATCATAAATTTTCAGCTCTCGCTTCATGCTCGCGCTAATTCTTTGGTTAGATACACACTTTTCCCGTTATGACGAGAAATAAAAATATAAATTAAAAAAGGTTTCAATATCATTGCAATTTGCAGCCAAAAGGCTGAATTGTATTTAATGTTCAGAAATGTAAAGCAATACAACTAGTTAAAAAAATAAAACGTTGAATTAACTCAATATAAAGAGTGAATGTGCATACTAAAAGAAAAAGGTGGTTGGATACATTTACAAGCATCATGATTCAAACAGAAAGAGTAACGCGATTAAAGTAGACATAAACAGGAGTCCGGGTACGAGCGAGCAGTCAAATTCAATGCACAGTTTCAGTCGAGAATCATCAAATCCACCTGCAAATAATTCCACTAAAATGATGGAATTGATAATTCAAATCAAATGCCCTGTCAGAACAGAGAAAGGCAGAATGGCTTAACACACTGGTTAACAACGATAGGAACTGTGCACTATTTCACTTTTATTCATACTACACTGAAATATCACCACTCAAGACACCAAAGATCCTTTAAAGGAACAACTTAAACCATTTTCTTTTAGCAGTGACTATATGCACACTACAAAGTCATGAAAATAGGGATTAAAACAATGTGAAAGGGGGGAGGGGTTCTCACAAGTTCCAAGATAGATTCATCCAACGAAAACCTGATTAGTAAATGACAACTACCACCTACGGAGATTTTTATAAAAATGAGTTGGAATATTGGTCATGTTGGTATAGATATCCAAACACCTATTCATTTCAGTTGCTACAATGCTCTGAATGTTTAATTTCCATTTTTTATTTAAATGTCTAAAAGTTTGAGCTTGCGATTAGCTCTCGCAACATCTCGCGCGGGGTACAATTTTAACAGTAATTAGCGCCATAACTGACCAAAATGCGAATTTTAGAACTTTAGATATGATTTTTTTTTTCAAACAGCCTAAAAAGCATATTAAAATATATACTAATAATCAGAAATCACTTGAAAAAGGCTCAACTTAATTACTACAAAACACACAACTACAGCTTCGATATGAAAATGTCACCAAAAGGCCTAGGCCTTTTGGTGACATTTTCATAACGAGGCTGTAGTTGTGTGTTTTGACATATACGCGCCCATTTTATTTTTTGCTTTGTCCCCCCCCCCCCCCCGGCCCTGAAAGAATAGTACGTTCCTCCGCGCCCCTGCTTTCCCATCCTCGTACAATTTGAAAATCAAACAGTTTTACAAACACCCCCCTCCCCCTCCTTATCTCCCTCCATCACGCTTTCCCTTCCGGTTTTCCCATCTTCGGCACAGACCATTTTATTTTTCGAATTAACCATGTTAACGAACCTAGTTTTATTTTCGGATTAGCCTTCAGAATAACGAGCCTTATTTCGTTTTCGGAATAATAAACCTTATTTCGTTTTTGGATTAACGAACCTTATATCGTTTTCGGACTAACGCACCTCCAAAGAATAATGAACCTTTTGAATAGCGCCACAAATGTTCAGAATAACGAACCCTTTTTCGTTTTCGAATGATAATATGCTTCATTTATATAGCGCCTTTTCATCAGATACAAAGCGCATTAAAGAACGAAAGAATAACAGAACACAAATATGGAGTATGAAACATAAAAATAATAACTACAAAATTATGAGCATTATATGGAAACCTACAGAAAAAATAGAATAGGTAGGTTTTAAGTGATTTCTTAAATGAAGAATGTGTTGGAGAAGTTTTTAGTGAAGGCGGCAAGGAGTTCCATGTTTTAGGGGCAACGGTAGAGAAGGCTCTATCACCTATAAACGATCACTGATGTACATATATAGGCGATTGCCTTTTTTCGGAAGTACGAAGTGTAACCATTTTTCTTAAACATCTACCTAAACCCTTTCATTGTGCTAAAGCTTTAAAACACTGTACCCCAGAAAAGAAAAACAACACACTCACACACACACGCACACATACACCCTCATCCACCAAATGAAAAATCCACATAAAACGATCATCTTCACGACGGCGCCGTAATACCGTTGGTGAAATTGAAGGGCGCCATCATATTATTTTACAATTCTCATTCTTACTTTCACCACAGGTTCACATCCGTGAAACCCTAATTTGTGTATTTCCTTCATGTTTACCCATTTCTCCGAAAGAGTCCGAAGGTATAGCATCAATCTTTCCAGCGCATTGCTCTCTCTTTCTCTCTCTAATGTTGTATCGTTTTAATATGCACAAAAAATGTAGTGTCCTAAATGAATGAGAGATCAACATTTTCTTTGAAAAAATATAAAATCAACACAACAAAAATCACAACGCTGTGCAATTTGGCCCAAAAGTGCTGGCTTTCGAATAAATTCAGTCTTGCCTTCGATTAATGATTATTGTAGTTACTTGAATACGTATGATTTTTTCTGGGGGATGATTTGTGAAAAAATATATTTTGATAGGGAATATATAAATGAGGATGAACGAAATGGAATAGAGTCAGAGAAAAAGTTTCATGCTTGACTTAGTATTTCTTGTAAGCGTTCAAACTTGTTTCACAGGAGCAGCCATGCTAATTGTCGACCGGACAAACCCCATGGAATCCTTCGTTTCTAAGAACCAGCTTTGAAATATTTGTTTTTAAGATTGCGTTTCCGTTTGAGTGGGATTATTCTGTATGTCGTAACTACGATACGAATGTGACGTCATACATGTATACCACTCTCGTATCAATGTTACATTATTCAAAGAAATGCATGACGTACTAAAGGAAGAAGAGTTCCGGTTGTTTTGTTGTTAGCCGGTGATGGTCGCCACTTCTCAATTGCGTCGGGGGTGGTGGTGGTGGTGAAGGGGGAGGGGTGGTATCAAATAGATACCGCTGTCAGTCGCCAGCGTTAGGTGGTCAAAAATAGTCCTTCACATACATTTAGATTTATATATGCATCATGAGTTTGATCAACATATGCGACTTAAATATTAATCCTTTAGAGTGATATAAATTAACAGTTTCAGAATATATTGTTCTGTATATATTTTTTGGCTTTTCCGGAAAAGAAAGAGAGAGTCTCTTAGATGAGAAGGATGAACAGGTTTATCTTGTAAAGAGGGAAAGTATAATATCAAATACATGTAATTATTTTACATTATTTGATATTATATCAAACAAATATTTGATATTATACTTTCCTTTTTTTACAAAGTAACCTTTCCGTGATTCTCATCTGAAGAAAATATTTCTTTTTTTTCTGGATAAGCCAAAATAACAATTCATAAGACCCGATGTAGCTACCCTTGAAATTAATAATCATTATTGTTATCGTTATTACTTTATTATTATTGATTTTCATTAATTATCTAATTTTCACTCAAATAAAACTCCAAGAAAGTATTTATCAAATAAGGTATGTGCAACACATGTTTCGTTAATATTTCGTAGTACTTCAAGGCCAAGGTCGGATTATGCCCGCTTCCGCCTTCTGGCTGACGTGGAGACTGGTCGTCGCAGCCTAGAGGTCACATCAGTGCAGTCATTTAAACCGAGAGATGCTTCTTTCTAGAACTAGAATTACAGAAACATTGACAATACGGGTGAGCGAGAAGGGTAACCAAAGATGTACCAAGGGGTAGTCTTTGGGCTACGGAGGTGACTAAATCGAGAAAAAGAAACTGAGATACGTGTACACTGGAAACGGTTAAGAGGTTCCTTCCTGGATCTTATTCAGATATCATGCGACAGGAAGGGTAATGATAGCGGCGAATTCAGGGAAGCTCTGACATTTTGTCAGATCCACATCCGTAATGCCAAGTAGTCATTATGCATACTTTTGCTGATGTCTTTCAAGCTCGAAATGATCATTACTGTTGCCATAATCATTACTGGTGAACAGATGGGGGCGGAGGTATGGACCCGCAAAAATATCACTACTAATGAGGAAAAACGGGGAAAGGAAAGGAATTGAAAACGTGTGAAATATGATATATTTTTGAAGTTTCATGTTGATATCTATAGAGAATAGATTGCTGTATTAAAAAGCTTGCTGTATTAAAATTTTTTGCTCGATCGCTTCATTCGCTAGCATTTTTTGTTTTCAATTTTCCCCATACATGATGCCTAACCCCTTCAAATGTTTTATCTCAGAACGCTTCTACATAAATCATCATCATCATAACTATTGTCGTTGTCGTGATCATCATCAGCTTATTTATTAAAATGTTAATAGCGTCAGTATTTAGATTTCGACTAAGCATCATTATAATCATTGCTACTTCTCTGTTTTTTATGTGATACAAAATTGAATAAATGCAGCTTAAGGCCTGATTGTGTCAATGAATCCAGATATCCATCATGGTATAGAGATCAAGATTTTTTTTTTCTGGAAAATACATTTTTGATTACATGCGATAGATTTTGTCAAATAAACATTCTACATTGGTTGAATATATATTTTTGGCAATTAGGTTTACTGCAACTCATGTATGATAGTGATTATACAGGCAATACTTTTCGAATTCTTCTTTTCATTCATAACTTGGCACATGTTGAATCTTAGTTCATAGCAAAGAATACCACCTTATAACCAAAGTCTAATCAATGCTAAGCATATACTCTTCATAAATTGTTTCAATTTATTTAAGTGGAAAATTCTTTCATGAAATGTTAGTTATCTTTTTATTGTTTTTTGTCTTCTTTTTGTTGATTCCAATGTGCTATAAGACCATCCGTCCCCAAACCAAGAATAAGTCACCCAAAATGAATTTTAAGATAGTTATAAGACGCCCGTAAAAATCGGGTCAAAGAAACTCGTGTACTCTGTCTTTTATCTTACTTTACAACTTCGAAAATCACCATGGAGGACGAGTCTTTTATCTTACTTTACAACTTCGAATTTCACCATGAAGAACGAGTACTCATGTAGATAAGCCTCTTTTACAATTTTGCTTTTTGAGACTGAAAGTCTATTTCGGCTGTTAAAGAGAACCTTCCCCGGCAAATTATTGTTGGTTTTGATTAACTGACGCCAAGTCTAAACGGTCCTAGCAGTAGGGTCACGCAAGTTCACATTGACAACGTACAGACAATGAGATCAATTTTCCTTTTTGCTTGGTTTTAATCAACATTGAGTGAATGAAATAAATCTTGTTCTTGGCCGTTTTGAACAAGGTTGTTATGGATCCAATAACTCGCTTGACTTGCCCGGGAATCTAATTCTGCGATGCTCAAATTCCATTACCAGCCTGAAAAAAGGTGAGTATATATTACATCGTGGCTGTCTCTTCAATCTATCTTCTTCTTTCAACCTCTCACTACTCTCAGCCGTTCCTACAAGTATGTCTATCTCTATAACTTGTCTGATTTACTATCAATATACTCTGTTGTTTTTGTTGTAGGCATTTTCAACATCTATTTGACATACGATAAACAGTATGGATATATGAGGAGACTGCGAGTTACATGTATAAATATGTAAAGAAGTATTGGGAGAAGAACATTTATAGAGATATTTTCGTGGGTTATACTAAGAAAGATCGAAGTTTGGAAGATGAATGATGGCATAAAGATGGATGGGGACAAATTTGAGTACTTAAATGAATCTAAGTGCATTGTTGGATCACTAATATGATGACAAGTAGCTACCACGCGGCCAGACACCAATCGATGACGTCACAGTGCAACACTTGAACATTTATGACGTCACAACGGCAGTAGGTTTGCGTATTGGTGATGGAGAGGGTCGCTTGGATCGATACCAACTTTTTCGAAGGTTTTAATTTAATCAGCGAGAAAGCGTCGACTTCAATCTTCACCATTTAATAATAACAATCCTTTTTTTAAATTCCGGAGTCATGTAAATAATCACCATTGATTTATTGAGGAGCGCGGGAACCATGAACTCATCACGAGTACAACAGATATATGTTGTATTTATACCAGGGTTGAATTAAATGGCTATATATAATCCAAATGAATCCTTCTCACTATCTAATTAACTCTCTACTCCATGTAACTATTTTTACCGGAAGTAGTGCAGGTATACATTCACATAGGTGCATAGGCACCATTGTCATTTGAATCGGATAGAATATACGCTGAAATTTGTGAGAGTACAAATTAAACATTATACAAACCAGCATGTGTAATGGTAAAAAAAAATCCGTGTAAATGAATGTAGTTGACAATCATTTAAAGTGTATTTATATCGTAATTGAGATTTAATTGAATACAAACAACGAACAAGGAAAAGCGAGTCCAAAATTTATATAGAAATGATAAAAAACCCGCATGTGTTTTACTTAGAAAAAATACTGAAAATACAGCTTGTGTTAATTACTTTGTGGAAAGTATTGTTCATCCCACGCCCCCTCTTCCCGTAACAAAACCACGTTATTTTAGAGTCAAATCTTAGCGTAATTAGACATCTCTTTTTTTTCCAAAACAAATTAGGTTTTAAACATTTTCATATGATAAATCAAAATAAAATAAATAATCAAACTTTCCCGAAGTTATTTTGACATTTGATTTCAATTCCCGTCCTTTAGATTTATATTGAAGAAAATAATAAACTATAATAAATACTTTTTTATCATTATCATTATTACTGTCGTCGTTTAAATCAAAATCATTCTCATTTCATATGTTGAACATTCTGAAATATCATCAAGGATGACGCAGTTTCTGTCCAAATGGTTTTTTTTACGAGATCCTTGTTTTTCATTATTAGAGATAATACATGTTCTGGTAACGATCTCAAAATGAGTTCGAATAGAATCCAAGAAAATGACAACCAATTGTTTGCATGTATAACAAAAAAAAGAAAGAAAAAAATATGTGCCAAATAGCTCTGGAAAAAAATTGTAGTTGCTGAGAAATGAGCAAAATAAGCACGGAATTCCATAAAACGTCGGGTATTCTTCCCCTTTAATACCAATGTACTGTCCCACATATGGCCTTTTTGTGTTAGTGATCATCAGAATTATTGGTGTTCAACTAAGATTTCATGATTTCACAAAGATGAGTTGATTTCAATGCACCACATCTAAATCTATGATAACATGATAGCAATTAACCTTGGTTTTAAAAGCTTTCTCGTGAAATATTTGCTGCAATTACTTTCCGTAACCTATTATTACATTAAAAAAATCATTTATTTTTTTACATTTTCGGGGAGAGATGAGATCGTCTCACCGCCTACTCTACTTATACAAACAATTATAACAAAAGCCTTTCCTAGATAATGACATAATATATTTACGACTTTGGATCGGCCAAATGTATTCCCGTGGTGACTGTAATAGCAAAGTACAGTAAATCAAATTATTTAGGTAAAGATGAATTTCACTTATCTCTTAATCATCGGGGACCTGGCTTTAACGTACTTAGGCAATTATTTCCACGGACTCATATACAAAAGGACCATATCTACATTGTTTATTTAGAAGACATCTTTTGCTCTGGTTACACCAAACGACCCGACCCCAACCGACCAATCATGTATGCAACTTGTGATGAAGGGATAGTTTTGTCGTTATGAAATATGTTCCGCATGTGTGACAAGATCATAAGGAATAATATACCATTATACATATATATGATATTAATCAAAAAGTTCATTTGGAAAAGTAGTTAGGATTATTAATGAATGGAAGAATATATAAACTAGAATTTTAAAAACAAATGCATCACATCCTGAAATAACTGCATTATGTCGTAAAAATGTTGCTTTTAGATAAACGCGCTGATTTGAATTGCATTAGCTTAAGTAGACCTTGCCGAGACTTGATAGGTAGGCCATTACGATACCCGCCAGCCAAACAAAAAAAGCATCAAACATTGAAGTTTTTAACAAAAAAAATAAGGATACCTCGTACAAGAAATAATCTGACAAGCCCCCCCCCCCAAAAAAAAGGTCTTCATTTTAAAGGGGAGGGGGCACATTTCTCTTTAACGGCATTTTACATTACAAATTTTGATTCTGTCTCTCAAGATGGGGGGGGGGCGGTTTTCCCCTCTGGATCCGCCAGC